>NC_044308.2:116361063-116976997 GCF_007474595.2 Lynx canadensis
GCAATGACATTCCTAGAAAAAAACAAAACATAGTAGAAGAAAAATTTTTGTGACCTTGAATTAGGCAAAATTTTGTACATGTGACACCAAAAACAGTAAAAGAGTAAGTTGGTAAATTGGATTCATCAAAATTTAAAACTAGCAGAGACTGAAGGGGAGCACACGTTGAGTGACGAGAACTATAAACAGTATGTAATGTAGTGGAAGGGCCAAGGATCATTGGATTTGACAAATCTAGAATTCCACAACTGCCATATAAGAACAAATGAAAATACTAGTGTTTATTGATTTGAAAATACTATTGAACTTGTTTTAATCTGAGAGAACTATGAAACAAACCTAGTACAGAGATACTTGTTAATTTTTTTAGGTCAGTTGATTATAAATATGGCATTGACTTAATAAAAACAATAAAAATTTTTTTTGATTATAAAGATATTTCTTTACCCATTCTAGAAAATGAAATATGCAGGAAGATTTTAAGACAACAAGGGCAAACCATAATCCTTCCACCCAGAGAAGACCATTGTTAGTAGTGTCATTTTGATATATCGTCTTTTTTAACCCATATGTGTATTCTTTTAAATAACAGCGTACATCTTCCTATACATATAGTTTTGTGTCCTGCTTTCTTTGCATAGTAAATGTACTGAGCGTGTTCCCATGTCAGTAAATGATTCTTAAAAATAAGACCTTTAGTAAATATTTAACATTTTGTGAATATAATTTCCCCAAGAAGTAATTGAGATAGATTCTTCTTTTTTGCTGTGACATATAAAAATCCTCTCCATTGCTATATATAGTATCTGGGTCATCATACTGTTTCTTTGCAGCATCAGTTTAATAAAATCTGGAACTGTCTCAGCAGGTTTGATAGAGGCAGCATTGGTGGTTTTTATTACTGTCTTCATTCTCAATATATGTAATAGCTTGTATAGAAGTAATTCTAGTAAATTAGTTTTGAGATTATTTCAGATGATTTCGAGATGTGGAAAATGAAACCACTTGGTGTCAAAATGTGGTTACAAACTTTGTCCTATAAAACAACTTTTCAATTTAACTTTCTAGAGACTGTTTTGAGATTTTGTTTTTCAAACTTGTTTGTGTGTCTCCTTTTATTTGCTATTCAGGTTGGTTAGTTATTTGGCAACAAATGTAGCAGAAAATGTGACAGATGTTACGAGTAAACTTTTAAAATAGAAATTAAAATTATGCATTATGATTAGAACTTCACAATTTACTGTAGCATGCTTTATTTGCACATAAGATTTTGTGTTAATTTTCCACACAAACTGGTTTCTTTTTCAGTATGATCCAAAACTTTATTCAAAACCAGCACCAAAAAAACATGTTGGCAAGGAGAGTATCAACTCGTTATTGAGGTCTTCCCTTTTTTCGCTCTACTTTCTTACATTGATGATGTACTTACTTGTATATTTTTCTGTCCACAGAAATCGTGAGATTCTGGAAAATGTGTTAGCTGTCATCCTGGCTATTCTTGTGGCTTTTTTGGGATCTGTTCTTCTCATACAAGGCTTCTTCAGAGATATCTGGGTCTTCCAGTTCTGCCTAGTGATAGCCAGCTGTCAATACTCGCTACTTAAGGTACCAGCATCTCTCTCGTTTTCCGACTAGGGAGTGATATTTGTGATAAAAGGCGGAGGTTTTGTATCACTCATGCATTATAGTAAGATATTAATTTTTAAATTTATTTTCCCTAGATGTTTACATCAGATAGGGAACCAAAGGACATACGAACTTTAAAAAATAATGATATGTAAATGAAGTATCCTTGAACTATTTTTTTGGCAAGGGTATTAAAATATTTGGGCATTTGTTAAAAATAAGAATTAGCATTCTTGAAATTCATTTTAAAAATGCCAACACCACCTCTCCCAATATTTTAAGTCTTCTGTAGGTGAAATTTATTAAAATCCGTCATCGGTTAGATAGAGAAATGTCAAGACTAGTATATATATTCTTTGGGACACTGAAAGCAGAAGATTGGTATCCCTTTGCTATTTAAACAGTAGGTCTAAAGTGCCAAATGTTATTAATTTTAAGTTTTCTAAAAATGGAAGCCTCAAATACCTAATGTTTCACCTTCCATGCAAAATCAGTGTGGATTGTCAGTGCGGACTGTTTGCTTTTTTTCTGAGCTAGGAAAAACCCTTGCTTGTATTGGTTATTTGCCCAATAGATGCTAACAGGCAGAACTTCTCCCCCGTCCTGAAAACTATTTGTTTAGCTCTGTCTATACCATCAGCTGTACTTTTCTGTTTATAGACAGACATCTAGAATAAGCTGCCTGTGTCAACTGCTCCATTTCTTCAAGACCCATCCATACTTTTTTCCTCATTGCACTACTGAAATTATTATAGTGTGTATGAGTTAATAATCTCTAATTGCCAAATTTATGTCCTTTCTCTTTCTTCATTCTTTGTGAGTGCTGTATCATTTAGTACCTTGTGAATAATATCTTCCATTTTTATATTATCCTCATTGTTGATCTGTGATTTTATGCTACTCTGATGATCATCATACTTTTCAGATAACTTTACCTTTGTTGATGCTTCTTTGGTCTTTGGACTACTTCTTAGTTTATGAGAATTTTTTAGGGTTTTATTTGGCCCTCTTTTCAGCCTGCAACTCCTTGCCGGTGAAGCCACACTTTTTTGTTACCTTGTTACCCCTTTGAATGGATTATGTCTAGATTTATGTGTCACAGTCTTCATCCTTCTCACAAGCGTTAGTTCGGCATACTAAGAGGCATTTGGGCACATTAAGAAAAAAAATTTTTTTTCAGTGTTTATTTTTTTGGGAGAGAGGGAGAGACAGACAGGGCATGAGTGGTGGAGGGGCAGAGAGAGAGGGATACACAGAATCCAAAGCAGGCTCCAGGCTCTGAGCTGTCAGCACAGAGCCTGATGTGGGGCTCGAACTCACGGACCATGAGATTGTGACCTGAGCCGAAGTTGGCCCCTTAACTGACTGAGCCACCCAGGCACCCCAAGAGCACATTGTAAAAATAGCACATCATCATCTTCTGACAAATGTTTTTCTTTCCCAGCTCCTATGCTTTTGACAATAGTGTACTGACTCCAAATCCCAAAGCCTCTATCCCTTACTCCTCAGTCTGTAATAACAAGTAACCAAGTCCCTTTGATTAAGTTTGGTGATTCTCTGTCAAAATTTCTGGCCTTTATTCTTCTCATTCCAACCATTATAATCCATCCCTTTATTGCCTTAAACTATTTAAATTCTTGCTTCAGTGTCTCTTGTCCCACGTTAACTTTATTCACTGTTCTCAGGTTAATCCGGTTAGATATGGAAAGGTAAAAGATGACTGAGATTTTAAGTGTTTTAGATTTTAAAAGTCTGTTGACTAAAAGCATAGTAATATCATAAACAGAAGGACTGGAACAGAGACTTTTAGAGGCCAGATGTTGGAATTGAAAGAGTTTAGAGCTTACCTGGTGTCCTGTCCAACCAAGGGCCACATGGCAAACTCAGTGAGCTTGGTCCATTGTAGAGTTGTAGGGTGGTAAGAGATCATCCTAGTGAAATTGTTTGGCATGCTATTGGAAGTGAACTGGAACTTGGGAGAAAAGCCATGATTTGGGAAGTAGCTGCAAAATACCTTTTGAACATTTTTATGGAAAGTTGATAAAATCTCTTATAGGGAGACAGCTTAACTTGATGATTTTGAAAATGAAAATGATTTTGAAAATGCGGATAATATACTTAATACAAATACTATGGAATTATTTAGTAAGCTTGGAACTTGTGGACAGAACTAGAATTCTTATAAGAATTCTTATTTCCTGAATGGAGTGGTGTCATATAAGAAAGCATTGTACCTTAACTATACTTAAGTGTGGTAATGAGCCAAGGAGTAAGATGGACCTGTCTACCATATGCCATCTCAGTAATGTTAAGCTCGATGCAAATTATTAATGAACCACAATAAGCTTAAGAGTCTGGAAAGATTTGAGATCTCTTCTGACACCACAGTGACACCAGTATCTGGAGCTGATATTTCATCTGCTGTTGATATTTCAACAGAATTAATATAGGTCATTTCTTACCTGTAGAATATTTTACTTGAAATTATTTCAGACATTTTGAAAGTTGCTTATAAAGTTATCAGGACCTCAGTACTATAATCTGTCTTTTGTTTCATTTTTAGAGTGTTCAACCAGATTCTTCTTCTCCCAGACATGTAAGTCATTCTAATATGCCTGTCATTTGTAATTTCCTAACATTTATCAAAGCCCCCCCCTTTTTTGTTATATGTCAGATTGAATTAAGATTTATGTTATTATTTTCTCATCTAAGTTTTGACATTCTACTAGAAATACAGGTGATGTATTAGCATGAAGTAAAATGGCATTGTAATTGTGGACTCTGAATCTAGTTTGAAAATGAGCATAATAATTCATTTTCTGACAGCCTGTTTCAGGAGGAGATAATCAGGTAGACTTGGTTCATAAAACTCTTAGTTATTTCATAACTTGCATTTAGTAAATTTTGAAGAATAAATCATAAGTATTAAAAAATAGAATTTTGAAGAAGGGGGAACTGTACATCATTTTGCTTAGGTAGCCATTAGGAGGAAGAAGAAAGAAGTAATACGTTGATCTGGTGTTTAGACCTGTGGACTCTGAGGAGATTAAAAACCTTATTTATTCACTTTGTGACTTTAGAAAAATAGTATTAGCTGATACAGTATTTTTTGTGAAGTATGATCCCATTTGAGAACTCACCATAGAGTATTTATTTAATACTTAGAAAGTCCAAAGGGCATTCTCTTTAAAGTAGTTCAAAAACAGACTCCAAGAACGGTTTATGATGATGCTTCTTTCTTGAATATTATTTCTACCCATACACTGGAATACTTAATAGAGCGTAGGTGAACAAAACAAGGAGGCAAATGATTTTCTTTCAACTGATTGTTTAATATTTTGTAAGAATGCTTTTGAAGTGTATTGATATATGGCAACATTGTTTTTAATTTCAAATTTTGACGTAATTTGAAATTTAGGGAAAAGTTGTAAGGATTATGCAAAGAATTCCTGATGCCATTTATCCAGATCCCTGTGTGAACATTTTCCCATATTTAATTACTCTCTTTCTAGTTCTTCTCCATCCCTTCCCCACCCCCCTGGCTCCACACACACTTCTGAGAGTGAATTGTAGACACACGTCCCTTTACCTCTAAATACTGCCATGTATGTTTCCTAGAAACAAAGGCATTCCTTTGTATTATTAATTCAATATAATTATTAAAATCAGGACATTAAACATTGATAGAATACTATGTACGAATCTACAGATGTTACTCCGGTGTTTCCTGTTGACTCGGTTGGCAATAGAAAATGCCTGATTTTGCATTTGTTCTTTTTTGCCTCTTTTAATCTGGAGCAATTCTTTAGTATGTGTTTGTCTTTCACGATATTGACACTTTTGATGAGTACATGCCAGTTATTTTGTAGACCATCCCTTAATTTGAGTTCGTCCGATGTTTCTTCTTGATTAGATATAGGACTTGCTTTTTTTGAAAGGAAAATTATGAAAATGATACGTTCTTCTCAGTGCCTCGTATCAGGAAGCACATGATGTTCATTTATCCTTTTACTAGTGATGTTAGCACTAGTGTGCTTTCATATTTTGGCTAAGGGTAGTATCTGCAGGGTTTTTCAGACTCTGCAGTATTAACATTTGGGGCTGGATAATTCTTTGTTGAGAATTGGTGGGAGGGAGGGGTGTTGTCTTGTGCATTATCGGATGTATAGCATTATCTCTGACTTCTACCCATTAGATGCCAGTAGCACACTCTGCACCTGTGACAACCAGAATGTCTCCAGACATTGCCAAATGTCCTCTAGGGACAAATTTTGCCTCTGAAGGACAAAATTCCCTCCCACTCCCTTGAGAACCGCTTCTTCTTATAATGTTACTGTTTTTCTTCTAGAGTTAATATATGTCTCATAGAGAGACTTTATATATGTCTCCTTGCCCTGGAAACTTCCACCTACTTGTTTTCAGTAAAAATCTTACTGATATTTCTTGTCTGAATCAGTTATCATTTGATGGCTGCCAAATAGTAGTTTTCTAATTCCATCATTCCTTCCACATTAGTGGACTTCTTACTGTAAGAACTTTCCCTTCTGTCTTTACTTACTTGTATTGGTATGGAATCATGGATTCATATTTTATTCAGTGGACAATAATGTTAGTAACATTATTTATTTTGATGTACAAATTGTTCCTCATCTGGCCATTGGGAGCTCACCAACCTGCCCAGAAAGGGCAGAAAGTCCTTTTGACATATCTTTATCACTCTTTAAGTACTTCCTTCCTTTTCACAATAATATGTTCCAGGCTTATCTTATAATTTCCCTAACCCTAGCCCAAAATCAGCCTTTTCTCTGTGAAGGCCTGGTTTTTGTTTTGTTTTGTTTTGTTTTGTTTTGTTTTGTTTTTTAACAAACAATGTTATCTCTGAACTAAGATTTTGGGTGCCTGGGTGGCTCAGTTGATAAAGCATCCAACTTCAGCTCAGGTCATGATCTCACAGTTTGTGTGTTCAGGCCCCACATTGGGCTCTGTGCTGACAGCTCAGAACTTGGAGCCTGCTTCAGATTCTGTGACTCTCTCTCTCTCTCTCTGCCCCTCCCCTGCTCACGCTCTGTCTCTCTCTCAAAAATAAAAATAAGCATTAATTTTTTTTTTTTTTAACTAAGATCTTGATGCCAGTAATTTTTATTACTTGAATGCCATTGCTTTTAGGTCGTCTCTGGATAAAGCTAGGAAATATATTTATGTATATACATATGTGCATGCATACGTGTATACACACATCTTATATCTTAGTTATGTGTGTATTAAAAATAATAATTTTAGGGACATCTGGTTGGCTCATTGGTTAAGTGTCCGACTTCAGCTCTGGTCATGACCTCACGGTTCGTGAGTTTGAGGCTCACATTGGACTCTGTGCTGACAGCTCAGAGCCTGGAGCCTGCTTTGGATTCTGTGTCTCATCTCTCTCGATCCTCCCCTGCTCGCACTCTGTCTCTCTGTCTCTCAAAATACATAAACATTAAAAAAATAAATAAATACTATTAAGTTAAAAAATAATAATAAGTTCATACTGATACCTCGAATTTCAGCCCAGTATCACAGGGTTCATTTGATTCTTCTTCCTTCCCATGTTTGTAATTCCCTTCTGCCACAGTCAGAAACTTGGCTTCCATATGGATGCATTTTGAATCCTTAGAATATAAGCCATCACAGGTCTCACTAGCTGGTTGTGATTCTTAAAATCAATTAACTTGACTTTGTTTTTGTATCATTTTCAGGGCCATAATCGTATCATTGCCTACAGTAGACCAGTTTATTTCTGTTTGTGTTGTGGTCTTATTTGGCTCTTGGATTATGGTAGCAGAAACCTTACTACAACCAAGTTCAAATTATATGGAATAACTTTCACTAATCCACTGGTGCTGATATCAGCCAGGGATTTAGTTATAGGTGAGTCATCTTTATTTCAGATCTTAACACTAATTTATTTGTATACAAACAGTTCCCTGATAAATAGGTAAAATGGTTTTAATAAGCTTACTTTGCTGTTTATTATAATTTTCTCAGTGAGGAACAAAACTGTAGGGCTATTATGAATGAAAAAAATTAATGATGAACACATATTATACTAATTCTTTTGTTCTTGAAACAGATGCAATGGAAGGTTTCCTTTGGATTCTGTATTGCAGGTTACTATTATATGAAAATGGTTGAAATAACTTTAAAAGCTGTTCTTTGCCATTGAAAAATTAGGGGTGCCTCAGTGGCTCACTTGGTTAAGGGTCTGACTCTTGATTTCACCTCAAGTCATGACCTCCTGGTTCATGGGTTCGAGCCCTGTGTTAGCTTCTGCACTGACAGTGTACAATGCAGAGCCTGCTCGGGGGTTTTCTCTCTCTCTCTCTCTCTCTCTCTCTCTCTCTCTCTCTCTCAAACATTTAAATAAAAAAAAAGAAAAAAATTATTTAAAATCCAAGAAATTATGCAGAGAGAAATAACTTAAAATGGTATCTTTTTAAAAATTGCTTAGTAGTTTATATTCATTTTGGATTTTTTAAATCATTTTATGATTTTAAAATGAACAGAAGGATGGATGTGTATACTGTTTTTAATATGCTTTTCTTTTCTTCTGTAGTGTTTACACTCTGTTTCCCAATAGTGTTTTTCATTGGTCTCCTGCCTCAGGTGAATACGTTTGTTATGTACCTTTGTGAACAATTGGATATTCATATCTTTGGTGGTAATGGTGAGTACTTCCTTTTAAACACAACAGGTTACAGTATTACTTTTACAGGTCATTAAGTAATAAACTGAACATTAAAATACTTTTCCAGTTTTCATTTTAGAATTTCAATTAGAAAGAAAAAAGGCATTTATTTGATAAAGACTGAGCAGGAATTAATTTGTAGATAGAAAAAAGTAAAGTCTGCCACTTTATTGAAAGATCCAGGAATAGCGCAGTTACTTTGTAAGAAGTGATGGCGTTCTATTGTCAAAAACTAGAAGCTGTAGTGAGTTTAGGTAGAATCTGTATAGATGTATGAAATATTTGAAAGTTATCTATCCCAAATGGATTGACCCCTGACACATGCCAATGTATTTGGATTTTGACCTAGTGTATATATTTGGTATGTCTCTGAATATGGTTTCAGAGCTTTATTATTTCTTTAGAATGGGAACATCAAAACCAGCTGCTTTTAGTAAAAGTATTTAACTAGATAAGATTTTTAGAAGTATCTGTTTTTAGAGTAGAATATGTGGCTGTGAACTGATATACTTAGAAATTTATTCCCCTCTTACATTTGTATTTTATTTTGAAAATGAGAAAGACCATGCCAGTATTACTCTGAAATAGGTAATGGTTTGCAGAACTTGAAAATAATTTTATTGGCAGACACTGTGGTTAAAATACATTGTTATTTATTTTAACCATTTAAAATTTTACTTGAAAGATGAGTGGACAACTAGGGAAAACATATTGAAAGGGTAAGAAATTACTGTAACTTTTATGGTCCATTTCTCTTCAGACTTCTTTATGTTGATAAAATGTTGTTGTGGCTTAAATTTTAAATAGAAACTAAGCATTTCCTATGTTGATGTGTATCTAGGGCATTTTTTAAGTTTTCGAAAAATTTTTGAAGGAGTGTGAATTTCAGCAGAACTTAATGGGTGGAAGACAGTTTCAGTATTTAGGGTATGGAGAGGGCTTCGAGTAGGTAATTTATGGTAGTCATTATATGGTCGGTTACAAACTTGTGCAAGGTGTTAGTTTTTTAAATATCTCCTAAGGAAAAGTTTTTCCTGTAGGTGTTTTAAAAATGTTTACTATGTAAAATCACTATTAACAAAAATCTATATTTTATCTATATTTTAAAAATAAAAGATCGCTATCTTAGCCATTCCCTAGTCCTTATTATTAGTAATTCCATTGGACCTATTTTTTCCACTTGTAAGAACAGAATTTAAAAAAAAATTTTCAATCTTTTATTGAAGCATAGTTGTATGTTGACATAGAATATTATATTACTTTCAGGTGCACCACACGGTGATTTAACAATTATGTACGTTGAGAAATGCTCACCACCATAAACGCAGTTGCCATCTGTCACTCTACAAAGTTATTACAATATTATTGATTATATTCCCTATGTTGTACTTTTCATCCCTGTGATTTATTTATTTTCTAGCTGGAAGTTTGTCTCTTTATCCCTTTTACCTATTTTGCACATTCCCCCAATTTGGCAACCACCAGTTTGTTATGTGTTTGCGAGTCTGTTTCTGTGTTTTGTTTGTTTTGTTTTTTAGCTTCTATATGCGAGTGAAATCCTATGGTATTTGTTTTTTTGCTGTCTGACTTATTTCACTTAGGATAATATCTTGTAGACCCATCCAAGTTGTTGCAAACAGCAGTATTTCATTCTTCTTTGTGGCTGAATAATACTCCATAGTATACATACACACATCTTCTTTATCCATTCATCTGTCAATGCACATTTAGATTGCTTCCATATCTTGACTATTGTAAAGAATGCTGCAGTAAACATAAGGGTGAATATATCTTTTTGAATTAGTGTTTTCATTTTCTTTGCGTAAATACCCAGAAGTGGAATTACTGGATCCTATGGTATTTTTCATTCCTTAAAGGACCTCCACACTGTTTTCCTTAGCGACTGCACCAATTTATAGCCCATCAGTAGTTGCACGAGGGTTCTCTTTTCTTCACATCCTCATTGACACTGGTTCTTTCTTTTCTTCTTGATACTAGTCACTCTGCCTGGTGTGAGGTGATACCCAATTGTGGTTTTGATTTGTATTTCCCTGATGGTTAGTGATGTTGAATGTCTTTTCATGAGTCTGTTGGCCATCTGTATATCTTCTTTGGAAAAATGTCTCTTCAGGTTCTCTGCCCACTTTTTAATTGAATTATTTTCTTTTTTTTCTCCCATTTTGTGCTCTGTTGTATAAGTTCCTCATATATTTTGGATAATGACCCTTTATCTAATATGTCCTTTGCAGATATCTTCTCCCAGTCAGTAGGTTGTCTTTTTGTTTTGTTGTTAGTTTCCTGCACTCTGCAAAAGCTTTTTTAGTTTAATGTAGTCCCAATTGTTTATTTTTGCTTCTGTTATTTTTGTTTGAGGAGACAGAGCCAAGAAAATATTGCTAACACTGATGTCCAAGAGACTACTGTCTATGTTTTCTTTTATAGTTTTAAGGTTTCGTGTCTTAACATTTAGGTCTTTAATCCATTTTGAGCTTATTTCTGTGTATGGTGTGAGAAAGTGGTGCAGTTTCATTCTTTTCACTTAGTTCAGTTTTCCCAGCACCACTTATTGAGGAGGTGGATCTATTTGTTGTTGTTGTTGTTGTTAGTTAGTTAGTTAGTTAGTAATTAGTCATATCTGTACTTTTTTGTGAGAATTAACACATGAGAATATAAATTTACTTCTTTGGGTAATGTGCATTCTGTTTACAGAGACTAATAGTTTTAGTGAATACCTAATATATCACCAGTTCCTTTTTAGGCCTCTGCAAGCTTCATTTTCCCATACTTCTGTAAATAATAAGGTACATTCTTGAAGCATAATATAGGTCCAATTTCTTCTGCCATGTGTACATTTTCATTACTTACAAGGTGAATATATTTTGTCTTGTATCAAAAATTGTGGATAGTACATCTTTGTCGTTTCAAAATCTCTGGAAAGGATAGGATGACATAACTGAATTTTTAAAAGTGAAATGAGTAGATATTTCATTGTAGTCAACATTATACCATTTTAAATATTTTTCAGTGACCTTTTCAGATGTGTTTTCCGTAAATGTTTATAAAATACTAAATCTTTTTCCCTTCCCCTCTAGCCACTACAAGCTTGCTTGCAGCCCTTTACAGTTTTATCTGTAGCATTGTGGCGGTAGCCTTACTGTATGGATTGTGTTACGGGGCTTTAAAGGTGAGTGCTACATTGTAGTATGATTTTGTCTTTAAGGCTATTTTTCCTTATGGAGATTGTTTTAAATTGACTAATAATGATTAAGCCTCCCTCTCCCCATGCTCCCTCAGACCACTTTAGCATTAATTTCCATGATCTTCACGTGTTGAATATTATTCTCATTCTCATTTACTTTGAATTCAAAAGCAGTTTCATAGTTACCCATTATTAAAAGTAAATCTTTTGGGGGCGCCTAGGTGGCTCAGTCATTTGAATATCTGACTTCAGCTCATATCATGATCTCATGGATCATGAGTTCGAGCCCCACATCAGATTCACTGCTGTCTGCGCAGAGCCTACTTCAGAGCCTCTGTCCCCCTCTCTCTCTGCCCCTCGCCAACTCATGCTTTCTCTCTCAAAAATGAATAAACATTTATTAAAAAAAAAAAAAAGTAAATCCTTTTCCACACGGTAATTATAGGTCAAAATTCGAAACATTATTAGAACTAGGTTGGTCTGGGGTAGAGGTGGGCGTGGTAATAACAAAATACAAAATGTAACTACTGTTCATATCAAGATGTCTTAAAATGTGTAGGCACAAGCACGAGGACTGCAATTTAAGATAATTCCAGTAAAAATTTATGCAGCGAAATTTAATGTCATTATTGGTTTAGAAGGATCTGGATGAGCCTTAATTAGCTCCATCAGGGGCACCTGGGTGGCTCAGTCAGTTGCGCATTGGACTCTTGATTTCAGCTCAGGTCATGATCTCATGGTTTGTGAGATCCAGCCCCGCATCAGGTTCAGCATTGACACTGAGGAGCCTACTTGGGATTCTCTCTCTCCCCCTCTCTTTCTGCTGTTGCCTTGCTTGTGTACTCATGCTCTCTCTTTCTCTCTGTCTCTCAAAATAAATAAAATTAAATGAAGATTATCACCAAGTTGTAAACATAAAAAATTTAAATTTCTTGTAAACAACTCTTAAAATTTTTTTTAAAGTTTATTTATTTTGAGGTGGGGGGAGGGGCAGTGAGGGAGAGGGAGAGAGAGAATCCCAAGCAGGCTCCGCACTGTCAGCACAGAGCCCAATGTGGGGCTCAAATCCACGAACTGTGAGATCGTGACCTGAGCTGAAATCGAGAGTCTGATGCTTAACCCCAGGTGCCCCAGATTTCTTGTACACAACTCGTAACCCATGGCATTGTTATTTTTTTTTTTTTATAATTAATGCAAGATAATCAGAGAATGATAGGGTTGCAAGGACTAAGAAAAGTGCCTCATGGTATCCTTTCTTGCATCATTTATTCATTTGCATTTAGGGAGTATTTACCGTGTGCCCAGTACTGTGCTAAACACCATTTCCTGCTTTTAAGTTGCTTATATGTTAGCTATGATTAATGAGTCAGCCAGCACTTTGAGGATGAGGAAGGCTATGAAAACAGAGTGGTACAGGTACAGAAGTTAAGATACTACCTTATTCAGTCAAAAGGGATTAAAGATAGTTTTCCAAAGACAGACAAATAGAAATTAGCTAATAATTTGACAGACAAATAGAAATTTGTTAGTTGAGACAAGGGATGAAGAGCCATGGAGTTGTAAAGAAAGTGTGTTATGTACAGGAACCAGCAAATAATTTGGAATTGCTGGAGGTTTGGGTACATGCGGAAAGATGGCTTTCGGTAAGGCTGGAAAGGAAAGCAATGGTTGCATTATGAAATATCTTTTATCCTGAACATTTTGGGGTGGAAATGAAAGGCCATCCGAATATTCAAGGTAAGGTAAAGAAATGATCAGTGTTGCATTTCAGAGAGATTACTTGGTCTCTGGTGTGAAGGAGATTGAAATATAAGCAGGAAGGATCAGAAGTGGGTCAGTTGTGTTGCAATCTTGAAATTAAGAGGGACCTAACTAAAATTGGATTTAGTGAATATATTTAGGGACTCTATGGATAATGAGAAAAAAGAAGAGGGTCCAGTATGACTTCTGGGTAGGGTCTGGCTTGAACAAATGGTTAGATAGAGATACTTGTGCCTAAGATTACAAATCTTTGAGTTTAGCAAGGAAGGTGGTTGTTTACGTATATGGACACATTTATTTGTTGATATTTATGGGGTATCTAGAGATGCATAGTAGGAAGTGATATGTAGAGAGGTTTGAGGTAATGGTTAAAAGATTTAGAATTCATTAAAGTGTAAATAAAAGACTGCTAACCTGGATTGATACGAGGAAATGGATGCAAATAGAACCCTGGAAAATGCTGGTATTTAAGTGATGGATAGAACAGAATCCCACAAAGGACACTTCAGAGGCAATATTGTCTGAAAAAAAGCTTTTATTGCATTTGGCAGTTAATAGGTGATGGGTGACTTCAATAAAACAGCTTCTTTGGTGTTTTGGCTGAGGAAGCTAGATTAATACAAGCTTGAGTTTGCAAAATATTAAGGATTAAGGTAAGATACTTTTTTAAAAGCTTAAAAAAAATTTTTTTTTTCGAGAGAGAATGCGTACACACGTGAGCTGGGGAGGGGCAAAGAGAGAATCCCAAGCAGGCTTCCTGCTTTCAGCACAGAGCCCAAAGTGAGGCTCGATCCCACAGACTGAAATCAGTGAAGTGAGCTGAAATCAAGAGTTGGATACTCAGCCGACTGAGCTACCCAGGTGCCCTGTAAGATACTCTTTCTAAAATACAGTTGGGAAATTTTGACATAGTGAAGGTTGTTTCCAAGTTTTTGTATTTATTTATTTATATATATTAATGTTTATTTTTGAGGGACAGACAGAGCACAAGCATGGGGAGGGGCAGAGAGAGAAGGAGACACAGAATCCAAAGCAGGCTCCAGGCTCTGAGCTGTCAGCACAGAGCCTGATGCAGGGCTCCAACCCACCGGCTGTGAGATCATGACCTGAGCCAAAGTCGGATGCTTAACTGACTGAGCCACCCAGGCACCCTCAAGTTTTTATTTTTTACAAAGATCTAAGACTTGATTACATTTATAAGGAGAGAGGGGAAACCCAGTAGAGAGGGAAATACTTGATGGGGCTAATCCCAGGAAGCAATTAGAGACAAGGAAATCCAAATGCAAGCTTCTCCCAGGTGTACTGCCTGTAAACCATCCTGGTGTAAAGGTTTTAGATCTGTGCTTTGAGTCCTGTTTTGGAAACTGAGTCGTTATTTAGAAGTTGCAGTCACAGCAGTGCGATAACTTTTCTAGCCCAGTGCACAAAGGGCTGTTTAACTATAATTATCTAGCATTAGAAAACTGCAAACCAGAACCTTGTATCCTAAAGGCAGGCAGGAAGATAAATTATTTTCCTTCGTTATTGGATGTGGTGTTTCCATTAGACATTTTACTTTTAGGTGCCACCCATTACAATAAACCTGCAGACTTAAAACAGAGTTTTAGGTGCTAATATGGAATGATTTTCAAGAGAAACCATTTGTTTTTTTTTCAAGACTTATTGAAGTATAATTGACAAAATTGTAAGATACTAAAAGTGTATGTGATAACACATACACACTATGAAAGGATTTCTCTCATCAAGTTAATTAATACATTTATCACCTCATATCTTTTTTGTGTGTGAGAGCATTTAAGTTCTACTCTCAGCAAATGTCAATGATATAATACAGTGTTATCAGGTCTAGTCCTGTTACACAGTAGAGCCTTAGACCTTATCCTTTTTAAAAAAAGATTTTGTTTATTTTTATTTAGTTTTTTAATTGAGGTATAATTGACATATATCATTATATTAGTTTCCAATGTATATTTGATATTTGTATGTATTGTGAAATGATCACCACAGTTAGTCAACATCTTTCAGCACACAGTTACAAAGGTTTTTTATTTTTTTATTTTTTTTTTAAATTTTTTTTTTCAATGTTTATTTATTTTTGGGACAGAGAGAGACAGAGCATGAACGGGGGAGGGGCAGAGTGAGAGGGAGACACAGAATCGGAAGCAGGCTCCAGGCTCCGAGCCATCAGCCCGGAGCCTGACGCGGGGCTCGAACTCACGGACCGCGAGATCGTGACCTGGCTGAAGTCGGACGCTTAACCGACTGCGCCACCCAGGCGCCCCTACAAAGGTTTTTTAATGTATATCCTGATGAGAGCTTTTAAGACCTTCTCTCCTAGCAACTTTCAAACACACAATGCTGTGTTATTAAATATAGTTACCACAGGGGTGCCTGGGTGGCTCGGTTAAGCATCCAACTTCAGCTCAGGTCATAAACTCACGGTTCGTGGGTTTGAGCCCCACGTCGGGCTCTGTTCTGACAGCTCAGAGCCTGGAGCCTGCTTCAGATTCTGTGTCTCCCTCTTTCTCTGCCCCTCCCTCACTCATGCTCTGTCTCTCTCGCTCTCAAAAATAAACATTAAAAAAAATTAAATACAGTCACCATGGTTTATATTACATTTTCATGACTTACCCTGTAACTGGAAGTGTTCATACCTTTTTACCTGCACTCATTTCTGGCACCCTCCATCTAGACCTTTATTGAAAGTTTGGACTCTTTTACCAACCTGTCCCTATTTCCCCCACATCCCAATCCCTGGCAGCCACTTTTGTATTATGTTTCTATAAATTCCACTTTTTGTTAAAAAAAAAAAAAATACACACACACACACACACACACACACACACACACCATGCAGTGTTTGCCTTTCTCTGTCTGGCTTATTTCAATTATTATAATGCCATCCACTTTCATCCATGTTGTTGCAAATGAAAAGATTTTCCTCCTTTTTAAGGTTGAATAATATTCCTGAATGTGTGATATATATATATATATCAATCACATTTTCTTGAGTGTATGTGTGTGTTTTCAATAAAAAGGAAGGTAATGTATTTCTTTTAATCAGAAGGAAGGTATATGCCCCAAAATGGATGTTTCCTTTGTGCTTTAAAAACACACACAAACACACACAGGCTCCTGGGTGGCTCAGTCAGTTGGTGTCCAACTTCGGCTCAGGTAATAATCTCACAGTTCACAAGTTTGAGCCCCACGTTGGTCTCTATCCTGACAGCTTAGAGCCTGGAGCCTGCTTCGGATTCTGTGTCTCCCTCTCTTGCTGCCCCTCCCCCGCTTGTGCTCTGTTTCTCAGAAATAAACATTAAAAAATATTAAAACACACACACACACATACACCAATGACTATGTATAGTCTATGTATAGACATAGAGTAATTATGGAAGAATATACAAGAAATTGACAACAGTAGTTGCTTCTAGGCAGTTAGACACATTGGGAGACATCACTGCATGCCTTTAGAAATGGTTTTCCTTTTTATCTATTCATTAATATGGACTTTTACATTATTTTTTAAAAAAAAAATTTTTTTCCAACGTTTATTTATTTTTAAGACAGAGAGAGACAGAGCATGAACGGGGGAGGGGCAGAGAGAGAGGGAGACACAGAATCAGAAGCAGGCTCCAGGCTCTGAGACATCAGCCCAGAGCCTGACGCGGGGCTCGAACTCATGGACCGCGAGATCGTGACCTGGCTGAAGCCGGACGCTTAACCGACTGCGCCACCCAGGTGCCCCGGGACTTTTACATTATTATTTTCTGATTTCTGCTTCCTTGTGTTACTCTTCCATTTTTCCTTGAACTTTTTAGCTCATTAAAAGCTAAATTTGGGGGTGCCTGGGTCAGACGCTCAACCGACTGAGCCACCCAGGCACCCCTAGATTTTTTTTTTTTTAATTTTTTTTTTTTCAACGTTTATTTATTTTTGGGACAGAGAGAGACAGAGCATGAACGGGGGAGGGGCAGAGAGAGAGGGAGACACAGAATCGGAAACAGGCTCCAGGCTCTGAGCCATCAGCCCAGAGCCTGACGCGGGGCTCGAACTCACGGACCGCAAGATCGTGACCTGGCTGAAGCTGGACGCTTAACCGACTGCGCCACCCAGGCGCCCCTAGATTTAATGTTCAGTAAAGTTGTTCTTGTATGTATTTCAAAGAGTCAGGTATTTCTACAAGACTTATCGCTAGGAACAAAAATCTGCTATCTGTTTATCCCTGCCTCAGAGTTACCACTTTCAGTTCTTTGAGCTGATTCTTTTGGTATTTACCTCCCTATGTTTAATTAACTAACTCACACTTCTTATATTTTGTCAAATTTTAGGTATTACCCATGGACTGTGCTTTATGGCCATTGTAGGCTTAACTTATCTTTCACTTCTCACCCCACCTCTCTACCTTATGGTCTTCCTTATCTCTCTTGTACACCTCATATGTTTCCCTTATTATCACTGTGCAAATGCTATTCCTACATACATTTTGTTTTCTCTTTTTCTTTTTTTCCTTATGTATTTATCTCTCTTGCATTCTCAAATTCTTCTATATTGTTTAACTTCCTTCTCAGCAAATCCAGAATCTGGAGGTTCAGTTCCTGGCTCTACCACTTAACAAATTACTTGTATCCTCTAGAAGTGCCTAAGTTTCTCACCTATGAATTGGGGAGCAATAGAACATATCTTCAAGGATGGTAGTGAGAATTGTTTAAGAAATACTTAGCATAGATCTAAGAATGGGGCTTGACACATAATGTTCAATATGATGATAATGATATTTTGATGTGGCCATTAAAAAAAGGTCTGTAAAGGGGCGCCTGGGTGGCGCAGTCGGTTAAGCGTCCGACTTCAGCCAGGTCACGATCTCGCGGTCCGTGAGTTCGAGCCCCGCGTCAGGCTCTGGGCTGATGGCTCGGAGCCTGGAGCCTGTTTCCGATTCTGTGTCTCCCTCTCTCTCTGCCCCTCCCCCGTTCATGCTCTGTCTCTCTCTGTCCCAAAATAAATAAAAAAAAAAACGTTGAAAAAAAAAATTAAAAAAAAAAAAAAAAGGTCTGTATGTTATGATATGTAATAATTTTCAAGACTGTTATTAAATGGGGTGGGGGGAAGCAAGTTGTATAATAAAATACAATTTGGATTTCCACTCCTACCATTCTCCCTTCTTGAATCCCCAGAGAAAGAAGGAGGAATAGAGTGCTGTTTACGTCATAGGCCATACTTAATAACTTCTAACTATTCCTTTTATCAGTATTATCTACTGTCTGCCAATTCCCATGCCAGTAGACTCCAGAGATAATTGTAGTGAGCAGACATGACATGACATATCCACATCCACGTTTGGTTGGCTTTAGAAGCTAGCCTTTGCATTATTTATTATGGGGAATATGGAGTTCATTATTCAAGAGCACTGAATGCCTACTCAACTTTCTGGAAGATATAATGGCATATTATGAGCAAAGTTATCAGGGCAAAAGCACACCAGTGTGAATATTCTTCTGTACCTAATGTGTTGTACCATCTGTTGCCTTTTCCCTGATTTATTATTATATATGATCAAACATGTGGTGTACCAAGTTCCTTGGTATTTCTAAAGGGAGAACATAGCTTACCATAAGCTTAATACCACTTAAAATATGAAAGAATTGGACAGCAGGACATATCAGAAGCAAATGTATTATTCCTATCTGAAGGTGATCTAGTTAGCTAGATTCTAGCTCATTAAAAAATAATAAATCTAAATTTATGTGGAATAAAATGCAATTAATAATATAGCTGACAAGTTTCTGTTGAATTTAATTATCTTCCTCCAAAATACTGACATAAAAGGACTGTATGATAGATGATAAGTGAGAAGCAGATTTTTCTGTGAAACTTTTTTTTCCCCCAACAGGATTCTTGGGATGGCCAGCATATTCCAGTACTTTTCTCCATTTTTTGTGGTTTATTAGTGGCAATATCCTATCATCTCAGTCGACAAAGCAGTGATCCCTCTGTACTTTTGTAAGTAAAATCAATTGTTATCGAATTAAAGAAACATAAGTTCACATTTCTTTCAAGTTTAACTTTCCCACTGCCTTGTCAAAGTACCGTTCACTTAATCTATATTAAGTTTCAAATATATTAACTTTGGAACATTCTAGCCAATTTGGCTGAGAATATTTGTTAGCGTTTTCTTTCCTAAAAAGTATTAAAACTATATTTTAATAAAAATATTCTCATTGTATGCTTATTTATAACATCTTAAAATTTTTAGGCATTTTCATTTGCTAATGACTAAATGTACTTGAAACACTTCATTTTTTATCATAAGTTTCATTTGCCTTTAAGTACTGGTTTTCAGGTTATGAATGTATTATTATTTTTTCATTTTTTAAAATTTCAAGCTCTTTGGTGCAATCTAAGATTTTTCCAAAAACAGAAGAGAAAAATCCAGAAGATCCTCTGTCTGAAGTAAAAGATCCACTGCCTGAAAAACTTAGAAATTCTGTTGTAAGTCTTAACTTTTTACAATCACCTGAAATATGTAAAGTTTAGACAGTTCATCATGTTGTCTCATGAAGGCCTTTTGTAACTGGGAGAAAATGTTTGTATAGTTGTATGTTGTTGATTACCTTTATGTCAGATTTTAACCTGTTAATGAAATGCTCATTCCTCCAAGTTTGTTTCTATGTAATTAAAACAGTGTGCTAAACATTTATTTTCAGATTAGGTGAAATGAAGTAATTTCATTGTTTATAGAATTCTTAATCCTATTCAGGTTAAACTGGGATTTGAAAGGTGAGTATTAACATAAATCAGACTTTGTGTTGTTCTTGTTGTTAAAAACTATGTCCTTGTAGGGGCGCCTGGGTGGCGCAGTCGGTTAAGCGTCCGACTTCAGCCAGGTCACGATCTCGCGGTCCGCGAGTTCGAGCCCCGCGTCAGGCTCTGGGCTGATGGCTCAGAGCCTGGAGCCTGTTTCCGATTCTGTGTCTCCCTCTCTCTCTGCCCTTCCCCCGTTCATGCTCCATCTCTCTCTGTCCCAAAAAAATAAATAAACGTTGAAAAAAAAAAATTAAAAAAAAAACAAAACTATGTCCTTGTAAATCATCTGTTAGTCATTTAGTGTATTTTCTTTCTCAAGAGCAACCTGAAAAGTGTGTGTGTGTGTGTGTGTGTGTGTGTGTGTGTGTGTTTATTTTTCAGATTGAAGGGGAGAGCAATTATCTGTACTAATTAAATATACTTAAGAAAATATGGTAATTTAAAAATTTTCTAATTTAGTGGATTTATGTATTAGTAATTATCAGCTTTATGGAGATAGCATAAAACTTTCTTTTTCTAAGTTATTTTAGATTATTTCCATTTGTGAAAAACTGTATTTATATCAGTCATGAGTTATACTACTTACCTTTACTGAACTTGAGCTGTTAACACATTCTTCAGAAAACTTTAGAAGTACAAAACTGCCTCACAATAGAATTCAGTTTTTTCTGGCTTTAGTTTCCATGTTGTCAAAGGACATTTCGTGTTAAATATAGTAGGATATTTCTGAATCTCTGACAGGTGTGAGGTGGTATCTCATTGTGGTTTTGATTTGTATTTCCCTGATGATGAGTGATGTTAAGCATTTTTTCATGTGTCGGTTAGCCATCTGGATGTCTTCCTTGGAGAAGTGTCTATTCATGTCTTTTGCCCATTTCTTCACTGGATTATTTGTTTTTTGGGTGTTGAGTTTGATAAGTTCTTTATAGATTTTGGATCCTAACCCTTTATCTGATACGTTGTTTGCAAATATCTTCTCCCATTCTGTTGGTTGCCTTTTAGTTTTGCTGATTGTTTCCTTCGCTGTGCAGAAGCTTTTTTTTTTTTTTTTTTTTTTTTTGATGAGGTCCCAATAGTTCATTTTTGCTTTTGTTTCCCTTGCCTCTGAAGACATGTTGAGTAAGAAGTTGCTGCGGCCAAGATCAAAGAGGTTTTTGCCTGCTTTCTCCTCGAGGATTTTGATGGCTTCCTGTCTTACGTTTAGGTCTTTCATCCATTTTGAGTTTATTTTTGTGTATGGTGTAAGAAAGTGGTCCAGATTCATTTTTCTGCATGTCACTGTCCCGTTTTCCCAGCACCACTTGCTGAAGAGACTGTCTTTATTCCATTGGATATCCTTTCCTGCTTTGTCAAAGACTAGTTGGCCATACACTTGTGGGTCCATTTCTGGGTTCTCTGTTCTGTTCCATTGATCTGAGTGTGTCTGTTTTTGTGCCAGTACCATACTGTTTTGATGATTACAGCTTTTGTAGTACAGCTTGAAGTCCAGGATTGTGATGCCTCCTGCTTTGGTTTTCTTTTTCAAGATTGCTTTAGCTATTCAGGGTCTTTTCTGGTTCCATACAAATTTTAGGATTATTTGTCCTAGCTCTGTGAAGAATGCTGTTGTTATTTTGATAGGTGTTGTATTGAATATGTAGATTGCTTTGAGTAGTATTGACATTTTAACACTGTTTGTTCTTCTTATACTGGTGCATGGAATATTTTTCCCTTTTTTTTTTTTTATATGTCTTCAATTTCTTTCATAAGCTTTCTGTAGTTTGCAGTGTATAGGTTTTTTACCTCTTTGGTTAGATTTATTCCTAGGTATTTTATGGTTTTTGGTGCAACTGTAAATGGGATTGATTCCTTGATTTCACTTCCTCTTCATTGTTGGTGTATAGGAATGCAGCCAATTTCTGTGTATTGATTTTATACCCTGCAACTTTGCTGAATTCATGAATCAGTTCTAGCAGTTTTTTTGGTGGAATCTTTTGGGTTTTCCATATAGAGTATCATGTCATGTGCAAAGAGTGAAAGTTTGACCTCCTCCTGGCCGATTTGGGTGCCTTTTATTTCTTTGTGTTGTTTGATTGCAGCGGCTAAGACTTCCAATACTATATTGAATAACAGTGGCAAGAGTGGACATCCCTGTCTTGCTCCTGACCTTAGGGGGAAAGCTCTCAGTTTTCCCCCATTGAGGATGATATTAGCATTGGGTCTTTCGTATATGGCTTTTATGATCTTGAGGTGTGATCCTTCTATCCCTACTTTCTTGAGGGTTTTTAATAAGAAAGGATGCTGTATTTTGTCCAATGCTTTCTCTGTATCTATGGAGAAGATCATATAGTTCTTGTCCTTTCTTTTATTGATGTGATGTATCACGTCGATTATTTTGTGGATATTGAACCAGCCCTGCACCCCAGGTATAAACCACTTGGTCGTGGTGAGTAATTTTTTTAATGTATTGTTGGATCCGGTTGGCTAATATCTTGTTGAGGATTTTTGCATCCATGTTCATCAGGGAAATTGGTCTATAATTCTCCTTTTTAGTGTGGTTTCTGGTTTTGGAATCAAGGTAATGCTGGCTTCATAGAAGGGTTTGGAAGTTTTCCTTCCATGTGTGGAACTAGCTTAATTTCCTTGGTATTGCAGTATTAAACCAAGATATCAGGAAATTGAAGAAGAAAAGACTTATAGCCAATTGTTATGTATAAGAGCTATCTAGAAGAATAGGGTCAATGAAATATTATTTCTTATATTTTGCCCGTTGGGAATAAAAAATACATATTTTTAAAATTTTATGTAATTGTTGGCTAATTCTGTTTTCTTCCACAGAGTGAGCGTTTACAATCTGACCTAGTAGTATGCATTGTAATTGGTGTGCTGTATTTTGCTATTCATGTAAGCACGGTGTTCACAGTGTTGCAGGTAAGGAATCATTTTGATCTTTTGATTGGGGGAAAATAATTTTGTTTAGGCTAATTTTTTGATTATAATATTTGTCCATAATGCTGAAATATATGATATTTTGTTTGGTTTTAATAACAAATATTTGTTTTCTCATGGTTTCTTTGAGTCGTGAATCTGATTATAATTGTAGCTCAGCTAGATGGTCCTAGTTCAGGATATGTTATGATGCTGCAGTTATTTGGGGCTGCCATCAACTGAGGCTGTTAGTAGGACTTAGTTCTTTACTGACCATTGGCCAGAGAGCTAAGGTCCTTTCCATGTGCCCTTACCATTAGCTGCTTGAGTATCCACACAGAAGGGCAGCTGGTTTTCCCCAGAGCCAGTGATCCTAGAGAGAGAAAGCCCAAGACATCATTTAGTAATTGATGTCGGATGTGACATACCACCACTTTTCTCTGTATCGGTTGATCGTATGGGGCAACGCTGGTACAAGTTTCAGAAAAACTACATAATAAAACAGTGTAAAATGTTGACAGATTTTAGTTCTTACCTTCTCAAATTGACTTTGCTATTTTCTGTTAATAAGTAGAAATTGGACTGACACATTAGGAGTTCTATGGTTCTCAAAATCACTTTTAATTTTCTCAATTTTATTCTTCTTTTAGCCTGCTCTCAAGTATGTGTTATATGCATTGGTCGGCTTTGTAGGTTTTGTAACCCATTATGTGCTGCCTCAAGTTAGAAAACAGCTACCATGGCACTGTTTTTCTCACCCTCTGCTGAAGACAGTGGAGTATAATCAATACGAAGTTCGGAGTAAGTATTTCACTAATACTCCTCTGTTTAATATTGTGGATTTTTTTTTTTTTTTTTACACTTTAACGGAGACCATTAAATAAGTATCATTAAGTAACACTGTGGCTTGTGTTTGTTATACTTAGATTTGAAGCTGTGATGAGTCAAACCTTTTTCAGGATGCTTTAATTTCAGTTGAAGTATAAATGTCAATGCTACAATCCCGGCTTCCACAGAATAAAATTTACTTCCTCTCTGTATTGTTCTTCATAGACCTCTCATTGACAAATCCTTCTGTGCATGTTTGTGGCTTCTCTTTCCAGTCCTTATCCTTTCCTTAAATCTTTTCTATGTACAGGCAACCCAGTCCTCCTTAAGATTTCTGTTTGAAATATTTTTAGCTCAAAGCATAGGGGGAATAGAGAGAATTTTGTTCCTCTTTCCACCAGAGACACTATGTCCTACCAGAGAAAGGTAGGAAAGAGTTGATGAGATGAAAAGAAATTTAAAACATTTGTAATTGTTCTTACTTGTTCAGATTTTGGGGTAAAGCATAAAATGACTCAGAAAGAGGTAGAACGCCAGTCCACTTTAAATCCTGACTTGTCTTTCCTATTGTAAGTATTTGGTCTTTCTTCATTGGCCCCATGACTTGCAATATCCCATACTTGCTCGTTTTAGGGAAATAATAAAAGTTCATAACTATGTCATCATTCATTATATATCAATGATTAAACAAACCAGTGGTTTTTCCTCAAACCTTTTTTTCAGTTAATGAATTACTATAAAGAGTAAATTCCTCAATTGTTTGAAGATAAATTAACTTGTTTAGAGAACTCTGAAGCCTTTAGAAGTTTTCTATTACAAACTTGACTTCGCATTTTCAAAGCAAATTTCTCGGGCCTTTTAGTAAAATTGCTTAGAGCATCATGGGCCTGAAACCTTGGTCACCAGTTTGATCCTGAAGAGATAATGAAACATTAACCTGTAGGTTGCAGTAATGGCATTGTGCATACTTCTTATGTGTTCTTTTAATAAGGGAAAATGACATGGGGCACCTGGGTGGCTCAGTCAGTTGAGTGTCTGATTCTTAATTTCGGTTCAGGTTATAATCTCATGATTGATGGGCTTAAACCCCACGTCAGGCTCTGTGCTGACGGTGCAGGGCCTGCTTGGGATTCTGTCTCTCTCTCTCCCTCCGTGTGTGTCTGTCTCTCTCTCTCTCTCCCTTCCTTTCCCTTCCTCCTTCCTTGTCCCTCCTCTTCTCTCTCTCTCAAAATAAACAAAAATTTTAAAAATTAAGAGAAAATGACATAAAGCTGTATGACAATCTGTACTGGTTCTTTCATACAGTCAGGAAAAGAACTTAGTAGAATGATGTATTATTTTGATAGTGAACTGTTAGTATTGCTTTCATATATAAAAAAATAGCAAGTGTATCCAATTTGTTTTGAAGAGCAGTTTTCCTTACAGTAAGTCATTGATCATAATTATTTCTTTTTTGACCTTAACAAAATATTTAGTCTAAAGTTTTATAAATTTTGAATCAGTATAACATGTTTGACTTATTGAAAGCACTAGGTATTAGCAAAGTTTATTTCTTTTCCCTTCTATTGACTTTAGCAATGGAAAGAAAAAGATTATTCATTAGAGCATTTCCTGAAGCCAGCTATGTTTTCAGATTGCTAGAGAACCTTACTTTAAATCTTTCAGTTTATACTAGATACTTTCCCCAATGAAATAAGGTGAAAGTATTATAAAAAACATTACTGACAGTGCAATGACTTCTATGAAGTGTGTGAATCTAAAACATATCATACTTTCATATATGTCCCGAGATGTACATAAGATACACACACATACATATGCCCGTACACACACATGTACCTTAAGATTTTAAAAACAGATAATTTTAATAGGTCATTTATTTCTTTTTGGGAAAAAGGGCAGTCTCATAATCTTACTAACTTTTCTCCAGAAGTTATAGGCATAAATGAGAAAAAGTTATGGTTAAAAACTGAGGTTTCAAGAATTAAAATTTATTTATTTTTTTAATTTTTTTTTTAATGTTTATTTATTTTTGAGACAGAGAGACACAGCATGAGCAGGGAAGGGGCAGAGAGAGAGGGAGACACAGAATGTGAAGCAGGCTCCAGGCTCTGAGCTGTCAGCACAGAGCCCGACGCGGGGCTCGAACCCACGAACTGTGAGATCATGACCTGAGCCGAAGTCGGATGCTTAACCGACTGAGCCACCCAGGCGCCCCAAGAATTAAAATTTAAAAGGAAATTCATCTAAAAATTTTTTAAGTTTATTTAGAGAGGGAGAATGAGCGGGGGAGGGGCTAAGAGAAAGGGAATTCATATCATTCCAAGCAGGCTATCTGATGACAGCACAGAGCCCGATGCAGGGCTCAAACTCACAAAGAGATCATGACCTGAGCTGAGATCAGAGCCACCTAGCGCCCCTCATCTAAATTTAAGTCACATCTAAGTTGCAAAACTGAACGTGTATCAGAATTCATAGAAGTTGACAACTGATTGAAATACTGGATTTTTTACATTATTTATTTATAGCAGAGACAAGTTTGTGCTGTAAGATTTTCCTTTCACATCACTTTGCCAAACTATCGGCATACCTGGAAGATATTGCTGGTTTGGTTGTGGACCACTGCAATAAAGTGAATATCACAATAAAGCAAGACAAGTCAATTTTTTGGTGTCCCAATGCATATAAAAGCTATGTTTACCCTGTAGTCTAATAAGTGTGCCAAGATCATTATGTCTAAAAAGACAGTGCACATACCTTTTTAAAAAAATTCTCTTGCCAAAAAATGGTGACTGTCATCTGAGCTTCCAGCGAGTTGTAATCCTTTTGCTAGTGGAGGCCCTCACCTCAGTGTTGATGGCTGCTGACTGATCAGGATGGTGGTTGCCAAAGGTTGGGGTGGCTGTGGCAATTTCTTAGAATAAGACAACAATGATGTCTGCTACATCAGTTGACTCCTTTTACGAGTGATTTCTCTGTAGCATGCTATTTGATATCATTTTACCTACAGTGTAAGTAACTTCCTTCAAAATTGGAGTCGTTCTCCAAAATCCTACACTGCTTTATCAACTATGTTTACGTAATATTCTAAACCCTTTGTTGTCGTTTCAACAGTCTTCACAGCATCTTTACCAGGAGTAGATTCCATCTCATGAAACCACTTTCTTTGTTCATCCGTGGGAAGCAGCTCCTCATCCATTCAAGTTTTATCCTGAGACTGCAGCAGTTCAGTCCCGTTTTCAGGCTCCACTGCTATTTCTACCACATCTTCAGTGACTTTCTCCACTGCAGTCTTGAATCCTCAGGGTCATCCATGAGTGTTGGAATCAACTTCCAAACTTCTGTTAATATTGATATTTTGACCTCTTTCCACGAATTGCAAATGTCCTTAATGGCATCTAGAATAGTGAATTCTTTCTGAAGGTTTTTTGGTTTGCTTTGCCCAAATCCATCAGAGGAATCAATGTCTATGGCAGCTATAGCCTTATAAAATGTATTTCTTAAATAAGACTTGAAAGTCAAAATTATTCCTTGAATCCTCACGGGCTACAGAATAGATGTTGTTTGTAGACACTGTCAATGAGCAGTAGTATTTTTTTTTTAATTTTTTTAATTTATTTTTTTTTGAGAGAGACACAGCAAGCTGGGAAGGGGCAGAGAGAGAGAGGGAGACAGAATCCGAAGCAGGCTCCAGGCTCCAAGCTATCAGCACAGAGCCTGACATGGGGCTCGAACTCACACTTAACTGACTGAGCTGCCCAGGTGTACCCCAACGAGCAGTAGTATTTTTGAAAGGAATCTCTTTTTCTGAGCAGTAGGCCTCAACATTGGACTTAAAATATTCAGTAGACTATGTCATAAATAAATGTGTCATCCAGGCTTTGTTGTTTCACTTGGAGAGCACAGGTAGAGTAGATTTAGCATCATTCTGAAGGGCCCTGGGATTTTCACAATGGTCAGTGAGCATTGGCGTCAACTTAGAGTCATCAGCTGTGTTAGTCCCTAACAAGAGAGTTTTGAGGCTTTGTAGCCAGGCATTGACTTCTCTCTAGCTATGAAAGTCCTAGATGGCATCTTCTTCCAATAAAAGGCTATTTCATCCACATTGAAAATCTGTTGGTTACTGGAGCCACCTTCATGAATTATCTTAGCTGGATCTTCTGGAGAACTTGCTGCAGCTTCTACATATGCACTTGCTGTCTCGCCTTGCACTTTCATGTTGTGGAGATGGCTTCTTTCCTTAAACTTCCTGAACCGACCTCTGCTGGCTTCAGACTTTTCTCCTGCAGCTTCGTCACCTCTCAGCCTTCCCAGAATTGCAGAGCGTTAGGACCTTGCTCTGGATTAAGTTTTGGCTTAAGGGAATGCTGTGACTAGTTTGATCTTCTTTGCAGACCACGCAGACTTTCTCCATGTCAGCAATAAGGCTGTACTTTCTTATCATTCGTACGTTCACTGGAGCAGCACTTTTAATTTGCTCGAAGAACTTTTCCTTTGCAGTCACAACTTGGCTAATGCTTGGCACAAGAGGCCTAGCTTTTGGCCTGTCTTGGCTTTCAACACGCCTTCCTCAGGAAACTTAATAATTTCTAGCCTGTGGTTTAAAATGAGAGATGTGTGATTCTTCCTTTCACCTGAACATGTAAAGAGCATTGTAGAGTTATTGGCCTAATTTCAATCGTAAGGAATAGAGAGGCCTGAAAGGAGGGAGAGAGGTGGGGGAACAGTGGATCAGTGGAGCAGTCAGAACACACATATTTATTGGTTACGTTTGCCATCTTACATTGGTCCAGTTTTTGTTATCCCCAAATACAACAATAGCATCAAAGGTCACTGATCATAGATCACTGTAACAAATACAATTATAATGAAAAAGTTTTAAATATTGCAAGAATTACCAAAATGTGACAGATGCTGTTGGAAAAGGGTGCTGATAGACGTGCTCAGTGCAGAGTTGCCACAGACCTTCAATTTGTAAACAAAGAAAAAAACCAAGAAGAACCCCAGTATCTGCCAAGTGCTGTAAAGTAAAGCTCAATAAAATGAGGTATGCCTGTATTTTGTACACTAGATGATGTGATCTTCTTACGTTGCCTTGTTAGATGCAGCCACTATGATGTGGTTTGAGAAACTTCATGTGTGGCTTCTTTTTGTGGAGAAGAATATCATCTACCCATTGATTGTTCTTAATGAACTTAGTAGCAGTGCAGAGACCATTGCTAGTCCAAAAAAACTGGATACAGAGTAAGTACAGTACTCCTCTCTCTATGTTTAACCATTAGCGGCTGTCATAGGCAGTGTCTTCAGACATTGATCAAGTAACAAATAATTGAGTATCTCATTAGTGCAGTGCACTGTAAGATAAAAAAGTGAGGTGAAATTCCTGAACATCTGTTCCTGCTCTTGTATATCACTACTCTAGACATCTTATTGTCAACTAATATTTTATGAGAGAACATTTATTGAATAAGGTTCATTTCTGTTATTGGATGGTCAATTTGAGAGATGTCTGTTTTTGTGTACTGTGTAAACCAGACTATGTAGGTGGTCACTCACCTATACGGTCATCGTATAGGCCTACGCACTAGACTAGGTACGTGTTGTTGGGTAAGCGTTAATACATGTTTTTTATGTGCTAAATCCTATTACTATTAAAGCAATACAAATATTAAGAAACTGGAGAACCATATATTAGAAATGCAATGCTGTTATTTATTTGTTTAAGTGTGCTTATTTATATAAAGAAATAAGAATCATAATACATATTGTTAAAAGGGAATATAAGAGTTTATTATAGGATGTGATTTGCTTGGTGTATAAATCATTTTTAGAAGTTCATTTTGGATGTAAATGTATCGTAAGCATAGTAAATGAAATAGTGATTTTTCTGAAGTTAGTAGATTTTCTGAAGTTTTCAGCCATTGATTGATGAGTTGTGCTTTCTTTAACTTATAGATTAGGTGCTTTAATGATCACCATTGCTGGTCTGAAGTTGCTACGATCCTCTTTCAGCAGCCCTACATATCAGTATGTCACAGTCCTCTTCACTGTGCTCTTTTTCAAAATCGACTATGAAGCGTTTTCAGAGACCATGTTGTTGGATCTCTTCTTCATGTCTATACTCTTCAACAAGGTAATTTGTCACTGAAAGGAATATCCCTATCGGTAAAAAGTAGCTCCCTAAGTAATATAGCATTTAGTGAGGATTCTGCTTGCATTCCATTTGCTTCACTGTCTTTTAAGTAATATCTTTCTTCAATCAACCAGTCATTCAGAAGCATAGTAGAATCCCTAACCAATGTTACTCACTATGATCCATAAAAGACGTGTTTCTTGCTATATAGCTAGGAAGATAAGATTAAGTTATATGGAAAATTTAGAGAAACACCACTAGCTGTGTATTTTTAAATCCATAGGATCTTCCAAAAGTGGATGTGATTTTGAATAATCCTAGAAATAGATGTGGTAATAATTGCACTGGGCTGTGGGCTGCTAGATAGATGGAGGGAGGAAATAACCTGATAGCTGAATGAAGATGGTAAATACTGAAGGCAGTGAGGCCGTGTGGGAGGAATCAGAAATTAGTTTCATGGTGACATTTGCAGAATACTCTGAAAATTACAAAATGCTTCTGAGATTTATTATCCACCCATAAGAGAGGTACTTTTAGTCCTTTTACAAATGAGATGACAAAATCTGGGTCTTTTGCCTCCCATTCCAAGAATCTTTTTGCTGAACCATACTACCTTTCTCAATGAAATACGTTGTGCAATCAGATTATTTATAAATTAAATAGAGTTTAGATTTCATGTTAACGCTGACCACATACAAAGGACTTTGACATATATTATCCCATTTGATAGGTAACAGAGAGCTGAAGCATATGAGCAGCTACAAAACACAATGAAAGCCCAATTTTAGGCAAGTTAGCCTGGTCAGCTACATTGGGATGACTTGGGGAAGAGAGAACCCAAAGGTACGGAGAACAGTTTAAGAGACTGTGACAGTAATTGAGATGTGATAGAGGTCTAACCTAGGATGGGAATAGTACAAGTGGAAAACGTTAATCTGAACAGGTTTTAGTGATAGTCCATTTCAAAATATTGTGCTAAATGTTGTACTAAGTAGCTTCTAGAATATTGCAGTATTATGTTTGCTCGGTCACTAATTTGTATGCATTTTTATCATTTATTTCCTCTTCTAGTGAGCATGGTTAACCAAAGGAGGAAGCCAGAAAGTTAATCAAAGAATTGTTTGTATAAAGAAGCATGTGGTTTCTCACAAATTTAAATATTTAGACTGGAAATTGTAGGGCATCTTAGTATACTGTTGGGGGAAAAAGTGAAAGTTGCCATAAAATAGAAACAGTCTTTGAAATAGTCTTAACTTGAATTAGTTTGGATTTTCTTAATACTTTCATTTGTTAAGCAAATTGCTCTTGAGAGCATACAGTGTTCCACAGCTGTTCTAGATGCTGAGGCTACATCAGTGAACAAAATAGAGAAAGCTCTGCCCTTAAGGGGTTTGCATTAGTAAGGTTAGTTGATAGAATTTAACAATGATAGTAAGCAAGTAATTTTTAAGAGATTTCTAGATATAGTTTTTAAGATATCATTGTAAGATGCACCATCAATTTAATAATCTTACAAGAAAAAAATTACTATGAATGTATACAGAAATGTTTATCCACTACCCACTTATGCATGTAATTGCATATCATTTTTTCCTCAGTGTTACAGTCAAAATTTGAGTTCAGTCTGTTTCATATTTAGAACCTGAAGTTTTCTGAATCACTGCTTTTACACCATGAATAATGGCATCTTGATAATACACACACTGCTTTTACTTCCTGACATCCTGATCACGTTAGTATCAAGGATTACCGGCATAAATTTGAGTCACGGAGAAGAATGCAGGAGTTCATCTGCTTTTTCTAATTGGTTGAAGTTGAGGTTTCTTTGTTTTTAATTGGGAGTTAAACAGGTTCATTTGCAAATTAACTGAAATCGTTCAGTTAATTGAGGTGCTTGATGCCTGAATCATGGCACCAAGTTAGTCTGAACCTCTTGTTTTTAAGATTCTGTGTCTGTTTTGTGAATTGGACCTTGCATTGCCTGCCATGCAGAGGCAATTTTGGACAAACACAGTAATTCTGTTTCAGTGTTGAAGACGTGTTCAACAACAAAACAAATATTAATTTACATAAAATTAAAACGTGTGTTGTGTTTCCATTGACCATACCAATTGAGGTTATGATCAGATGCCTAATATGCACTACTAAATCCTTAGGCGAATAGGCAGTGACAACTGTATTACAACTTTATTTCCTGCCTGGCTGGTTTCAAATTTCTTCTGACATTGCATTTAAAACATACTCTGTTTCCAAAGCACTACAATTTGAGGAGAATGTGTCTTAGGGATAAAAATATGTATGAATTACTTAAGCTTTGCAAACATCTAAATGTCCTACCTTTTTTTAATTTTGCTTGTAGTAGTAGTAATATAGCCAATAGAGGGCATAGAATTTTTTTTAACAGATGAAACACAAATCCATAAATCAGCTAGCTGTCTTTACTTAAGTATATATTCAGTGTTTTGGCAGTTGATTTATCTTTTCCTTTTATGCAAATGGCAAATATTTTCAGTGCCATTTTCTTATAGGAAAAAAATATATTTTAAAGGTCTTTCATTTTCTAATTCAAATATCTGATAAGTTTTTTACTGATTGTTTTTCTTTTCCTCCTACAGCTTTGGGAACTCCTTTATAAATTGCAGTTTGTGTACACTTACATTGCCCCATGGCAAATTACATGGGGTTCTGCTTTCCATGCTTTTGCTCAGCCCTTTGCAGTACCCCGTATCCTTCCAATAAAAGTTGTGTAAGAAAGGGCGGTCATATCCTTATTGTGAATGTTGGTTTATAGACATTTAAATTACTAGGTGATAAATTATCAAATATTCTCAGTGCTTTGGGTACACCCACAGATCATCTGAACATGAGGACAGTATTAAAGTTTTATAATTAATGCTGATTTACAATTTTATGTTTACAGATATGAGTACTTTTAATAAATACAAGATGTTTAGAAATATTTTTTAAATACTTATTTGAGAGAGAGAGAGAGAGATAGAGATAAAATATATCCCAAGCAGGCTCCGCACTGTCAGTACAAAGCCTCATGCGGGACTGGAACCCACAAACCATGAGATCATTACCTGAACCAAAACTAACAGCAGACGCTTAACTGACTGAGCCACGCAGGCACCCCTAGAAATATTTTTAAATGAAGATTACAAACATTTTTCATAATCATGATTGTAATTTAACTATGTCTAAAATTTTCTAATCTCATCATTTCTTAAAAGTACTTTCTAAATAAAAGTAAAGGTTAGTGACTACGTGGATAGAAATACAGATTTTCTGTTTGTGTAAATTTTAGTTTTATCTTGTGGAAAATTAAAGCCAGCATCTTTATCCCAGGGTAATATATGGACTTTTCCCAAATACGTATTAGCAGATGTTTATTTGATTCCCTTCAAAGCATCATGCCAGGCTGTACTATCCTGGCTTGTCTTCCTACTTGTACCCCCTTACATTGTCCAGTGACACCCTCTTCTGTATTCCTGTGACAAACTTCACATTGTTTTCATTGCGGTAATGGCAATGTGTTTGTGAGATGTATTTGTGTGTGTGTGCGTGCTCACTCAAATGAATGTTAAAGTCCTTAACCAGCTTTTTATAGATTCAGCCATGTTGTTTGTTCAGGCTGCTGTATCAGCCTTTTTTTCTACTCCACTAAATCCCTTTCTAGGAAGTGCAATATTCATCACTTCGTATGTTCGACCTGTCAAATTCTGGGAGAGAGACTATAAGTGAGTACAATAAAGCATTTGAAAGCCAATTTTATCTATTTTTTACTAGGAAAAACTATCAACAGCATTATCATAAATATTTCATGGTTAATAATTTTTGTGTTGAAACATTTTGCTAAAACTTTATAAATACTCTTGAAGTTTCAAAAATCACATAAAATTAGAAGAGTCAGAGTAACTGTTCTATATTTTCTCTGCCATTTTTCCTGAGATTTTTTAAAAACCTAGTTCTTGGTGAATATATTCCTTTTTCTGTCTTTTTTCTTTTAATGCTGTTTCTTAGAGTTCCACATTAATACAGCTCTGAAACTTTATGCTATACAATGTTATGTCATTATAGCAGTCATAACTAGTTATCTCATAGTTTCCTGAGAAATATCTATTTGTAGAGCTAAATTTTCTATAGATTACATCTGGTTTCTCATGAGCAGAACTTTTTAATGACCATCTCTGTGCATAAAGTATTTTCTCCATTTAGATTTAGTTTCTTTGGCTAGCTGTTTCATCTGATGTCTGCTAACTATCCTTATGTGTAATCTCTCCAAACTTCCTTCCTTCCTTCCTTCCTTCCTTCCTTCCTTCCTTCCTTCCTTCCTTCCTTCCTTCCTTCCTTCCTTCTTTCCTTCCTCCCTCCCTCCCTCCCTCCCTCCCTCCCTCCCTTCTGGAAAGATTATCCAAAAGGGGAATTACTGAGTCACGGAACCTAAACATTTTAAAGGCGTTTAACATGTATTGACATTGATTCAAAAAGAGCTTATACTAATTTGTAATTCTATGGGCCATCTCCATGACTGCCTCTTTTCTCTCTACACTTTCACACATCAGTGCACCTAATAGGTGAAAATAGTGGTCTCACCTTTTAAACAGTGGAATAGCTTGTGGATTGGAAGCTTTTGCTCTGGTCTTTTATCTAAAACCACACTTGGTGTTTCTCTTTTTGATGAATTTCTGTGTTACTGATGTTCTCAGGTTATTTAATTTTGATCCAAAATATTGTCTGTGGCAGCAGTTTTGGTCTCAGAACCCCTTTACTCTCTTCACGGTTATTGAAATGTCAGGAGTTTTTGTTGACACAGGATTTATCTACAGATACTTACTGTGTTAGAAATCAAAACTCAGAAAAATTCAAATGTTTATTAATTAGTTTAAAAATAGCAACAATAAACCCATTATGTGTTAATATAAATAACAGTTTTTAATGAAAATTCCTGTAATTTCTATACCAGCAAAAAAATCAGTGAGAAGAGTGTCACTGTTTTTGTAGTTTTATAAATCTCTTTAATGTCTGGCTCAGTAAAAGACAGCTGGATTCTCATAACTGCTTCTGCAACCAATCTGTTGTTGCAATATGTTGTTTTGGTTGAATTACATGGAGAAAATCTGGCCTCGCACAGACACAGAGCTGGAAAAGAAAGAAGTATTTTAATAGCCGTTTTAAACAATTGTGGATATTTCTCTTTGATCTTTCACTAGAAGTCGACACATGGTAGTTTCCTAAAGATTAGTTGCAATATGGAGTCTTAAAACCATATCTGTTGTTGGGGAAGAAGAATTTCCTCTACCCTTCAAGATCCTTCTAGCTCAACTAAGAATCAAATTGACATGAGACAGATGAACAGGAGGAAATCAAATTTAATAGTGTGCATATGTGGAATCCACACAGATGTGGAAATTCCAGAGACATGTAATGTGATACTTACATGAGCTAAGGAGAGAGGTAAGGGTCTTAGGATACAAAGGGGAGAAGATCATTAATAAGAAGGTGAAAGGAGGTGTAAGGAATGTGTTTGTTGGTAAGCTCTCAAACTCATTATAGTAAATATACATTTTCCCAAATTCTGATTTTTGCTGAAAAACTTGAATTTTGTTATTGGCAACAGGACAGACTCACTTCCTTCATTTTTGAGAAATGTCTGTCAAGTATGCAAGTCTGAATAATCACAGTAAAAGTGATGTTCCATGAAAAAAAAAAAGTACCAAGTGCAGCTTGCAATTCAAACAGTGGCACAAATGCAATCCCTTGAGACAACCATCACACAATATGAAAAAGACCTATACTGAGGAGGTGTGATTTAATAAAACTAATTTTTTTTATTGCTTCATTAAAGACATTTTCAATTGAAATGTGAATTTTTGTTTTATTGTTTTTTCTTGTGCATGTGTGGCAGTAAAAAATACAGTTTGATACCACTGCTTTGATTCAAGTTGAAGTGCTGGTAGTCATACCCACCGTTACTTTTGCGCCATCAATGCACTTGTCGACATGGTGAAAAAAGTCAGTAACAGCTCAAGATTGTTATGAAAATCATTTTGATCTGGAAAACTGCCTGAAAGGGTCTTGAGGCCCCTGCTTCCAGTTCTGTGGACCACATTTTAGGAACGACTGTTCTAAAGAACACTGTACCATTGGACATTAATAGATGTACCTTCCCCTTGCAAAAATGTTTCATGTACTGTATATCTCTAAGAACTATATATGGTACACATTTTTAATCAATTTTTTTTTTTTGCATTAAACTTATTAATGTCTTTCAACCCACTGTTCAATTTAACATGTTAGGAGATAACTGCTGTGTTTATGTATAATAAAGGTGGGAGAGTAAAAAACCTTACCCCTAAACTACACTACTGAGGAGTTTTAGCAATATGCCAATCATAGATTTTTCTCAGAGATATACATAAAGTGATAATACTTAACTTCAATTATATGGTTTTCTCCTTTTTAATTAAAGCTTAGTAAAAATGTTGTTTTGCCCTCTTCAGCACAAAACGAGTGGATCATTCGAATACCAGATTGGCTTCCCAGCTTGATAGAAATCCAGGTAAAAGTTCCATTTGTGAGTAAAGAAGCAAGTCTAAGCAATGTGTTATTTATATATATTTCACTTCCTAACTGATCGGGAGTCCTCTGTCAGTTCCAAATTGTCATTTTTCAAAGACTATACAGTAAAACCTTGGTGTGTGAGCATAATTCATTCCAGAAACATGCTTGTGATCCAAAGCACTTGTATATCAGAGTGAATTTCAAGAACCATTGGCTCAGTTGTGATCATGTGACATTTGGCGTCATGTACTGCTTATATCGTAAGACATCTCTCGTTTATCAAGTTAAAGTTTATTAGAAATGTTTGCTTGTCTTGTGGACTACTCGCAGAATAAGTTACTCATGGTCCAAGGTTTTTACTGTCTATCCTTTGCTTTTTGTTCTGCTTTAGCAAAGTATATGTGAATTCGAGTATCTACAATGTATATACCCATCTTTTATAAAGTGCACTTTAAGAATGCTCAGAGGAATTAAAAATGCCATTGAAAGATATTGTCTTCCAGAGGTTAAAAAGTAGAACAGTTAAACTGGTCAAGTGTATCAAAGAATATGCAATCTGACCAATAGGTATATTTATTAATATATTTGCTTCCCCTGCTTCCCTGAATATTTAGGTAAATATTCATTTAATTTCATTTAGTTTATTGTGTATAAAGATGTCATGTGAGGGAACCATTCAAGATAGAGCTTCAGTACGTGGTATTTGGGTGGTGGTACCATTATCTAAAGTCTGTCTGGCTCCTTAGTTTTGTCATTGGGGAAACATCCTTTTGTCAGCCCACCTGTTAGTAATTGGACACATAGAGGGTGAATCTCACTAATCCAACTGTAAGAAATTAACCAGAATTCCAATGTATCAATTTAATAAAAGAAATCTAACTCAAAGGTACACTGAAGTGTTTGTATCCATTTGACTCTCAGATTCCTTCAAATACTCTGTCTACTTGAGAAACCTAATTAATAATCAAATGGTTTTTGTAACTGTAAAATTGGATTACGTAGGATTAGTTACTTGATAATAACGACTGTTGTCACCACATACTGGTAGATAAAACAGCCATCTCAGCTCTATGTGCTTGGAATACGTCCTTGTGTAAGGGGCTTGGAATTCTCATGATGCAAATGATGCCATTGTGTATGTTAAAAAAGGCCAAATCCTGAATTAATATGCATGCTTTTTTTTTAACTTTAAAAAAATGTTTTAAAGATTTTATATTATTTTTAAAGTTTATTTATTTATTTTGAAAGAGACAGAGCATGAGCAGGGGAGAGGCAGAGAGAGAGAGAGAGAGAGAGAGAGAGAGAGAGAGAGAGACCCAAGCAGGCTCCATGCTCAGTGAGGAGCCCCGATGCAGGGCTCAGTCCCACCTGAGGTGATGTCAAGAATTTGGGGCTCAGCTGACTGAGCCACCCAGGCACCCCTGTAACTCTAAATTCTGAACCTCTTCTCATTACCCTGTTTCATTTTTAATTTTTTTTTTTTCAACGTTTTTATTCATTTTTGGGACAGAGAGAGACAGAGCACGAACGGGGGAGGGGCAGAGAGAGAGGGAGACACAGAATCGGAAACAGGCTCCAGGCTCCGAGCCATCAGCCCAGAGCCTGACGCGGGGCTCGAACTCACGGACGGCGAGATCGTGACCTGGCTGAAGTCGGACGCTTAAACCGACTGCGCCACCCAGGCGCCCCCCCCTGTTTCATTTTTAAATAGAAATTGTTAGGGTATTAATATTATTTTTCTTGTCAAAAAAAATTTCCCTAACTAGAAATTAGCTTAAATATTTTTAACAATCTTGTTGACGTGACAGAGATGTAGGGTAAAGTGTAACATTTTTAATCCCTTCTTACAGGATCAGACGACAACAATCTGAATTCCATCTTTTATGAACATTTAACCAGATCCCTACAACACAGTCTCTGTGGTGATTTGCTCCTAGGACGGTGGGGAAACTACAGTACGGGGGACTGTTTCATTCTTGCCTCTGACTACCTCAATGCATTAGTACACCTTATAGAGATAGGCAACGGGCTAGTCACTTTCCAGCTGCGGGGACTTGAATTCAGAGGTAAGACATTCACCTCTTATTTCTATTGGGTTTTATGTGTTTACATCTCAGATCAAAAATCAGCATAAAATTAGATCCTTAGTCTTTGGAATTGTGGAATGAAAAGAGTTGTTAAAAGAACAATTTTTAGATACTCTTCCAAATTTCACATTTAGAGAAGAATATTTTTTTTTTAAGTTTGTTTATTTTGAGAGAGAAAGAGAGATGCATATAAGCACAAGTAGGGGAGAGGCAGAGAGAGAATCCTAAGCAGGCTCCACTCTGTCAGTGGAGAACCCCAATGCAGGGCTCGAACGCATGAACCATGAGATCATGCCCTAAGCCAAAATCGAGAGTTAGATGCTTAACCAACTGAGCCACCTGGGTGCCCCAGAGAAGAATCATTTTTGTGGTATGCCAAAATATGTAAAGGTAGCATCATTTGTGTATAACTGACTATGTTCCAGGTGATGTTGAGTTTCTGTTGCTTTCTGCTTGCTGTCTTGTCATTTTCTTTGTGAGAAGTTGCATATATTTGTTAGATGGCTAGCAGCATCTAGAATGCTGTATTGTGTGAGGCATAGAGTAGCCAACCAGGTACTTTCAGGTAGACACCATGCCTTTGTCCTCAACAAATGTTTGTTTTGAAGTGAAGCTCCCATAACATCAAAACAGTTTTAAAGGGAACAAGTCAATGGCATTTAGTGCATTCACAGTGTTGTACAACTATTAGAGTAGGCAGTTGGTTAGGTTCAAGCAGGATGCCTGGAGGTCAGTAAAGAAGAAGCCAGGGCTGGCTGTCTGTAAAGTCAGAGGCCTGTCCTGGCAGGATCTCAAAACAAAGCCACAAGAAGCCCGAACAAACCAGATAGGCCCAAGATGACTGACAAAATAGGCCAGTGACCCCTGACCAAATATGAAAAAAAAGTGTGAAACCTTGCTTTCAAGAAAACCCCACCTCAAGTAATGAATATTCCTCCCCCAAGTTAACACCTGTCATTAAGTGATAGAAACCCAACCCCCTGCAGGTGCAGGTCTCTTGCTCGTTCTCTCTCTGTCTCTCTCTCTCTTGCGTTTGCCCACTCAAATCTCATGAGTGTACTTCTGCTTTAATGAACTTTCTTGTGTTGCTCATCTGCTGTGTTGTGCCTGTCCTCGAATTCTTTGTGGTGACAAGACCAAGAGCCTTCAGCCACATCTTTGGGACATGTTGGGTTGAGGCCTCAGGACCTGGAGTCTCCCCGTTTCATCCATCTACACACCATCACCTCTGTCTTGTTCAAAGCATTGCCATCACCACAAATAAAACCTCACACCCATTAAGCGGTTACTCCCTATTCCCCTACCAGCCCTCAACAATTTTGTATAACGACACATGAAGCTGTTTCTACACAGAAAATCATGTGTTCAGAAACATACCAACTTGATGTTATCAACTGCTATAAGTTGAATATTTTGTAAACATGAATAGAAACTTGTTTTATAGGAATTGAGGAAAGTCATATTAATGTGTAGCTTTTCAATCTAGGGAACATTTGAACTTGAGAGTTTTTAGAGAGAACATCCAAGCTGTGTTTTGATCTACTCTAAGAAGTGCCTTGCATGCTTTTGACTTGAAATGGGAAATAAGAAAGCATTTGACTAGATAGAGGATCAAATCAGGTTTATACCCTATAGCTTTATTTCCACCCTGGTATTGAATCAGAAGGTTTGGACCTTTGTTGGGTAATACCTTTGCTAATGGAGCAAGTGCTTTTCTAAAATTATTCCATTCACTGAAAGTAAGATTGTACTTGTGTGACACTCGAATTAAGGCACTAAATGTTGATGTTTGTTATTCATTTATGATGTTTGTCATCCAATCTCTCTCTTTCAAAATGTCCTATTCTTGTTTTATGATTTGTTTCTGCCTCTCCAACAGAGCCCAAGACCTTAATTCCATCTCTCTAGAGTCTTATCTAATGTTCAGAACTAACCCAACTAGACTCATCCAAAAGTCAGCACCCCCTCACCACGACACCTACTACTGCCGTGACCTTAACTTTTTAAAAAGAATTCACCTTTCTTTTTTAACTTTTTTGTTTTTTTAAACAAATGTGTGTGGGGAGGATATTTTATCTAGCATTTCTGTATGTGTGAGTCAGAAGGGGGTCCTTCTTAGGATCTGCTAATTTCACCATAGTGGTCAGAAACTCTCCAAATCAGAAATTGATCCAAATTCTCACTCTTCCAGCTTTCACTCTCTGGTACCAAGTAGATTCAAATAAAATTTTGGGCAGATTTTTTACCATTCAGACTCTCACTATTTGCCAAACAAAACTCAAACTTATGTGGGAACATAGTATGTCTTACCATCTGAATTTGTGCTGGATTTGGGTAGCAAGAGATACCTATAATTCTTTACTCAGCCATAGTGATTTTTTAAAAATGCTTGTTTATTTGGGGGGAGGGGAGAGAGTGAGAGGGAGAGAGAGAATCCCAAGCAGGCTTCACGCTGGCAGACACCGGGCTCAATATCATGAACTGTGAGATCATGACCTGGGCCTGTATCAGGAGTCGGACACTCAACTGACCGAGTCACCTAGGTCCCCCAGTGATTTTTTCTTTACAGGCAAATTTGATCATATCCCTTTCAGACCTAAAATTTTCAGCGGCTTTCCATTGCATTTAAAATAGAGTTCATATCCTTAGCATGCCCTACCACACTGTTTGTTATCTGGCTTTGCCAGTTTCTCCAACCCCACTTTATCCCACCGTCCTCACTCACTCTAGTCACATTGGCCTTGCCTTCAGGGTCTTAACTGTGCTGTTCTTTACTAAGGACTTTTTACTGCCTTTCCTTTTGCCCAAAACGTACCAGCCATCCCCCCTCCTCCCACCAGTCTTCCACCTGGCTAATTCCTTAGTTATCTTTAAGCATTAACCTAAATATCGCTTTCTCAGAGAAGCCTTCTCTAAACACCTAGCCCACATGATTATCTCATGTTGCCATTTATACCTCCTTAGCACTCAGCATAATTATAATTTCATATTTATTTGTGTTTGTTTGAGGTGTATTTCTGCGTTAGCCCAGAGGTGGCAAACTTTTCTGTAAAAAGCCGGATAGTAAATAGTTTGGGCTTTTGGAAGCATGCACATTTTCTGTTGCATATTTTTATTTGATTTTTTTTTTTTGAAACAATGCTTGAAAAACAAAAACCATTCTTAGTTTGGATTTGGCCCTGGGCTGTATTTTGCAAACCTTTGCAGTAGGTTGTAAGCTCCTCAAGAGCAGGAATCTTGTCTGCTGTATTCATTACTGTGTATCCAGTGCTTACTTCAGCAGTTAGCATATGATACATAATTAGTTAATTTTGTAGAATGATTAAGTAAGTATATAGCTGTTTCTCCTTTCTTTTTATTCCAGAATTCTCATGAGGTCTGTTTATGTTCTTGCCTATATCTTGTGATCTTTGGTTATTTTCTTTCCTTCACAGTGTTATCCCCTGTCCCAACTACCTACTGCCTCTCAAAATACTAATCAAGAGTGTCAGTATTTTGCCAAAAAGATATTTGGATCTGCTGAGCATTTTGATGTATCTTCTGGGTATAGTCCATTAAGCCAATTTAATTCCTTGATTTTACTGTGTCTCGTAGTGGATTCTAAATATTAAGTGACATTTAACTAAACAGATTTCTTGATCAGTTTGCTATCCATCTTGGTTAAATCCCTTTATATTTATTTCATTTCCATTTTTATTTTACTGATATTCTTAATATTCTTTTCCATGTAAATTTTATGTCAAAGATTTATCAATCATTTTTTTGTCTACCAAAATTTTATTATTATAACTTCTACAGTTGTTAACTTTTTATTTGTAAATGTTACTTCTGCCAAGCACAGTTTTCCGGGTCAAACTTTATAGGTCAAAAATGTATTATGCTATGGGATTCCTCTCGGCTTTTACTCAAATTACTTTCGACATGTCTGTTTTTCATAATTGCCAGTTTTATTTAATTTCATCAGTAATATTCACTATGAAGTGACTGAAAGACATAGCTAATCCAGGAAATAATTGGTAATGGGTTCCTTATAACGTATTCTAGAATCCCTTTCCAGGTCTCAGCGTTCTTTTTTTCAGTTGCTAGTATTAATTCCTATGCTTTTTAATGACTTTATTTTCTAAGCCAAATGTATTACCAGGGTATGTTGGGGTAGGAACTGTTCTTGGGATTTGTATGGTAGAGTAAAAACACCCCACATTAATACAGTTACTCAGTTCACTTTATTCTGCTGCTCTGAACAAGGGTCTCATTCTGTCTCCTCAATAAATGTCAGCATCTCCAAGTTCCCTCTTGCCATGTGTCTTTTCTATATACTGCTCACAAAGTGATCTGCACAGAGTAGAGCTGTCTTTCATTGTGTCTCTCCTTTACTTAAAAACCTTTGGTCTAGTCAGACCTTCCAGAAAGATGACAAAATGAATAAAATGAAGTAATAACATAAAATCTAAGGAACAGACCCAGCTTCATGCCACACTTTTAAAATGCCGGTCTCAGGATGTTTCTTCTAGAAACTGAATAATTCTTTGCCCTCTCTAGCCTATTCTGGCACATGGAAAAAGGAGAATTTCTCCAGGCTTGTTACAAAGCCAGTGTAATACTGATAACAAAATACAACTAAACTGACTAAAAAAGTAACTAGTTTAACCCACATGTGGCCATAGATGCAAAATTTTTCAGAACCCAGAATCAGCAGAAACCAGGAGTTCCTTTTTTCAGGTTCCTTTTCCTAGTTGAGTCATTTTCATTTTTTAAATTAAGTATTAGAAAGCAAATTAATAGAATTCATCTTTTAATAGGTTATAGGAGAAGACAATAAAATACGATGTTCCAGAAGATGCTAGGAGACTTTTGATTGAATTTCATTTCCTTTATTGGTCTGAAAAGTACTTCCTAAAATCACACACATTCTTATTCTGAAAAGGGAAAAAAAAAAAAGTTTGTGAATATAGATCTATAGTCATGAGCGTGTGTGGTGGTCAGTTGCAGCAGACGTTCCTGTTAATGTCAGGTTCAAGCCAGGGTTTTTCTTTTTACCACGGTGTGACATTGTTCCGGAAGTACTCAGCAATGTACTTGAGTAAGAAATGAAACAGCAGAGCTGTTCAGAGTTCTAGAGTGATAAACAACATGGCTCTTGAGCCCCGTCCCAGCCTACCTCTTCAGGCTTATCGTTCACACCACCACCAACACCAACAAAAACCACCACCACCACCCGGGTTGGTTTTCATGGCATCTGTTTCTCTCAGAGCAGTGTTTTTCAAACCTGGATGGTGTATATGTTCTCTTTAAAGAAAAAAATTATTGTAAAGTCTCATATAAGTTATTTAGCCTAAATATGTGCCTTTATAAAATTATGTGTAATCCCCTTATAATTATTATATAAGGAATTGACTAAGTGGAAGCAAGACCACAGAACAAGATAAGATAAAAATTAACATCAGTAGGGGCGCCTGGGTGGCGCAGTCGGTTAAGCATCCGACTTCAGCCAGGTCACGATCTCGCGGTCCGTGAGTTCGAGCCCCGCGTCGGGCTCTGGGCTGATGGCTCAGAGCCTGGAGCCTGTTTCCCATTCTGTGTCTCCCTCTCTCTCTGCCCCTCCCCCGTTCATGCTCTGTCTCTCTCTGTCTTAAAAATAAATAAACGTTGGAAAAAAAAAAAAAAATTAACATCAGTGTGACAGGTGATATCTTACTGGCACTAGATTGCTGTGGGTGTAATTGTGTATTCCAATTTTGTATTTTCCCTTCAGTAACACTAATGCAGGAAATGCCTGTTTGGTATCTTGTATAAAAGAATGTAACTTCAAAGAATTGTTTGCTAGTGCTAAATAATCGGATCTCATAACTAATTAAATTTTATCAGCAGATAAGCTTCAAATGCCAATAATATAATTTTAACCAATTATTGTTGGAACTGGCAGCAGAAAAATTATGTATTTAAGATTAAATTATCATGAACCTTTACAGTTTATATATCCAAATAAGCAGGATGTACATAATATTCCTGCTTGCAGTATGGACATGATACTGATAAACAGAGCTCAGATTCTTTTGAGTTCTGCATGTCTGGCTGTATTGTGTGCCCTGTGACGATTTACTTCTAATTCAGTCCTTCCCTTATTGAATTAACTCAAACCTTCATGAGATGTCCCTTTACTCATTGGCCTTCATTTGACATAAATGCTATTGTAAACCCAAATTTGAAAAGTTTGGGATCAGTGAATCAAAATTAAGAAGGTTACTGCGCAAATTTTCAGAACCTTCAATGCACTAATGCATGTTGTGATTCTTCAGGAAATGAATATATAATATGTCTACTTTCTGGAGCTTCCTGCAGTTTGTTAATGAACATTCCAGGGCAAATCAGTCACATACTTTCAATTACTATAAAAGGTGTCTTTTTTCTAAATTTCTTGTGTCTTTGAAGCATTTATTTTTCTACTTCATATTTTTTTTTCTCCTTTGTATTCACTCATGTCTCTCTCTCTCTCTCTCTCTCTCTCTCTCATTCTCTTTAAGGTACTTACTGTCAACAACGGGAAGTAGAGGCCATTACTGAAGGCGTTGAAGAAGATGAAGGATTTTGCTGTTGTGAACCTGGTCATATTCCTCATGTGCTTTCATTTAATGCTGCGTTTAGCCAGCGCTGGCTAGCTTGGGAAGTGATAGTCACTAAGTATATTCTGGAGGGGTATAGCATCACTGACAATAGTGCTGCTTCTATGCTTCAAGTCTTTGATCTTCGGAAAGTACTCACCACTTACTATGTCAAGGTAAGGGAATGTGCCTCATTAGATCTTCTGATAGTTGGAAGTTTTTCTTGGGAAAGACTTATGTATATTTTTTGTACCTGTGCTTTGCTTCTAAGTAGTGATTTAAATTCTCTAGTATCCAGTAAGTCAGTAAAGTATACCTATGAAGGTCTTGTTGTTTCTTTTTTTAGTTGAACTTACTCCATTTGTTTATTAATAATAATAGCTATTATTTGTAGTTCGTGTGTTTTAGGCACCGGGCTAAGGAATATGCATATATACAAATATATGTAACTTACCCAGTTTCCTAAGGGAGTATCACATCTCTGTTTTACAAGTAAACAAAAATCAGATGTTACCTGTCCCAAGTCCTCTAACTAGCAAATGGAGTTATGGATTTAAAACATAGGCTTGTCTGACTCCTGAGCCCTTGCTGTTGACCACTGCTTTGCACTGCTTTCAATAAACTGAATAAAAGTATTGCAAGATTTGGGAGTTCCCCAAGACCACCCTCACTTGTGACACCACTGCAGGGGCCACTCTCAGATTCAGTAATTTGCCAGAAGGACTCACAGAACTCAGCAAGGCCATTATACTCTTGATTAGGATTTATAACGGTGGAAGGATACAGATTGAAATCAGCCATGCAAATAGGCATATAGGGCAGGGTCCAGAAACACCAAGGCATGAGCTTCCAGTCGTCTTCTCCCGGTGTAGTTGTGCACACAATGCCCATTTCTCCCGGCAGCAAATGTGTGACAGTATTCACAGAGTATTGTCAACTAAGGAAGCTTGCTTCAGCCACGGTATATAGAGTTTTTATTGGAGTGCAGTCACTTAAATGTGGCTGACCACCCACACGGCCAGCCTTAGTTTCCAGCTCCTCCAGAGGTCATGGCTCTAAGCCCCAAGTGAACAAAGAGTCTTAATCAGCCAAGGCATTCCAAGGGAGTAGAAGTTATTTCCCAGGACCCAAGGGCAGATACCAAACCTCTCTTTGGGCAAGGCTAGTTCTTTACTACACCAGTATTCTGTTTTTGCTGAAGATTTTACAAGATTACAGCACAGCTATGATTTGGCGGCCTGCAGACAAAGCCAATATTTTCAAGAGGGAAATGTATGCTAAATTTCGGTGACCCATGTCTGGATTTTCCATATCTGTTTTACTTCCTCTATGTATCACCTTATTTGTGCTGATTGGGATGAATGTTAAATCTTATATTTAATGTTTGGTTAAACCCAACCTCAGGGAGACAGATTTTATAGTTTTTACATGCTGTGCGTCTGCATGTGTATATGGGATTTTCCAATTCTGATTCTAAATAGATATATTTCTGTCGCTTTATTATTATAATTCTATAACTTGACCTAGTATCACAAGCTGATTTAATAACTTTCTATGAGCAATTTCTCAAATCCATCACAGTAAAGTTTTTCTGCCTCTCTTAAAATACCCTAAGCTCAAAAGTTCTAAAATCAATAGAATTATTTTGAATTTGCCTTGCTGAATTTATGGTTGTGATTTTTAAAGTATTAAATTAACTGTTCATCCAGAAAGACCTGAGGTACATTTTTTACAGCATTCCTAAAATGTATTCTTACAGTATTGAGCTAGAATAAAATATTAAGTTATACAATCAGTATAAACTGTTGGCATTTATTTAGTGAGAAATTGGAGTTAATCCAAATTATAATTTAACCTGGATTTTTTTTTTAAATCTTTTCCCCATTAGGGTATCATTTATTATGTTACAACTTCTTCTAAGCTAGAGGAGTGGCTAGCTAATGAGACAATGCAGGAGGGACTGCGTTTGTGTGCAGATCGAAATTATGTTGATGTAGACCCAACATTTAATCCAAACATTGATGAAGACTATGACCATCGACTAGCTGGCATATCCAGGGAGAGTTTCTGTGTGATTTACCTCAACTGGATAGAGTATTGCTCTTCCCGAAGAGCAAAGGTAGAGGTTATTTCATTTATAACTGTTTGAGCCTATTTTTTCAGAGATGGAAAGACTATCCCTGTTTGTTATTATGACGTCAGTTTTTCCAGATCTTCCTCTTCCTGATCATCTGAGTAAGAGAATCTGCAGTTGTTAAAAAAAATAAAACAAAACTCAGAGCTTGAGGGGAAGCAGTATTCTCCAGATAGCAATTTGATTTTCTTTACTATAGTTATAGTCACTGGGAGGGTAATACAGCCGTCACTAATAGCCAGCTTATGTCCAGAAATAACTAATTAATAGATAGAATATTGTATTTTCAGGAGAGGACGTTACCAGTAATGGTGTATACCAGTAAATACTTTGAGATGTTTTGCTAAGATCCTTATACTTTATAAAATAGCCAGTTTTTTAAGTTTGTTCTGCTATTATAAAGTATTAGATTTTACTTAAAGGTTTCAAAGAGCCTCCTCATACATATTGATACTTCATTTTATACTGATTTGCTAAGCTTCTTCTCATTAGAACTATTTGAAGACATGGAAATTGTATGCTAGTTGAGTTCTTCATTCTGATTTGTTGAATATCTTCTGATTTGTTAAAATACCTTTATACCTTTCTGATAACTAATGTTCTTTGTTTTTTAAAGCCACTGGATGTAGACAAAGATTCATCCCTGGTGACTCTTTGTTATGGACTTTGTGTTCTGGGACGGAGAGCTTTGGGGACTGCATCCCACCATATGTCCAGGCAAGGAAGGCATTTCTGTTTTCAGGAAAAGAGTAGGGGGAGTTATATAACATAAATCTGAAAAATCTGAAATAGCTTTTCAGAATGCTTATTCTATGCTAATTTATTGCAAAAGTCTCTTCTGATACTGGTTTTTTATAGATCTTTGAACATAGTTGAGTTCTCTCAAGTGGTTAATAGCTGGCTTTTAAAATTCACACGTGTGGGTAACTACTGGTAACAAGAATTTAGTGGAGTTAAGGCATTTTTAATAATCACCCCATAAAGTTTATTGGTCTCCCCCTGTTTTATATCTGTTTTTCTAATGATTTACCTCTTTTTATTTTTCCATATATCCATGTAGTTTTTGTCCAAAGCATTTATGCTTTTAATATGGCTAATCTAGTACATTAGATTTAGGGAGTATAAATATAAACTGAATTTCTTGACATACGCATCTTAATGAATTAGAATTAAGAAATATTACCTGGTTTAGATTCTTTTGTGATTACTATGTGTTTTCCAATAGGCCCTCCTTAAGTTTTTGTAGCTTATATACTCTTCGTTGTTGATTTTCATGGACTCACTGTTATAGTGGTTACTAAACAAGGATCCCAGCTCAAACAGGCCCTATATCCCTTGTGATTCTGATTGAGGGGTTCTGGCATTAGTACAGTCTTTGGAATCTGTATTTGCAAAACACTCCCAGATGATTCTGATGTACAACCACATGTAAGAATCAGTGTGATGGTAGATCTTTGTCAAAATGTGTAAACTTTTATCTCCAATCCTAACAGTAATTTAGAGTCATTCCTCTATGGACTGCATGCCCTATTTAAGGGGGATTTCCGTATTTCTTCAATTCGAGATGAATGGATCTTTGCTGACATGGAATTACTAAGGAAAGTAGTAGTCCCGGGGATCCGCATGTCCATTAAACTTCATCAGGTAAGAAAAGGAAAACTGTAATGTATTACTGGTGTTTAATGGTGCTGGTTCACTTCCAAATTATGTTCCTGGGGAACTTTTTGAGAAACGTTTCATTTGAAAAACAGAAAAACATGATTTATGGCAAGATATTAAATCTTAGAAGCCTGAACGTATGTTTCTAAGAGTAAATTTGAATATTAATATTAAAGAGTAAATGATCTGGGCACGAACTTGAGGCAAACTGTAAGCAGTGACAAACTGGAAATAAAGGTCCCTCACCCTTAGAATTCTTGTTTTGACCTCACATTTCACATGTGATTCAAGCCTCTTCCGTAGCTGAATGTTAGCCAACTCCCAGTGCAGTGGAGTAGCATCTCGGCGGAGTTGTAAGTGCTGCTATTACTGAACTCTGTGTTTAGTGTAGCAAGTTATACAGAACGATAGATGGTCAGGACAGATTTAGCCTTAGTTAAATAATCCTAATAGGGTAATAAAAATTAAAATGTAACCCCCAAATACGTTTCCAAAGCCCTGGATCATTTCAAGACTGTATTATGAGATTAAGAACTGGTGCTTGCTGCCCTAATCATTCCACTTGACAATAGTCATCAGATCTGGTGACAAAGACTGCCTGATAAGCCTCATTAAAATGCATCTTTTATACTCAAATCTGTTTGAATATTTTTCCCCCCACATAAAGGGTGAATTACTCTGCAAGTGATAATACTATAATCTAAGACTGCTGGAATAAAGTCAATGTCCCATATTATTTAGGAGATTACTGATCAGGGATATATTATTTGAAAGTCTCTGTTGAAAATGGAATAGTATTTTGAGGATCATGGAGAAAATGTACATTTGGGAACAAAGAGTTGTCCATCTTCAGACTGGCTTTCTGGTTTTGAGACAATTCAGTGTCTTTAAAAGAAAAAAATAATGACTTTAGGTTAAAGTGTTTTTAAAACTTCAGAATTTCTCAAAAGGCACTGATTAATATATCTGCTCTGTAAGAAATACTCTTTTACATAACATGATTATCTAACAACTCCAAATAGATCGTCAGTTAATTCTAAAAGTTATGACAAGTATTTTATCTCCATTTGTCAGAGAAGAAACTGAGGCACAGGGTATCTGTATTTTCTGATACCATAGGTCTTTGCCGCCATCTCTCCCTACAGGTGCTCTTACCTGTTGCTGCCACGTTCATTTCCTTACATGTTCCTTTGGCGGTGGCATTATTGCCTGCGGCAGTGTTTCTCTACCTTACATGATGGCCCAACAAAGTTGGGTAAACTCACTCTCATTAGCCGTGACTGACAACAACAGTGACAAGCAGGGGGTAAGGGGTTGGAATCAGGAACCCAGGAGCCACGGAAGGCTGGTGAGGGGAAGGTAGGGAACACAAGTGCCCCTGGAAAAATTCCATAATTCTGACACACGTTTGAGAAGGCTGAGGTGGACCCGTTCAGTGGTAAGAAACAACCATTTATGAGCATCATTTTGAGACAGAATTTGGGTTGCCCATGAGGGACTCTCAGGCCAAGAAAAGATAGATCTGTAAATAGGTAATCTCCAAGGTTTGTATGTTGTATACTCCTGAAAACTCCCAAAAGCAAAAAAATGGGCAATGTTAAGCGAACAATATTAAAAGAGAGGATATGCATACACATTCCATAGAACCCAGAAACCTAAGAGAATGAAAGTTTATGTCTGTACAAAGAACACACATGTGTGCATTGGAGTCTTAATTGTAATTGCCTCAAACTGGAAACAACTCAACTGTCCATCAACAGACGAACAAACTATGGTATATCTACATGATAGAATATTACCTAGGAATAAAAAGGAATGGACTACTGTTAGACTCCACAACATGAATGAATCTCAAACATTATGCAGAGTAGAAGCCAGACATAAAAAGAGTACATATTGTATAATTTTATCTATATAAAATCTAAAGCCAAACTAGTCTGTAGCCACAGAGAGCAGATTAGTGGTCCCTTGGGATGTGGAGATTGATTGAATGCCAAAAGACAGGAAGGAGTGTTTGGGGATGAGGGAGAACTTTTATATCTAGAATGTAGCAGTGATTACATGGGTGTGCATATTTGTCAAAATGCTTCTAACTGCATGGTTAAAATGGTATCGTTTGTTATATGTAACTTATACTTCAAACTTAAAAAAAGGTTTTTTTTCCCCAGAAAGCGAGAAATATAAAGTTTCTCTTAACCCTTGCCTCTCAATCTTTGCTAATGTGTGTTTAGTACTTTGTAGGTGTTTTTAATTTTTGCTTTTTCCTTTACAGTTCTTTTTTGATTTTTTAATTCTCCAATCTAATGTATTATGTTTTTACTTTATAAATTAAAATTTATAATCTGTGTAGTATTTATAATTTTACACTGTTGTACAGCATATTAGTGTTCTTATATACATGATGTCTCCACAACCCAGAAAATTATCATTATTATTATTATTTTTTAGTAAACGGGGGGGGGGGAACCCATTTATTTATTTAATTTTTGAGAGACAGAGAAAGAAGGTGAGTGGGGGAGGGGCAGAGAGAGAGAGGAAGGTACAGAATCTGAAACAGGCTCCAGGCTCTGAGCTGTCAGCACAGAGCCCCACACAGGGCTCGAACAACCGTGAAATCACCACCTGAGCCGAAGTCTGATCCTTAACTGACTGAGCTACCCAGGTGCCCCAACCCAGAAAATCATTTAAATCCCAATTTGGTAGGTGAAGACTAAGAACTCAGAGAAATTAAGCAAATTGCCTTTTTTATGTGTTCTCTTGTTCATGTGTTTTCTTCTCTATTTAATCATTTTGTAAAACACTTTACCTCCTTGTTTTACCATTTTCATTAGTCTCAACATCCAGTTTGGCTTATAAGTGACATGATGAAAATCTTACAGTCAGTCTGTGATTGAGGACAAAGATGTTTTGTTTTGAGAGTGTGTGCGTGAGAGAAAGCAGGGGAGGAGCAGAAGGAGAAAGAGAAAGAATCTTCAGCAGGCTCCCTGCTCAGCAGAGAGCCTGACATGGGGATCAATCTCACAACCCTGAGATTATGACCTGGGCCAAAATCAAGAGTCAGATGTTCAACTGACCGAGGCACCCACGTGCCCCATATTTCTTATTCGTCTTTACATCATCATTGCTTAGCACAATGCTTGGCCGCCAATGAATGCTAAATGAATCAGTTTCATTATCTTCAAAAAATATATCTTGTGCATTGGCTTATAACTTCTCAAGTGTATTTTTAAAACGCCTTTGAAAAACTTTTGCCAGAACTGGGAACATTTGCTCTTTTTATTTGAAACATAATGAAAAAGATCACCCAAGAGTATCTTCCCATCACCCCATACCATTGTACAGCCCTTCCAAGAAGCAGCCACTGCCAATAATTTGATGTATATCTTTTCTGATTTCCCTAAGTTCATAGACATTTCCATCTATATGTATAAATATTTGCCTTTTTAAAAATATAATTGTGCTACATAAAATGATCTGTGGCATATGCTTTCCCCCCTATTTAATATAACATGGATGGGGTATCTGGGTGGCTCATTTGGTTAAGTGTCCAACTCTTGATTTTGGCTCAGGTCATGATCTCACAGTTTGTAAGATCAAGGCCTGTATTGGGCTCTGTGCAGACATCAAGGAGCCTGCTGAGGATTCTCTCTCTCTCTCTCTCTCTCTCTCTCTCTCTCTCTCTCTCTCTGCCCCTCCCCTGCTCAGTGCACATATGTGTGTGCTCTCTATTTCTCTCTCAAAATAAATAAACTTAAAAAATACATATAACATGAATAGCCAGCGCATACAGAGGCACATCACATTTTTAACGGCTCTGTAGTATTTCAGGGTATGATTTTTAACTATAGTTTATTTAGCAATTTCTGTATTCATGGACATTCTGCTTGTTTCAAATACTTTGCCTCCAAAGCAATATTCATTCAGCCCAATGAGAAGAAATATTTGAACAAGATAAAACATACTCCATTTTGACATGCCTAATATTTTCCAACTTTGTCCATTTTATTAAGAATATAATTATTGCCTAGGTCTGCACTTTTATTTTCCATTCAAAAATTATACCAACACTACCATACAAAGGAACTGTTCCTTCCCTAGAGGAACTATTTGCTACAAGAGAGTGCATTATATGAAATCTGGTTATCTGCTGATATGAGAAAATGAGCTTAATATTTAAAGGAAAGGTTAGGAGGGTTGGTGTACAGAGGTATTGTTAATTTGTAAACGTGGCTTAGGCCACGTTCTTTAGAAACAGAGTCAGAGTCCAGGACTCCTGTGCAAGAGATTGACAGGGTGCCCTCCGGGGAATTTGTAAGGAAGGGAGAGAAGCAAGGAAGAAGCTAAACAAAACTTGTATTTCAGCTGAATTCTAGCTTCCGCTGAATTCTAGAGTGAGTTCTGGAGTGTCAGTGTCACCAAGAGTTATATTAGAGGGAACTTTTATGTATATTAGAGTTGTATGTAAGAGGGAATTTTTATGCAGTTTAGCCTTCCTTAACTGATACCAGTAAGACAGTTCTTGAACAGAAAAAAATTATGTGTGAATGAAGACATGTAAAACCCAACTTGAATGAGAAAAAGAAAATACATAAAAATGGGAAAGGTATTTGTTTATTTAAAACTTAGAGGATAGGGTTGGATTGAAGAATTTACAAAAGTAGTACGGCAGTAATGAGCTAATCCCTAATCTGATTGAATTTAAGAATCTCTGATTTATCTCTAATAATAATAATAATATGTATGGATATGAAACATTCATATTAAACCAGTTTTTAAGAATTTTCATTTAGTAACTGAGTAGTAACTATAGAAGCTTTTATCAGTACACTGGAAGTCCTTCACTTCCTATAAACCATATTTTGGGGGCACTTGGATTGCTTAGTTAAGCATCCAACTTCGTCTCAGGTCATGATCTCACAGTTCGTGAGTTTGAGCCCCACGTGGGGCTCTGCATTGACTGTGGAGTCTGCGTGGGATTCTCTGTCTCTCTCTCTCTCTCTCTCTCTCTCTCTCTCTCTCTGCCCTGTTAGTGCTCTGTCTCTCTCTCTCAAAATAAATAAACTTTAAAAAAACCACATTTTTTATTTCTGTTTAGGATCATTTCACTTCTCCAGATGAGTATGATGACCCTACTGTGCTCTATGAAGCCATTGTGTCTCATGAAAAGAACCTCGTAATAGCTCATGAAGGGGACCCTGCGTGGCGGAGTGCGGTTCTTGCCAATTCTCCCTCCCTGCTTGCTCTGCGGCATGTCATGGATGATGGCACCAATGAATATAAGATCATAATGCTGAATAGACGATACCTGAGCTTCAGAGTCATTAAGGTAAGTTTTTGAGGCGTTTGTGTCTGAAAAAAGAAGAAAGGAACTTACATAACCTTGTCCTAACTTTAAAAAGTCATTGAAACTCTTTTTATAGACAAAAAAAAATGACCATACTACATTAGCATTATTTATGAGCACTTAATTTGATTTACTTTAATGTAATTTATTCTGTCCTCTGAAATTTTCTCAAGTACGATAGTCTTATAATGTTTGCTTATTTTCTTTCTGTGGCAGTCTTATCTATTATATATGCTATCTCTTCTTAGAATATCAGCATCTCTTCTTAGAATATCAGCACCATATTGCTAATCTGATTCCTAGGTTGCAAAATAATACCATAGTTTGTACTTTTCATTGTTTTTTATTTTTTGATTTTTTAAACATCTCATGGCTTTAGGTAGCTTAATTTCTGAGATTTTAATAGTTTATAACGATTTGCTTTTTATCTACTTCATTTAATCAACCTGCAAAGTCACAAACATCCTTTTAACTCTAAATATTTGTTACTGCTCATTTCTATCAAAAATATCTTATTACCCCGATTGCAAAATGCAACACTCTATCAATTTGGTAAACTTGGTATTTTTGTAAGGCAGACCAGGGAAGAGAGTACCGTGGCTGCTTATTATTTAACAGCCTACGAATGACAATGGAAAACTGAAGAGCTCCTATTCAAATGTGCCGTACTTGTATTTCTTGCTTTTCACTGTTATCATAGGTCTTTTGCATCTCTCCCATTTATACTCTTCTGTTTATATGAGTTTCATTCTTTGCCCCTTAACCTAATTCCCATGTGTTCTGGTTTTCAGGTTAATAAGGAATGTGTCCGAGGTCTTTGGGCAGGACAACAGCAAGAGCTTGTGTTTCTACGTAACCGTAATCCAGAGAGAGGGAGCATCCAGAATGCAAAACAAGCTCTGAGAAACATGATAAACTCATCTTGTGATCAACCTATTGGCTACCCAATCTTTGTCTCCCCCCTGACAACTTCTTACTCTGACAGCCACGAACAGCTTAAAGAAATCCTTGGGGGACCTATCAGCTTGGGCAATATCAGAAACTTCATAGTGTCAACCTGGCACAGGTGAGCCATGGGGTTGCATATTTCAGTGATGGTGTGTCCTGACCATCTTCATCCAAGCAGTTTTCATGAGCATCACCTGGAAAGCTTCTAGAAAAAATACAGATGCCATGGCACAATCTAAACCTATTCTATCAGGAACTTCGGGAAGTAGTCTATTTCAAACTCTTATTCAATACATCAAATGTACAGCTCTGGTCAATAACCACTGCTCCAGGGGCACCTGGGTGGCTTAGTCAGTTGAGTGTCTGACTCCTGATTTTGGCTCAGGTCATGATCTTGTTCATGGGATTGAGCCCCACGTCAGGTTCTGTGCCTGCTTGAGATTCTCTCCCTGGCGCTCTGCTCCTTCTTTGCTTGTGCTCGCTCGCTCGCTCTCTCTCTCTCTCAAAATAAATAAATAAACTTTAAAAAAAAAAAAAGAACCATTCCTCCAGCATTTGGTAGAATCTTGAATAGTTCCCTTTTCTTTAGCTTTTCTTACTCTATATTGCAGCATAGTGCCACTATTAGGATGTGTGAGCCAACAAAAGGCAAATTAGAGAAAAACGTAGGAAACCTGAACAAGCTGATTACTTTTGTTTTATTCCATTCTAGCAGTAGGGGGCGCACACTGTATTTGCTGAAACTCCTGCTTGTGCGATGCGGATATACTACTGCCATTTTAATAATCCAGTCATCACTCAGATCTCGAATCTGTGGTGTCTTCAAGTGTGCACATGAATTTTTTCTCTTCCTTTGTCTAGTAAATTACGGTGTTTTGTATAGGAACATCATAGTTTGGTGACTGGTGAAGAAAAGTCACGGAGTATCTTCAATTTCTTACAAGCTTTTGTTCAGATCGTTAAATAACAGAACTTAAAAACAGGATGTGGAATTGGGGTGGCAAACTCTCAAATAGACATCTTCTTCTAGGCATATTCAGAAAAAAAAAAAAAAGTTTCACCATTTTAGTATAAGAAAGAAGAAATAAACCAGAGTGGTGTTCGAAGAAATTTCTTTCCAAAACTATCCGTTGTGCTGGAATTGCCTTGAAGAGGTTGAGTTCTCTTCCCCCGAGAGAAATGGTATAGAGATTAGAGTGCCTAACTGCCCTGGTTTGCCCAGCACTGAGAGGTCTCGTGGGAAGCAAGACGTTCAGTGCCAGACTGAGACAATTAATTGTAGGCTATCCAGGATAGTTGGTCACCCCACATTAAAAAGGCAGGGGCGGGGCAGTGATTACAGCAGTGCTCATCCAAGTGTGCTACAGCAGAAATGAGGTCTTCTGGGGTGCATACTTCAGAGGCGCTGCCAAGGATTCTGTTTCCATCTGTGATCTTAATGGTGCAGTTTTGTTATGTGCAGTTTATTATGGTTCAGAAAAGATGGCAAGATCAGAAAAGATGATAAGAGTATATAAAAGTGAAGGTAGATTGGGAAGAATTGAGGCAGTGAGTATAACAGGGATAGTTCTTAGGCCATCCTTTGACAACATAACTGACCTTTTTTTGTTTCTCATATTGACTATGCTGTAAAGACTTTGAAAGGTGAATGTTAGTAGCATTAAACATTCTGAATAGCTAGAAATAGAATAAAACCCCTATCTTGAGGTGATTGTGGGATAATGCTGCTTACTTTGGTGTTTGTTCCCAGGTTAAGGAAAGGGTGTGGGGCTGGCTGTAACAGTGGTGGCAATATTGAAGATTCCGACACTGGAGGTGGAATTTCCTGCACTAGTAACAATGCAACAAGTGCCAGTGACCCCCATAGCAATGTGTCCCAGGGAAGCACTGCAAATCCAGGGCAAGGGTCGGGAGCAGGACCCCATCCACCTGTCACATCTTATCCTCCAACACTAGGTAATGTGAAAACAAACTTACGTGTCTAAGCCTCTTAGCTCTGGGGCTCAGTTAGTATGCATGTCTAAAGAGAATTCTAGATTACCTACTTGGAAATATGTAAAAATATTTTGTTTGATTCCTGGTTGGATGTTATCCTATTTATATTTATCCCTTTATATATACGTAAAATTTGAAATGTCATGTCTTTGAAAGTATAATGTTTAAAGGCTAATAATAATCTAGTTTATAACGTGATTAACTTCTCTTTCATTGGTCAATGATTTGGTTTCTTCGAATGTTGCAAATAAACTTTGTGACTGCTGTTTTCTTGGGCTAGAGACTTTAAAAATGCAATCACTAAATCAAAGTTTATGGGAATATTTAAGATTCATGACACATAAGGCCAAAAGTCTTTCCAGGAAGCTTTTGTTTTTGTTTTTGTTTTTTTAACCAGTTGGTACTCTCACCAGTTATACAAAGGAATGCCCATCCTGTAAACTTTGACCTGGAGTATTATCGGTTCCCTGCTTGCTCAGAACAGGAGAAGGGGTGGTCTTTAATTTCATTGCTTTAATTTGCATTGCTCTGATACCCAATATTGAAAGGTTTTAAATTGAGTTTATCAGCTGTTTCTCTCTTTGAAGTACCTGTTAAATCTCTTGCCCGTTTTTCTATTTGGTCTTTTTATTTTATTTGTATATTCTGTATTCAAGTTCTTTGTCAGTTTTCTGTACTACAAATGTCTTTTCCCATTCTATCCCTTGACTTTCGATTGTCTTTCTGTGAAGAGTGCCTCCCCTTCTTTTATTTACATATATATATATATATATATATGTATATATGTATGTATGTATATATGTATGTGTATATGTATATATGTATGTATATGTATATATATGCATATATAATTATTAATTATATATTATATAAATATATTGTATAAATTAATTTATATGTGATTATTATTATATATTATGTTATATAAATATATATATAATTAATTTTTTAAGTTTATTTATTTTGAGAGACAGAATCCCGGGCAGGCTCCATGCTGTCAGCACCGAGCCCAATGCAGGGCTCAAACTCAAGAACTGTGAGATCATGACCTGAGCCGAAACCAAGAATCAGATGCTTAACCCGCTGAGCCACCCAGGCACCCCGAGTAGCTTCTCTTTTGACAAGAAGTTCTTGGTTTTAGTGTGGAGCAATTTGCTGATCTTTTCCTTTCTGATTAGTACTTTTTGTATCCTACTTAAGAAATTTTTTCCTATCCCAAGGCACTGATGGTATTTTTTTTTTTGTTTTACTGATTTTCCTTTTACATGATATCTGCAATCCACATGGTATGCAGTAGGAATCAGATTTAATCTGTTTTCATATGGCTGATTGGTTGATTCAGTACTGTCTCCCCCCCCCCCGCTTTATATGAACGAGATGAAGTCTTAAGACATTTACTTATGTTTAAAAAAAATCCAATAGCATTGTAATCAAGACTAAATAGGTATATTATCAACATCTTGTGGTTCTTTTTTAACTTCTGAGTGAAAAGTTAAAACTTTCAGTGTGCTTTTTTACATGCTCTTACTTTGATCAGCTCTTTGTGTTTTCAGATAGAAAGTACATGGAGGAATTTTTTCATTAGAGTTAAAACTTACTTTCTAATTCTCACATTACTGTTAGGAGTCAGGAAAAAGACAAACCTGAGGAATTCTATCAAGCAATTTGAAAAAGGACACAGAAGAACCTGCTATTCAGTATCACTGATAATTCATGTATAGTAGCAATCCTGTAAGGGATACGAAAATTGCAATGTGGTATCATCATCTCTCTATGGACCGTGTAGTGTGTCATTGGAACGGATTGAAAGGCCACTAATTCTATACCTTGAGAAATAGTTATGGATCTTGCCACATGAATCCTTAGTAAATATTTCTCATGGTCTCGTTTCCATGAGATACTTAATTTCTGAAGTAATAAAGAGTTATTCTTGTTATTCTGAAATATTTCTGTGGAAGATATTTTAGGATTTATCCCAGCATTAAATCCAGATACTTGCTGAAATTATTTGTGTCTTTCTTTTACTCCAGAATTTTAATTTTTAAAAAGCTTTAGCAAATTGGGTGGCAATTTGGGCAAGTTGGGCAGCAAACTGACTGAATGGCTCAGTCAGTTAAGTACTGACTCTTGATCTTGGCTCAGGTCATGATCTTACAGTTTGTGATCTGCATTGACAGTGTGGACCCTACTTGGGATTCTCTCTCTCTCCCTCCCCCATTCACTCTCAAATAAATAAACTTTAAAAAAAAATTGACAAGCTTTAGCAAATTAAAATTATATTATCAAAACCACACAAGAAAACCGATCTCAAATATTTATTTATTTTTGATAACTTAAAAAGTTTTGAATATAAGCGTTAAATTCAGTACATTCAAGTCATTTTGCTTAAGGGATGAAGATTTAGGGAAAAAAAAAGAAAAGAACCGCGTTTGAATCACGCCATCTGGAACAAGTGCTGTTGTTTCTCCCTCGCTAGGCACTAGCCACAGCTCCCACTCTGTCCAGTCAAGCCTGGTCAGACAGTCCCCTGCTCGGGCCTCAGTGGCCAGCCAGTCGTCTTACTGCTACAGCAGCCGGCACTCGTCTCTCCGGATGTCCACCACGGGGTTCGTGCCCTGTCGGCGCTCGTCCACCAGTCAGATATCGCTCCGGAACTTGCCGTCCTCCATCCAGTCCCGCCTCTCCATGGTGAACCAGATGGAGCCCTCCGGTCAGAGCAGCGTGGGCTGTGTGCAGCATGGCCTCCCCTCTTCCAGCAGCTCCAGCCAGAGCATCCCGGCCTGCAAACATCACACTCTCGTGGGCTTTCTTGGGACAGAGGGAGGTCAGAGCAGTGCCGCCGACGCCCAGCCAGGCAACCCCTTAAGTCCTGCCAATAATTCACATGCCAAAAGGGGGGAAGTGATTTACAGAGTCCAAGTGAGTAAGCCCACAGTGCTGGCACTGTCTCACCTGTTTGTGTTTATTTCTCGTTTGTCGAGTGGAGGATGCTGGTGAAAACACACCTCATATTACTTAGTCTGAAGACTAGGACGTTTTTGAATGTTGAAAAAAGTTTCTGCCAGCCTGAAAACTGGAGGCAACTAGTTTCTCAGTGGTGATTGTTGTTCCACACTCAGCTGTTGTCATGTGGCCCTGGCAGTAAGGTCTGCTGTAGGCTAAAAGGAATTCAGGAGGTGGCCTTTCAGATTGTTTTTTGTCCAGTTATAGGCCATGGAGAACTTGAGACTTAGTCTGGGAAAGAGATTTTACTTGAGATTATATAATCTGTCATCATCCAGAAAAAAATTGAATTAGAAATGACCCATATTTATTTACAATACAGATCGTGGATCCCAGTCAAGTTCTGGATGGGATCAACCTATCAAAAAGGAAAGAGCTGCAGTGGCCTGATGAGGGTGTCCGGTTAAAAGCTGGGAGAAACAGCTGGAAAGACTGGAGTCCTCAGGAGGGCATGGAAGGCCATGTGAGTTCTCTTACGAAGCTGACCCCTGCTCTCACTTTTTGTGTAGCCTGACCGACTTGTGTGCACGTTTTTAGCTAATTGATGTTCATGCTTTTTTAAATGCACCTTTTGCTGAATTATCAAACAGAATGACTGTCTCTAATTTTAAGTGAAGTTTGCAAATGCATTCAAGGTCCCTGCCACTAATTTATTTTATTCTGAATCATTAGGTGATTCACCGATGGGTGCCTTGCAGCAGAGATCCAGGTACTAGATCCCACATCGACAAGACAGTACTTCTGGTCCAGATTGATGATAAATATGTGACTGTCATTGAAACCGGGGTACTAGAACTTGGGGCTGAAGTGTGAGCCAGTGTTTTTAACTACATTTCTCTTCCCTCTCCATTCCGAGACGTTGGAAAAAGAGAGGAGAGCGCAGAAGACGCCTGCAGGTTTTCCTCTGCTCCTGTGTGGGAGATACTTGGATGTAGAGTGGGCTCGGCCAAGCGCCTCTCCTTCGCCCTTCACCCTGACTCCTGTCACTGTCTCCATCCCCAAATAAAGCTGAACTATTTTTTTAAGTTAGCTGCCGACAAAACATTTTGCATGAAGGATAAAGTTCTGTTAAATTACATCCTTACAAAAATTTTTTTCCTATGCATTGCCTATGCTTTAAATCAACAAACTCTTCATTTCTAAACTACGATCTCATATTTTTCTAATTTCTTTGCCAAAAATAATTGCCATGTTTTGTCATAGAACATGAAATCCATTTACCTTGATTTTTAAAAACAGACCAGTGTAGAAACCTTCACTTTGACGTTTAGCAGTATGAAAGTTTCATGTACAGTGAAAGAGACTATGAACAGACATAGATTTATCTTATTCCTTGAGCGCTAAAAACTTTAATGAGAAAACTGCACTAATTTTTTACAACAATGCACTAAAGTCTGAGATTTCTCAGAACGTTTATTTATATATAAAAATAAAATACCATTATTTAAATTGCCTTTGGGATTAACCCCTGCCCTTTCCTTAAACATACATAGCAGGAACTGTGCTGCTTATTTTTTTGTCAGTAACCTATACTCCATGCCAGTACATTGGGTGTTTTCTCTAAAATGAACGTTAAGGGTCAAGAGATACATAGCTTCATTGTTGGAGATAGCGGTCAGTGCGTCGGTCCTGTGAACACCACTGCCAGCTCCTGTGTCCACACATCGGAGGCGCTCCAGCACCGGTGTGCCCCAGCTCCTCTTGGGGCAAGCTCTGCTGGGGTCAGTTCTGGGAAGAAAATACTTTTATTTTTCAAAGAAGAAGATGAGCATCCAGGAACTTAAAAAAAGGATCGATTGCTTTTCTATTCAGAGTCATTAGCTCTTGAAGTTACTCACATGCAGTTCAGTTAATCAAGTAAAATTTTTTCAAACGAAATTATCCAGATGGTGCAGTTCTTGTTATGTCCCTCTTCAATAACCTCGCCTCTTATTTTGCTCCTCTCTTCTTTTTCTATTACTTGAATTTTATTTCCTGTAATTTATAGTGTGTAGGTGTAATTTGAAATATTTATAACTGTGAAATTGACTTAATATGTTGTCTCATAACTTAAATTTTATTGGTTTGTTTTTTTTTTTAAATACGCGTGTATTCAGGGAAATATATAATTCAGATTTACAATTGGGCTAGGTGGAAACTGTGGTTTAGATTTAATTTTCAACTTCCGGTATTTTTTAAATCCTTCCGAAAACTTTCCCCTTTTGTGTGAAACTCCAAAGAATATATATACATCTCCTGAGCATTTAGGAGCAGCCATCTTTCCACCCTACTGCAAACGGGAAGTAGAAAGCAGGTGTGAAGTTAATCTTCAATGTGTATTTTATTTAGTCTGATACATCCAGAGTGTTACTCTTTCCCCATGTGGCGCTAGCCACATTTCAGGTACTCACCGGCCACATGTGCCTGGTGGCTCCTGTATTGGACAGCACAGGTGTAAAGTATCTTTTGATGAGGTGACAGGAGAGAGAAGCTGTTTCCGCACTAACCCCTACTGTCGCTCTCACAGTATAGCATAACACTTCCGTAGATGGAATGAAAACTAACATCCGACTACATTTCCATTCCACAGTGTGGTTATTTTGCCCTTTTCTAATTTACAGTTTTCGTAGTTATTCAGGATCCAGTGTACCTCGTGCTGACATTTCCAGACTTCGCGCTTTGCCAAATGTACTTTTTAAAAACATTTGTCAAGTGATTTACTGAACCTTTACACAAAGGTACCCTTTCTAAATTGACCAACTAAAACGTATTTTCCTGATACTGTTGTTACATTCTGTATTTGCTGCATTTTGGCAAATCTACAGTATGTCATTAAGGTCCAAGGCTTTTATGTTTCTCTTCTGAAACCGAATATATGATCTGTCTACCTAACCATCTATATTTATTTAAAATCTTCTCAAAGGAATTATGATTCCTGCTGCCTGTTCTCTTTCTGAAATGAATATGATCTTTTCATGGTCATTACCTAGATGGGAAGATAAGTGGAATCCTTTCAGTCCTAAATGGAAGATAATTCATTTTCCTACACAGAAAAAAAAAAATCTGAGCTTCAGATGATTCAGTCAGAAGGGCTATTCCTAGCCTCACACCCCCTACCCCCAATTGTTAAACACATTACACGCTCTAAAAATGTAAGACTAGATTTTATATGGAACATATATATTGGGTCTTGATTTGGCATGATAACTGTGGACATTCTTCTCAAGACAAGTTGAATTTTGTTATAACCCTTGAGGGAATTTATAAAATAGAAACCCTAACAGGAGCCCTGTTTTTATTTTTTAGTCTAAACCTGATGGTCTTTTAAAAGTCAGAATACTTTTCTAATAATTACGGCAGAGGAAGCAGTGATAATTGAAGACTCATGTCTTAACAACTGGACCTAAATTATTATGTGGAAATATACATGCTTTCATTGAGTAAATTGATCATACATGTCTTATTCTGCCTTTCCCAGCCCCCCTTGGAGAATAGTGAACTGCTTATTTAGATTCCCTGCTTAACTGTCTTCATTAGTGTACAAGACTCCAGCATACACACACTAGTGTCTTCAGTTCACATTTGCCAAAACTTTCAGAGTTCCATAATTTGAAAGTAAGAATATGTCATTAAAACACTAGCTTTTTATGCATTTCCCTTCAACAGAGTCTCATTGATACCTTTCTGGTCTTTGTCTTGTGTGAGTTTGTTTTTTCCCTTCTTTTGAGAGAGAGTCCTGGAGTGAATTATAAATTGTTACTTTCTTTTCTCATTTCCTCTCATTCAGTGGCAAAAATCATTTTACAACTCAAAGTTAAGTTTTTGGTTAATCTTCGAGCTTATAACTTGGTGTGAGCCCTCTTTTTTACATCATTTTCAGTACTTGATAGAAATTTAAATGTTCATTTTTTTCTAAAGAAATCTAAATTTTCCAAGAGTATAGATTAATATAAGATGTTGGTATTTAAGGGACTTGGGAGAGTAGGTGGTGAGGCTGTCTATTTTTACGATAAGAGGAGATTAATTACCTTTCAGGAAATTAATGAACAATCTTCACCAGTGTTCTGCCTTCTTTGAGTTGCTATTATTGGAAGGTGAGCTTCCCTTAGATTTGAAGTCGTTTTAAAAATATTTCAAGTGTAACTGAGATACTTCTACTAGTCCTTGAAACAGAAGTAGACAGATAGTATTTCTATCCTGAGTGAGGTATGGAAAATTATTCTGTGTACCGAATGTCAGGTCATAGAAGTTTTTATGTAGAAACTAAGTTTATAAGGAAGATGGGTTTTTCTTCTTGGGTTGGTTTATTTTTCTGTCTTCTATCAAAATATAAAAAACAGCCTCAAACCTAAGCAAGAGTAGTTAACTTAGCCTTAATAAATTCCACTTTGCTTCCATGCAACATCCTTCTGCCTCTGCTTAGAAATTCATTTGGTGGATTGCTGCATCGGTCCAGAAGTAGATGTCTTTTAAACTTACGATTTGTCCAGAGTCTAAAATTATCTTTTTCTTTTAGTTAACTTTCAAAAATCTTTCCTTCTAAATATATGACTTGAGAAAAAGATACCTTAGTAATTTTGCATCAGAATTCTTTGAATTTATGTTCACTAGCTATTAAACTATAAACTGCTACCCAGATTAATTACTTTTGTGTTTATCTTCCTTATTCTTTCATTAATATAGACAATCCCTTCCGTTTTTTTTTTTTTTTAAGTCCTCAGTATTCATTCTTGTTCTCTTTTGTAGTGTAATATAATCATACAGAATTACTTTGCCTGGACACAGACCCAGTGCATTTTTTTCCCTTTGATGTGATAAATTGTTCGGGTGAAGTATAAAACATCAGTTTTTATTCTAGAGGCTTTTCCTTTAATTCTAAAATGAGTGGAAAGAATAATGTCAGTCAAGGCTAAAATGATACTTGGAACCTGTCAAGGGACTTTGAACTTTCTGTTTTAGTCTTCTGACCATGCATTTGTGCAGCATAAGTTTTAATAATACATTGGAAATCTGCAGGTTTTTTTTTTTTTAATTAAGTTTTTTAAAACCAACCTCTCTTCATTTTTCTTTTTTAAAAATCTGGTTGATATATACCTAGGCCTTCTCGTTTTTGACTTGCGAAATGTTGAGGTAAGAATTGTGACTGGAAAGGAATTAATTATTATACAAATAGATCTGGTGGGTATGTGAGTAGAGTGTTAATTTTGCTTGAAACAGAAGTATATTTTCTGCTTTGAATCTCCTCACCAGAGTCCTCTGTCAAGAACTATGTATGATAAGAATTTCTCTTTATTGCCTATCAGCCCACATATTCTTTCTGAAGTAGAGTAAATAAGTTCTATTTGTGAGCTGAACTTTATCATCTGCCATTTTATGGAAGCAACACAGCATTCTTTGGGGGAAGCAGAACTGATTGTCCTCGCAAGGTTATGTGACGACTCTGCTCTCAGACTTACACCTGTTGTATAGGGTTATACCTTTTTTCTTACGCCTCAGCTCTGCACCTGACAATTTATGGTTCTGTGGAGCCAAGCTAGAAGGAACAAAGGTCATGTGAGAGTGGCGAGGATGGATTCCTGGGTGTTACTTGTGCAGGTGAAGGGGCATCCTGGAATTCTAACCAGAGTAGTTGTCGGAAGTGAGATGGCTGCTCCAGATGACTCCTGGGTTTAGTGTAACTGTGGTTGAACAAGATTTTTTTATGTATGAAGCTTGATTCCACAACCAAAATAACAGAAACGTGGGGAAAATCCTGTCTGCTTATGCTTTTTAAAGCTTACAGTTTAAGTGAAAATAAATTGTAAAAACTGATTACCTTAACCCTATACAATGAGCTCTGCATGAGGAAATGGAAGGAAGAATACTACAAGTGATTCAGGAAGGTATATGTGAGGAAGGAAAATGGGTTTCCCTTTTCTGATTATGGGCTCTGAAAGTATTCATTGCCTTTACCAGCATTCAGTATAAACCAGAGATAAGAATATATGTACTCGCGTGGGTCTGTGAGTGTGTGTGCGTCTGAGTGTTTGTTATTCTAAATAGCTTGTAAATATTGTAGTTGTTTAAAATGGAAAATAAAAGCTGAGATTGTTTTTTTCTTTGCAAATATATTGCATCAAAAATACAGTATTGACAGTGGATAAAACACTGAGGAAATAAATTTTTTTTCATTTTGCCTTCTGTCCATTTTTGTCAAGAAAAAATAGAGTACATCATATAAAGCTCTGCATAGCATATTTTAAAACATGTACTTGGTTCTGAAATAATCATTTTAATCAGAAGCTTTGGCCTATAAACATGATTCAGCTTATAAGAGAAATGTACATATTTCATATTAAAAGGACACCTTTTCATACTTGGTAGAAAGGTTGTACTTTATGTCTTTTGAATTTATCTGAATATGTTATAGTAATGATACAACATTAGATGGAAAACCTAGGGTAATAAATGTGTGTATGTGTTCACTGTATTACACTAAGTTACAATATAGAAAAAGGAGTGCACATTTGGATTATGGTCATCAAAATCAGACAAACTAACCTATTGTTTACATGTGTAATACTTAAGAGAAAATGCAAGCTGAGAATGAGAATAGATATACTCTTTTTTTTTTTTTTTTGAGTTTATGTATTTTGAGAGAGAGCTCATGAGCTCAAGTCAGGGAGGGGCAGAGAGAGAAAACCAAGTAGGCTCCACGCTGTCAGCACAGAGCCTGATGCAGGGCTTGAGCTCACGCACTGTGAGATCATGACCTGAGCCAAAGTCAAATGCTTAACTGACTGAGCCACCCAGGCAGCCTGAGAATAGATATACTCTTGATTAAAACCCTTATTGAGCCATTAGTGAGTCATTTTAACTATTAGTAACAATCAAAACCATCAGGATGCTGATTATGTGCCATCTATATCAGAGTCCCAGACAGTTTTCTGTCTTTCTGTCCAGGATCACAATGGCACGACTGGGGACGTAGTAGTATTTAGTCTTAAAGGACATTATGTTTTCTAGTGACAGGAAACCTGGAGGTTAAATGAGACACATCTTCAAAGAAAATAGGCTGGGTAAGTGAGCTGCATCAGCCTTACAGCCAGAGATTGAAAGGGCAGAAGACATGAAATTTGAGTCCCATAAAAGTTCTTCATTGTTCTTAAAGCGCAGGTTACTTAGGATTTTTCCTACTAAAGAAAGGATCCCAAAGTTTTGCCGACCTGTAGCCACTAAATCTCACTAGGTAGATGCATTTTCCTGTGGGGAAGGCAAAAAGCACCTTGTGAAGTAAGGGCATGACCCAAATGGTGGTTTCTTATGTATTCAGTCAGCACTTGTTACACACAATATTTGTTTTATTCCCCCCTTCATAGGTACTTATTAAAGGAAATTAGGTATAACTAAACTTCATACTTGGGAAAATGTAATTTGGTACAAGAGGATCCCTAGATTGCTTTGTAACTTCATAGGATGCACAGTAACAGCAAATGGCTAGAGATGAATCCATCTTGTCTGGTAGCCTTTTAAAACTATTCAGTGTCAATATGCAGTAAACTGTGCCAAAAGGGAAAAGTCATCCTTTAGTCCAGGGCTCCCTTTTGTTCCCCAGAACATTGTATGAATACATAATAATTGGCCCATATAAGAATACTTCAGGTCTTGGGGCACCTGGGTGGTTCAGTCAGTTTAAGCAGCCAACTCTTGATTTTGGCCCAGGTCATGGTCTCACAGTTCCTGAGATGAAGCCCCATGTTGGGCTCTCCACTGGCAGCATGGAACTGCTTGGGATTCTCTCTCTCCCTCTTTGTGCCCCTCCACTGCTTGTTCATTCATTCTCCCTCCCTCCCTCCCTCTCCTTCTCTCCCTCCCCTTCTCTCCTTAATAATGAATAAACATTAAAAAAAGAGAATACTTCAGGCCTCCATTCCAATTCTGAAGCACACAGTCTTGACCTGTCTTTATCAGGGAAAATCAACATCCCAAGATAACATTGAATTTAAGCAGATACCAAGTAGCACCTCTGTGTTCATAATACTCTTAATGGGTTTGCTCTCACACACCACCCACAACTTATTGGTTTTCTATCAATTAATAACATGTACCACAAATGTTCCACAGTGTAGTCCAAATGGAAGGTGTACCTTTCTTTAGACAGAATGCAGGTTCGTCTAGCTTATACATTTGGGAGTGACTCCTCGTACAATTGCAATATGAAACAGTATTTGTTTAAACAGTTTGAAAATACAAATTTACTTGGAATGCTTATAGTTGCAAGAAAGAACCCATTTCAAAGTTGCTGAATACAGGAAACTGGTTCACTACAAAATTTAGGGTAGACTGGGCTTTCAGGGTTGTTTTGTTCATGTTACTCTAACTCTGTATATCTGTGATTTTCTCTACTCCATATGCATGCTATGTATCCTTCCTTTTCCTTCCCCATTCCATACACATCATCAAACAGAAAAAAATAACGCTTCCAGTTACCTCTCACATGGGGAAATTTCCCAGAAGCCTCGGTGTATTTCTCCTTGCATCTCTTTAATGTAAGATTTGATGTAGGCAAGATCCTTAACCTGTCCCTATGTCCTGATTTTCTAAACCAGTCATGGACAAGAGAAACAGAATTACCATGACTGATTGGCTCAGACATATCAGAGCTAGCCTTGAAGCTGGAGTCCAGTCCCCAAACTATAAGGTTGCTACATAGTGCATATAAAAGTGTTGACTAAAATGTCCACAGCAGATGTGTATATAGCTCTCCAGAGTATTGTTTTCAAGAAACAGAGACCCAGACCACCTAAGAATTAAGGTGTTTCTTTTAAGCTGCATCTGTAGCAGATTTAGAGCAGAAAGTTAGCAGAAGCTCAGGCAGACACAGGTCCAGATGTTTGCTCTTTTCTTAGGGGCTGCCTTACATCTCATGACATTCTTGCTAAATTGTTTCCTTACTTAGATTGGCGGGGGGGGGGGGGGGGGGGGGGTGGAATTCACCAGTGAAGCCAACTGGACCTGGATTGATCTTTAGAGAAAAGCTTTCAATTAGGGATTTGGATTTTCTGTTTATTAGTTTTGGTGGGTTGGGTTTTCTAGAACTGCAGTTCTCAAACTTTTGGGTCTTGGAATACTCAGAAAAAATTACTGAGGATTCCTCCCTCCCCCATCCCAAAGATCTTTTGTTTTTATACTTTATACAATATTTACTGCATTCGAAATTAAAACACATTTTAAATTTATTTCTAAACGAATTAATAAATTCATTACCTGTTAACATTTAAAATTATGCTTCCAACTTAAAAAAAAATGTATCAAGACATTTGAACTGTGTGCTTCTACATACAGTGTATTTATTGCCTTATATTATTTTGGTTGAAGCATATGAGGAAAGCCTGGCCTCATAAATGCTTCACTAAAATTAGACAAGTGGTAGTTTCTTAAAGGTTAGCTGCAGTGTGGAATCCCATTTGTACTGGATTATTTTAAAATCCTTTGCCGTACCTTACTTGGAATGGATCTTTTACCTGTGTGTGGGATTATAACATCATTTATTTAGAAAAATAATGGTTCCTGAGTTATGCAGATCTTCCAAGTGTTAACACATTTCATTATGCATTATAAAAAAATCACTTTTGTTTATGTCAGCATCAGTCTAGTTAGATACACCTTTATTGGGAAGCTAGAAAGCTCATAGTGGCAGATACAAGCGTTCTAAAATTTTTTTAATGAGAGCTTAAGCTTTATCCTCAGGAACAAATATTGTCAGTTGTTAACTTTGAAGCAACAGTCTCATTTCAGTTTTGAGAAAATATCTGTCAAGTACTGAAGTCTGAATAAGTATAGTTTGTCTCTTAGTCTTTCTTTCAAGTCAAAATGGCATTCCATGGGAGAGAAAAAAAAAGTGACTTAGCTCATAACTCAATCACAAAAGGGCTATTCTTTGAGAAAACTGTATTTGGGTATGCTGAAGAAGTGCTTTGTGAATACTTCCCATTTTCCCACATCGAATTCTCAAAAGATGTGCTTTGAAGGAATGAGATGTAATAAACTTAACAATTTTTATTGCTTCCTCAAGGGTATTCTTAAGTGAAATTGACTTTCCCCTGTGAGTGCATGATCGTATAGAATGCAGTGGCTAGTGGTATACTTTGGTGCCATTGCCTTGATTCCTGCTTGAGGTGTCTGTAGTTTTACTCCCCACGTCTTCTGCACAATCAATTTCCATTATTTCTTTTATCCATGGGTTACTTAGACTCATTTTGGTTAACTTTCAAATATTTGGGACTTTCTACCTAACATTTTCTAGTTATTGCTCAATAACCATGTCAAAGCAACTGTCCTGTTAATCCTTTGAGATTTGTTTAGCCTTCCTTTGTGGCTGTGTATATTTTCAATTTTCGTAAATGTCCCAGTGGGCATTTGGGGGGAAAGCATGTATTTTACAGTTAGGACAGCCTTCTTTCTATACTATACTATATATATATATATATATATATATATATATATATATATATAGTGTATATATATATATATATACACACACACACACACATATCTCAAGTATATACTATATATATATATATATATATATATCTCAAGTCAACTTTGTTATTTTTATTGAGATACTGTACATTTTTACTGATTTTTTTTTCGCTGGGGGGGTCTATAGTTGTGGATTCATTTCTCCTTTTAGTTCTATCAAATTTTGGTTTATATATTTTGAGACTACATTTTTAGGTGTATAAAGTTGGAAGATTTGCTTTGACCAATTGATTCCCTTAATCATTATGATATGTCCTTTCCATGTCTAGTAATACCTCTTGCTCTAAAATTTAATTTATCTGATGTTAGTATAAAGTTTGTGTATTTTAACTGTATCTGTCCTTTTAGTTTCAACCTTTCTGTCTCTTATTTTTAGAGTGTACTCTTATAAACCACTATGTACTTGGGATTTTTTATTCAGTTTGACCATCTTTGATTTTAAAGGGAGTATTTAGTCCATTTACATTTAAGATAATTACTGATTTGGGGAGTAATTTGGGCGGGGAGCTTAAATTTACCCTCTTTTTGTTCCTTTTTGTCTTACCTTTCCCATATATCTTTTCTCTTTTCTTGCCGCATTTTGGAATAAGTCATTTGAATTGTTATACCCCTCTTCTTGATTATTACCTACATATCTTTTTCATTATCCTCTTAGTGATTATTGAAATTAAAGCTTACCTACTTACTTGGTACCTTACCACCTCTTGGGACTGACTCTATTTCTGCCTTTGTGTCTTTTATGCTGTTTTGTCATGCATTTTCAGTTATGTATTTTACCTTTTTTTTTTTTTTTTCTTTTTGAGAGAGAACATGAGCAGGGGACAGTGGAGGGGAGGAGACAGAGGGAGAGGGAGGGAGAGAGAAAATCTCAAGCAGGCTCCATACTCAGCCCAGAGTCCAACACAGGGCTCAATCTCACAACTGTGAGATCGTGACCTGAGCCAAAATCAAGAGTCAGTCACTTAACTGACTGAGCCACCCAGACGACCCAGAACTCTGTATGTATTTTAAATTTCAAGGGCATAATTATTTGGTATAATTTATATTAATTTAGATTTACCCACATATTTACTCTTTTCATTGTTCTTTGTTGCTTCTTATATTTTCATGATTTGGGATAATATTTCTTCTGTCTGAAGGACTCCCTTTACAGTTTCTTGGTCTGCTATTAACAAATCCCGCGAGTTTTCATTTTTCTTGTATGAAAATGTTTGTCTTCAGTTTTTTTTCTGGGGGGACATAGAGTACTGAATTGGCAGTTTCTTTCTGCCCTTCAAAAGTATTACCCACGGTTTTCTGATTTCCATGGTTTCTTCTAGTCTTAACTGCTCTTTTCAGAGGCAGTACCTTTTTATGCCTTTGGTTATTTTTAAGATTTCATTTTCATCTGTGGTTTTTAGTCGTTTTCCATATGTAGCCTCTGTGTTGTTTTCTTCGTATTTGTCTTGCCAAAGTTTTCTTACTGTCCCTTGAATCGTGGCCATTGTCTCTTCAGACATTCCTTTTGACAGATTGTCTTTCTCTCCTCACATTGCAATGACAAAATATATTAAACCTAAAAGTTTTGCTGTGTTTTTATCCCTTATATTTTCTTTTGCATTTCCTGTCTTTAGTCTTTTCATGTTTCAGTCAGAGTTATTTTCCTCTATCTACCCTCATTTATTCCTTTCTTCCTTCACCTGTATCTAATCTTCTGTTAAACTGATCTATTGAGTTCTCAAGTTTTGTAACTGTATTCTTCAGTTCCCATTTTTAATATAGTTTTCAGTAAACTCTTGACATATTCTCTTATTATTTAATTTACTAAACATGTGAACTACCGTTATTTTAAAGTTGGTGTCTAACGATTTTAATATCTGGATCTCTTGAACATGTTTCCTTTGTTGTCTTCTCAGTTTTTATCTTCTTGTACATGTTCATTTCTGGTGTGGACTCGTGTATGAAAATGTATAGATAATTGAGGCTCTAGATATTACCTTCCTCAAGAAGATTTACTTTTACTTTTGGCAGACCAGGTAGGAAATTAGAGAATGAGCTTTTGGAAAATGGACTTCAGTCTCCTGAGGGCTAGTCTGTTGTTTCTAGTTCACCTTTACCCCTGTGCCACAGCCCTTCAGATATCCAAACCTAAAAGTCTGGGGTTTCACCCATGGGGTGTCCTGAATTGCAGTTGTCGACACCCCAGCCTTGTGAGAGTCCAGAAGCTCTCTGTTCAGCTTCTCAGCCTCTCAGCCACTGCTTTCAAATTGGCAGATGTGGCACCAAATATCAGTCATACCTCTCTGGGCTTCCTTTGTGGGGTCTTAGCCTATAAAGTTATGGTAGTAGCTCCCAGTGCCTTCAAATATACTTTATATTTTGTACAGTCCTTTGCATTGTTTTTCACTGAAGATTTGGTCTGCAACTTATTTGCCATTATTGGCGGGGGGGGATCTCCTCTGTCAAGTTTTAATCCTCCTTATGATCAGCCAGCATACTCACCTCTTTATATCCTAGCGTTATGTTACTTCACTTTGGCTAGCCTTTACCTTGATTTTACCTGTGGTGGTATTTCAAGGTCAGCCGGGTCTTAAGTTGCTAGCTAACCTGCAGATGTATCCACCTATGGTAGAGAGGGTTGGAGGTGGTGACTGGAGTGCCCATGGTCTCATGGTATAAACCGAGTCCACGGAGATAGCAGGACCTGAGAGAAAACGGGATCGGTGGCCTCAGAATGTGCGAGTGTGGCAGCTCTTCTGAAGTTTGTGTCCCATCTAGTACAAAGTGGATCCTAAAGGTAGACCAGACACCTCAGATAAAACAGGGTCTCATTAACATCTTGCGTGCTTGCAGGCTCTGATTAAATACTAGGTCACATTATTTTTTATTTAGAAATCAGTGTTTTCTCTCCATCACAGCACAGTGGGTTTTTCCATGTTCTCTTTTCTAGGCAATTACTTTCCTGGCCTGAGGTCCTTATTGACCCTCCTGTATCAGAAGTGGCACACTGGGGTGATAACAGCAGCAGTAATAGCAGGGACAACAGATAGCCAAAGTCCGTTTCCAGCCCTGACTTTAACTTTTCAATTCATTCTAAACGGAACAACATCTCCATTGGTAGCCTAAGCACTAAAATGTGTTTTCAGGCCAGAATTAAAGAAACTTCATCTGTCTTTTTTCTGAGCAGGGTGGGATGAGTGTTTGGAGAAATCAAGTGGTTTAATTACTGAAAACCACTCCATCTAGAGGCTTATGGTTCATTTTGTGTGACCTTAGACTAGAAATACGGGGCCAAAGAACAGGAGGCAAAAAATAATAGCTCCACTTGAATATTAACTTTTCCTTTCTGGAAACCAGAAAGCTCTCCACTTCCACAAGTTCTGACACGTCCCCAGTTAACAGCTCTATTTTGCAATGCATATTAGGTCACCCTCTGGAAATGCAGGTCAGAAAGAAAACGCAAGGGTGATCTGGGCCATGGGTGAGAGGGCCAAAGAAATGACACCGAAACTGGGAGAGCGTCTGTGTCTCCCGTAATTAGATGGTATGGCATAGCTACCAAGCCACACACACTGGCTCATCTGCCCATGGCCAGCACAGCAAGCCTCATGGAAATTAGGCATTGGGACTAAAAAAATGCAAGATCCTCAGCCCCACGTTTCTAGATAACGTGGAGAATGAAGTCAAATTTAGGATGCATTTGTTTTCTTATTTATTTATTTAATTTTATTTTGTATTTATTTTTTAAAGTTCATTTATTGTATATAATTTATTGTCAGGTTAGCTAACATACATTGTATACAGTGTGTTCTTGGCTTCGGGAATAGATTCCCATGATTTCTCACTTACATACAACACCCAGTTCTCATTCCAACAAGTGCGCTCCTCAGTGCCCATCACCCATTTTCCCTGCCCCCCCCCCATTAACCCTCAGTTTGTTCTCTGTATTTAAGAGTCTCTTATGGTTTGCCTCCCTGTCTGTAACTATTTCTTTTCTTTCCCTTCCCCTGTGGTCTTCTGTTTAATTTCTCAACTTCCACATATGAGTGAAAACGTATGATACCTGTCTTTCTCTGACTTATTTCATGAGAAGATACTCAACATCACTCGTCATCAGGGAAATACAAATCAAAGCCACATTGAGATACCACCTCACATCAGTCAGAGTGGCTAAAATTAACAACTTAGGAAACAACACATATTGGCGAGGATGTGGAGAATAGGGAACCCTTTTGCACTGTTGATGGGAATGCAAACCGGTGCAGCCACTCTGGAAAACTGTGGAGGTTCCTCAAAATATTAAAAATAGAATTACCCTATGAACCAGCAATAACACTACTAGGAATTTATCCAAAGGATACTGGAATGCTGATTCATAGGGGGAACATGTACCCCAATGTTTATAGCAGCGCTATCAACAATAGCCAAATTATGAAAGGAGCTCAAATGTCCATCAACTGAGGAATGGATAAAGAAGATTTATGATGGAATACGACTTGGCAATGAAAAAGAATGAAATCTTGCCATTTGCAACATCATGGATGGAACCAGAGGGGATTATGCAAAGGATGCATTTGTTTTCATAGTGAAATTGTCATCAGCATCACTTTGTAGATAAAGTTACACAAAGTGTGTTTTTGTTAAGGGAGTAAGATTGGCAGAAGAGCTAGAATTTAGAGATGTTCTAGGGAGGGGTAAATTGGCTATCCAAATAGTGTTGGCTTTACAGTTTGTTAGGAGTTAGTACATAAATTTGGTTTTGTCACAACCTAAGTTTGTGGAAACCTTGTTCTTTCCAGAACCTGACTTCAGAACTAACTAATGATAATGAACATAGAAGATAAATATGTTGATCAAAATGCCAATTTATTAACTTACAGTTCTAAAAAAAATAGGGCACTCCCAGCTTCATCAGAAGATAGATGATAGGCCACATTGACCATCAGAAATGAGTCTATGGCCATAGAGTTAGAGCACAAGGAAGCTAAACATCATTTGTTTTCTTCCTGGCTTAGAAAATGTGCTTTGTAATTTTTCTACTTTTCTAGTGATATTTATGTTTGTTAGTTTTAGTTTTTTTATTCTGTGGTGGGAAATACTATCGAATTTTGGGTTTGCTTTTTCCAGACTCCCAAGCAGACCACATTTCTCCTATTGTCATATTCTTCAGCTATGTGAATACGACTGTATTAGGCTCCAGCTTTCTCGCACATTCCGATTCCACTTCTGCCTGGACACTTTAACTGGATCACTGCAACGCCTTGCCCTTGAGGAGGATTGGTCTTAACTACAGGTGTGAATTTTATAATTTAAGTTTGGGAAATCTTTATATTGTAGTTCAGATGACATAAATTTACTAGAACTCCTACCTTATTAGATTTCTAACCAAGAAGAATTTAATTACTGTCTCCAAATGCACCATGAATTTGGGGGAGAGGAAGGACTTTTTCAAAGAATGTCTCATTCATAACATTAAGAGCAAATACATGTCTTAAGAGATTAAAAGTAAAGTGTGTTTTTAAAAAGGAAGTTTAAAATGGGTATGCATTTAGCCTGAAAAGGATTGTTGTAAATACATTGATCTTGGAAATATCCCATATTCAAGAACAGAGAATAAATTACAACGGTAGGCTGATTGGACCAATAGATCTGTCAGTGAAAAGAAAAGCCTGGCATGTCTATGGCAAAGGACTGATATATGATAACTCTTGCCAGAGTGAAGATTCTGGAAAATAACATTCCATTTCCACTGCAAGTTACAGTGAAAGGACTCTCTATAATGCTATAATGATTTTCTTTGAAAAGGGTCGATTGCAATAAGATGTGAGTCCCTACTGTGTACAGATAATTCACAACAAACCTGCCAGGTGTCTTTACTGTTATCTTACATATGTTGAAATTAAGGGTTAAAAGGTAACTTTCAGGAAAGGATAAAATCATGACTCCTAGGTATAAAAATGTACACATGTTCAAGACTTTATCTGATGCCTTAATCTGGAGAACTAACCACATGTTATAATAGGTTCAAAGTTAAGTTTTCTAAAAAAGCACAGTTACAGGGAGTAAAGGAACATTGAAATGAATTGTAAATTGGAGATCAACTTTTTGTTTTAGAGAGAGGGAGTCATTTGAACCTCTATTAGAAGGGACAGAATTTATGTCTTACCAGTTACCAACAGCTTATAAAGTTATAAAATAACTCCCACAGAATCAGAATCTAAGACAGAAGGGTGTGCTATAGACTATGCATATAGTTTTCCATTAACATCCAAGTGTTTTCTACCTGATGTTCAGTAATTCACCTGAGATAATACATGTAATAGTGGCATGGTAGAGGCAAATTCCTCGCCCCCCCCCCCCAAGCAGTGTACAGGACGTTTGAATTGCAAGGGAAGTCTTGAGGAGGTCATTGGAGGTTGTTGTGGTAATTCAGTCTTGAGGCAGTTGGCCTGGACCAAGTTGGTGGCCGTAGTGAGTTAGCTTCTGTGGAAGCGGACTCTGAGCCTGCTTTTTGCAAGGAAGTGTATTGGGTCATGCTCTTGGGAACAGTACGCGTGAGGGAGCACAAGAAGCTGGATTGAACAGAGGAAGAAATTGAACTGTGATGCAGTCAGAGCAACGGCTTTAATCGAAGTCCATGGGTGAGCTCTGGAGCTGGGTGGCCCTTCTGAGATATTCTCAATCAAAACAAGACACTGAGGGCACACTTCCTGGGGAGGACAACACTCCTGGCAGGTTGGGGGTAAGATGACCCCCATCCTGAAGTGGAATCTGGGCAGAACACCACAGCATCCACTACCCTTCTTGTACTGCTCATATCCACAGATCTCTTCTTCTGCCCTTTGGAGATTTTCTCTTGACTAGCACCTCTCCTAGTCTAGTTGCTTACCTGCTCTTACCCCTAGGTTTACCAGTTGGGGTGATCCAGACTCCCTCATCTTTGAGAGCTCTAAGCCCCCTGGTCCACCGTGCTCTTCTGAAGCAGTGACTGCTATACTTGACTCTTTTCCATTTGAATTGGGTAAAGGACTACCAGGAGAAACCCTAGTGTATCACCTGGATTATGGGTGTGTTCTCTCCTGCCCCTGTTGTGTGACAGCTGCCCTGCGTCTTGATGGTCTGGGTCAATTACCTCCAGTGTGGTGGTGACTTCTTTCTTAGCCCACTGGTCTCTTAGCACAAAGAAGCCAAAGTGAATAGGTGACAGACAGAGCCTAAAATTGAATGAGATTCTTGCTGTATCCCCTGGTGGAAGTTTCCCCCACTTTGGAAACCAGGTTCTTTAGACCCAGAGCCTACAGCTATGGGAGTAGGAAGCACAAATTCCCAAAGTGGGTCATTGATGAAGATGGTAAATGGAGCCATCCCCATTTCTACCTGTTGGTTCCCAGTCTCATGTATTGTTGGGGTCTCAGGACCACTAGAATGGCCATTGATTGAGGATATATCCTGCATCCTGAAAGATGGTGTCCCACCCTCACAGGATGTAATTTCCAAGCTGGTACCTCAGCTGCACCTTTAAAAGCCCATTGAATTGTTTGATCTGACCAGCAGCTTCTACCGTATGTGATACAACCATGGATCCCACGGCCACATGCCCCCTGTTCTACCCTCTTTGCTGTAAAGTCCCTTTGTTTGATTCAGTGCTACATGGGCCCTGTTTTGATGGGTCTAACACTGTAAACCCTCATATGATCATAGTGCTGAAGCCCAACAAACAGGAAAGGCAAGAACCATACCTAGAACATATGTCAATATGTCAACTTGCCATCAAGTGGATGCTTATTCTCCCTGAGGGATGGGTATTGTATCAAGGCCTCAGCAGTGATTGTAACACTCGGGTTAAAGGTTTGGCAGCATCATGAGCTACGTCAGGCTTGGTAAATGGAATCCCATTGCATAGCTTCCATTGCTGCCACAATGGCCACTCCTTTTATGCACCCATTTCGCCAGCACAGGAGTGGCTGATGAAGAAATGGCTGATATCAACTGGCTGAATCATTTGGACTATTTGGTTGGCTGGTGCCTCTTCCATAGTAGATGCGGTCTGGTGACGATGAACATGCATTCAAAGATCCTTATACTCCATGTCCACTCCCATCCATCCATCCATCCATCCATCCATCCATGTGCCTCTACCCTTGTCCCTCACCCTCTTTCTCCTTCTAGGCGCCTGGCCAACCAGCCAAGCCATTTGCCACTTCCGTGAGTTTATGTTTTATTTCTGGCCTCAGGCTTATTCTGTTTCTACAGAAGGTGAGTGACTGGATGTGGCCCATCTGTGAACCAAACGTGGCTTGTTTTCCTCTCTTCTGTAAGCTGGTTATCGGGGGCATATCCCCACTGCCTTGGTCATAGGTGTTGTGTGGTATTGCAGGGTACTTCCTTCTGAGGGCCTAGCTTTCCCTTCGAGTCACTGAGTTCCAGGTTCAGGAATTAGGCAACAGATTCTGATTTTTTTTTTTAATTGGGGTACTTGCCTCCTGCTCCTTGATTTCTTTTGATTGTATAGATTGCATGGATACCCTTGTTGGCTGCTCTGCAGAATGCCCTGTTCTATTAGCCATTTCTGTGTTCTCTCTGCGCTCGGCTATTGTAGCTGACTTTGCTCCTTATAACAATAATTGCATCCACCTTGCTTCTGCTGCCGTATGCTTCTCAGCCTCTATCAGTTTGAGACTCTATCATCCCTTCGCCATCAGGGAAGCTAGTTCTGTGACGGTATCTCCTTGTCTCAGCGCTGGCCTACAGAGGACAGCTGCCACAGAGCTGCTTCAGTAGTATTCGTGCCACCATCACCAACACATTTCGTATCGTTTTGCTAAACAAAGCTTCCTTCTGGCCCTCCCTCCCATGGAACATAGTTGGTGGGTTTTCTTTTGGGGCGGTGTTCTGACCTTAGGTGATATACCCATTTTAACATACCCGCTTCTCCGGACCTTGGGTTCCTTTCTCCACCACTTACCATGGTGATTCTGGCATTTCTGGTGTGCTTAGTATGGACTATTGCCTCTTCCAAGCTCTTAGGAAACAACCTAACAGCATATCTCCGTACTTTTGAGGGTCTTTGCCAGGGTATCAGTTTTCTATCATAGGAGAGCATTCTCATAGTGATAAACTCTCTTATCCAACTTTATATTCGGTTTCTCTCAACTCCGCACCCTCCAGATCCAGTCTCTTATCTATTCTCCTTGCTTCTGCCAGTACGCACTGATGGGCTCTTAGAGCTCCTCCAACACGAAGCCTCTTTCCTCCCTAGAAGACCCGGCACTTGGCCAGGTGGGGGTGTGGCTTGACCAGCTGTTGGCCAGGTAGTGAGGAGAGGAGGTGGGAGCAGACTGAAGGGGATGAGCAGCCTTTGAGTGGTCCTCAAGCAGCTGGGAGTGGGGTCATATCGATCTGGAGGCCAGTGGATGGGTTCCAAGGAGCCCTCGACTATGGACTGTTGCGAGTCCCATGGCAGGAGCAGGGTGGGCGCTCCATCCGAAGTGAGGCCCTGTCAAGGGGCAGTATGTGCCGAGGAGCGGCTTTTCCTTCTGCTCATAAATGAAATGAGAGCTGAGTCCAGAAAGCTTCCAATCTGCAAATAAAAGCCTAACCAGGGGGGAGCAGTGCCTTTGCCTGTCTGGTGTCCCTCATAAAAACTGCCACAAGATGGCAGCAGGAGCTCAGCCTGTGCGGGGAGGTTGGGGGTCGGTATCGGGGTGGAGCTGGTACCCCTGACAGACACAAGTTCCAGAAGAGGTGTGAGGAACAAAAAACTGAATGACACGACTCTTGGAACCTATTAAAATCGGGGTTTACACACTGGTAGATCCCCTGGCCACGTGCTGCTTCTTATACCCTCCCAAGAGTCACAGGTATTGCTTGTCTCCTGTCCTTATTTACATTTGGCCCCTTTGAGTTCTTTCCACTGGCTAAATGTGGGCCCTGCAATCATAAACCTTAATATCAAGGCTGCCCCCAGGGCTCTTGAGTGGCTCAGTTGGTTAACCATCCAACTCTGGATTTCTGCTCAGGTCTCGATCTCACAGATCCTGAGATCAAGCCCTGCGTGGGGCTTTGTTTTTTTGTTTTGTTAAATTTTTTAAATTTAACGTCTATTTATTTTGACAGCGAGAAAGAGCGCGAGCAGGGGAGGGGCAGAGAGAGGGAGACACAGAATCTGAGCTGTCAGCACAGAGCCCAACGCAGAGCTTGAACCCAGAGCCGTGAGGTCATGACCTGAGCCGAAGTCGGACGCTCAACCGCCTGAGCCACCCAGGCGCCCCACCCCCCACGTGGGGCTTTGCACAACAGCACAGAACTTGCTTAGGATTCTCTCTCTCTCTCTCTCTCTCTCTCTGTCCCTCCCTCACATGCACACATGCTCTCCCTCTCTCTCTGTCACAAAATGAACTTTAAAAAAAAAAAAAGACTGCCTCTTAAAACATCTGGGTGTTGTGCAAAGCGCTTTCCGTCCATCGTTACATTGCCCCTCTCGAGAGATGTCACCTGGGGCTGTAAGGCTGGTGCTTCTCACGGGGCCCAAGAGGAACACTGTGTGTCTGCAGGCCATCAGCCTTTCAGGGGAGAGCAAGTTCTGCAGGCCAAACAGCAAACTGCCTTGTTGTACCTTGACAGTCCGGACAGGTGACAGCGACGAGTTGAACGTGCTGACGCGAAGGAAGCCCACCATCTGGTGGTCTTCTAACAGCTCCAAAACGATCATTCTGGGCCTGGGCGGTTGGGACGACAGCACAGTCCACACATCAGTGCTCTGCGTGTGCTGGATGGGGACCGTGCAGGCATGCCCGCCACACACACACACACACACACACACACACACACACGCACCGCTTCAGGACAGCAGCTAGAAACCTCACTGGACAGTTTCACAGTGACTGTAATCGGGGGCATTGCAGATGAGAGCGGGAGAGGGAGCCCCCCAAGGAACAGGACGGTCCCCAGGCCAGGAGCAAAGGGAAGAGGTGGGCGCTCTCAGAACCCGCTGGGCTGGAGGAAGGGCCTGGCTCAGCTGCAACTCCAGCTCTGAGCACCACCCCCCACCCCTGCAGCTGCGGGGACCCCTGGGCATGTGCCTGTGCTGGGAGGGGGGAACCCGCTGAAGAAAGGCCGCCTGCAAAAGGGCTTTGGGGGAGCGAAGCTGAAAAGCCAGGCGCTGTGCCTCCCTGTCTTCCTCCCTTCCACGCCCCCTCAGGCCCTTCTTGTCCAGCCAGCTGACAAAGGAGGAAGGTACCACGGGCCGTGTGGGAGGGCATCTGGGAGCCGAAAGGACAGATCAGTCCCTGGCCAGGCAGCTGTGCCCTGAGCCGCCTCCAGGTAGGCCCACGCTGAAGGCCGGCTTGCCACCCAGCTTGTGACCGAATTCTGCTCGGAGAGGCCAGAGCTGTGGAGGAGAGGACGATGACCTCATGAGGGGTGGGGAGGCTGAGACCCCAACCCTGGGACTCCTGATCACAGCTTCCCAGGCAGCGGAGAGGCAGAAACAGCACCTTGGGCCTTCCGGGGGCCGCTGGGGCCAGCCCAGGGCAGCCTGCGGGCCGGAGGAGCTCCTTGGAAGCCTGGCCCTGTCTCTGCCCAGGGTGGGTGCAGAGGGAGCCACCGGTAAGGACAGGCTGAATTTGCCACCTGCCCGGAGGGAGAACGGTTTACGGTCCAAATTAATGTGCTTTAAAGAAAATAAAGTAATATAAAATCAATAACCCGAATTTGTGGAGAAAGATCTCTCTGGTTCAACTGATGACCACAGACTGCCGTGTGCCCTTGGACACTCAGGCCTCACCCTCAAGCCCTGTTTGTCACCGGTGGCCCAACTGGGTGCTTCTGCATCAGTTAACGGTCTCCTTTGGAGCGGGCACATGATAAATTCATGCAAACTAAATAAAAATCACAGCAGCTGATTACTGATAGCTACTTTGTGCCGGAACTTTATTACTAGGGTTCCTCCTACCTATTGACATTCTGGCCTGAGAGGTCGTTGTTGAAGGCAGAGAGAAGGGGGCACCGTGGTAGAGAACCTCTGATCTACTACAGAATGCATTAAGTGCATTCCCATTGTGCAGCCATCACCACCAACCATCTGTAGAATTCTTTTCATCTTGCAAAAGTGAAACTCTGCACCCATTCAACACTCACTCCCCATTCCCTCCTCCATTCTGCTTTCTGTCTCTATGAAGCTGACTAGGTACCACATGTGTATGGAATCAGACAGGATTTGTCTTTTCACTTCGCATGATGTCCTCAGTGATCATCCGTGTGGTAGCATGTTTCAGAATTCCCTTCCTTGTTAAGGCTGAATAATATTCCACTGTGTGGATGTGCCGCGTCTTGTTTATCCATCCATCTGATGATGGACATTCGAGTTGCTTCCCCCTTTTGGCTCTCGTGAGTAATGCTGCCATATGACCTCTTTTGACAGAGGCGAAAACTGAGGCACGAGGGTGAGGGAACTTGCCACAGGTCCCACCGCTAGCCAGCAGCAGAACTGGGGTTCCAGCTGAGCAGTCGGCGTCAAAGATGGCCACAGGTGGAGTGACCACCGTGAGGCCTTCTCACGGCATGCAAGCAGGCACCAGGAAAGATACCCCCTTCCTTCGCCATCTGATCCGCTCAGACCCGTTACTGCTTTGCTGGGAGCTGAGTCAGACTGAAAATTTGGAGAGACGGGGAGGAGTCTTGGGAATCAGAAAATGATCGCTTTTTTGTTTCCCCATCAAACCCGGAGTCTTACTGTATCCCTGGCACACCTGGGTCAAGTTAGGAGTTAGAGAGATTTCTTCAAAGATGGGTCCTCGCCTGGAGACTCCCTCTGTCTCTGTCCTGCCCCCATCAGTAACCGCAGCATTCCCACCCGGTTGGCTGACTGGGGATGAGGACTGGAGCTCACCTGCTTCCATGTGCAAAAAAGAACAGCGACTCTGCGTTCCTGGAAGGGCTTCCATTCGAAAATCCCTAAATAGACTCATTAACACATTCTTCCTTGCAAGCGGACTACCGTGGCATGGGCACATTATAAAAGATGCATGTGAGTCACTGTGGGGTGGAGAAAGAAACCAGAAATCCCATTGTTTCACACAGTGCTTAACAAAAAAATGTATCTAACGAAGTCTACAAAATTTAGATGTGAAACATTTGGGGTTTGGGGCTTTCTGTGAAGGTCCATCACACCTAATGAATCGGCTCTGCCTGGATAGCTCTTGTGTATCAGATTTTCATTAGAAGACCCTGACTCTTCAGGTCTGCGGGTTTGCAAATATCAGATTTCTAAAACGCAGAATGACCCACAGTTACACTGCTTACCTTGGTGTTCGTGCATTTTCTTCTGTCGGACTGAGCCCTTAACCTGTGGTGTCTGTGTTAACTCCCGCTTGGCAGGCAGTGTTCAAATTGAGCTAAATCGCCAGGCGCCCAGTTGATTGTCAGAGAATTGGTTGTCCATGTGTAGAAACTCCATAGATTTGGTGTCAGAAAAAAGGTACTGTTTTCTCACCAAATAGTGGAATCATCAAATTATATAGCCTGTTTCTGCTATCCATGTTCCCCCCTCTTGCGATTCCACTTTTTCTGGAGGTTTGAATGATTAGCCTCGATGGTAACCTACCCCCACTGACAGCGAACCAAGCTGCCGTCTTGGGCATGACAGGTCTTTGTTGCGGGGGCTTCTAATAATGCGTTGTACCATATTTAGCAACACCCTTGATCTCGGCCCACTAAATGCCAGCAGCACCAACCTCCAAGTTCCTGCCTGCCTGAACAAGGTGTGATAATTCCCCTGTGATGAAAGCTAGACCTTAAAAAAAAGCATAGTAGAGTCATGAGGGCAGACTTGGGGTCTGGTCCTGCCTCTGTTCCAAACTCCCTCTCTGACTGTGGGCACAGCTTAGGCTCCTGGTGCCCTCAACTACAAAACGAGAGGGTCAGAACAGATCAACCCAGGTTTTGTTCAACAACAAAATGCTCTCCTGCTAGGCCTGTTTTACCTAAGTGGGCATCGCACTCATTGAAGGTAGTAACTCAGGCTCTACCCTGTATCTTGTTTAGTCAAGGCCTGAAGTCCCATCTGTCTGAATGGTTTGACCCCAGTCTCCTAGGTCACATAGGGAGGCCTGCAGGGTCCGTGCTGGGGACAGGTGCTGCTGACAGCCTGGAAGAGTGTCTCCCCTGTGACTCTGGAGGTGACTGAGTCTCATGGGCTGAGTGAGGGCACCTTCCCCACTGGAGCCTTCACTGAGAGCCTTAGGCCGGGGAGGGTGTGTGTGTGTGTGTGTGTGTGTGTGTGTGTGTGTGTGTGTGTGTAGGGGGGCAGGGTGGGAGTCCAGAGGGTCCATCAGGCAGACACCAGGCAGGGATGTGAAGCCTGGCCCAGCTGCCTGCTTGGTCCCTCCAGGGTGCACAACCCCACAGTCCGGCCTGAACTGGGCTGAACACATGCTGGAGGCACAGTTACCAGCCACTGACCCTGCCGGGCTCTGTCCTTCAAAGAGAGAGGCCTCGGGGCGCCTGGGTGGCTCAGTCAGTTAAGCAGCTGACTTTGGCTCAGGTCATGATCTCGCGGTCTGTGAGTTCGAGCCCCGCGTCGGGCTCTGTGCTGACAGCTCAGAGCCTGGAGCCTGTTTCAGATTCTGTGTCTCCCTCTCTCTGACCCTCCCCCATTCATGCTCTGTCTCTCTCTGTCTCAAAGACAAAGAGAGAGGCCTCTATCCTTCTCAGAGATGGAAACCTGTGCTCGGCAGGCAAGAGCAGTAGTGGGGAAGTCCCATTCTCTCACGTAACACAGAAAGTAGAAGGAGTTAGAGTCCACTGAAGTGGCATCTGTATCACCAGCGATGATGGCCACAACGATGCTAACCTGCTGAGGAGCTTGCTAGGTGCTCTGAACCAGGCTCAGCCCTTTATAAGAAGTATTTCTGTTAATTCAGGAGACAGGTGGAACTGTCAAGCCCTAATGATTTCATCTCGGAAGCGCTGGCCCTGGGGAGACCAGCCCCTCCACCTGCAAATTCTCTTGTTCCCTGAAGTGTCAGTTAGAAGAATTTGGGACATCTTACGTTAGCGAGTGTGGCCCGTTTTCTTGAAGCACTTCAGATTCCTGGGAAAGGAGAAAGTGTGAATAGAAGGCCCAAGTCACTGACTAGGAGGTGATGGGAGGGTGGTCTCGCTCATGATACCATTTTACACTAGAATTGTTCACATTCGGTTCGTCCATCTCCAGCCATTTGTTAACTCAATCAGTGAAAAGTTAATAATCCAATGTATGTCATGTGTTGTGCTGAAGGCTAGGGATCCAAAAAAGAGTCCTACTCCATCCCTGTCCCAAAGGATGCCCAGTTGATTGGACCAGCACCCCTGGTCCAGTGCTGTTGGCTGGAGGTTGAGGTCAAAGCCCCGTGAACGCACTCCTTTCTGGCCCCGACTCCTTCCCCAGATCCTGGAAATCACATCGGGCAAAACCATCACAACTTGATAATTTGTTGTCAGACTGCAGTTCCCTAGACTCTTCTGTCTTTGTAGTGAATTGGCTTCTGATCTGGACATGCCAGGCAGACACGTGGCCCACCCATGGTGGGCCTATGGTTGGGGTCAGGGGCCCTGGGAACAATCCTTTCCCTGCTTCTCTTGTCCCAGGACATGATCTGTGGGAAACAGCTCCCCAAACACAAAGTACTAACAGGGCAGATGTGTCCGGCCTAAACTGAGTCTGGAGAAAACAGCTAAGGGATCTGTTTGCTGCCTTGTCACCTTTGAGGTCTTACGGCCCAATGGCGGGGTCACGACCCCATCTTCCTCCCCTTCCTCCTCTTCCATGCAGCCCTGACCAGGGGCTGCAGGGGATGCTTCATCCCACAGCCTTTGTGGTTGGAAGGACCTGTGAGGTCTCCCCTCCGACTCAGAGTAGGGAGTCCGGAAGTCTTCCAAAGGGCAGATCTCCTCCCTGTTTCTACGAGGTTTCCTGGCTCCCTGGTTGCTATGGTACCAGCCCTTCTGTCCCGTCTTTGAGGCCACAACCCAAAGAATCTGGACACCATTGCAGAAGTCTTCTCTCTAGTCCTCTTGACCCGGGAGTTCATCATGCGTTCCTAGAGTGAGGAGACACCTGCGCCATTGCCCTCCTCCCCGCTGCAGCCTTGTGCCCTCACGCTCATTCAGTGTTGGCCTCCGCTTCCCTGAGGACTCCAGGACCATTCGGCCGGGCCCTGGGCCGCAGACCTTCTCGCCGGGCCTACAGCACAGTGGGCTCCCGGGCCTGCACCTGCGGGCCCTCTCTTCCTCTCCCCCCACCCCTGGGAGGTGAGCTCCTTCTGCAGCAGGCTCACGTCGGGAGCGTGAAGGAGCCCCGTGCCCCGCAGTTTCGGCCCTTCCATCCCCAGTCTTGGTTCATCCTGAACTAGAAGACTAGACCAGACCAGACCAAGGCCCAGGTACCCCGGTGAGTCAGACACATCCCTGCGCTCGGGGAGCTCCCAGTGCTGGTGGTGGGGTTGTGTGGGCTTAGTGAATACCTGCAGCAGAGCCAGGAATGGAGAAGATGGAGGGGAGGAGGCCACAAGGAGAAGGTGAGGCCAGAACTAGGCCCAGAAGGGAAGGTGATTGGGACATTCTCCATGGCAAGGGGCATCTGAGGGCAGCGGTTTGAGAATGGTGATGAGCCTGCCCCGGTCAGAGGAAGCAGAAGGCATCCACCCAGACAGACCATCACCTCCCCCTCTTCCTACCTCTGCGGTGGGGGTGCCGCTCACTACAACCTCTGAACTCAGACTCCCCAAGCTGAAGAGTGGGGATCCCGGCCTCAGGGCTGTGGCTGCGATCAGGTGCGTCGGCCCAAGGAAAGGACAGAGTATGTTAATCCTCTTGTCGGTGCCCGAAGATGTGAACACCGAGCCACGGATGCTTTCTGGAGGAATAAATGCATGAGGCTGGAAAAAGAGGGCGACTGTAACTACACTGCCCAGGTGTGTGAGCTGCAAGGATGTGTGGAAAGGAGCGGAGCCCTAATAATAAAACATTACAATGTATGGGGCGCCTGGGTGGCTCAGTCAGTTCAGCGTCCGACTTCGGCCCAGGTCATGATCTCCCGTTTTGTGAGTTCGAGCCCCGCGTCGGGCTCTGTGCTGACAGCTCGGAGCCTGGATCCTGCTTTGGATGTTGTGTCTCCCTCTCTCTCTGCCCCTACCTTGCTCACGCTCTGTCTCTCTCTCTCAAAAATAAACATTAAAAAGAATTTTAGGGGCACCTGGGTGGCGCAGTCGGTTAAGCGTCCGACTTCAGCCAGGTCACGATCTCGCGGTCCGTGAGTTCGAGCCCCGCATCAGGCTCTGGGCTGATGGCTCAGAGCCTGGAGCCTGTTTCCGATTCTGTGTCTCCCTCTCTCTCTGCCCCTCCCCCGTTCATGCTCTGTCTCTCTCTGTCCCAAAAATAAATAAAAAAACGTTGAAAAAAAAAAAAAAAAAAGAATTTTAATGGTACAACTTATGCACTTTCTACCATATGCAAAGCACTTTACAGTTATTATTTCTCCTCTTCTCTCTCTCTCTCTCTCTCTCACACACACACACACACACACACACACACACACACACACACTACACACACACCCCACCAGTGATAAAAAGCTATAATTATTCTCTATATAAAGATGAAAAAACTGAGCTGAAAAGGTGCCTCTCCTTCTGGTCAGGAGGCTCTTCTCTTTGCCTAGAATGTCGGCTGTTGACCTGCGGCTACAACCTTTGCTTGGAAAGATCATTTTCTCCATCAGCACAATACATAGTAAACAAAACCTCAGGTAAAAACTTTTTGAAGATGCTTTTGAGATGGTCAAGTTTGGTGATCTTCTGGCTCGAAGGGAAAGGCAGAAGAAGACGGCACAGCTACCTTTGTCTTACGCAGGAGTTCACGAGTCCCAGCCACTGTAGGTCACAGCTGACGGTACTGTTTTACAGGTCCCCCGTGGGGCCCAGTCGGACCTGGCCGTGGACTCCAGTTTGTCTTTCTGGGCTGAAAGTTCATGTTCAGTCAATGTACAGGTGGTCGGAGGGGCTGGCAGCCATGGCGAGGCCAATGGTGTGCTTGGGAAAAGAGCTCTGGTCTCTGGGCTGGAGCAAATCCAACCTGGATTCTAAGCTGGCTTCATCACTTATTGGCTGTGAGATCTGGACAAGTGACTTAATATTTTAGAGGGAAACTATAAATGGGGGTAATAACAACACGCTATAGAAGTGCAAGAAAGATCGAAGATAATGTATAAAAAGGATAATGAACATAGCAAAGGCTGTGACTTTCCATCATCATTTAATGAATGCAAATTTTAAAGTTATGAGATATTTTTCCATTCCTGGGCAAACATTTTCACTCCGGTAATGGACAACATTGGCAAGGCTGTGGTAAAGCAGGCCCTTCGCATGCTGTTGGTGGGGGTACGAATTAGTATAATAGCTGTGAAAGGTGATTTGGCATTAAAGACCAATTTGTTAAATGCATATAATTTTTGATGTACCAATTCCACTGCTCTGAGTTTGTCTTGTGAATATATTAATTTTAATTAGGATATTGGATTGCTTTCTCCAATACCCAAACTAACGGTGCCTGAAACACATTAGAGATATATTTCCTTCTGGAACATAACAGCCCAGCTTGATTAATCTAGGGCTGGGGTGGGGTGTGTGTGTGTGGTGTGTGTGTGTGTGTTAGTGGGGGGATGACTCCATGGCATCGGGGGCATACATTCCATTTTTGTTACTCCTCTATCCCAGAATGCTTTCACTTCCTCACGTGGTGGAAGGCAGCTCCCTACCATAGCCACATTCCAGCCAAAACCAATCAGGAAAGAGCTGGGGGGCACATCTCTTTCCTTTAAGGCCACAGTCCCAGAGTTGCACGCATCCTGCTATTATATCCCACTGACTAGACCTCAGTCATATGCCCATACCTAAATGCAGGGATGCCGGGAAATACAGTCTCTATTCTGGGCAGCCATGTGTCTACTAAAATTCAGGGGCTGTATGACCAAAGAAAGCAGAGGGGTTTGGTTAACAGAGACCATTGAGCAATTGCCAGTAGAACACCCAGATACATAGGTATGGTGTAGGCAGAAGGGTGTTCGCTGTAGCATTTTTTATAATTGGTAAAACCCTAGTAATGATCCGAATGACATCTACAAGTATGAGACTGACTAAACAGCGAATAATACATGTGTTCAGTGGAGTACTGTGCAGTAGTCAAAATGAACGTGGTAGATGTTTATCTGCTAATAAGACGCTTGCCTGCTTGGCAGGTTAAAAAGAGGTAGACACACGGGAGGTGGGCTTCCAAAGGCCGTCAGCCTCTTCTCTGGGCAGACTGAATGATTGGCCCCGATCCTTTACCCCTCCCTGCATCCAGACCCTTGTCTTGGCCTTAACACAGGCAAAGGGCATTTCCCTAAATATTGACTTTGGTCAAGGATGCGGATTGAAGTGATGCCTTCGGATGCCTCTACTTGTCCTCTTGCATAGCTAACTCCTGCCTCTTCAGCCTGGGCCCCCTCCTGAAGACAGGGTGGAGCAGAGTAGCCCATAAAAGCTCAGTGAGGACCAAAGTCATGCCAGCTGAGCTCAGCCCAGATCGCCAGCGGCGTCTGGCCAACCCACAGATCCGTGATAATGAGTGATTGCTATTTTATGCCAGTGAGCGTGAACCAGTTTGTCCTGTGGCAGACTGATACATCGTCCCATCCTAGCCTCCATGGTCTGCTCTGTAGAATGATCCAAGAGACTACTGGAGGACTCCCATGCTCTGTGAGGCTTTCCTTCCCTCCCTGCAGAATAGACTTTTCCAATGTTTCCTTTTTTCCAGGGATGGATTTGGATTTTAAAGAAAATTGCTTACATATCCTCATGTGTATATGATTGTTGAGCCTCAGTTAACCAGTTTGGGGTACAAATATATATATATCACTCACATGCCTCCCTGTAGGAAGTCTAACACCTTCCTCTTGAGGCCTTGAATTGTCCTTTGGACTGAGAGCTCAATCCAAAGAGCTAACCTCCTTTCAAACGTCAGGCAGAGGGAGACCAGGGTGGGGTGTCTTGTCAGCCTCTAGCAGGACTGAGGTCTTTGTTGTCATTGCTTCTGTTGTTGCCATATGGCATCTTGATGAAAACTGGTCCCATAAAGCCCAATGTGACCCGGTCCCTGCCCTGATGGGATGACACTCAACCTGGTCCATGTCCTAGGCTGACTGTTGTGCCCATGTTTGCAAGTCTTGAGGGGGCTTCTAGCCCATGCTACACTTCATGAGGGAAACAATCCCAACCTCATGGAGGAACAGACCGAACTCCCCTGCTGAGCTCTTCCTTCTGATGCGTTTCCTCTCAGGGTCTCTGTTTCCTTTTGTTGACATTGGACCTTGGTATGGAGCATCTTAGCCTATCAGGAAGTTCTAGTAATATTAGCAGGATCTGTTCACACTCTTTTGTCTCTCATCATTTATAGAACCCGGGCATCATTCTAACAACTGGGCAAGTATAATGTTCGAAAGTTAAAAGCCTGACTTTCTTACAAATAGAACGGACACATGTAAAAAAACATTAACTCATTCAAAAAACATTAACTCATTCATTAATGAGGGAAACAATAAATGGTAAGGCTGGTTCAGAGAGCATTGATGGCCACACAATCCTATTAAAGAAAGAATATTGGATGCATAGGTTAAGATACAAAACTGCTTAATGTCCTACAGGGCAATTAACCCTAAACTTTGAGGTTATCTTTTCTACTGGACAGGAATCATTGGCATCTACACATCTCTACAAGCTAACAGCCAACTTTCACAAAGCCTGAGCCCTTAACTAATCGTCAATAGTATAGTCAAACCAGCATACGTTCTCCCAGAATGTGAATAATCCTTGGGTGGGCCTGGTGAGCAATATTTCAGCATGGCCTTGAAAGGACACGCAGATATCCTCGCGGCCTTGTTTCCAGGTTCTGGATAGTTTTTCTTAGCACTTGTCAGGTAAGCCTTTCAGCCAAAGCAGCTGGTCAAGGGCATGGCCTCACAGCCGTGGGGCCCTGGACAGATCCTTCACTGTCAGGCAGGGGAGGGAGGAGTTGCTGACAGTGGACGTAGAATGCCAACGAGAAATGGCCAAACTTTCCCCTTCTGTCAACAGCGCCAGAGCTTTGAGCAGGAGGTCAGGCCCTGGTTAATTGGCTAGTCCTCCTGCCTGTCCGTTTCCTGTGCACCCACAGTTGTCCAAAGACAGGGCGCGGAAGAATAGGTCCCTTCTCTGAACCCCTGCACTGCTCTGTGCTTTCCTCGTGGCCTCTCTGCCAGTGACTTCTGTATATTTTAGAAAGCACGAATGTGCTAGCATTTGAAACGTAGTCGCTTTCTTGTGGCTTCCTGCAGCCCCTACAGCATCTACAAAGTGTCCGTCACATAGTCAACGCTTTATAGACACCATTAGCCACACATCTCTGCCTCATCGTATGCGGTCAGAGGTATCAAGGCTCGGGCCCCAGATATTTTGCTCCAAGCTTCCGCCTTCGGCCTCCCCCCACCCAAGGCTGTACCCCCACCTGTCACCACCCCACCCAGCCTTTGAGACTCAGTTCGTGAGGGGGGGGGAGGGGGAGTCTTCTCCCTACTTGCAATGATTCCCTCTTTCCCAAGCGGCTTTTCCCTGTACCCGGGGGCACCTCATCCTGCTGTGTCTCACGGGTCATTCACATTTCACACTGCCCCAGGGTAAGGGGCTTCCGGAGACCAGGTATTAATCACCTTGATGTCCCCGGGCAGGGCTTTGCACCTAGTGATGCTAACAAGTGCTGTGTGACTCAGAGAATAGCAGTGAGTTCAGGGCTGGCTGTTTCTAGTTTTGTAAGCAAGTTCTTTCTTGTTTGCTGTGGGCAGTGCAGGATTCAGGCCTCCAAGGTGCTGAGCAGGAGACACATGGCGCCTGTCCTTTCCCACAGTAGGAGTCCATGGCAACCAGCTGATAACTGGAGCACGTCCTTTCATGCTTAATCAACAGCTCTTCGTTTCTGTACTGGGGGACGAGGGGGGAGGCGGCTGCTTGCTGCCTTTGCTATTGTCCTAGTCCGCAACAAACCCAGGACACGGAGCCGGGCCTGATACAGAGGCAAGCGCCCCTCGGTGAACGCCCAGAGAGCCCAGTGGCTCCTGTGAGCTTCTGCCAGAAAAAGGCCTCGCCTTCCTTTGCAGCTGGACGCTACAGGGGAAGCAGTCGAGGCTTTGCAGCTCAGGCGGTGAAGTTCTAGAAGCAAGCTACTCCACGTGCGGTGCAGGGACCAGCAGCACCGCATTACCTGGAGCTGAGGAGAGCTGCAGAGTCTGGAGCGCTACCCGCGCCTTCTGCGTCCGAACCTGCATTCGGGGAGATCCCCTGAGCCACGCGTGCGCGCAGTAAGTGCGAAAAGCGAGGCTCTGGTTAATCCCAGGCTCATCAGTAGGCGATCAGCCCCACCGGTGCAGACCCAGGGTCTGAACTTGGAACCCCTGCAATGGAACATCCTGATACGTCAACCAGGAATGTCCTAAGGCGATATCACTGCCCCCCCCCACCCCCCCCACCCCCACCCCCCCCCCCCGGCTGGAGACCGGAAGTGCCCAGACGCAGTCGGATTTGTTACACCCGCGAGAGTGACAAGCACAGAACAGGAATCGATAGCTGAGCTGTGACCCAGTAACGTCTTTACTGTCTTTGCAGAGCTGAGGCGAAAACTGGCTAGGAGGCCAGCGCCCGAGTCCCTCACCCGGCTCCTGACTCAGGGTCTCAGGCTGCACAGAAAAATGAAGCTGCGGGCAGAGCTGAATGCCAAGGCCCACGAGGGCTGACCCTGAGCCCGCGTGCCCTCTGGGCCACCCAGAGCCATGGCAGAGACTGTGCGGGACTTTAAACAGGTGACAGCTGGGATTCCGTGAGCACCCCTGCACCGGAGGGAGGGTGTGGTGGAAGACAGCCAGCGTCACAGGCCGTTAACGACAGCAGACCCTGTGGCAGAGTCCCCGGTGGCCCTCTTGTCCCTACCTGCTCAAGTGTCCACAAAAACTTTCTTTGAGATACGTTCACTCTTTTAAAACTGCTTTATTGTGGTATAATTTACATACCATAAACCCCACCCATTTTAAGTGCACCATTCAATGACTGTTAGTGCGTTTACAGTCGCGTCACATCCCCACAGTCTAATTTCAGAACATGCCCATCACCCCAAAAAGGAACCTCTGTGCCCCTTTGCAGTCGCTCCCCGTTCCCACCCCCACCCCCTGGCAGCTACTAGTCTACTTCCTGTCCCTCTAGTTTATTTTCCTAAGTGTCCAGAAAACTGAGTTCGAGCACTTTCCTGACCCAGATTTCCCAATTACGCTTACAGGGCTCACCCGCTGCTGATTTCTCCTGCCAGGGGAAGAAATGGTGTAGAAATGCACACAGTAGGCATATAATAAGTCTTTTAGAAGGAAAACAAATGTGCTCCCATTTTCAGTGCATTTGCATTTTGTAAGAGGAAGGGGAGTGACCTCAAAGGAACGAACCTTTAACGGGGATATTTGGGACCCTGGGGCCCTCACAAACTCACCCCACGGGTGAGCTGCTGTGCTCCTTGAAAATCAGGATGTGGTGTCTTCGAGAACCACATGCTCCCTGTTTGCCAGTCTGGGCCTCAGAGCAGACGTTCCAGCCAGCACTTGATCTTGGACTCTAGGCAGGGGGAATGGAAGGAGCTTCTGTCCTGCACTTTAACCATCCCCCCCCCCCCCCCGTGTCACCTGGCTCTTACCCTAGTTTCCCGTTCCCCCGTGTTTTCACAGCTGAGTACCTGTCCCATCTCTCCAGCCTCCAGGCCCTCGGCTGTGGACATTTATTGTGCCATTTGCCTGGCATCTCCCCCGGCCCCTTTTCCGGAACCAGAACCCTCCCTCCTTTGGGGAACACTCACCTCCTTAGGATACTTTCTGTCTTTCTGTTTCAGACTTACCCTTCTACACCCTGCTCGAGGTGCTGGGGCTGGGACTCCACAGACACATTTCTACTTTGCTACTGCAAAGCTTGCTCGCTCAGGTCTGCAGAGAGGGGACTTTGGGGGGGGGGGGTGTCGCTGAGACGCAGGAGGAGGGCGGGAGGGCGGAGGAACTTGCTGCTGCTTATGGTTTTCTGGCTCCAGTAGCTGCTTTCCACACAGCCCCCAGCTTTACGGAGATATGATTGACGTGTTGTGTAAATTTAAGGTATACGACGTGTTGATTTGATACACTTACCTTCGACGGACTGAGTACCACCCGAGGGGTAGAGAGCCCCTGCATCCTACTATTTTTCTTGAGATGTAATTTACAAACGAGGGAATTCACTCTTAGCAGTTGGGCTTCCAGCACTACAGTCTTCTCTTACAACATTGTCATCAGCCGGGAAAGAAACCCCATGAGCAGTCACTACCCCCCCCCCCCCGCCGCCCCAGGCAACCACCAATCTCCTTTCCATCTCTATAAATCTGCCTTTTCTGGATGTCTCCTAAAAATAGAAGCATCTAATCTGTCCTCTTGTGTCTGGCTTCTTTCCACGAAATGTCGCCGAGATTGATTCATCACTATTTGACCCCTTTTCACTGTCAAATGGTACGCCGTTGTGTGGACGCACCACGTTCTGTTGCCCCATCAGCAGTGAGGCACACAGGTCTGCCATTGCAGCTCTCCAACCCAGCTCCACTACGTCCCTCCCAGAGATGGGGTGCCCTCCTCAAAAGGCTGGGTCTCAGCGCCCGGGGTCTTTCTCCACATTCCTAAGCATGAATAATTCCAGCATCTTCCTCCTGTCCCCAGCCCTAGGGTTAGTCGCTGTTCCAGGCAGTAGGTAGCTCCATGATCCAACTGAATTCTCTTTTTACCTTTCCAGTTATCCATTGAACAACTTTACACGTAATTAGAGGTTCTTCATAGAGGGGCGCCTGTGTGGCTCAGTCGGTTAAGTGTCCGACTCTGGCTCAGGTCATGATCTTGCGGTCTGTAGGTTGGAGCTCCACCTCGGGCTCTGTGCTGACAGCTCAGAGCCTGGAGCCTGCTTCAGATTCTGTGCCTCCCCCTCTCTCTGCTCCTCCCCCACTCGTGTTCTGTCTCTCTCTCTCTCTCAAAAATAAATAGTAAACATTTAAAAAAAATTTTTTTTAATTTTTTATAGAACTGTCTCTGTTCAAATAACAGATGGGGTTTTTGTCTCTTGACTGTGGTGATTCCCATATGTGGTCTAAATGGACCTCTGAGGGCCCCGCCTCCTCGGTTCCTGCCATTTGGGGGTAGCATGTCCATCCAGGTGAACTAGACAGTGTCCTTCCCTGTGAACTTTGTAACTGAAGCATGGCTAGAGGAGGAAGGTGACAGGTGACTTTCTCCTCTCCGTGGTAAAGTACAGTGATGGTGGGACTGGGGGCTGCCTGTGGCTGGAGAAAGTAGGCCTGAGAGCACAAGCAGCAAGCAGGAGGGGGAGGGGTGGTAGCAGATTCAAGAAGCCCATGGAAAGTGCCTCCTGACGGCACTGGGGTCCTGGTTCCAGCAGGTGGTCTGGGGAGCGGCCCTCATTCCGCTAATCCAGGCCCAACTGTGTGAGCTAATTTCTATCTTTCTACTGAATGTCATGTCCTTTCCTGGCACCCCTAACCTAGCTGAGTTCGGTTTCCCATTCTTGCAACCCCAAGTATGCAAGGTTACACCCTGACTGTTGGGTTTCTTCCCTCTGGGTTTCTTCCTCCAAGACCTGGATTTCTGCAGTGTCCATCGACTACCCTCTAGAACCTTCCCTGATCTTTCTGGTCTATGCCTGGCCGATAACAGTACTTTGGGGGCAAGGACTGAGCCAAAGCTGCAAAGGTTGAAGTCCTAGAGTGACCCATGTTACCCAGCTGGTGTGGACAACCTCCCCGCATGCAGGTGGCTGGCACAGCATGGTGGCTGGTGTGACGGATGCCTTTGTTCGCAAAGTATCGAAGTAGAGCACAAAACCCAGAGGCTCTGCCCAGTCTCCATTTTTTTTTTTTTTTTAATCTACTTATTTTGAGAAACAGAGAGGGTGAGAGGGGCAGAGAGAGGGAGAGAGATGGAATCCCAAGCAGGCTCTGCACTCTCAGCGCGGAGCCCAACACGGGGCTCGAACCCACGAACTGTGAGCTCATGACCTGAGCCGAAGTCAAGCTTAACCAACTGAGCCCCCCCAGGAGCCTCCCCCGCCCCAGTCTCCATTTTTAATCAAGAGGCAGTGTGCACCCCAGAAGGGGAGCCATTGCCATCCAGCTCTGGAAGTTGTGTAGGGGGATCTCCTCTCTCTGGGGGTGTTGATATTCACACCCTCGTTCTGACTTTGCGCAAATCAGCAGGCCTGAGGATACGTGGATCCTGGCTGTGATTCGAGCATCAGCAGACACAGCTACCCCCACCTGTCCCCTGAGCTACTGCTTTTCATAGCGGTGCAGATTCGGCCACCATAGTGTGCTGAGATGTGATGGCCCTTTTCGGGAGGCAGGCCGCTCTCCAGGGTTGCTGCTAAGGTGCTGTGGCCAGCACTGGGAATTAAGAGTCATAATTCACATATTCATGCAGTCTCCGGTGTGTTTCTTCCTCTGGTTTCTCTCCTCCCTGGTACCTAATAATAACCCAGCTGCCCATCTGTTGAGCACTTACCATATCTGCCAGGAGCTGTGCTAAGTACTTTCCATGCACTATCATAGTTATCCTCACAACGCTGCGAGGTAGGTAATACTTTTTAAATAAACTTTTTAATTTTATAACAGTTTTAGATTGACAGCAAAATGACAAAGAAAATTCACAGCCTTCTTGTATATGCCACGGCTAGTTTCCGCTATTATTAACGCCTTACATTAGCACGCTACGTTGGTCACAATGAATAATTCAATATTGATACATAGTATTAACAAAAGTTGGAACTTTGTTCAGATTTTCCCGGTGTTTATATAATGTCCTTTTTCTGTTTAAGGATCCCATCTCGAATGTCACATCACATTTAGGTTCCTCTTGGCTATGATAGCTTCACAGAATTCTCGTTTTTTTAATGACCTTGACGATTTTGAGGAGTGCTGTTCAGAAATTGTGTAGACTATCTCGCTACTGTAATTCGATGTTCTTCTTGTGATTAGACCAGTCTTACTGTGTTTGGGGAGGAAGACCACAGATGTGCCTTTCTAATCCTATCAAATCAAGGGCACATGCTGCTAATATGACATATTGCTGTTGGTATTAGTCTTGGTCACTCGGCCTCAGGTAGGACTTGTCAGTTTTCTCCACTGTGGTTACACTTTTCTCCCTCTTTCTGTATGGTCCTCTTTGGAAAGAAGTCCCAGTGCACATCCCACACCTCCTTCCGGGCAGCACATCTCTATGAATTATTTGGAATTCTTCTGCATGGAAAATGTGTCTCTTCTTGCCCATTTATTTATTTATCCAATCATTTCTTTATATCAGTATGGACTCTTGGAAATTGATTTGGCACTTTGGGCTATAATCTGTTGTTACTTTCTCTCTTTTGTTGCTCAGATTGTTACAGCTTTAGTCACTGGGAGTTCTTTTGCTTGTCCCCTGTGTCCCTTTGACAGACCGCCCCCTTGCCCCATCTTTGTGAGCTGGGGTGGGGGGAGTGGTGGGGGCGAGCGGGGTTGTGTTTTGTCTTTTCAGCACTTCCTTACTTCCTGGCACTACATGAAACTGCTGCTTGGAGAAGTTAAATAATTTGCCCAAAGTTACATGGCTATGTTACTCCTTCCTAACTGTTCTCATTTCATGAGAAAGCACCGTCTGATTCCCAAGCTTTGTAGACTATAAAGTATTGCATCTGTACGAGTTATGGTTATTGTTATTACTGCCTCTGTACGAGTTATGGTTATTGTTATTACTGCCTCGTGGTTTGTCTGGTTGGTTGGTTTGGTTTTTGTTTTTTTCACAAACTTCTGTGATTGGCACGTGCCATGTACAGCGAGCAGCCAACTCAAATGGGGATTCTTCCAGCCTTCCTTGTGTCTGTCCCCGACTAGGCCCAAGGCACGCACAAGAGCTGAGTCAGGAGGTTCTTGGAGAGCGTCCGCCAGGCCCAGTGGCCCTGGAGAGAGAGTGGGTCAGCATTGCTACCTTTCTCATCCACCTGGGCTGCCATCAGCAACTATCTGCCGGGGATGGGAGGTGGAACTGACATTGGAAATTGCCAGAACTCTGAGGCCCCTTGCGAAGGGAGACAGAAGACCTGAGAAATGAGAGGTAGAACCAGCCAGAGGGAGAATTGCAGGCGCCCCCGGTAGGGCTTGGGTTGGGGCACCCCTGTACATGTGCGCTGGTGGGGGGAACACCCCAGTAGAGGCAGCTGGGACAGACCTGGTGCAGCTAAGCTGACCCTGAGCCATCCAGTCCCCAGTGGGGCCCCTCCCCCGGTAATCAGCTCCTTTCCATCTAGTACTTGGCTTTGCCTGCTATGTTCCCCTTTGCATAGGGGGTGGGGTGGGGGGATGGGGGAGATGAGCCCTGCAGCCTTTGTAGAAGCCCTCAGACTTGGACCAGCTCTCCCCATCCACCCTAGCCCAGGCCTGGCCCCCAGCCTGGAACAGGGGCTGGGTTTTTTGATGCAACAGTGGAGGGCGTGGGGGTGGGCAGTGATGTGCAGAGCCCAGGGCCCTGGGCTGGCTGTGGAGACCAAACAGATGGAGGACGAGGGCGGTATTAGGTTGGTGGCAGCGTGGGGGGTCTTGTCCTCTCTCTATTCCTCAAACTGTCTGTAGAACGGTACCATCTATATCTTCACGCCGAGGGGAAAACCCAACAAAGCATGGATTCACCACCTGCAGAGACAGATGAATTTTCAGCGAAGTTTAGACAAGAAGAGGGGGCCTCGGGGGCCAGTGGGAAGCAGCAGCTGCAGAAGCCTCTCTCCAGGGGAGTATGCCAAACGGTTCACTCCCTCCCCAAGCGGGAGGCCCCAACCCCAAGTAACAGCACAGTTGGGCTCAGCGGATCCGGCTGGGCAACACCTCTCCCCACTCCCACGTCCTTGATGATACTCGCCAGGAAGGACTGGGCAGGACTTGTGTTCTTCCATCCATTAAGGCCTTCCTTCGGCAAACGTTTGCTAAGAGCTAGGTGCGAATGCTTCTTCCTTTCCAAATTACACGGGAATGCGGCTCGCTGACTAAAATAAGTGGCTCCCAGGGGTGTTTGGAATAGGCTTCCCCATCCTTGAGTTTTGGCTTCCACGGTAGTCCCTGGCCCTCCCGCCCCAGCTCTCATTATGTCGCGTTGCTCCGAGGATTGATTTTTCCGTCCTAGTGTTTAAGCAGCAGCAGCAGAGAGTCTGCCGAGACCAGAAGGCAGCATGCGTGGGGCTGGGGATGACAGAGCCACGCGGCTCTATTCTCGAGCACAGTGGGGTGCCAGCTGCCACCCTCCTTGTACCCTGGATCAGCGTGCCACTTGGATGCAGCTGAGACAGTGAGGAGGTGTCTCGGGGACAGAGACTGGAACGAAATCCAAGCTAGACGAGGCGTAGGTTGGGATGGGAGTGGGATGTGTAGGTTCCTTAGATGCCCGAGGAGGAGTGGCCAGGTCACCTGCCGTCTCAGAGCTGGTCAGCAGTGCGGTGGGACCCGGGCCCGGTGAGGGCCTTCTTGGCAGGGGGAAGCTCACACACAAACAAGCCAGTGCACAAGCATCCGGGGACATAATAAATCCTTGCCTGGAACCCTCTTCTGTCCACACTGCTCACCTCCTCAAGCGTCACCGCCTCAGAGAAGGTGTCTCAAAGCTCGCAGCCTGTCATTCCTGTTGTCACACAATTTCAGAGATCACTCCATACTCCTCTCCTCCATGGAACTGGTGAGTTTTAAGTTGCAAATGTTTAGTGTGATTATTTGACGGTATTTGATAACCAGAGCTAAGAGAGGGGACTGTATCTGTGTTTGCTCAGCACTGCATATGGCATGTGCAGAGGTAGGACTTCTCGGCAGTTAATGAAACTCGGGCTCGGGACGCTCCCCTGCGCAGACCCATTAAGGGCTGGTAGTCATTCTAGAATGTTCTAGTGTGGCAAGCCGCAATGAGGGAAGCATTTCTATATCGGCATGGCAGGCCATTTGCCCCAAAAGACCTCAGAATAAGGACCCAAATGCCCAAGACACTAATACTATGTTGTGACTTCTCTTTCCACATTTTGAAGGCCCGTCACGAAGAGAATACCCATGACGTGACATGCTTGCCAACATTGCCCACCGTTGTTTTCTGATTGTTGACGGTTTGGGGGATTTCAAATTCTTTCCGCAGAAGGCCATCGTAGTGAAAACTTCCAGAATCGGCTTATACTTTTGGTTTTGTTATTCCTGATAACACACTCCTAGTAGAGTGTCACCCTTCTCATTTTCCGAACACCCTTCCCATTCTTCCTGAAAACACTCCCCCAGCTCAGGTGAAGGCGATCAGCCTTCTGGAAGCCGGTGCTCAGGGATCAGCCCAACACGTCTCCGGGGAGATAGTTTTTCCGAGAACAGCCGTTCCAACCAGTCAACATTTATTGAGTGTCCTCAGCCCATGGAAGATACCAGTTAACCAGTGTCGAGCTGGCTGTGTCTGGAGGAGGCCGGGCGTCCCAGGAAGCAGGGAGGTGCTCATGATGGGGGCTGGGCTGGCCAAGACAAGCAGGGTCTGGGAGATGCTTGGTTGGAGAGACAGAGGTGAGGAAAGTGAAGTTCAAAGACAGGAATATGGCCACAAATACAGGCAGGAAATTACTTCCCAGGACACATGGGCTGTTGCAGAGAATGAGAATGATAATGCGCAGCTATAGTTTCTTGAGTGCTTACTGTTTGCCAGACATTTTTGTATGTATTTGAAGTATATTATTTTATTTCTCACGGCAACTCCAGGAGATGTACACTCTTTGTATCCCCTGAGAAAATGAGGCCCTGAGAGGTAGAATAACTTTCCTAATGTCACCCAGCGCGTAAGGGGTGGCTGCAGGGCTTACACCGTGGCGGTCTGAGCCTGTGGTCACCGTGCCCCCCAAAGCACAGAAGCCACCATTAGGGTTTCTCTGTGGCAAGTGCAACAGGCAGATCCCCGAGGACTTTGCCATCACGGACACCTCACGGGGAAGGCGCAATACAAAAGTGCTCTTGGACATCTATGAAGAAAGTGCTAAGTGGGGCATCCCAGGGAGTCAAGGAGGTCCTGGAAGAAGGTGGCATTTGAGAAAGTGGAGAAGGGGGCGAGGAGATTCCAACAGGCAGAAAAGGTGGCGAGGATGTGCCTGTCCACTCATCTGTGGCCTGGGAGGAGTGTGAGGAAAGCTGGAGGCCTCTGACTGCTCCCGTGGAGGGTGCTCGGTGGGGGGGGGCCTTTTGACCCGACGCTGCTTCTGCCATCTGTGGCCTGGATCTGAGCCATACCTCATGGAGTCCGCCCTTGGGAGCGGTGACGAGCTAAGCTATCCGTCTTGAAGCTGCTGGCACACAACTGGACGGAAAGGCAATCCTAGTGAAGCCCTTATGAAGGGAGATGGGCCTTATGAAATCTGTCCCACCTGCAGATGACCAGGCTGACTGCTCCCACGCAGTGGGTTCGTGGGGAAACGGTCCTTGCCACAGCCGCAGACAATTCTTTTATCAGGACTAATACTTCAACTGCCAGGCTGGGGGGGGGGGGGGTGGGGTTTTTGTTTTTTTTTTAGGTTTATTTTTATTAAAGGCTAGGGGGATCAGCCTGGGGCAGCACCGTCCAGTAGAACTTCCGGTGATGATGGTATAATCTGGCCTGTTGAGGGTGACAGCCATTAGTCACCCGTAACTATCGAGTGCCCAAAATGTGACCAATGTGACTGAGAAACTCAATTTTTCATTTCACTTAATTTCAATTCATTAAAATTTCATTGGCCCCCAATGAAATTGGCTAGTAGCTGCTGTATTGGACAGTGCAGGGCTGGGGGATCGTGGATCAAAATGAAGGACCACACAAATCTGGGAACACAAAAACAGTCCTCCAAATCTTATGTGACATTAGGTCTTATAGGTCTCATAGGTCTCATAAGACCTTATAGGTCTTATAGGACCCCGGTCATATAGAGCGGCTAAATCTTATACAATGTGTTTGTTTGTTTATCTTAATTTTTTTAATGTTTATTTATTTTTGAGAGAGAGAGCGAGAAAGAGAGAGAGAGCACACACAAGCAGGGGAGGGGGTGAGAGGAGGCACAGAGGATCCGAAACAGGCTCTGCCCTGACAGCAGAGAGCTGGATGTGGGGCTCGAACCCACCAATTGTGAGCTCATGACCTGAGTTGAGGTTGGTTAAGGACCGACTGAGCCACCCAGGCGTCCCTACGATGTTTTCAAAGGGGACAAGCACACGTGTTCCCCTCTCCAACTAACAGTGAGGTGTTCTGTAAACCCTGCTGATTGTCAGAGTCTGGTTTGCAACCCTCTCAGGAGCTTCCTGGGTGTGTGATCTGAAATGAATCCCTATACTCAGAGGACAGAGAGAGACCCAAGAGAGGGGCAGGCCATTCCGGGTTAGTAGGTGGACATTTTGTCTGTTTGTCTTTAAATTTTTTTAATGTTTATTTTTGAGAGAGAGAGAGAGAGAGAGAGAGAGAGAGAGAGAGAGAGGCAGAGCAGGGGAGGGGCAGAGAGAGAGGGAGACACAGAATCCGAAGCAGGCTCCAGGCTCTGAGCTGTCAGCACAGAGCCCGACGCAGGGCTCGAACTCATGAACTGTGAGATCATGACCTAAGTCGAAGTTGGACGCATAACCAACTGAGCCACCCAGGTATCCCTCTTTGTTTGTTTTTAAAGTTTGTTTATTCTTTTTGAGAGAGTGCACACATGAGCAGGGAAGGGGCAGAGAGAGAATCCCAAGCAGGCTCCGTGCTGTCAGAACACAGCCTGATGCAGGGCTTGATCCCACAAACTGTGAGATCGTGACCTGAGCTGGAATCAAAAGTCAGCCTCTTAACCAACTGAGCCACCCAGGCACCACTAGGGGGCCATTTTAATAAGCAAAAGGAACTTACATATGAGGCTTATCTTAGGCTGCAGTAAGATGAGTAGATCCCTGCACCCCCCAAATCTTAAAAGCTTATATAGAGACCTTAACTGGATTCAGTCATGTACACCATGCAGGTGTTCTCAGCACATCAGCATCTCAAGGCCATGTTCTTGGAGCAGCCGCTGGGAGCAGGGAAGGCAAGTGGAGTCCACATTCTAAGGACAGGGGACAGGTCTCTGAGTGCCCAGGTTCAGCTCATAGGTCAACTGTGGTCATGTCCTCTCAATGACCTTCCCCAACATAGATGCAGGGATGACCCATCAGTTTGAGGGTAGAAAGTATAGAATGGAAAAAAATTGAATATTCCTGAGGCCAGGACCAAGGACCAGCACCAAGATGTTTGCTCTTGATAATTTTTTATTGGCAACCTTTTCTTCCCTTGAGTCACAGACCATCATTTTCTTTTGTGTTTCTTCCCCCCCCCCCTTTTTTTTTAGGAATAAAAATTCTTTGAGTGCCTACTATGTTTGATAACATCTTTTGTATGTTGTCTTTTATCCTCACATCAACACTCCAAGTTGGGTATGACTGAGGGATTGCATTTGAGGAAACTGAACCTAAGAGAAATTGGGTAATCTTAGGAGTGTAGAGTTTCAAGTTCTGAGCCCATTGTGTAGAACACAAGAAAGCGATGCCCCAGACAGCTGAGGGGACAGAAGAGAGCTTGACCTGGACTCCATGTAATGATCACAGGATTGTCAATTATCAGAGTTGGAAGGGGACTCAGAGAACCCCCGTCCAAATACCCATTTTACTGATGAGCCTCTGAAGTCAGTGCGAACTATTTGCCCTGATTGATAGCAAGCCAGTACTGGGGGAAGGAGATGGGGTGCGGCAGTTACGTGTAATAATTTATGTTAAATCCACCATTTGGTTGAGTTCTGGGGTGGAGTCCCAATCAACTGTCCAACCCAACGTAATTCCAAAATACTGAAGATATTTACTTGTATTTTTCTAACCCGGTAAAGCTATGGTTCCCAGATTCTATGGTCTCTTTTCAAAATCCTTGGGAAACTTTCTCAACCACCTCCAGATCTTCCTAATTCTACTCCTGTTCTTTTTATACCCCCCATCCTATCAGACTTTTATGAGGTACACTGACACGCTTTCCCAGTAAATTTTTCCTTGCCTCCCCCATGTCTTTAATTCACTCCCTTTTGCCCATTATAAGTGGTCTTCCTTGCCCAAGAATACCATTTTGTCTGGGCAGTTTCTTTCTTTGGAGGGCTGGGGGCAGGAGAAGGAGAAGGAATGAAAGCTCTGGCTGACAGCCTGCTGGAGTGTGCGGAGTCAGGCACACCCTAGGAACATCCACGTTAACGATTCCCATCCCATCTCATTACAAAGTGCAAACACAACGTGTGACCAGGAAAGTCTGCACAAAGTCAGCTGCACCTTGCTGCAGCAGGCAGGCAGTGGCCAACCCAATGTCCATTCCTTCACCCCCTTCCCCTGCTAATACAACCCTGATTTGATTTAACAAGTTGAACAGATTCAGGTGATAAAACATGATTCGTCTAAGCCAGCCATGACTCTCCTGCTCCCTTTTGCAGGCTAATTGATATATCAATCTCCCTTGGTGGCCAATGAGATCTGTTTGGCCAAGGACACTGTGGTGTGGTGCAGAATAATGGCCTCCCAAAGATGTCCACATCCCAGTGTTTGGAACCTGAGAATATGTTAGATTACATGGCAAAGAGGAGTTAAAGTTGTAGATGGAATGAAGGCTGCTAATCAGCGGACCCATAGGGAGAGTATCCTGGGTTATCCAGATGCACCCAATGAAGTCGGAAGGGTCCTTAAATGCGGAAGAGGGAAGCAGAGTCAGCGTCAGTGTGATGCAGCATGAGAAAGCCTTGGCCAGGTGTTGCCGGATTGGACATGGTAGCTTGCCACGAGTCAAGGAATGGGGGTAGCTTCTAGAAGCTGGGAAAGGCAAGGAAATGAATTCTCTCCTGGAGCCTCCAGAAGGAAGGTAATCCTGCTGGCACCTTTATTTTAGCCTGGTGAGACCCATTTCAGACTTGTGACTTCCAGAACTGGAAGAGAATAAATGTGTTCTTTTAAGCCACTACGTTGGTGGTAATAGTTGTTAGCAGCAATAGGAAACTAATACAGACACATACGGGACACTCTGCTGTGGGGCTTCTGCCAAAGCTCTTGGTTTTCCGACAGAAGGAAAAACATGTCTGGTCCTACCCTGTCCTTCACTCTTCCTGCCTTGAAAACAGACACCGTAGCAGGACCTGTGGCAGTCTTCCTGTGACTATTAGGTCACAGCATGCAGATGAAAAGCCACCTGTCAAGGATAATTGAGAGCGAGAAACAACGAACCTGGGAACTTCATTATATCGTGGAGTTACTAAAATAACTGTAGAACTGTGAGCTTTCAGACTGTTGTTATGTGAGACCACGAGTCCTGTGTGTTAAGCTTGTGGGTTGGGTCTCCTGTTAATTGTACGCCCATCAGAGTTCTTCCTGAACAGCAGATGAACAAAAGCCCTCAAGAGCGAAACTGTCATTTCCCAACTACCTACTATTTATATGTTAAGCATTATAGAAGGTATGTTACCTGCTTATCTCACTTATGTCCAGTAAGAAGAGCAGGTGGTTTAACTGGGAAGGGAGACAAGGGGGCAGAGGATATGGGCCATAAAGAGCCCATTTGCAGCCCCCAAGCCTTAAGAAAAAGGGAAGCTGGCTCCTGCTCTTAGCCCCACCCCCTGGGAAAGCCTAATCCCTATATTTGGAGTCTGGACAGGAAGGAGGGCTTTTGGGCAATTCTCCCACCTGAGAAAGTGGCGGACTTCCCTGGGCAGGTGCTGAAATGTGGACTTCAGCCACCGGGCCACAGCTGGAGGCCGTGGACTGAGTTATGGGGGACCGCCTGACACCCACCCACAGCCTCTTAAAACTTAGAGAAATAGGACTGTATTTCTCTTTCAGCTTCTCCGAAGAATGGAAGGCAGGGAAGGAAAGAGAGAGGGAGGTCTTGTTCCCTCCAGGCTGGGTATGGAGCTGGGGTTCGGGATAGGGTCGGGGTGACAGAGGATTGCAGCTCCCAAGGCTGCCTCTGCAGTCGCTACCCTGTCACTTGGGTAGATGCCCAAGGGGAGCCCATTCACCCTTGTGTCCCTGGAGGGGGCCGGAAATTGCATGCAGAGACTGCCCCAGCACTAATGCTGGCCAGCAGCACCCTGAGTAATAGCAAACCACTCATTCTCCCTTGAGCCACTGCCAGCTGTGGGCACGGCTAACGGTCCCCGGTGTCCCTTCCTGCAAAGTGGAGTGAGTGTGGGCAGGAGAGGAATTGGACGATAAACTGAAAGTCCATTTAGTTAATACTGCGATATAGTGATTTATAACAAGAAACACATATTTGGTCTTTGTCTCCATTTCTGGCACAAGAGCTTCTAACCCTTGGAATGTGCTATAATGAGAGCGATAAAGATTTCTCTTGCTATGCTAATGAAGTAACTTTTGGACCACACCCAAAGATGGGAGCGGTTGCCTGGAGAACTAATCATGTAATTGAAAGGTTGAATCTTTTGGTCCCAGCCCCTTGACCTGGGGAGGGGAGGAGGGAGAGACTAGAGGTTGAATCCATTATCAAAGGCCAACGATTTAATCAATCGTGACTTTGTGATGAAGACTTCATAAAAAAATCAAGTGGAAGTGGGGCGCCTCGGTGGCTCAGTCCCTTAAGGGTCCGACTTCCTCTCAGATCATGAGCTCATGGTTCATGGGTTTGAGCCCCGCATCGGGCTCTGTGCTGACAGCTCAGATCCTGGAGCGTGCTTCAGATTCTGTGTCTTCCTGTCTCTCTTCCCCTCGCCTGCTCATACGGTCTCTCTCTCTTTCAAAAATAAACATGAAAAAAATAATTTTAAATGCTTGAAATGGTAAGTTTTATGTTCTATTTTACCACAATTTTTCTTAAAGCATTGCACACTTCAGGGGCGCCTGGGTGGCTCAGTAGGTTGAGCGTCCGACTTTAGCTCAGGTCACGATCTCGCGGTCCGTGAGTTCGAGCCCCGCGTCAGGCTCTGGGCTGATGGCTCGGAGCCTGGAGCCTGCTTCTGATTCTGTGTCTCCCTCTCTCTCTGCCCCCCCCCCCCATTCATGCTCTGTCTCTCTCTGTCTCAAAAATAAATAAATGTTAAAAAAAAAAATTTAAAAAAGCATTGCACACTTCAGACACAAGCAGGTCTCCCGGTAGTGGCTCCCAACTGCTGTCCAATGCCCAAGGCTTGTGGGAATTTGTGGCCACAGCTGTCTGTGGCCTCCTGAAGGAAAATAATGGAGAGAAACGAGGTGCTGGGTGCAAAAATCTGTGAAGCAAAGTGCATCCCCCAATTCCTTCCAAACTGCTGCGTTCTAATCCAGCAACGAGCACAAACTGAGCACCTACTACATATTCAGCCCTAGGCCTCTTCCCAGAACTCTCATGCTTGTTCGTTCATTCACTGAGCAGATATGTACGGGTCCCAGCTCTCTTCCACACACTATACATCAGTGAATGAAAGAGAAAGGAAAAAAATCCCTCCCCTCGTGAAGCTTGCATTGCAGTAGGAGACAGACGAGAATCAAAAAATAAGTTGCAAAAAAAAAAAAAGAAAATTGCATAGTGTGTTAGAAGGTATTAAGCGTTGGAAAGAAATAGAGCAGGCACAGGAGACTCAAGATGCTAGTTTAGGAGGCTTGCAATCCAGTGGTCGGGACAGGCCCGCTGAGAAGGTGACTTTTTTGGGTAACGGCTTTATTGAGATATAACCACATAGCACACACCCATGTAACATGCATGCGCTGAAAACTAGTTGTATATAGACTCGTGAACCCAAGGATCTCAATCTATTTTCCAACATTTCATCATTCCAGAAAGAAACCCTGTACCCATGAGCTGTCATTCCCAATTCCTCTCTTCCTCCAGCCCTAGGCAACCAATCTACTTTCTGTCTCTGTAGAGTTGGACATTCTGAACATTTCCTATAAATGGAACCACCCTCTATGTGGTCGTTTGTGTCTGGCCGCTTTCATAATGTTTTTGAGGTTCATTCATATTGTAATGTGTATCGACACTTCATTCCTCTTGATGGCTCAAGAACATTCCACTGTATGGACATACCACATTTTGTTTATCCATTCATCTGTTGATGGACGCTGGGGTTGGTTTCACCTTTTGGCGGCTGTGAACATTGCTGCCATTCATGTCTGAGCATTCGTGTCTGAGTTTTTGCATGAAGGAGGTGACTTAAGCTAAGATGCGAAGGAAATGAAGAAATTTAGCCATGCACAAAAATGTAGGGGCCCTACGGTGTAACCTGTGTGGTGTGTTTGAGGAAAAGCGAGGAGGCCTGTGGGAGGCAGAGAATGGAAAGAGATAAGGTCTGGGGGACATGGGTGGTCAACTCACGTGAGGCATTGCAAGCCACTGTAAAGATTTGGGCTTTTACTTGAGTAACACGAGAGCCATTGGAGGGTTTTGAGCCCAAAAGGGGCATGACCTGACTCGGTATGAATCCTCTATTTTACCTGGAAGGGTTCTTGGAGGTGATGAAGAAGAAGAGGAAACACTGGCTAGGATAGGAGACGTGGGGGAGCCCCTCAGAAGCCAGGAACACTGAATGAGCAGAGGAGGGGCCACGATGCCTGAGACCCATTAGGCACTGGAGGGTTGACCTTGGGAGAGCAAGAGGCAGACTGAGCAGGATGGACAGGCTTCCATGTTTCCGTCCTCCTCTGACAAACACTGATTGTTCTTATCCAGAGCACTCCTCTGAGAGGCACGTCCCTCCCCTGTCCTGAGGTGGGCAGGTGCTGTCACAGGCCAGGTGCTCCCCATCCTCTGTCATCTGCTCTCCCGCCCTCCAACGCCCACCCTCTCAGCTCGCAGTAACTCGGCCTTCCCCCAGTGACTCTACTCAAACAGCTGTTTTGGTTACCAGAGATCTTCTCAATTGCCTAAATGCCCCCTCTGGGGCTACCAAATCTCCTTGTCTACACCGTGGAGAGCTTTGCTAGTGACGTTGGCATGTTGCCGGCCACGAGCAGCATCGACCTCAACCGGGAGCAGGTTAGAAATGCAGAATTCCAGGCCCAGCCCCAGCCCCACGGAATCGGTCGGCACCTTAGCAAGGGGCCCGGCTTTGAGAAGTACTGTTGTGGTTTTTTTTTTTTTCCTGTCCATCTTTAGAAGCTTCTTCTTCTACTTTGTCAAAGTAAGGAGTGGGAGCTGCCATCCTGTACATGATTTTACTCCCACGCCTCCGTGACTGGTAAGCAGCAGGCACAATTTGAACCCCAACCCTGGGTTTCCCTTCTCTGGTCTTGGGCTGGTAAGGCCACGTCCCGGTGGCGAAGAAGTCAGGATGGAAGAAAAAGAGCCCAAACACAGAGGGTAGATGTGGATGCTTATGGCTGATGTATCAGTTAGGATTTCTCAGTCGCAAGCAGCCTAGGTTTTCTGGCCAAAGAGAACTTATCTGAAGGATACCAGATTTTTACAGAATTGATGGAAGGTCTGAAGAGCCATGCCTGGAAATAGATGGGAAGCTGGGCCACTCCAAGGCCTCAGACGCAGGATAGGCAAGGATGGCCTTGTGGTGGAACAGTTTACTCAGAATGCACGAGAGGTGGGAATCCTACTCTTTGCCTTTTTTGTTTCATTCTCTTCGAGATTCAGGTTCCAGGGAGGGCTTGTAGCTTGGCCCAGCTAGAGGCACAGACCTGCTCCTTAGTTAGGGATGGGCCTGGCGGGCTATATATATCATGGAAGAGTAAATGCCCCCAGAGGGAACCCGCGTGCTGGGAGGAAGGAGGCAGACTGGTAGACGCTCACAGAACAACCAAGGTCCCTTCAGTGGTATCACTAGCAAGCACTGTTTGATTACGGAGCTCATCTTCCTGTTGTCCTTTCGTCTCTACAACCTCTGCTCTAGCAATTCTCTCCGACACCTCTTGCCAAATTGTCATTTTTGCCTTGAGGTTCCCTACATTGCTGCTGCTAATCAGCCAGATCAAGATAGTCTCAAAACCAGCCAATGGCTGCCAATGTTTGCCTGCAGAACAAAGTCCAAATTTCTTGGTGCGCGTTAAGCGCGGGCCTTACCTGGCTTCCCATCCTTGCTTTTCATTTTGACTCCTCACCCTCTCCAAATACACCCACATGAGACCCGACAGCATTTCTGGACCCTGCCTTCCCACCCTGGGCCTGCCGTCTCACCGTGGCCGTTGCTGGAATTTCATTCCGCCCACCACCTCCCGGCCCATCACCTATGATCTCCGCGTCCTGAAATCCTCCCCGCTGCCAGCACTTCACCTGGTGCTTTCGGTCAGTAGGCTCATCCCAGGCGCCCCAAATCCCTGTGAAACTGAGCCATATATATAGGCCAGGGATCTCAAATAAGAACTCTCCGCCTTGGCCCAGATGGAACTGTCACTATGCATGGCATCCGTGCAGGCCACTTGGCTCATCCTCGGTTCCTACTTCCGGGAAGCCTTCCTTGGTTTCTCCAGTGCTAACTAATCTCGGGCTCTGCTCACTTAGCGGTTGGCACAAGCCTCTGCTATGGTTCTTACTGCATTTGCCTCCTGGGAACCTCTGCCTGATCCTTTGCACCCCAAGGTCTTCCCAGGCAAGGCCTCTGTCTTCCAAAACCTTGACACTGATCATCTTATAGAGTAGTCACTCCACTGGTATTTGCATGATGTCCTAGAATCTTTGCTGCAACTCCAGCAAGTTCAATGGCCAGCCAGACCCCAAAGGGCCCTAGCCGTATACTTCACAACCTTCATCTTCCTCGTGCGGGAACCGAGACCCCACCTCAGGGCTGGGGCACCGTGTTTCTCAGCCTGATTCCTCACGATAATATTTAAAGAAGCACATTTTCAGAAAAATAGGGGAAATTCTTCATCACGTGACCTTGCCTGATGCCCTTCTAGAGCATTCCACTTGGAATAAGAATTCATCCCTCTATTTCCTTTTTTTTTCAAAGTGCTTTCATGCATGTCAGATTACAGCCGGCCTTGAAGAAGGTGGAGCAGACCAGGCTTTATCTTCACGTGGAAGATGAAATAATGAAGGTTCTGAGAGGTGCAGTGATTTCCCAAGGCCACACAGCTATTAGTGGCAAAGACAGGACCAGTGCCTAGATCTAACTTTCATCTCTCACCTGTCTGAAATTCCATAGCCCACGATCACTTAGGAATTTTTATCTCCTTTGGAACTTTCATTAGGTCCGTACTGGGAGTCCCGGAGTCCAACACTGGCCCTTCAACCTGATGACAGCCAGAGATTAGAGCCAAAGGTGGCTGTCACAGAGGTGACAGTTCTCCTTCCCTGCCCCTCCGCCATAGGAAACCAAGCTTGGCAAATCTTGACTTCTCTGTAGTGCCGTTTGGGTTACCAAATCTCTGCACATTCTACTTCTGAGGATCTGAGAGGATGTCTTAGCTCAGGCTGCTACAACAAAATACCATGTCCAAGGCGGCTTATAAACAACAGCCATTAATCTCTCTCAATTCTGGAGGCTGGGAAGTCCAAGATCAAGGTGCTGGCAAATTTGGCTCCTGGTTGAGGACCCAGTCCTGGCTTGCAGACAACTGGATGACTTGCTGGGTCCTTACATGGTAGCAAGAGAAAGCTCTGGTCTGTCTGCTTCTTTGGGCACTAATCCCATGATGGGGTCTCCACCCTCAGGACCTCGTCTCAACCTAATAACCTCCCGAAGGCCACGCCTTCTAATATCCCCACATTAAGGCTTAGGGCTTTCACATATGAATTTGGGTGGTGGAGGACAGATTTGGTCCATAACAGGAGATGTCAGCTCTTACATCCATAAGCTGCAGAGTGTAGAGCCTGGGTCTCTGTGCCTAAAGGATTTGGTGGAGTAAATGCTGCCATCCAAGGGACAGAAAGTGAAGCCTGAAGTGCTGAGTGCTAATGCTGACGGCAGACATTGAAATAGGAGCACGGTGCCTTTAAGAAGGATGAGGGCACATCTCTGGGGTGGAGCCCGGCCCAGTTACCCAAGCGCTTGGAAGCTGCTAGGACCTGCCCTTGTGGAGACCAGGCCTTGCGGTTCTGGTTTGCAGTCCGGGCACCGCTCGGGGCCCCGCTCCCCTGCTTCCCGGCTGCCACACGACTCAGCGTTGGCACCGGTGAGAGCCCTCCCACCCACACACCCACGAGCTCTCTGTGCCGTCTTTCCAAGCGCAGCGCTGACGGCTGTCATTTCCAAACTCTTCTCCAGGCCTTTCTTCCTTTCAAGTTCAGGCCCTTCTCTTCTCTGTTTAAGATCAGCTTCCCCACATTTTCCCTTTCCTGCCGGTGCTGGGGGGAGCAGCTGAAAGTAAGGAAGAGAGCTGGTTTTCCAGGCTGACCTCCCCTGATGAAGATGAGCCCCCCAGGCTGCTGGCTGAGCGCCTGCTTTGAAGTGTGTGTGTCCTGAGCTGGAATCGATGGCTCTCTGGAAAGGAGCAAGGTGTCCAATGCCTGCAGTATTCCGGGTGCACACAGTAAGTGCTCAGCACAGCACCAACTGGCAAGGATTAAGAAACGCAGAGTAAAAGGGGCTCCTGGGGGGCTCAGCTGGTTGAGCATCCAACTCTTGGTTTCAGCTCATGTCACGATCTCACGGCTGTGACCCTGAGCCCCATGTCGGGCTTTGTGCTGAGCGTGGAGCCTTCTTAAAATTCTCTCTTTCTCTCCCTTGTTCGCATGCTCTCACTCTCTGAAAGGAAGACAAGAAAAAAGAAAGAAAAGAGAAGAAAAGCAGAGTAATGGAAGGAGGAGGACTGGCCTGGGGAGTGGAGACACCTGGCTTCTCTCTCCAACTCCACCTGTAGCTTGTTCACAGCCCCTCGGTGTCGCTAAGCAGCCTCACTCTGTAAGAGGCAAACAACCCCATCTCACCTCCTCCAGCTGACACAAGACCAAGTGAGAGGCGTGATGAGACCTGTTCCTCCAAGGACCAGGGGGCAGAATCAAGATGGGTGGAAGTTACAAGGAGGCAGATTTCAGATCACAATCAGGAAGACATTTCCATTTACCAAAGTCCTTTCTACAGATTCCTAATCACCCAGAAAGCCTTCTCCCCTGGGAACTAGTCGAGCAGCAGACTGGTCAAATGGCAGTGATCCTGCACGAGAGGGACTGAACCCTGAGCCATAAGGCCCCTTTGAAATGGGACAGTCTGCATGTTGGTTTATGTGGAAGGGCTTTGGGAAGAATCAATGTGAGGCTGTAAGTATGTCGATTTTTCCGTGCCGTTTCCAGAAGGCTGGCCAAGTCTTGGGAGTTGGGTACTAAAAGCCAGGGGAGAGCAAACTGGCAGCCTGGGTTCTGACGTCACAGAAATGCCCTGCCGTTTTCAGCGGCACCTTTTGAGTCGAGAGCTTCTGTGTCTGCAAAGCGCATTGATGGAAGGCACAGGCTCTTCCTGCCTAGGGTCCCAGCGGGCTGACTCCAGTGGGAGTCACCTCCCCGCCCCGCAGAGCCCAGGGCTTCCCTGGCTGTGCCCAGAGTCGCACAGGGAGGGGGGCGATGGTGGGGAGGGCCACTCAACGTGGTGTGCCCTCAAACATGAAATCTGACTCTGCGAAGCTGGTAAGAGATCAGTCTGCCCTGCCCTCCTGGTGCTTCTTAGACTGTGATCAAAGGAAACATTTTCTCCCACCTCTTTCAAAGCCTACCCTTCAGCTCCGACACTGAGAACGTGTTCCACTCTGTAGTGATCCCTTTGGTAGGATTCTGCTCCAATGCGTAAGAATTGACCAAGTGCAGAAGGCCAATTTTGGCGGTGGGCTTCTGCCGCCAGTGCCCCCCTCAGGAGCCCCTGCTCTACTCCCCACCGTCCACACCCTCCGGTGTCTTGCCTGCCTGTCTCCCATGCAGGGGAGACCATCTCCTTTGACTTGGGGAGGATAAAATGTTTTTGGTAGGGAAAACCAAAGATGAAGGGGATATCAGACATCCTTTTTTTTTTTTTTTAAGCTGGTCCTATAGACTGGTGGAGAACCCAGCTTGGGGGCAGGGGTGGGGAGGGAGGGCAGAGCCTTGGGGCTCAAGGAGATGGGTCAGGAAACCTGAATACAAGTGTAACTGCTCTTTGGGGCTCGAAAGAAGATGCATGGCTGGGGGGGCTGTGTGGTGGGTAGGGTGAAAGGGCCCCAGCTCCCTCTGGTGCCCTGAGGTCCAGACAGATTAGGGACATCTGAGCCCCCCCCCCCCTCCCCGCCACTGATATGCCCACTGGGGATACCGGCAGGGGAGCGGGGCACCACAGAAAAACATTGGGAGCCCTTGGGAGGTAGGGGAGGGGAGAGGAAAAGCCCAGGCTGGTTTGAGAAGCAGTTAAGGAAGGAGAGTAACCAGAGTGGAACACAGATTTGGTTTCATTAGGGTTTTGTTGTTGTTGTTGGGGTTTTTTATGTGAGAGTGACAGAAACGTGTTTACAGGCTGAGGAGGAACTCACAGAAAGGCAGAAGTTGAGCGATCAGGACAAGGGAGATCATTGATGGATCAAAGATACAGGGAGGGCAGGAAAACAGGAGGTGGGAGGGGAAAGGCAGGAGAGAGGTGGGGGCCCAGCGCTGGCCTTTATTCCACTACGATCTGGAAGGGAAGGTTGCTCACAGCCCCGTCTGCGGCCAGGGTCTTGGGGAAGTGGGAAATGGTCGCTTTGTGAGGCTGAGGGGCCTCTGGGCCCCCCGCCCCGGTGTAAGCCTCAGCTGGGAACAGGGGACACGAGGGGAGATGGCCGGAGAATCACAGGTGGGCCTGGAGAGCGTAGACGTTCACCTACCCAGGTGGAGGGGATGGGGGAGGCTGGTCTGAAGACCCAGGGCGCCCTGCTCTGGCTCTGCGCCTAAGGCTGTAATGATAGGACACTGGGCACACTGGAAACTTCGGATTTCCACTGACTGCTTGGTGGAGCCAGTGGAAACTCATGTGCCTGGCTGAGGAGCTGATGAAGGTGGGGAAAGCTGGCTAGAGACTCACCGCTGTTCTTGGGAAAAGCAGAGCCTGTTATCAACGGCACTACCCTCTGCCTGGAAGAGCAGATATTCAAGGCAAAGCAAATTGCCCACGGCCCATCAGATTGTTCCCTGGGGAGGCAGTGGCCAGTGGAAACGATGAGAATCCGGTGTTCAGGAGCCCAGCCTCACTGTGCCTCTGACAGCTGTGGGACTTTGTTGAGGTCATTGCAACCTCTGGCCTCGGTTTCCCCTTCTTCTCGGGGGTATACTTCTGGCCAGCTGGGAGGGAGGGCAGCTCCACGTCATCTAGCGAGGGAGCAGCTTCAGAGGAGTTAGACCTTTCCAGAAAGTTCAGGAAGAGCGTCAAGAGCGAGGTTCTCCCCTCCTCTCCCCACCCCACTGGAAGCACAGATATCCCAGTCTGTGTCCCCATCACACGCAGCCTCCCGTCTGCCCCTTGTCGCATGCCCCAGCGCTTGCACAAGCTTCTGTTGCTGCTGTCCCCAGCCCGGCTCCCAGGGCCGCTCCCGAGCAGGCTGTGCTCGCTGGTGCGGTGGCTGCACCCAGCACAGAACCAGAGCGGCCCCGACTCACTGGCTGCAGGCAGCTTGTTCTCTGCCCCCTACGGAGACTGGGATTGATTTAGCCTGTTTCCGTGGCAGCACCAGCTGCATCTGCTTCCCCAAGAGGCTGAGTGAGTCACGGCCACCCACGCTAACCCTTGGCACAGCACAGCCCCACCAGGAGCACGGATAGTAAGTCAGCAAGAAGATGGCAGGGCACTTTGCACCGCCTGGTGGCTTCCTGCGCTGGGTCCCAGGTCTGGTGCAGATAGTGCACTGGGCGCAGGGCCCTGGGCGGGGCTCACCCACCCAGAAACCTGGCAGGTCTGCCCATGAGAGAAGTTAGAGAGCGGCTTCAACTGACTCCAGAGGGGCCCATCTTGGCGGCGGTCAGCAGCTGCAAGGCCTTATGGGAGAGCACTGCAAGTTTTCGGACTCTCAGTCCAGTGCTCTTTCCACTACCCAATGACCCGCTCTCAAACGTGTTTTTCACGGCCACCTCTGCACCCAGATCGGCCCCAGGTTCCTTCTGGCTCCCATCCGGGGGCCTGCCTTGATGACACACATCTGCCCTTCGTCTGGTCAGCAGCCCTCAGCCAGGACTCAGGCAAATTCTCAGCCCCCACCCCGGATGTACTGCAGCAGAAACTCCGGAGGTGAGGGCTGACAGTCTGTGTTCGCACCGGCCCTCCAGGTGGTGCAGATGCCCGCCGAGTTTGATCACCCCTGGTCTAAGGAATGGGTCTGAAGCAGTGTCTTCCTGACCCCGGGAGGAAGGGAGCGTTTTGGTCCCTATCTCTGTCCTCAGAGCACAGCTGCAAGGGTCTCTCGGTTTTGTGTGAACCACACTGGGGGGCTTGGGTAGGCGAAGACCCCAATGGCTCCAACTCTGGGGTCCTAGAGTTTTCCTAAATCATGTCCTTCCTCTAGATGGTTTGTGTCCCATGGTGAGAAACTGGTGCTTTTTTTCCTTTGTGGAAAAGGGCAGCACTACCTTCCTCACCGGGCAGAGGACCTCGTGGGGAGAAGGGAGCCCACCCATTGGAAATGAACAACCCTGCCATGGTGGCCAGGCCCAGAACCCGCAGAAGTACTTTCCCGAAGAGCTGAGGGATTCCAGCTGAGGCAAAAGCCCAAAAATACTTACCGATGTGCATTACTTTTTGGTCTATCAGCCGCCCCGCCCCCCCCCCTTTTTTTTTAACGATTTCTGATCACCTCTGTGCCGGACCCAATAAAGGACCCAGTGGCCTGAACTTCAAAGAGCTTACAGGAGGGTGGGATCATTAGAATAGTTTAGGCCATGCCCAGGGAGCAAAAACCCCCAAAGTCTCAGTGTCTTAACATAACAAAGGCTTGTCCTGCAAATGACTCCTATGAAGGTCTGCTCTGCTCCACAGAATCGCTCAGGGGCTCGGACTTCTGGCTACCTTGGTCACTGCAGCAGGAGGAGAAAAAGCTGGAGGGGGGGGGGGGGTCAAGCGCCCGCCCAGAAGCGAATCCGGCACTTCCGGCATCTCACCGAACAGAGTTAGTCACGTGGCCCTGCCTAACCTCAAGGAGGTGCATGCAGGAAGCATATGCAGAAAGGAGAGAAAAATGGATAGAGTCTGACATTATGAGACGTAAGTACATGGAGAAAGACCACCCATTTATTCATTTGCTTACTCTTCAATCAATCTTGACAGACCGTTTACCACACATCAGGCATCTGGCCAGACCCTGGGGATAGCGTGTCCCCAGGGCAGCTGGTCTCCCGCAATCCAGGGAGTGCCATTAACATTGTATTCTGCAGGAATAGCTCCCCCCCCCCCCGCCCCCAGTGGTGTGACGCAGGACCGCTGCTTTGATTCTCCTTGTTTAGGTTCTGTCATTATTATCTGTCTTCCACACCAGAAAGAAAACTCTGAGAGCAGGGATTTTTATCTGAGTTGCTCGCTGCTCCATTTCTAGAGCTGAACACAGTGCCTAGGGGGGCTTGGTCAGTACTCGTTAAGTGAATGATTCAACATGGATCGTTATTAACTGTTTCCCACCAATCCCTGCCTTCGAGGAGCTTACGATCTGTGTCAAGAGTGGTATAAACAATTGACTAAAGTATAAAAAGAAGTTTCAGGGCAGATAGAGTGAAACACGTGTCAGGTAAAAGCTGGGCTATATAGCTTGGGGACACAGAGAGGCAAAAGGTCATTTGCAGCACAGGTGAGGTCGGGGAAGCTGGCAGATGAAAAACAAAGGTGCAGGGAGGTCAAGGGGCCCGACAGAGGGTGGGATGTAAAGCGGGTGGGAGGACCCTGCCATACCTCTTGGTCTGGGGTTTTCTCTTCTCCCCACATTAGTAACTGGAATCTTTATGCAGCAGTTCGGTTTTCCAATAGCCTCCGTGTGGAACCACAGCTTCTCAGGAAGGCTCCAAGCCCCCCAGGCTCAGAACTTGGTTCGCTTTCGGAGTTTCCTGCCCATCTGGCAGGAGAGGGGGGATCATCTAGCCCTCCCTGCCCTGCTCTGCCTCGAAGCACTTTCCCCCACGCCTGCTGCCCAGACAGCCTCCCAGAGGCAGTAGCCAGCCAGAGGGGCATCTGCGGAGAGGCTGGGAAGGCTCCACCTCAGCAAGGCTGGCCAGAGGATGGTTGAGCCAGAACCTTCCCTGCAGGCGAGAATGGGGTTCATTGTTTTCACTTAAGCTCGCAGTGAAAACAGTGACAGAAGCTTCCCATCTGGCTTCCAAAGCACTTTTGAAACCATTCTACCTACGGCAAGTCCATTAATTTTACAGGGGCTCTAAAGACCGGGCACTTTCCGCCATTCAGGCTTTGTCACTCCATCCCCACGGCTGTCTCCCTCCTGCTTCTCTGCCCTTTCCTCTCTCGCCTGCCCTCCTCCCCTCCTGCAAACCCCTCCCTGACCAGCAGGCAAGCATTGCCCGAGGGCCTGCTCTACATCAGGCCCCCGCTTGGTGTTGGAGATTCCTGGAGGAGCAGGACGAAGGCAGAACGTCAGGGGAACTTCCTGTGAAATGGCTGTGGCCCAACCACCACACCTGCCCGTGATACCTGCTTTCACCTGTCAACCTTCTGCCCGCTCCCTCACAAAACACCTGCCTTCCTCGGATTCCCCACGTGCACCACGCAGTGAGCCAAGAGTTCGCGTGCATTCTTTCATTTTTCACATCAGGGAGATTCTATTCGTATGGCCATTTCCTAGATAGGGAGATTAAGGCTCAAAAGGTTATAGAAACTGTCCAAGGTCCCACAGCTAAGAAATGCCCAGCTGGGGTCCCTGCCAGTTTCTTTTTTTTTTTTTTTTTTAATTTTTTTTTTTTCAACGTTTATTTATTTTTGGGACAGAGAGAGACAGAGCATGAACGGGGGAGGGGCAGAGAGAGAGGGAGACACAGAATCGGAAACAGGCTCCAGGCTCCGAGCCATCAGCCCGGAGCCTGACGCGGGGCTCGAACTCCCGGACCGCGAGATCGTGACCTGGCTGAAGTCGGACGCTCAACCGACTGCGCCACCCAGGCGCCCCTCCCTGCCAGTTTCTTACTGTGCCACGCTGTCTCCACCAAAACTCGGCAGTTGACCGTCTACGCTCAGAAAGAACAGAGAAATGGCTAGAACTTTAGCACTATCGCTACCACCCCTTCCTTTTGAGAGTTAGCTTAAAAAAAAAAAAAAGTCTAGTGATTTTTTTTTTTTTTCCCCTAAAGACCAGGGATTAGAGATCAATGTCTCCTCATATCCCTGGTGTTTTAAAACCTGGATGTTTTGACCATTTCTCTACCCCCTAGACAGTAGGAGAAGCCTTTCTGACCCTGCCACTTTAGCTTTCTGGTCCGACACAAGGGCTGTGGCCTCTGCCTCGGACTCATTCCTGGAGTTCCAGAAACTGCATGGGGCCTGGGCTGTCTTTTCACATCTTCGTTTTGGGGGGGGGGGGGGGGTGCGATGGTCTGAGAAGTGACTGGCACTGCTGGTCTACTGGCAGGCTTCACTCGTGTCCTCTTTTCACCCCATCGTCCCCTGGGAAGGGCAGGAAGTGGCAAAGACCCCCGTGGAGGTTTCTGAAGGGTCGCCTCTGGGAAAACGGGAAACCCTGGAGGGCCGACTACGGGTTGCCGTGTGATTTGTACGTTGCATGTGGTCTTCAAGCATTCTCATAAACTAGCCAAATATCTACAGCTGGGTCCACAGCAAGATTTAGTTATTGTGGTGTTTGAGGCTGTCAAGTCTTGATTTGATTTGGGGGGTCATATTTCACCACGCTCACCCGCTCCAGCCAGCTCCAAGTCCCTACCCCAGAAGTATGGGGAGAAGAGGAAGTTGGTGGGGGGGAGGGGGGGAGTAACGACTCCCCAGGTGGTCTTTTCGTGTCACCCAACTCTCCCAGACAGTTTTGGTGCTGACTGCCTCCGGGAACACTGACTCTCCCCCCTTTCTTCTCATTTCACTCCTCCATCAGTACTCTGCAAAACCTTCACACTGAGCTTTGTCTCGAAGATAGCCTTCGGAGCAGTAATCAGGCCTCCATTAACTACAGCAGGAAGGGGGACAGCTGTGGAACTAAAGGCATGCATCTGGGGATCCAGGAAGCATTGGGGAACCCACCAGCACCTGGTAAAGCTTGGGACCCAGGCCAGGTACAGGGTAAGGACCCCAGCACCTAAGGAGTCCGGTTCTAGAAGGACAGTTACTGAGGCAGGCTACCAAAGTGGGGACTCATGTGGTACAGGGTGAAGAATATTACCCAGCTTTAGCAGTCCAGGCAGGGATTTGTTATCACATCCATGGCTTGTTTTCTAGAGCTGAGGCTTAATAATATCTGAGTCCCAGAAGCAAAAGTAACTCTATGCTAAGTGGCAGGAAATTAAAGTTGAGCCATTGACGTCTCTCCAGCTAAAGTCAGGCATACCAGACCCATAATTTTGTCCGCCCACCTCCCCCCATCCCACCCCACCCCCAGGTGGTGAACCCTCTGGCCAGTTACCTTCCCCCCCCCGACCCCACCTAAACATGGCTTCTACAGAATCATCAACTGTTTTGTGTAACATAACCTTTCCCCCTTGGCCCCAGTTAAGCAGTCCAAGGGGAACATCTGACCAAAGATAGGCCGACGAGGGCCCTTCCTCGAGATATTTAACTTGGGAAGCATGGTGACTTCAGTAGACCCCATCAATGCCCAGTACATATACCCTCACCTTTACTCTCTGTTCTGACTTCATATGATGGATTTTCCTTAATGGATTCTCTTCTGCAATCCATTGGCCAAAAGATTCTCCGAATGGGTAATGTGCCATTGGTAATCTGATGTGCTGCTTTTTCACTTAGGCCAAAAAGCCAAAAGATCAAGAATTTTGTCGTTTTCTTCATTGGGTTTCACACAGTTTCTTTTGGAGCAGTCAAAAGAGTCTTGCTTCATTTTGAAGCCAAAGGGTTCCTTTCAACACTACAGCTCTCTCCCCAGCCTCCAGAATCTTTCCTGAATCCAGAACCGCTGAGTGGCCCTTTTTATATCAGATACTGGGTCAAACCTTCCCTGATTTCAGTTAAACTCCTTAAGCTAGGAATTAGGTGAACATAGAGTAAGCTGTCTTTTTAAAGAAACAGACTGATTCTGACCTAGAACCATATTTAGCTATTTTTGTGCCGTGGGCTTATTTCATTTAGTAGATTGTAAACTTCTGTTACTATTTTGTTAGTTTGAGAGAGAGAGTGTGTACAAGTTGGGGGGTGGGGTAGAATGAGAGAGAATCTTAAGCAGGCTCCATGCTCCGTGAAGATCCCTGGGATCATGACCTGAGCCGAAATCAAGAGTTGGACGCTCAATCGACTGAGCCACCCAGGCATCCCTGTAAACTTTTGGAGAAGTGTTGGATATCTTTGTTTCCTTGGCTCCTAACACTTAGTCAATATTCAATAAATCTGAGTTCAATACATAAATGAATCATTCAATCACATTCCTTATGTCAAATATAAAATTCATGATTCAAGTATCGTTAATCAAATAGATAAACCCATAGGATACATTTTAAAGTGTACTGTTATATATACTAGAGTGGTTTTAAAATAGACTCCAATATTGGGGCGCCTGGATGCTTCAGTCGGTTAAGCGTCTGACTCTTGATCTCAGCTCAGGTCATGGTCTCACAGTTTGTGGGTTTGAGTCCCCGTGAGGCTCTGCACTGAGAGCGTGGAGTCTGCTTGGAATTCTCTCTCTCTCTCTCTCTCTCTCTCTCTCTCTCTCTCTCTCTCTCTCTCTCTTCCCGCCCCCCCCCCCCCCGCTCCTGTGCATGCACTCTTGCTTGAAAATAAATACTGGAAGAAATAAAAATTAAATAGACCCCAATGTTAATAAAATTGAGCAAAACAAATTGGTACTTTTACATATAGCACAGGGGCACAGAAATTCCTACCGCCTTGAAGGTGAGAGGAAATTGGAGGGCCCAGGCGAGAAAAAATATGCTATAAATTTATACCTTTGAGGGGCACCTGGGTCGCTCAGTCGTTTAAGCCTCCGACTCTTGATTTCGGTTCAGGTCATGACCTCACAGTCATGAGATCGAGCCCCGCATCGGGTTCCAAGCTGAGCATGGACATAGAGCCTGCTTAAGATTCTCTCTCTCCCTCACCCTCTGCCCCTTCTCTGCTTGTGCTCTCTCATTAATTAATTAACACCTTGATTCTACTTGTAGGCTGGTGACCTGGGTGAGGTGCATGCACACGTATGGATGAACACATAGGATTCTGGGCAGCTCAGTGGAAGCACAGAGGTGGGGAGAGACCCTTTGCTCCTGACTGCCTCTCCACGCCTCAAGTGTTCCCAACTGTACCCTTTAGAATACGTCAGACTGCTAGAGAATACCGTTTTTCTGGCCCGCCCAGCACCTATTCTCCCCCTCTTCTGGTAACAGCACCCTGATTTTCTGCTGGGGAGCCACTCTTCCTCTACTGTCCATGCTGGTGGCCTCATACTCCTGCTCTGGAAGTGGACACATGTCCCTGTCCTGGCCAAACGGTGGGTTCCATCTCCCTGGCCACAGTGTTGACTTAAGAGGAGCCCAACCAGTCAGCTCAGGCTAAGTGGCTGGAATAGAGCAAAGAGGGACTCTTTCCCACGGGCTGAGCCCAGAGATTTGGGGTGAAGTGGGGAGAGGTGGGGCACTGAGTGGGGAGTTGGTGCCTGAGAATAAAACCGACCCGGGGTGGTCAGTTTAAACGGCTCAAATTCTACTCAGTTGATCGCCCAAGCCGAGAACCTCCCTATTCTCAAGCCAGATTGAGTGGGTTCTTAATGCAACAGAGAATCCCATGGATGAGTACAACTGCTGATGGTCCTGGCAATCAGAGCGGGAACGAAGGGAGAGAGGGCCCTGCCAGAGTCACGTCACTGTGGTGCCAACCTGGACGGGCTCCACTTCCGTGCCTTCCCCATTCTCTCCCCTGACGGCATCTCACACACAGGCAATAGTCCTTGAGAGGCTGCCTGCAAATCCCAACAGCCCCGAGGGCCCCTGGCTTCCCTCTCCCCTTCCTGCAAAGGCACCAGTGTAGCCGGCGGGGAAGGGGTGGGTTTCCTGTGAGGGCACTTGAATGCGTTCAGAGCCATTTTTAGACTTTTTATTCTATAGACCAGAAAATTGCTGAAATTAGGAGACATTTGAAGTGGCTGTTCATCAAGCCCAGAAGCGATTTCTGCTGCCGCTATATTTAAAAGCCCAGCAGCAGGTTGTTTGGGCTTATGTCTTGCTGTTATGTAATAAACATAATGTTAAGCTTTGGAAGCCCCGCGCGATGGTTGAGAAGAAGGAAAACAGCAGCCTCACAGCAATGCGTGCCCTGGAAATGCTTTGTAGAGGCTGGGGAGAAGGCAATAGAGCTTTCCGTGTTAAATAGTGTTAAAAATAACAGCGTGTGCACCGCAGATCTTAATTACTATGTAAATTCCCAAAGGAAACAGTAGAAAAGAAAAGAAAATGGAAAGGAAGTGGTGTATTAATGTAAGGGGGAAATGTAATCAACAACCAAATAGCTGTTTTTAACAGGACAAAGGAACTCAGGTGTGGGCTGATCTGTTGTAGGAAAGGAGATTGTATTAGTTTTCTCTGCTGTGTAACAAATGACGATTGGCCTCATGGGCTTGAGACAGTGCAGCTTTATTATCACACAGGTCCGTAGGCCAGACCTCCAGCCATGGAGTGGCCTTGTTCTCTACTCAGGGTCTCGGGAGGCTGAAATCAAGATGTCGGTGGAGGAGCCGCATCTGAAGCATGGAGTCCTCTTCGGAGCTCATGTGACTTTGGACAGAATTTAGGTGCCTTTGGTTGTAGGACTGAGGCTCCCATTTTCTTGTTGGTTGTCACTGGGCACTGCCCTCAGCTCCCAGAAGCCTCCCACGTCTCCTCACCATGTGGCCCCTTCTACAGGCTCTCTCACAACATCAGCTGTTAGCTACTTCAAGGCCCCAGCAAAACCACTCTCATGCTTCCAGTCTCTCTGACTTCTTCCATCTCTGACCTCTACACTATCTTTTCAGGGGCTCACCTGATTAGGTCAGGCCCACCCATCTCCAGGAAGGAGCTACACAGGATGTACACCCTGCGGGGGCAGGAATCTGGGGGACTATCATAGAATTCTACCTCAGTGATCAAACTTTTGCACAAAAGCAGAGCCACAAAACATGTAATCTTAATACACTTCTGTTATGGACTGAAAGTTTATGTCCCACCAACATGTAGTTTTGTGCCCCCATTGTGATGGTATTTGGAACAGGGGGCTTTCAGGAGGTGATTAGGTCTAGACAAGGTCATGAGGGTGAGGCCCCCACAGTGGGAATGGCATCCTTATGAGAAGAGGTGGCCAGAGTTCTCTCCTTCCACCATGCAAAGACAGGGAGAAGACAGTCATCTTCAAGCCAGGAAGAGAGCTCTCACAAGGAACTGAATTAGCCAGCACCTTGATCTTGGACTTCCAACCTCCAGAATCGTGAGACATAGATGTCAGTCTGTGGTATTTTGTTATAGCAGTCTGAATTTGACTAAGACAACTACAATACTGAAGGTCCCATTAATTTACCTCAATATGAGCCTTCTAGAAAACAAGTTCTTCAGAGACTGTGAAAACATCCAATATCTGGGGTTTTCCAATGAATGCGTCCTTCCCTGTACACCTCATGTGTTTGTTCATTCAACACGTGAGCTCCTATTCTCTTGGCACTGTGCTTGACCCCAGGACTGGGGATCTTCTTCCCTCCCACCCACAGCATAGGGCTTAACCACTCACTAAAATCTGACTTGCCATCTTGTAGGTTGTTTAGAATTTCTCTCATCTGGCTAAGAAGCTCCTGGCTCTATTCCGGGCTCTGGTGGGGGGGGCGGGGCTTGACTCAAAGGAGGATTGAACCCAGCGATCTCAGCCCTAGAACAGAGCCCAGGAAAGGAGACCACCCCCAAGACCTCTGGCTCAGGGTCTTTCAGTCTCTTTTAGGCTCTTGTGATGAACCTTTCTCCACTCACTGTTCTCCACTTCCCTGCCGAGCGGGAAAACGAGCCCCATGTGAAAGCAGTTTTGGGACTGGGAGTCCCGCCATATCCTTGTTCAGGTTAAATTCACTTAAGTAACTGAGAACAGACAGAGTTAGATTTCCTAGGGCATTTCTTTATGCTGAGTGCTTAACCAGGAAGAATGTTAAACAGGCTACTGAGCTGAGGGCAAATAGGTGTGACCTGTTCCCCAACCTCAGTCACAGAAGGGACTTGAGGGATTGGCCCTTGGGGGTCCCATGTGTCTCCACAACCTAGATCTGCATCTTCTAGAATTCTTTGCACAATAGCAGACCTATTGTGAAGACTTCCCTGATCCCCACCCTCATGCCCCAAGCCAGTAAGATGTTTACTTCCAGCATCAGAAGAAGGAGGGGTGTGGCAGAAATGGGAGACATGCTAACCATAACTAACCTAAGTCAGATTGCCGGGCTGGCCACTAACCAGAGCTCTGCCTTGCCCTCTGGGGACAACATAAACACAAGGCTGGATCTCCACACAGTAGTCTGAAGGGTTAGAGCTCTGATTCAAAGTTAGCCATGCCCCCTCTGATGCTATTTTCTATTCCTCCCTTTGCAGAAGAGGTGCCTTGGTATAGGCAACAAAAAGACCTCTCTACCACCTGTCAGAACTGAAGGGGGTAGCTTTAATTTCTCTCAACTTCCATTTCCTCATTTGAAAACATAGGGGTAATTATACCTGGCTTACAGGATCATTTTTGAGAACTAGAAATTATATACCTGGCATTGTGCTTGGAAAACTACCACCCCTTTAAGAAAGGGTTACTCCTGCTGTTACTGTTATCTCTGGCTCTGGGTATATAGTTTTTATGGCTCTGCCTCCTCACCTAGGCTGTGAGTTTGAGATCAAAGATGACATCTTTACTGCTGCTAACAATTATAGTACCTGACAAAGAGGAGGTGCTCAGTCGGGGAATAAGTGTCGAGACTCTGGAATTTGAGCAAGGGGCAGCAGGCACTAGGAGCTAAGAGTCTCCTGCAGACAATAGGTCTGCAATTTTACTCTATTTTCTGGGTCAACGGTTCTCAAGTTCTTTATATTCAGGACACAGCCAAAGAAACAGACATACTCAGACACTTGTGAGTCAGCATAATTGTAACTCTCTCTTTACTACTGAAGAACAATGTCTCTCAATATCTGTGAAAGCGATCGTGTGGTCCCACCATTTATTGGGATGCCTCTGATTGACCCTGTGGTTGGGTAGCTTACTTCCCTGGCCTCCCTCACTAATGTGCACAAGAATTCTCACATGGTCAATTAACCACCATATTTCTTGGTCACTGGCTTGACAACACAACTTCCACTTTTTCACAGCACTGTAGGCGGTAGCTATGGTGGATTGGCCTGCCAGTCTCAGGCAGGCACTTCGCCATTGTCCTTGGAATTCTGGGATTGAACTTTACAATTTTTATTTGTCAACAATCCTGAAGGTCCTTGACATGTAACCATTTGTAAATCATTTCGCTAAGATGCCAATTTTTTAAAATTAGTTTGTTATACAACTAACACATGAGTATATAAATACATATATACACCGCAGAATGCTCTTACAATAGAGAAATACACAGAGGAAAAACCTGTAGATGTCTTCCTCTTTTTGTATCAGTCAGAAGAAGTCATGTTATACTACAGTAACAAACACTTCCAAATCTCAGTGGCCTTGTAGCCACAAATGTTTATTTCTTGTTCACATTACGCATTTTTTATGAGTCTGCTACAGCTGTGTCTCTTGCCCTCCTCACTCCAGAACCAAAGCTGATGGAAAAACCTAACTCTGTCTGGAGCATTGTCAATCTCATGCCAGAAAGAAAAAGACAAGGCCAATGGTGCCCTGACTTCCAGAACTCTGTACAAAAGTGACCAATGTCACTTCTGTGACTAAAGCAAGTCGTATGGCCATTTCAGAGGTCATCAGCATGGGGATAACCTTACAGAGAGGAGCATGACAAAGGAAGAAACTGGAACTTTGGTGAATGAGAACCTGTCTCCACCACCTTCTCCTAGGATGACTTCTTTCCCAGAGGTAACTGCTCTCAACCATTCAATCCCTTTTCTTACGTATTTGAATTTCTATTTATTTATACTTATACAGAGAGAGACATACACATTAACATGGAATAGTACCCATATTGCTCTGAAACTTTCTCTGTTCACTTAATATGTCTCAGATACCTTTCCACTTCTGCACCTAAAATCTACCCCACTCTTTCTAACAACTGTATAGCATTTCATGCCATAGTATCCTTACATTCTTTGTGTACTTTTGGGTATTTTCAAAATTGTTTGCTATTATAAATAATGCCGTGATAATTATCCTTATACATGCACATATATTTGTGCACACGTGTGTTTCTGAATAACAGGTTTCTAGAACTAAATTGTTAAAATAGAGCGTGTGTGCATTACAACTTTAGTATTGCCAGTTTGCCTTGAAAAATGCCTTCATCAACACACACAGCCATCAGCAATGTAAAAGTTCCTGATTTTCTGAATCCTCAACGACTCAATATTATCAAACTTTTTGTTGATCTGATGAATTGTAAAAGTGGTAGTTCCTTATTTTCCGGTATTTAATGCATTTCTCTCTTTATCGATGAGGTTGGGTATTGCTTGCATTTACCATCTGATTTCACATTTTTTCTGTTGTGAATTATCTGTTTCCATTCTTTGCCTGTTCTCTAGTGGTTGTTTTTTCCTTCACATTTGAAAGAGCTATTTGATATATTTTCTCAATAGTAATCCTTTGTCTGTACCACTGGTTGTAAATACAAACATCTCTTATTTACCATCAGGAACTTTCTTTTTTTTTTTTTTTTTTTTAAATATTTATTTATTTTTGAGACAGGGAGAGACAGAGCATGAATGGGGGAGGGTCAGAGAGAGAGTGACACACAGAATCCGAAACAGGCTCCAGGCTCTGAGCTGTCAGCACAGAGCCTGACGCGGGGCTCGAACTCATGGACCACGAGATCATGACCTGAGCCGAAGTCGGATGCTTAACCGACTGAGCCACCCAGGTGCCCCCATCAGGAACTTTTCTTTAAAAACCAGACACTGATGTTAAATGTTAAATGTTAAATGTAAAATGTAAAAGCAGGCCCTCTCCTATCCATTCATCACTACTAACCAGTTTCCTACAACACAGAAAAATGTCAGTATGTGTAATATATCAGCATGTCAGTTGCATGAAACGAAACGTTGCTTCCTGATGACCAAATGGTGAATATGACTTTTAAGGGATATTTACATGTGTATAGTCACATGGCCTGAGTATCGTCAATATCTGACTCAATCCCTTTGTTGACATTGGGCACTTTCCACAATATTTGCATGTGATTCTGACATTCTTTCCGAATGGAAAGTTACTAGAGAACTCCCCCCTCCCAATACCACTTTGTTTAAAATGTTATATTGAGGGCACCTAGATGGCTCAGTTGGCTAAGCATCTGACTCTTGATTTCAGCTCAGGTCATGATCTCACTGTCGTGAATTGAGCCCCATGTTGGGCTCCAAGCCGAGCATGGAGACTGCTTAAGATTCTCTCTCCTTCTCTCTCTACCCCTTCCCCACTTGTGCACATGCTCTCTCTCTCTCTCAAAACTTAAGTTCAAATTTTAAAATGTTATATTGAATTTAGGGGATGTACAAATAAAACTTTCTATATAAACCTTGCTCCAAAGCACGATGTATTGGAGAGCAACATTATGCTCTGTGAAGTCTGAGTGTCACAGCTAGGGGGTTTCTTCTGAGGAAAACTTTCCTGGGAGATTCTTCTCATAACTAGAAGTTGACCACCCTCTACCCATTTCTTTCCCTGTCCCTAGCAACCACCATTCTACTGTCTGTTTCTGTGAGTTCAGCTTTTTAGATTCCACATACAAGTGAGATCATATAGTGTTGGTCTTTCTATGTCTGGCCTGTTTCACTTAGTGTAACACCCTTAAGATCTATCCATGGTGTCACAAATGGCAGGATTTCCTTCTTTTTATGACTGAATAATATTCCAGTGTGTGTGTATACCACATCTTCTCTATTCATTCATCTGTCTACGGACATTTAGGTTGATTCCATGGCTTGACTATTATCAATAATGCTGCAGTAAACACAGGGGTGCATATATCTTTTCAAACTAGTGTTTTCATAGTCTTTGCATAAATACCCAGTAGTGGAATTACTGAGTCCTATGGTAGTTCTATTTTTAATTTTTTTGGGAACCTCCATACTGTTTTCCACAGCGGCTGCACCATTGTTTATAATTTTGTTCACGGCATCTTTTGTCGTTGCGCGATTTGCCATTTTCCTGTCCTCAAATTTGTCATTTATTTTGTTTAAGGTTGCTGGGTTTGGAGTCTTGCTTTAAGTGACTTTCCTTATCTCCCAGTGTTATTTTTTTAAGTCCCCTACATATACATATATTTTAAGATTGTTAATTTTGTTTTACACCTGGCTCTTTAGTCACAAGGAATTAATTATTGGGGAAGATGGGAGGTGAAGGAGGTCCACCTTTCCTCTGTCCCCAAAGCAGGCAGCGTATCGGCCCAATACCTTCCTCCCACTGGTTTGAAATACACCATAAATTAAATTCTCAGCATTTAAAAAAGTGTATTCTGTATCTTCAGGCATCAAATTTTACAATGCAGCCTGTGTGTAGGAGTGCAAATGTTGGGGAGCATTTACTCTACTAATCTACTCTACTACTAATCACCAGCATCTGTGCATCAACACAGACATTCTCTGCTCATCGTACTCACTGTCACATAGATAAAAACTTTTTTATGTGACAAACTATTCTGAGAGCAAGACAACTGCTAATGATGCATGGCAAGGGATCTAAGTGAAATACCATTGCAAATAACGAGTCCTGTCGTAATAAGATTACGGAAGTTGCTAAGGGGTCATTTTCAGAATGCATTTTACTTAGGACCTTTATTGATATGATGCTGTTGAAGAATTCAAGGATTTAATAGCTCTGGGCTGAGTCCCTGGAAACATTCAGGTTCTACTGTGTTGGGAGCTTCCTGGGTCCCGGAGATTCTCCTGCAGCTGTTACCACCTCAGGGCTGGTCGGGGTTGAGACTTCTCCAGGTGTTTCCATCCCACATGCTTTGTGACTGGGAAGGCTGCCCTCTCTTGCCTTCATCACTTTCTGTCCCCATCAGTCGCTCCTCATCCCAGGGCAGTCTGAGTGCCCCTTCTCCACGCCTCCAAAATGCCTCCTACAAATCTAGTCTAAGAAGTTTGAAGACGCGGAGTCGGGGTAGAGGAGCACAGGAGTGTTCAGATGATGGCTGACATTATGGCCGCTGCCTTTGAGCCCACTGTGTCCAGGGGGATGGACTTAAAACACGTAACTAGCAGACGAGTTGACAGTTGCTCAAAGAGAGAGATGAACAAAGTAGAGTAGGAAAAGGGAGTGATCCAGAAGTGTGTTTCCTCTCCTCTTCTCCTCTCCTCTCTCTCTCTCTCTCCCTCTCTCTCTCTCCCTCCCTCTCTCTCTCGCTCGCTCTCTCACTCACACACACACACACACACACACACACACACTGAGTGAAGATTAGATGACAATTTAGAGCAAGAGGGGCCGTCTGGGCTGAGAAGACCATCTGAAAGCTGCATCAAGAATTTTGAGAAAGCCGTGGCCAGTTGGTGGTGGCCAATCCGGGCCAGGCACCTCCTGGCCATGGGCTGCCCTCCAGCCAGCCCATAGGTACCCTTCTCATTCCTTCAGAGGGTTTCACCCCCAGAGACCAAGCCCTTGTGCCCCAGCCAGGGCCACTCAAACGTTCTGCTCAGCCACACCAAGCTACTTGAAGCCGCATCCCTGAACCCTGAAGGGTTCCCACCCTTCCAGGCCAAGGGGAGACCTCTCTGCTGTCCCCAGCTTTATCTTTAAAACTGAAGCCAGGTTTGTGTTGCTGATCATGTATCTGTGCTTGTTTTGATGTAAACATTATGTTTTCAATTTCATGCCTAACCCACCCTCCCCCCTCTCACGAGGTCCCAGTGTAAAATCCAGTACTGCTCTGTGCTTCCCGGTACTCATTACAAGTGTAATTAATTCGTGTTTGCCCAGTCATTTAGCTGCTGTCCTTCCCACAGGACCGTCAGCTCCTACAGGGCAGCCGCTGTGTCTTTCTTGCTCACCACATTCTCACTGGCTCACCAGTGACTGTTGAGGGTGTGACTTTTAGCCTCCGGGGTTATAAGAGCCTTCTTATAATAAGGCTGACATGGAAATTCCAGTCTCATGCAGATCAAGTGTCCCTGTGTCCTTTTACAAGCAGAAATATCTGGACAGGTGGCTCATGAAGAGGTCATGGTTCCCCAAGGGACCAGGTGAGAGGTGCTATCACTGCTCAGGGCCCTGTCAATACTCTTGGCGCTCCCCATTGACCATGAGACTATGATGTCACCTGCAAATACATACAAAAGGTGCCTATTCTGTAAAGCTCTCTAAGGAGAATTACTTTAAGCTCGTTCTTGCTGTATTAAGTACATAACATCATAACTCACAGTTTTCCAGATTCAGTTCAAGGGCAGAGATGATTTGGTAGTTATTTGATTTATAGAAGTTTTCTCAAGTTGGAGAAGAAATTGAAGCATGTTTTGCTGAGGGTAGGAAAACAACTCCATTTGGAAGAGGAGCTAATATCTCAAAAAAGTAATTGTAAATTATATCAATTGCGCTCACCTTTGGGTCTAATTTTCCCATTTCCTACACGGTTTCGGTGACAAGCCTTATCCTTACCATTCTTGATATTCACAGAGCACTATTCAGAAGATTTATTGGTTAAAAAATGCAAATTCCTTAAAACAACCAAGTGCTGTCTCTGAGTTCCATGCAAAGATGTGGTTAGACAAACTAGTCAGAATTTGAAGACAATGCTAGAGAAAAATAGTAAGAAATCAGAATTTTGGAATAATTACCAAAATTGCTTGCATTTACTGAACGGCTGTTATATAGCAGGTACTGGGCTGAGTTCTTTATATGGGTTAGCTTGTTTAATGGCAACCATTTGAGGTAGGGAGAATGATTATTCCCATTTCCTAGATGAGAAAACTTATATGTGGAAAATGTATAACCTTCCCGAGATCTTGCCTAGTGGAAAACAAAGTCTGAGCTTTGAGGCTGGTTTACATCATTTTCTGGTCCAGGCTCTTCCCACTGGTCATGAATAAGCAATCAACATTGGTATTTGAGAAAGGAAGAAACTTCCATCACGCCAAGTACAAGTGCTAGTGAGCTTGTATTATTCAACCCAGGGCCTAACAGATTTGTTTCAATGAAAAAATACATAAAGATCCTTTGTAAGTGGCTCATTTATTGACTCTTAGGTGACTGAAAATCTGTTGTTCCCTGAAAACGTTAAGCATTGTCTCTCCCATCCAAACCCATCACAATCTAACAAATCACATTTTCGTGAGTTTGGTCCGTTTCAAAATTCCAACAAGACACAAATTTCTGTTTGGCCAGCCATCAAACAGAAAGTCCTGACTAGTGCTCTTTTGAACAGCGTGTTGACACCCACAGTCTCTGTTTAACTTCTTTCTCCGATAGCAGCAGCCCTGGGGTTTCCTTTGGTCACTAGAGTTGGTTGGAGTTCATAGATGTTGCATGCTGCGTTTATGGAGGACTCACTGCAGGCCCATTTGGGGATGGTATGACCCTTGCCCTATAGCCATTGGTCTTCCTGTCCAACCTGGTCCACAACCATCCTCCACTTTGGAAAACATTTTCAATTCCGTTCTGTTCAATGCAACTGGGGTAGGTTGAACAGACACTATCGGCCCAGTGTTGTGCTTCTCCAAGTCAGGGGCAGGGGACTCTATGTAAAATATCAATGATAGCTGGTATTTATTGACTGCTTCTGTCAAGCATGACTTCATTTTACCCCTCACAGTCACCTTCCTGGTCCCATCTTTCAGAGTGGTAGAGCCCCAGGTCACTGAGGAGGTAGGTTGATTGTAGATCTGACATCACAGTCTGAGCTTTTAACCTCGACTCTTTGGTACCATTTCTGTGAGTGCCAGGAAGGCTGAAGACAAGAGCTGGAGGAAGAATCAAGGAAGGAGTGGAAATCGAGCTGGATTTAAGGATTGCATTGGAAAGACAAGGATTGCACTGGGAAAGAGGCAGGGCAGAAAAGCAGAGAGGCTCTCTTGCTTCTGTTCTCACCATAGAGCAGTGGAGAAGGTGAATTAGACTATTTTGTGGTTGGCATAACCAATTAAGTTTAAATGCAACACCTGTCTTGCCGTTTGAACTCAATCTTATTATACCAGATCTCTTTGCATTTCTTTTGTTTGTGCAGATTTTACACACAGGGGTTTTAAGTCAATCAAAGAGCATCTGTGCTGAAAGGAATTATTTTTGTGTGTGTTAAAATAATTGGCCCAGTTCTTCTCTCAACTAATAAGTAAAACCTCTCTAATTCCTGTCTTAGAGGGAAGGTAATACAGTATAGGGAAAAAAGCATTCACCTAACTACACCTTTTATTTCTAGAACATGGTATGATGTCCAAGAAAATGAATTTACACTGTCTGGAGGAAGAGCTGAGATCAGCATACCTATCCTGAACTTAGCATAGACACCGTGTCCTTGACAGCCATGCTTAATTTGCATGATAAGTGAGCAAAGTATGCTAATAACAGAGAGGGAACATACTGAGAAACAGATTTGAACCTAAGTATCCTGCACATGACATCAGAATATACCACTGCCCTCTTCTTCTGCTTTGTACCATACCACCATAAAAGTGCCTCAGATAAAATATTCTTCCTGAAATATCTGGACTTTGTTTCCAAGTCATTTAATTTTCCCCTGGGTGTTGACTCTGTGTCCTTGTTTTCAAATCATCTATCACTTTCACAGTTTCAATCTTCTTGTCTTTTTTGCAGAAAGTAATTTTTCCAAAGACATATTTCAATGCATATAAGGGAGAAATTACCTGACTTTTATTTAGTGTCTCCAAAAGAGCTTAATTCTGTTTCAGAGAACACCAGAGTCAGGTGACTTCCTTCTCTATATCTGAGCAATCCAAATCTGTCCCTTTATGGAAATAAGCACCATCGGTGGCAGCCACGTGGTATGTATGGGACCAAGCCTACCTTCAGCTCCAGTAGACAGCCCTGATTGGTCTAGACCCATGGCAATCCAATTGTGGTGGCCACAGAATTTGATGTTGGGATGAGCCAATCAGCACGAAGTTCACCGTGGGAGACAACCTCTCCTGTTTCATGGGAGTAAGGCAGGATGGGGACCTCACTGCAGCCAGGCCTCCTGCGATCACCAGGGAGTTAGCCCTAGAAGGCAACCAACAGTAGGTGTGAAAGAGAGGGAAGGGAAAAAGAAACTGAAGCATTTTATCTGATACAGCCAATGACTAGGCAGTTGAACTGAAACATAATTCCACTTCTCAGAATGCAACCTATGCATTCCAACTAACAATAGCAATAGCATATTGGGTAATTAAGTTGCATCCGTTGATGGTATATGAGCTAGGACAGACTATGGTACAAACCGTGGCCTCTCAGAAATGGTATAAACCTTTTCCTCTCTCCTTCGGCTAAAACCCAGTCATGTGGCCACATCTAACTGCAAAGGAACCCAGGAAGAAAAAGTGGATTTTTGGTAACTGATTTGTAGTCTTGCCCAGGAAGAATATTCTAGAAGATTATTACATTACATGGGGAAAAAGCTCAAGAACAGTGTGCATAATATCAGCCCAAGTTTCCAAATGCCAATATCTGTAAGGGCAGAAGCCACGGCTTTTTCTGTTTCCACATTTGTTCTTTGTTCCTCTGCAGCCATGTTCTACTTCTGGCACATTCATGGTGACCCCGTTTGCAAATACACTCCACCGCTCTCTGGTGAGCAATACAGATTTTATTGAGGATCTTGTATTAGAAACAGACATGTAATCAAATCCCTCTATGGGCATCTGTTCTTTCCTCCAAAATTCTCATCCCTTGTCAGTGGTCTATCCTCACTGTCACTCTTCTCTGGCCACATGCTTCCCTTCCACAATCACCAGCCCCTGAAAGTCTCCTGACTGCCTGAGCAATTTGCCCCCTGCCCTTTGTTATATGTCCTCTCTGCAAAACAAAAACCTGGTAATAAACTCAAAACCAAGGATATATTTTTTCCTCCAGCGTACCCCTCAAGGAACTTAGCAAACAACTCAATGAACAGAAAAAGCCGCCTTCTTGGGGTGGGGAGCTGTTAAGTAAGAAAATAAATTTAGGGGGCACCTGGGTGGCTCAGTCGGTTGAGCATCTGACTCTTGATTTCGGCTCAGGTCATGATCCCAGGGCATGGGATCGAGCCCTGCATTTGGCTTGGTGCTGAGCATGGAGTCTGTTTAGGATTATTTCTGTCTCTGTCTCTGTCTCTGTCTCTGTCTCTCTCTCTCTCTCTCTCTCTCTCTGTGCCACTCTCCTGCTCATGTATTCTCTCTCTCCCTCTCTCAAAAAAAATGAATTTTTGCCATAACGTTTCATTTACGTAGAAAAAAAGACTGGAAGGATATTCCCAAAATGTTAACAGTGTTTATCTCTAGGAAACTAGATTACACGTAGTGTTTTTTTGCCTCCTGTGTATTCCTGTACTTTTCTATAACTTTTGTTTTTGTATTTTTCAAATTTTCTATAGCACATGCTGTATTTCTTTAAGAAGCTGAAAAAAAACATCAAAGAAATTTCTTTTTTGCTCAACTTCAGTGATCATCAGGGAAATGCATCAAAACCACAGTGAGGTACTGCTTCATGGCCGTTAGGGTGGTTGCCACGAAAAAAAGAAAAACAGAAAATAGTAAGTGTTGTCAAGGATACAGACACATGAGAATCCTGTGCATGTGGCTGGGAACGTAAACTGGTGCAGCCTCTGTGGAACACGGGATGGAGGCTCCTCAAAAAATTAAACATAGAATTACCATACGATCAAGCAATTCCACTCCTGGGTTTACACCCAAAATAGGTAAAAGCAGCGTCTCAAAAAAGTATTGGTACACCCATGTTTCTAGCAGCATTATTCACAATAGCCAAGAGATGAAAGCAACTCAGATGTCTCCCAGGGGATGAATGTATGAACAACACGTGGCATACACATATGGTGAAACGTGATTCTGCCTTGAAAGGAAGGAAATTCTGACCCATGCACATGGATAAAGCTTGAAGACATTATGCTGGGTGAAATAAGGCAGTCACAAAAAGACAAATATTGTATGATCCACTTATATGAGGTACCTAGAGTAGTCAAATTCATAGAGACAGAAAGTAATATGGTGGTTGCCGGGGCTGGAGGAATGGGGAGTGGGGAGTTAGTGTTGAATGGGTAAGATGATGAAAGATGAGAATGTTCTGGAGATGGGTGGTGGTGATGGCTGCACAATAGTATGAATGTACATACTTTCTCTGAACTAAACACTTTAAAATGGTTATTTAAAGTGGTAAATTTTATGGTATGGGTATTTTACCATAATCTGTTTTAAAAGAAATGTATCTTTCCAGAGGCAACTTTATGAGAATTTTTGACTTGGATAGCTTGTGATCTCTTTGGAAAGCCAGATATTCCTATACTTTGGGCTTCCCCACTAGTTAGTATTACTTTTAAAATGAATTTGTAGGGGCGCCTGGGTGGCGCAGTCGGTTAAGCGTCCGACTTCAGCCAGGTCACGATCTCGCGGTCCGTGAGTTCGAGCCCCGCGTCAGGCTCTGGGCTGATGGCTCGGAGCCTGGAGCCTGTTTCCGATTCTGTGTCTCCCTCTCTCTCTGCCCCTCCCCCGTTCATGCTCTGTCTCTCTCTGTCCCAAAAATAAAAATAAACGTTGAAAAAAAAATATTTAAAATGAATTTGTAGGGGTGCCTGGGTGTCTCAGTCGGTTAAGCTTTCGACTCTTTATTTCGGCTCAGGTCATGATCGCATGGTTCGTGAGATCAAGCCCCATGTTGGGTTCTGTGCTGACACAGTGGAGCCTGCTTGGGATTCTCTTTCACTTGCTCCCTCTCTGCCCTTCCCCTGTTCTCATGTGCATACACTCTCCCTCTCTCTCTCTCTCTCAAAATAAATAAACTTTAAAAAATGAATTTGTAAGAGACGTAAGGAAAAATATTTCTACCCAAATTACGCAAGGCTCAGGGATTGATAAGCTATGGCTTCTCTTCCCCAAGGATTTACTATCTAGTAAATGAGAAAGACAGGTAAGCAATTAACTGCAGTCCACAGGGAGATGGAATAGTGGCCTGATGTAGAGACACAGGCAGTGAATTCTGCCTGGGTGCTTAGCGGGGCTTCCCAGAGAAAGAAATGCTTAAACCGGACCGTGTGGAACACTTAGGAGCTTACTAATAGAGAGGAAGGGGTGCACATTGGAAAGTGGAATCGAAATGGAGGGACAGGACCGGGACATGAGGAAAGCAGTCAAACCACAGGTGCCATCCCCCGAGGCCTCTGCCCAGTCATGGGGCATCCTGGCGCTCTGAACATGCCTGGCTGAATGCCTTCGAGAAGCCAAGCTCAGGCCTGCACGTGGCAGTGTTGTCTCTCCTGGGCAGATGACCCAGGAGGTGGGCTGAACTCAGAAAGCAAAACGAGAGCCAGCCACGTGTCAGGGCCAGAGTTGAGACCTCAGCCGGCTCGGTGGTGTGATTCTAGAGAAAGAGAGAGCCCGCCGGGGCTTCCTGTGCAAACAGGCAAATGGCTCCCTGCATGTTGGTGCCTGATCGTGTGCAGCTGCCGGTTTTTCAGGCTGACCACAAAAAAGAAGCCTTTTTCATTCAATCCAAAATCTTATGTAATGTTTTGCTGGCGTTGTGGACGCAGCCAATCTGAGGCACATGTCTTCCCCCAATACCCACATGCACGGACTTATCTGGGCACCATGGCGTGCAAATGGTGCATCACGTTGGCCGAGGTGGAGGGGAGACCAGAGCGTGCTTGTGAGCCGGAAGTCCGTGGACGCTGTGTCAGTTACTCTGAGTCGTGGGATGGGGGAGATGGGTTTAGGAAAAGGAGGCAGAGGGCATGTGGGATTCTGTGTGATATACGAATGTGTGATCTTGGACCTGGAAGAGCTTCAAGGTCAACTCACTCACTAGCTTGTTGTCAGTTGCTGTGGGGCACTCTTGTCTCTCTGGCTGTTTCTGCTCTTTGAAGCCTCTACTATGTGCTGGTCGCTGCCTTCTGTTGGGCACTTCTATTCCAAGCAACTGCAGAGATGGCCCTCACCGCTCTTCTGTGTGTCCCCAGGCTCCCCTAGGAGGACCCTTAACACCGCTCCCAGGGCCATGACAGTGAGCATCCACAGCCATGTCTCATCGGGCCACGGCTGGGGCACGAAGCATAGGGAACAGGTCATGTGGAGAATCGCACGAATCCAGATCCAACCACCCCTTGGGGATGAGGCCCTGACACTCTCTTATCCACAAATCACAAAGACCTATCCTCCCTTACCTTCTTGGAAGCCTCCTTAATTCCCCCAGGTGGGCCCGATGCACAAAGGGCTGGAAATTCCCTGCCTGGGGTCAGGACAGCCAGCTCTGGGAACACAAAGCCCTGGCTGTTTTCCCTGGAAGGGAAAGGGGAAAATGATCTTTTCATTGTTTTTCTTGATGGGTCAGAGTAGCAAAAAAAGATAAGCTACAATTAACTTCTCAATATCTCATCTTGTTGCACATTAATGATCTCACTCGCCCCCCCCCCCCCAACACCTGGAGACAGATAAGCTGGGCTCCTCATCTGATACCATGATGTCAGGGGAGCCGTTGGCCCTACTACCCGCGGCTTTATTTCCTTTAATTTAAATTCTGCTTTGCTCTTAGGACACACTCCCACCCCATCCTACCTCTCTGTCCGTACGTTCTCCTAGGTTTTCCTCTGCATCCTCGGGCACAAAGCCCCAGAGAATCTGATCTGATTTTAGGGCAGAGTCAACAGTGACACAGCACGACCAAACCCTAGCAAAGCAATGTCTAAGGGTTAAGAATCTGAGGTATGAACCCTCTTTACTTCCATACAAATTTATTTATTTATTTATTTATTTATTTATTTATTTATTTATTTATTTTAACGTTTATTTATTTTTGAGACAGAGAGGGACAGAGCATGAACGGGGGAGGGTCAGAGAGAGGGAGACACAGAATCTGAAACAGGCTCCAGGCTCTGAGCCCCCAACCGGGGCTCGAACTCACGGACCGCGAAATCATGACCTGAGCCGAAGTTGGCCGCTTAACTGACTGAGCCACCCAGCCGCCCCTCTTCCATACAAATTTAAAACTACCTTTGTACTAAGAATCCTGACATGTCCGACCCCGAGGAGTAGTGTCATTTGGTACTAGCCAGCTGTCTCCAGGCCCAGGTCAAGAAACTATGAGATCAAATGGCCAGAACTAAGCAAAATGGACAAGGCCCTTCTCTCCTGGCCCTTGAAATGACTAAATGGCTCAGCGAAAACACTTTTTCTTTGTTTAGCAAAGGCCTTATTGGTTCCCTTTTTCTAGAGTGTTCTTTAAGGAAGCTTCCAGCTTACTAGAACCTGTATGTTTGATTTTCCATCTTGACTGGTTGCTAGTGAAGCTGAAGCCAACCTTCCCTCTGATGTCCCTACTCAGGGACTTTATAAGTTCTTTACGTTGGAAGATTTGCAGCATCGGGGCCTCTCCTCAGGCTTCCTTTTCTAGCCTCTCCTGACAATCTCTGAGCCTGAACACTTCAGTCTTGTGTCTGGAGCCTGGGATGTATGTCAACAGTTTTAAGGCTCCTTTTACACGTCAGCTGCTGCCCTCCTCATCTGCTTTCCCAGGTCTGGAAGCCATGACCTTTACCCTCCGCCTGGGTGCAGCCCTCCAGGGAGTTGGAGGGCATGTCTCTGTGCCTGCTGCAGCCTCTGCGCATGGACAGATATAGCATCCAACAATCTGATTTATGTTTTCCAGATTTATCGCATCACTCGCATACCCAGGCCGGCTGATATTTTAGGAGCGTGAATCAGGGTGTCTGGCGTGGCTTCCTCTGCAGCGGAGCTCGGGCTGCAGGCATAATGAAGTTGGGCGGGGGGTGGGGGGGAGAACTCAACTTATCAGGGAGGAAATTTGTGTCAGTAACAAGTCTGCCTGGCAACAGCACTATGAAAGAGAGATGCTAGGCCCCAGCATCGGGGCCAGGATCTTCACGCGGGTGGAGAGCATCACACCGTGCAATTTTCCTCCTTGGCGAGCTGACTACACTCTTAAAAAAGAAAAAGAAAAAAAAAAAAAGGAAAGTAAGTGTTCTTACAAGCATTCTCCCAAGGATATCCCCTCACCTGCCACCGAGCAGGGAGACTGCGATAAACTGAAATGTCACCAGGCTGTAGCTCTCCATGGATATGTCATGAATGAATAATATGGAGGGAGCTTGTGCAATGGAATGAGAGGTGCAAAGGCAAAGCTTTGAGGGGCAGAGCTAGCGGACCCCCCGTGACTCAGTAGGGGGCTCTGCTTGGGGAGCAGAGCTCACGATGAGGGAGACAAAAAGACGTTCCTTTATTCTTTATTTTTTCCCAGTCTCTTAAGCATGTGCTGCTAAATATAGAGTTCCCCGTTTCTCAAGGAGTGTCATCAGGATGAGGGAGAAGGGATGACAAGGGCTGATCTGGACATTCAGTCACTTGGAGGTGCCTTAAAAGCAGCAGGGGTTGTTTCTTCTTTACCCTTGGACCCCAGCACCCAGATCAGTGGTAGGCACGACACAGAAGCCTAATACAGGTGTGTTGAACCGAACCTGGCTCCAGCTCTGTTTGTACTTGGAGTGCCCTTGAGTGTGTCACTCTACCCTTCCAGGGATCCTTTTTACCATTCACCAGTGATCCCTTCGAGGCCGTCCCAGATCTGACGTTCTAGGATTCCAAGGTCAAAACTAGTTTTAAAATCCTAAGAAAGCAGGGAATTAAAATATTTCCATAAATGTTTATGTCTCAGATGCCTGATCCTCGGTCTCTCCATTAGAATCACAATGTGTGCATGTAAGTCTTCAGGCTTAAATGTTCCCATGAATACATCATCCAGTGGTATCTGGGATACATTTACATTTTTAGCATCAGTGTAATTCTGTTTGGTTTTATGCCACAGGAAGTTCAAGCCTGATTCAATTAAGGGGTTTCGTAAAATGAGTTTTTAAAAAGGAAAGACAATGCGTTGCACATGTGATACCATTGTACTTTGCATTGTTACCCAATCAGGGATCTTGGGGGTGGCTCCAGCTTTGGTCCAAGAATCTGTTAGCAATCCATAAAGTTGAATATTTTACTATCTTATTTGGAAGCATGGAATTTAAGAGCTGGAACGGACCTTCAAGTAGGCAGGCATCTCCGACTAAAACAAGGGCAGGAAAGTTTTGGGTACATTTTTGCATACCGCTCGGCTCCCGATGCAGCTTTGTGGGCCTGAAAAACTGGTCAGAGAAAGCCCTGGTTGCTAAACCTGAGAATGAGGAGAAGGTCGGGAGCATAAAATAGAATAGCGTCCGATCTGAGGGTGCTTTCCTTTTCAGCAAAATCAGCCATCCCAAGAGTTCAGATCCCACGTGTGAGAGAAGGAACAGGGGCAGCCGTGTGGGAGCACACAGAAAGGGGACCGTCCCAGGCAGCAGCTGCTTTTACAAGAAGCGCGCACCAAAGAGAAGCTGCCCTCCGTGGACGTAGAGCTGACGACAGACAACTCAGCACCTTCGGGGGGAACTTTGAGCCAGTTCAGACAGAGAGACTGAGGACTCACAGCAGTGGAATCAGACCCCTGATGGGAGGAAACAGACATGGCAGCAAAGGAACCCAGAAGAGAGACTCAAACCAAAAAGGAGAAAAGCAAAACTCCTGAGATGCCCCAAAAGAGGTGTGAGATGAGAGGGACACAGGGACGCTTACGTAGGTCCTGCAAGGCAGTGTGGCTGCAGGGAGACCCCGAACCTTCACCCGTGGGAAGTCTAAGCCCCAATGGAGGAGGCTGTCCTCAAAGTGAAGCCTGAGGACAAAGGGAAGTTGCGTACTGGCAGGAGAAAAAACAAGTCCAAAGCCAGGAGAACTGAGAGCAGGGGAGGGTCAGGGCAGCAGATTGAGAACAAAGATTTTCTGGAGTTCTTCTTTGTGATGCTTGACCTAGGACTGGGGTGACCGTTTCAAGGCACCGTGTAGAGGTTTGGACGAAGACGGTGGAATAAGGGATCCAAACAGGATCAGAACAGAATCGTCTCCTTTAGACAGTGTCCTTGGATACTAGAGGTGAATCGCAGAGCCACAGTCTGTATGTACCTGTCCCCATTGTACCTTTGGCTGCAAGTAACAGGAGACCCGGCAGAAAGGAACTTGAACCATAAGGGGTATTTATCATGTCCTAAAACAGGTCGTGAGGGGACACAGGGCAGCACCGGGGTTCTTCCAGCCTGGGATCCCAGGCCTGTGGTGAGGACCCCTTTCCTCTCTCCTCTGCAGACTGACACCCTCTCAGGATGGCTCTCCTCATGACTTTGGCAGTTTTTAGACATCCACGCAGATCCTAATAGTCAAGACAGAAAAAAGACAAAGCCCTCACTTATGTAACTTCTTAAGAGCAAAGAATGCCTTCCCAGAAGTGCCTCTGACAACATTCCCTCACATCTTTCTAGGCACAGCTGTGTGACACCCATGCAATTGCCCACAGCAATCTTTTGGCGAGGGAAACCAGATAAACAGACAGGCCGAGGCCGATAAGGATTCGTTCCATGGGGCCCTGCCCAGGCCATCCGGGCACAGGTGAACAGGACCGGGAGTCGTTTTTAAAAACTTAAAAAAAAAAAAAAAAGAAAAAGGGCACCTGGGTGGCTCCAGAGGTTAAGCATCTGACTCTTGATGTCAGCTCAGGTCACGATCTCACCGCTCATGGGTGCGAGCCCTGCATCAGGCTCTGCACGGACAGCGCGGAGCCTGCTTGGGAGCCTGTCTCTCCCTCTCTCTGCCCCTCCCCTCTTGGAATCTCTCTCTCCCTCTCAAAAATAAATAAATAAAGTAAAAGGTTAAAATTAAAATTAAAAACAAAGAATTGGGAGTCAGCATGTGAAGGAGAAGGCCCGAGGATCCAGACTGCATGGGGAAGCAGTTGTCCCGGGTGCCAGCAATGGTACCGAAGGGGGTGTCCGCAAACCAGGCCTGCTAAGCCCCTCAACGGACTCTGTACCTCAGGGACAGCAGTAACAGAGGAGTGACTGAGGTCAGTGGAAGTGAAGTGACGCGTCAGGGCTTCTCAGGGAGGAAGCGCTCAACCCTCCCCCCTGACTCAGCCCTATTTACCACCACTGTTCTTTCCCGCTAACATTTTACACCACCTCAGTTAAGGCCCAATACTTTTTTGTCCAAATTTCTTGAGACATAATCGACATAGAACATTGGGAAACTTTAAGGTATAAATTGTGACGGTTTGATACACATATATTTTGCAAAACGATTACCACAGCAGGTTAGTTAATACATCTATTACCTCACATAATTATCTTTTCTATGTGCATACTGAGAACACTGAAGATCTTCTCCCAGTAGATCTTAAATAGTTTCAAGCATGCAATACAACGTTGTTAACTACAGTCACCATGACTGACTTCGCATTCCCAGAACTTACGTCTCTTATAACTAGAAGTCTGTACCCTTTGATCAACCCCTCCCTCATTCCCCCACCCCCCACCCCCCCAGACCCTGGAGACACCATTCTACTCTCTGGTTTTATGAGTTTACCTTTTGTTAATTCCACACGTCAGTAGGTTTATACGCCGTTTCCGCGTTTTGGCTATCGTGAACAACACTGCAGTGAACATGGGGGTGTAGGTATCTCCTTGAGATAGTGATCTCACTCCTTCAGATACATACCCAGAAGTGGGATTCCTGCATCATAGAGTAGTTCCGTTTTTAGTCTTCTGAGGAGCCCTCGTACTGTTCTCCAGAGTGGCTGCACCAATTTGCATTCCCACCAACAGGGCACAAGAGTTCCTTTTCTCCACATCCTCACCAACACTTGTTGCTTCTTTTCTTTTTGATAATAGCCATTCAAACAGGTGTGAAGTGATACCTCACTGTGGTTCTGATTTGCATTTCCCTGATGATCAGTGATCTTGAACATCTTTTTTTTTTAATTTTTTTTGATAAATTGATAAAATAATTTGATAATTGATAAAAAAATAAATAAAAATTATTTATTTTTGAAGGAGAGACAGAGCATGAAGGGGGAGGGGCAGAGAGAGAGGGAGACACAGAATCCAAAGCAGCCTCCAGGCTCTGAGCTGTCAGCACAGAGCCCGACGCAGGGCTCCAACTCAAGAACCACGAGATCATGACCTGAGGCGAAGTCGGAGGCTTAACTGACTGAGCCACCCAGGCGCCCCTTGAGCATCTTTTCATGTACCTGTGGGACATCTATATGTCTTCTTTGGAAAAATATCTATTCAGTTCCTCTGCCAATTTTTTAATCGGATTATTCAGGGAGTTTTTTGCTACTGAGTTGAATGGGTTCCTTACATACTTTGGACATTCACCCCTTATCTGATATATGGTTTCTAAATATTTTCTCCCATTTTGTAAGTTGCTTCTTCATTTTGCTGATGGTTCCCTTTGCTGTGCAGAAGGTTTTCAGTTGGAGGTACTTCCACTTACATATTTTTGCTTTGGTTGCTTGTGTTTTTGGTGTCAAACCAAAAAAAAAAAAAAAGTATATGTGTGTGTGTGTGTGTGTGTGTGTGTGTGTGTGTGTGTGTATTGGTGCTAAGACCAGCGTCAAGGAGTTTTTCTTTATGTTTTCTTCTAGAGGTTTTATAGTTTTAGGTCTTATATTTAAGTCTTTAATGCATTTTAAGTTAATTTTTGGGAGTGGTGTAAGACAGGGATGCAGTTTGATGCTTTTGCACATGGATTTTGCTTCCCCAGCACCACTATTGAAAAGATTAACCTTTCCTCTATTGAATATTCCTGCTCCCTTGTCAAATATTAGCTGACTTACTATGCATGGGTTTATTTCTGGGCTCTTGATTCTAGTCCATTGATCAATGTGTCGGATTGCATGCCAGTACTCTACAGTTTTGATTACCATAGCTTTGTAGTATAGTTTAAAATCAGGGAGGGTGATGCCTCCAGCTTTGTTCTTTCTCAAAATTGCTCTGGCTATTCAAGGTCTTTTAGGATTTTTTTTTTCTTTTTCTGTGGAAAAAAAAGTGCCATTGGAATTTTGATAGGGATTGCACTGACTCTATAGGTGACTTTGGCAAGTGTGGACACTTTAACAATATTCTTCTAATCCATAAACATGCGATTTCTTTCCATTAATTTGTATCTTCAATTTCTTTTACCAGTGTCTTATAGTTTTCAGTGTACAGATCTTTCACTTCCTTGGTTACATTTATTCCTAAGTATGTGATTGTTTTTGAAGGTATTGTGAAATGGGGTTATTTTCTTTATTTCTCCTTTAGATATTTCGTTATTAATGCATGGAAATGCAACCGGTTTTTGTGGGTTGATTTTGTGTCCTGCAACTTTTGGTGGAATCTTTAAGGTTTTCTGTATGTAAGATCATGTCATCTGCAAAAAGGATCATTTTACTCCTTCCTTTCCAATTTGGATGATCTCTCTCTCTCTCTCTCTCTCTCTCTCTCTCTCTCTCTCATCTCTCTGCTCTGGCTAGGACTTCCAGTACTATGTTGAACAGTGGTGAGAGTGGTCACCCTTGTCTTGTTCCTTATTTTCCTTTATGACTTACTTTCTTCTGATTTTAAAGAAAAAGCTCTTAGCTTTTCACAGTATGATGAGTGTGATGTTAGCTGTGGCTTTTTTCATATACGGCCTTTAGAATGTTGAGGGATGTTACTTCTAGACCTAATTTGTTGAAAGCTTTTATCATGAGAGGGTGTTGACTTTTGTTAAATGTTTTTCCTGCATTGGGAGGATCATCATTTTTCTTGGAATCATATGATTTTTAACCTTCATTCTATTAATGTAGTATATAATGTTTATTGATTTGTATATATTGAACCATCCTTGCATGCGAGGCATAAACCCCACTTGATCATGGTGTAAGATCCTGTTAATATGCTGTTGAATTTGGATTGCTAGAATTTTATTGAGAATTTTTGCATCTATATTCATCAAGGATATTGATTTATAGTTTTCTTTTCACATCATGTTCTTGTCTGGTTTTGATATCAGGGTAATGCTGGCCTTGTAAAATGAGTTTGGGAGTGTTTGCTCCTCTTCAGTTTTTTTGGAAGAGGTTTAGAAGGATTAACATTAATTCTTTAAATGTTTGATAGAATTCACCAATGAAACTATCTGACCCCAGGCTTTATTTTGTTGGGAGGTTTTGATTACTTCTTCAATATCCTTAGTCATCAGATTTTTCTATTGTTTCATGCAGTCATGGTAGGTTGTATGTTTCTAGGAATTTATTTCTCCTAGGCTATCCGATTTGTTGGTGTATAATTGTTCTTAGTAGCCTCTGTGGTCCTGATATCAGTTATAATATTTCGTCTTTAATTAATAACTTTGTTTACTTGAGTCCTCTTTCTTCTTTTCTTGGTTAGTCTAGTGAAAGGTTTGCCAACTTTATCTTTTCAAAAAACGAACTCTTACTGTCACCGATTTTTTTTTTCTATTTCTACCCTGTTTTATGTCTGCTAATCTTTATGATTTCCTTCCTTCTGATAACTTTGGGCTCAGTTTGTTTTTCTTTTTCTAATTCCTTAAGATGTAAATTTAGGTTGTTTATTTGAGGTTTTTTTTTTTTTTTTTTTTTAAATGTGGGCATTTATTGCAATATCCTTCCCTCTTAGAACTGTTTCTGCTGCATGGAATAAGTTTTGATACGTTTTGTTTTTATTTTCATTTGTCTTAAGGTACTGCCTGATTTCCCTTTATATTTCTTTTTTGACCCATTGGTTGTTCAGGAATGTGTTGCTTAATTTCCACACATTTGTGAATTTTTCAGTTTTCCTCATATTATTGATTTCTAATTTCATACCATTGTGATTTGAAAAGACATTAGATATGATTTCAATTTTCTTAAATTTGTTAAGGCTTGCCTAGTGACCCAGCATATGATCTATCCATGTGCACTTGAGAAAGATGTGTATTCTGCTGCCGTTGGATAGAATGTTCTGTACATGTCTGTTGGTTCCATTTGGTCTGCATTGTTATTCGGGTCAAGAAAATCTTATTTTGCATGAAATTGGAAGATACATCTGATGTGGCAACAATGGGATGTGGCCACTTGGGGCAAACAGCATGGGATTCAGAATCAGAGAGACTTGGTTTTTATCCTTGACTCCATTTTCTAGTTGAGAGGCACTGGGTGGTTACTTAATGTCTGCAGATCTACCTCCAGCACCACAATATCTTTGGCATGTGAGTTCGTTCATGGGAGGCAGTGTTGTGAGAGATACCATGGCAATGAATGAGGCATTCTGTAAGTCCACAAAAACAGTATTGGCCTAGGGGCTGAGAACAAGGAGGCAGGAGAAACAAATGTCCCCACTTTTCTCTTCTCTTACCCTTTGATCTCCACTACTATTCCCTACGTTGACCAAACCCAACAAAAAGCTGAAGGGACAAAGAAGGGAAAAGAATGGGTGGGGGAGGGGCAGTATGCACATAGGAGAATATCCAGGACAGTTGTTGTATGTGCCTGATACATACTACCAGATGTATGGATATAAATGGATATTATTTGTATTATTTCTTACTTTTCAGAATCCTAAAGTCAAATTTTCATAAAAAGAAAAGTCAAATTCCCCATATATAAGAAAACCAGACCATGCGTTGTGGACCACATCCCCTGGCTTTCCTCTACCTCTCTTCTCTCATCCACAGACCAAAACACGCTAAAGGAAAATTAGTATCTACTGAAATTCAACTATTTGAGGAAAGTTGCAAAAAGCATGTTTGGAATAGTTTTGTGATCGTCCTGCTCATGGAAATCCAATATGGGCCACCTTCTCAGACTGTCTTTATGTGTCAGACAAGTTCCTCTGCTCTAACTAAACCAACCTGTCAGTGTAGCCAAACACTTGGTAAACAAGTCTGACAGAAGCTGTGGCAATGACAACGTGGAAGGCCATCTATCTTCTGCTATGATGACAGCATCAATAGTGTGTGCATCTTGAACAGTTTTTCCTAAAGTGATGATGATTCCAGATGACCATTTGATACAGCCACACTCTCTGCCCCATACTCATCAATGGCCAGCAAGTGATGACAGGTCACTCTTCCATTCTAAACTCAAGAGCCAAACTTCTGTAGTCAATGCAAATTTCTCCTAGCTCAGAGATGAGTCAGTGTGCGAGAGTAAATGGATTACACATGGGATCTGATGAGTGTAGACATTTACATGCACACCCCTCTCCTGCCTCCTGTTCTCACTCCTTCTCCTTTCTCCTTTTCTCCTTTTCTCCCCATGGTCTCAGATTTTTGCCTTCCTCACCTTCTTCTTATCATAGAGCCATTACTTTGTGGTCCCCACCTATGGATCCAGGTAAACTGAATTAGCACATCCAACCAGACATCCCAAACTTTGAGGAGTGGAGCACATTTCCTGACCCCAGAAGAGAACCAAGTTAGTTTCTAAAGCAGATCAGTTTTCCTCCTTGACACAGTAACTGATATAGCTTCCAATTTTGATTACTTTAAGACTTTGGGTGTTGGTTCTTGGTTGTTTATTCCACAAATTACATTCTTATGGTGGCTTGACTTACCAATAGATATGCCAGATACTGACCAAATAGATACCAGATACTGTTCCCTCAGGAACTAATGTTTGAATCCCTCCCATGTCTACTCCTTACCCAACTGCTGAATGAGCCAGAAAGTATAGAAAGTATTTTTAACTGGATTCCTGTTTTGATAAGATTTTATGTGTTGCCTTTAAAATAAAATAAACACATAAAGGGATTCCCGTCCTCCTGCTCCTCCAACTTGTAGCAAAAGGAACAAAAGGAAAGCACATTGTGGAAAGAAAGACAGGGAAAGAAGGTATTCTCTCAACAATAAGAAATATCTCAGCAACTACAAGTTAACGTAGAAATTTATGGATAATTCCAAAGAGGGAAAATTTTAGTACAAAGTATGTGTCTTCTAAAAGCAGCCTTTGTCTTTATGTAATGGATATGCAGAACTTTTTGTCATCTGTGCCTAGAGCTATTTGCTTCAATTATCTTGGTGGATTTCAATTCTACCTCCTCTTTTCTTGAAACAGTGAACATTGTTTATTAAAAAGGAGATCCAGTTCCCTTCTAAAGTATCAGGTGCCTATAATGTCACAGAAGAAAAGTGTCTATAAACAGCCTCCTCTGCCGGAGTGGGTGTAGGATCCTTGCTCAGATAAGATTATTAGATCTTAGCATCACATCTGAAGGAGGTACAAGCTTGAATGTTACACCCTTAGAGGAGTGTTTCCTAACCCAATTTGCACATTGGCATCACCGGGGGATTGGTTTGGTGGTATATACATACACACTTATTTCCTGAGCCTCATCCTGGAGAATATGATTTAATTGGTCTAAGGTAGGGCCAGACATCGGTAGGTTTTAAATGCTCCTTAGTGGTTCTAATGTGCATCCAGGTTGAGAATCACTGCCTTAGAGCTTCAGTAAATATGCCCATGCCTGACTTTGTTGCCCTGTAAACTAGATAACTTTCTTCTGAAATTCAAAAGAAGATTCCTGAAACTGTTTTCCTATCTATAGCTGATGACATCCAGCCCCAAAGTAGAAAGGAATGTAACACTTGACGCCTACAAGGGCCAGAGTTGTGAAAAGCCAAATATTTGAATTTGAACACTGGGCAAACTGTGATGATGTTTCCTTCCCTCCTTCCCCACCCCACATGCATGCTTGTGTGTGCATACTTACATACATACACACACACAATGACATACTTGGTTCTACAAACAAACCCCAGTTTTGGCCCACCTGGCACAAAGCACTGAAGCAGCTAATGTCTGTTTGTCAAAATGGTTTTCCTGTCCTTACTGGGCTGCAGGTGGCCTCCTTAGTGACAAGTTGTCTTCCATCTTAAGTTATTTTTTGTGATTCCAACACACATTCTCACAGAAATGGTGTGATTATGGTGATACATTTCCTAAGTCAGCTCATTATAGTTGTTAACCCAAAATATATCTAAACCAAAGCAAACAAAAAATTCTAGGGTAATCACCGTGGAGTTAAAGTACAAACCACATGGGTCCTTCCTGTTGGGTTCCTAATACATCAAGGTGTTCCTTAAAAGAAGAAGGGCAGAGGCAGGAAGAGTAACGTAGAATGGCAATGATACAGAGGAAAAAGAAAGAAATGGTGAGAACTGGCTTTGGAGAAGAGTGAGCATAACCACTGGATTTTAAGATCTAATGGGTAGGCTGAGGAAGATGTAGGTGAGATGGTGTGATGGGGGGTGCCTGTTTCACAGACCACTGACATGCACAAGGAGGCATTTGGCAATCTTAAAAATTCCCAACTATGTAAACAGGGAACTCTTTATGGAGGCTCTGTGTTTTTTCCAAATTACACGTCCATAGAGATTTTTCTCTGATTTTTGTGAAGGTCTTGGTACCTTTGACCGTGTTTTCAATTTAAACAGAAATTGAACTCTCTCTTGCCATTTTTCACAAAGAAACAAAGCGTTGTTACCGAGAAATGACGGGGACTGCAGCTAACTAGAAGCAGATGCTCCGTTTCCTCTCCAGCCCGAGCTTCCAAGATAAGCTGCTGGCCTATCTCCATTTTTTGTTCAAGAAATAAAGACATCTATATAGAATACCCTGATTTTATCCTGGAAGTACTAGTTAATGCAATAAGAAAAGAAAATGAAAGATATATAGGTTTAAGAAGGAAGAAATTAAATTATCTTTATTCACAGAAGACATAATTATCTATATAGAAAACCCCAAGGAATTGGAACCAATAAACAATTATAGCAAGTTTGCAGGGTATAAGGTTAATTTACAGAAATCAATTGTTTTCTATATACTAGAGATGAACAAATGGGATTCAAAATTAGAAAGATACTGGAGCACCTAGTGGCTCAGTTGGTGAAGCGTCCGACTTCTGCTCAAGTCGTGATCTCACAGTTTGTGAGTTTGAGCCCCACGTCAGACTCTGTGCTGACAGGTCAGAGCCTGGAGCCTGAAGCCTGCTTCAGATTCTGTGTCTTCCTCTCTCTGCCCCTCCTCCACTCATGTTCTCTCTCTCTCTCTCTCTCTCTCTCTCTCAAATAAATATTTTAAAAAATTAAAAATAAAATAAAATTAGAAAAATGCCACCATTTCCACTAGCACCAACAAGCTTTAAATATTTATGTACAGATATAACAAAATATGTACAGGATTTATATGAGGAAAACTGTAAAACCCTGGTGAAAGAAATCAAAGAAGATCAAAATAAATGGAGAGGTATTCCATGTTCATGGATAGAAAGACTTGACATTGTTAAGATGTATGTTCTTCCCAACTTTATCTATAGATTCAACACAATCACAAATTCTGGAATTAAAATTCCAGTAAATTATTTTGTGGATGTCAATAAACTGATTCTAAAGTTTATATGAAAAGGCAAAAATCCCAGAATAGCCAACACAATAATAAAGAAGAAGAACAAAGTCAAAGGAATTAAACAACCCAAATTCAAGACTTACTACAAAACTACAGTAATCAAGACACTTTCATATTGCCAAAAGAATAAACAAATAGATCAATAGGACAAGATAGCCCAGAAATAAACCTACACATATACAGTCAACTGATTTCTGACAAATGAACAAAGGCAATTCAATAGAGACCAGATAGTCTTTTCAATAAATAATACACACACACATGTCAAAATTCAGTATGGATCAACCTTTCACAAAAGTAACTCAAAAGGGATCATGAACTTAAATGTAAAATACAGTACTTCTGGAAGATACCATAGGAGAAAAGCCAGGTGAGCTTGAGTTTGGTAATGACTTTTTTTTAATTTTTAATTAAATTTTTTTTTAATTTTTTTTTTCAACGTTTATTTATTTTTGGGACAGAGAGAGACAGAGCATGAACGGGGGAGGGGCAGAGAGAGAGGGAGACACAGAATCAGAAACAGGCTCCAGGCTCTGAGCCATCAGCCCAGAGCCTGACACGGGGCTCAAACTCACGGACCGCGAGATCGTGACCTGGCTGAAGCCGGACGCTTAACCGACTGCGCCACCCAGGCGCCCCTTAAATTTTTAATTAAAAAAAATTTTTTTTAATGTTTATTTTTCAGAGAGAGAGAGAGAGAGAGAGAGCATGAGCAGGGCAAGGGCAGAGAGAGAGGGAGACACAAAATCTGAGGCAGACTCCAGTCTCTGAGCTGTTGGCATAGAGCCTGATGCAGGGCTTGAACCCACTGACTGCGAGATTATGACCTGAGCTGGAGTTGGACATTTAACTGAGTCACCCAGAAACCCCATGACATACATATATATATATATATGCATATATATATGCATATATATATATAATATGTATATATATATGTAAGCTATCATTACTTTTTAATGTTTATTTATTTTTGAGAGAGAGACAGAGCACACAAGCAGGGGAAGGGCAGAGAGAGAGAAGGTGACACAGAATTCAAAGCAGGATCCAGGTTCTGAGCTGTTAGCACAGAGGCTGACACAGGCCTCGAACCCATGAACTGTGAGATCATGACCTGAGCTAGAGTTGGACGCTTAACTGACTGAGCCACGCAGGTGCCCCAGTAATGACTTTTTTGATACAACACCAAAAACACATGATCCATGGGGGAGTGGGGGAGGGAACATATCAGATTTCATTAAAATTTAAAACTCTCTTGCTCTTTGAAAGACACCATTAGGATAATGAAAAGGCAAAAATCTTTGCCCAACACGTATTTTGTGGAACTTGTATCTAAAATATACAAAGAACTCTTCAAGTCAATAAGTAAACAAGCAACCCAATTAAAAATGGACAAAAGATCTGAAGAAAAACTTCACCAGAGGATATACGCAGATGACAAATAAGTTTATAAAAACATGCTCCACATCATGTGTCATTAGGGAACTGTAAGATAACACAACAATGAAATACCACTACACGCCTATTAGAATGGCTAAAATCCGAAACACTAGCAACACTAAATGCTGGTGAGGGTGTGGAACAACAGGAAATTTCATTTATTGCTGCTTTAGAAGACAGTTTGGCAGTTTCTTATACAGCTAAACATAACGACACCATACGGTCCATCAGTTGTGCTCCCTGTTAAGTACACAAATGAGTCCAAAACTTGTGTCTGCATAGAAACCTGCACACAAATGTTTACAGAAGGGTTATTCATAATTTCTAAAACCTAGAATAACCAATATGTCCATCAGTAGGTGAGTGGGTAAACAAATTGTGGTATATCCAGACAATGGAATGTTATTCAACAGTAAAAAGAAATGAGCTGTCCAGCCAAGAGAAGACATGGAGAAACCTTAAATGCATATTGCTAAGTGAAAGAAGTCAGCCTGAAAAGGCTACATACTCTATGATCTCAGCTATATAACATGTTCGAAAAGGCAAGACTAAAATGATCAGTGGTTGCCAAGGGCTCTGGAAAAGGGAGGGAGGGATGAAAAGTGGACCACGGAGGATTTTTAGGGGAGTGAAACTATTCTGTATGATATTCCAGTAGTGGATACCTGACAGTATACATTTGTCCAAAACCTATAGAACTATACAAAAGAGAAAATGAACCCTATATATTTTTCAAAAATGAACCCCATATGAATTATGGACCTTACTTAATAAAAATGTATTCGGTTTTTTAAAATGTTGGTAACTAATGTGTTTTTCTAAATCTGATACAAATCCACATTGAACTGGGCCAAACAAATCTGAATCCAGTTACCTCTTTCCCCTCCGGAGTCACCAAAATTATCAAGTGAGCAACAGACAACAAAAGCTGTGTTGAAATGTGGTAGCTGGTCAGGTAGGTGTGCTCATCTTCAAGTGACTTACTGTTATACACCAGGCAGTGCTGATAAATCCATGTCCTAGGAAGATCATAAATTATGACATATCATCAACCTCGTAGGCCACTCATAAGTGGTCACAACCACGGGTAAGAATGGCCCGCTATGTTAGTACTCCAAATTAAATGCATATATGAAGATGTGCCAGCAGTGGGAGATGGAAGAGGAACTCTCTATGGGACCAAGCTGTGAGTCAATCAGAAAAAGGAAGCTAGATATGCCTGGCCAAAACAAATAAACAAACACACAAAACTTTCAAAGTTTTAAAATAGAATGAGGGGCAGCTGTTTTTTAAGCTTATTTATTTTGAGAGAGAGAAAGAGATACAGCAAGAGAGAGAGGGAGGGAGAGAGAGAATCCCAAGCAGGCTCTTCACCGCCAGCACAGAGCCTTACACGGCGTTCAATTTCAGCAAACATGAAATCATGACCTGAGCCGAGATCAAGAGTCAGACGCCTAACCAGCTGAGCCACCTAGATGCCCCAAGGGGCAAGTTTTCGAGAAGGAAACCACTCTATCTCCAGGTAAGGTCCAAATTAGTTCACTGCAAATAAACTGAAATCATCTCATTTTCATGCCCAGTACATGCCTTTTGCATTGATCTGCATTGGACTGTCCTCTGGTAGATTGAGAGAGACAAAATGGTCGATAACATTTGCAGTTCAGTAAGAGAAGGCAGGTACACAAATAACTAGACTTGATAAAAGTCACATCTTAGAGGATTCTCTGCAAAGAGGAAGATGAGGGAGGAAATGAATGAAAGCCTGCGGAAGAGGGGCATTTTGGAAGGGCCTTGAAGGATTGGTAGAATTTTTATAGAAGGAGATCAGACAAGGTGACAGTCCAGGTCAAAAAAGAATTGTGAGCAATGATCCAGATCAACAAGGACAAATGTTAAGTGATGCAATTTGGCTGGAGTAGGGCATAAACAGAGGGATAATGGAAAGTGTGACTGAAGGGCAAGATTTGAACATTATGTGAAGAATTCTGAATGTCAGGCTAAAGCATGTGCACTTAATTCAGTAGGCATTTATCAAGCATTAAGCACTAGATACAACTCAAAAATTGTCCTTTTCTCTGTCCTTGGGTCTGGTGCTGATGGAAAATTTGCTTTCTTCCCATATGTATCTACCTTTCTTCTCTTGTTTTCCCCTCATGCCATCCTTCTTCTCTCCTTTCTTCCTCCATTCCTGATGAATTTCAGATCTTTCTGCCTACTCCTCTCCCCTTAGCAGGGAGCAATGGCTGTGGCCTAATCTAATTCCATTCCCTTTGGCCTTATTTTTAAGGATTTTTTCTTCTGGGCTGTTTCTAACAGCCTAACCTAACACAAGTCCTAAATAAACAGCTCTCTGATGTCTGGCTTTTCTTTTTTTCTTTTCTTTTTTCTTTCTTTCTTTCTTTCTTTTTTAATCTTTCTCATATCACCAGGTTAACAGCTCCATCAAGAGATGAAAAAGCTTTTGCTATGTGGTTATGAGATGACAGATAGTGTTGGTGGACCCCAAAGTAGAGGGGTTTCCATAATTTGCTGGAGGGTAATAGTTAAAGCAAATCTAAAAACAAAACACAAACAACCAGCCTCAGGTGCAGCCCTCACTAAAAGCAAACAGCCGGTTAGTAGGCATGTCATTATCCCCACTTTATTCATTCTGCAAGCATTTATTGAGCATCTACTCTGTAGCAATCACTGTGTAGGTTTAAGGGATAGAATTGTAAGATACAGTGTTTGTATGTAGTTCACATCCTGAAGGGGAAAAAAAGAAAACATCACTAGTGTAATAAGTAGTATAGAATTGTGCTTTCCAAATTTAATGTGTGTACAACATCACCCAGGGATCTTATTAAAAGTACATTTTTGGGGCGCCTGGGTGGCGCAGTCAGTTAAGCGTCCGACTTCAGCCAGGTCACGATCTCGCGGTCCGTGAGCTTGAGCCCCGTGTCGGGCTCTGGGCTGATGGCTCAGAGCCTGGAGCCTGTTTCAGATTCTGTGTCTCCCTCTCTATCTGCGCCTCCCCCGTTCATGCTCTGTCTCTCTCGGCCCCAAATATAAATAAATGTTGAAAAAAAAAAATTAAAAAAAAATACATTTTTATTCAGTAGGTCAAGGGTTGGGCTAGTCTGCATTTCTAACCTGAGGCACTCCAGTGATGCCTATGCTACTGGTCCTGGACAACATTTGGAGGAGAAAAGGTCTAGAAAAGTTTCCAGAGATCTTGGAGCAAAGCCACCAATGGGTTTTCTTTTTAATGTGAACTCTCCCAAATAAAAAGAATTACTTCAGAAAAAAGGAAACCACAAAGAAGGCTTGGGAAGACGGAAACAATGGGAAGCCTTAAAAAAATGATAAAAATCGGGGCGCCTGGGTGGCGCAGTCGGTTAAGCGTCCGGCTTCAGCCAGGTCACGATCTCGCGGTCCGTGAGTTCGAGCCCCTTGTCAGGCTCTGGGCTGATGGCTCAGAGCCTGGAGCCTGTTTCCGATTCTGTGTCTGCCTCTCTCTCTGCCCCTCCCCCATTCATGCTCTGTCTCTCTCTGTCCCAAGAATAAATAAACGTTGGAAAAAAAAATTAAAAAAAAAAAAGATAAAAATCAGTTGGACATTATTGACTGTAAAAATAATGAGTAATTTTTATGACTTTAAAAAAGGTTAAAACTAAAAATCTAAGCAACAATAATAAGATGGAGAGGATAAATGCAAATAAAATAAGTTTCTGACTGAATTGGGAGGATACAGATAATGACAAGTATTTGACTTGTTGGAAAAAAATATACTTAAATATGAAGTTTAAGAAGAGTTAAAAATGTACTCCTTGTTATAATAACTCAACACTGCCTAAAAGAAGCCTTCATAATCAGATATCCCACACGTATCATTCACAATGTCTAGCATACAATAAAAATTATGATACATAGGAAGAAACCGGAAAACTTCACCCATAGCCAAGAGATAAGGCAAACAAATATCATCAATGAACCAGATGTTGCAATAAGTAGACAGGGCTTTAAAGCAGGAATTATAAATATGTTCAAGGGCTTAAAGGATAATATGATCATAATGAATGAACAATGGGGAGTCTCAGCAGAGAAATGGAAACAACAAAAATGAACTGAATGGAAATTAAAGAAATACAAAGTGCAATATCTGGTCTTACAAAAATTTGCTGGCTGGATTTACCAGCAAATGAGTTTGCAGAAGAAAAATCAGGAAATTTGAAAACTGATAAACAGTAATTATCCCATCTGAGAAAAAGATATTGTTTAAAAAATCCCATAATCTCAATAACATATAGAATAATATTAAACAGTTTATCATAAATGTAATTTGGTCCCAGAAGGAAAGGAGAAAGAGAATGCTGAAAAGAAAAAGAGGATTTCTGAAGAAATAATGGCCAAAAAACCCCAAATTAGATGAAAAATATAAATATTAAAATCTAAGACGCTCAGCAAATACTAAGCAGAATAACAATGAAGGAAACCACACGTATGTCCATTAAGTCAATCTAATGAAAACCGAAGATTGAAAAAAAAATTGTGAAAGCAAGTGTAGAAAAGAAAGCACATTATATATAAGGAAACAATGATACTAACGATGTCAGTCTTCTCAGAAAAAATAATGAATACAAGAGACAATGGAGCAATTTTTCAAGGTTTGAAGAACAAAACTGTCAACCAAAAATTTTATGTCTAGCAAAATATTCAAAAATTTAAGTGAATTCAAAAGACATTTAGAGGGGCGCCTGGGTGGCTCAGTTGGTTAAGCATCCGACTTCGGCTCAGGTCATGATCTCGCGGTCTGTGAGTTCAAGCCCCGCATTGGGCTCTGTGCTGACAGTTCAGAGCCTGGAGCCTGTTTCAGATTCTGTGTCTCCCTCTCTCTCTGCCCCTCCCCCATTCATGCTCTGTCTCTCTTTGTCTCATAAATAAATAAATGTTAAAAATAAAAGACATTTAGATTGTTTTTTAATGAGAAAATTGTCAACAGCAGACATGCACTACAAGAAAAAATATTTCCTAAGATTGAAAGAAAATAACAAGCCGGAAACTCAATTCTGCAGGAAGGAATAAAGAACAGCAGAAATAGTCAGTACATGGTGCATATAAAAGACCAATGTCAGGCTGCCTGGGTGCCTCAGTTGGTTAAGCTCCAGCTCTTGATTTTGGCTCAGGTTATGATCTCATGGTTCATGAGTTCAAGCACTGACAGTGCAGAGCCTGCTTGGAATTAAAGTACTAATTAAAACACTATAATGTGGAATTTATCATGTAAGTAGATGAAACATAAATGACAACCATAACATAACATAAAGGATGAGGAGGTAAATGAAACTATACTGTTGCAGAACTATTACATTTTACATGAAGTAGTACAATATTAACTGTCAATAGGTTGTAGTAAATTAAAGATTCATATTTATAGTAGAGTGATAAAAAAAATAATAGAAGTATAGCTACAAAGCTAAAAAAGGAATTAAAACAGTAAAAAAAAAAAAAGTTTTGATTAACCCAAAAGACAAGGAAGGAAAATTGAGGAACAACAACAACAAAAAAAATAGATGGACAAAAAACAAATGGTGGGGCAATTGGGACTGGTGGCTCAGTTGGTTAAGCATCTGGCTCCTGGTTTTGGTTCAGGTCATGATTTCATGGTTTGTGGGATCAAGCCCCTCATTCAGCTTTGCCCTGACAGCATGGAGCCTACTTGGGATTCTCTCTTTTCTCTCTCTCTGCCCCTCTTCTCTCTCTCTCTGTCAAAATGAATACACATTTTAAAAAGAGTTTTAAAAGATTTAAAAAAAACACACATGGCAATTGACACACCTAAATCTAGTCATATTTATAATTATATGCAGAGTTAACAGATTAAACATTCCAACTAAAAGAGATAGAGTGGGGGCGCCTGGGTGGCGCAGTCGGTTAAGCGTCCGACTTCAGCCAGGTCACGATCTCGCCGTCCGTGAGTTCGAGCCCCGCGTCAGGCTCTGGGCTGATGGCTCGGAGCCTGGAGCCTGTTTCCGATTCTGTGTCTCCCTCTCTCTCTGCCCCTCCCCCGTTCATGCTCTGTCTCTCTCTGTCCCAAAAATAAATAAACGTTGAAAAAAAAAATTTTTTTTAAAAATAAAAGAGATAGAGTGAATTAAAAAAAATGGAGACCCACTCATATCCTATCTACAAGAGACACACCTTAAATGTAAAGAAAGACTCAGATAGATTGAAAGTAACAAAATGGATAAAGATATACCTTGCAGACAGTAAACATAAGAAAAGCGGAGTGGCTAAATTATTATCAGACAAATGGATTTCAAGACAAGGAGTGCTATGAGATAAAAATGTACACATCATAATAATAATGTTTCAACTCATAGAGAAGACATAACAATCGTAAATGATTCTCCAAAAGTTAAACACACTTATCTATAGGCAGCAATCCCATTTGTAGGTCATTAACTATGAGAATGAAAACATATGTCCACAAAAAGACTTGTATAATAATGTTTATAGTAATTTTATTCACAATAGTTTAAATTTGGAAACAAATCAAATGTTCATCAAGTGGAGAAAAATTTTATATATGGATCCAATGGAATCGTACTCAGCAAAAAAATGAAAATAAAAAACTGATGGTATATGCAACAATACAGATAAATTCTATATTATGCTAAGCAAAGATACCAGAGACCAGGGGGCACATGCTGTGTGAGTTCTTTTACATGGAGTTTTAGAACAGGCAAAACTTGTCTATGCCAGAAATATTCATCATCTTGGTAAACATGCAGGTTACATGGATGCATGCATTTGTTAAAACCCATAAATTGTATGTCAAGGGGGAAAATTGTAAACAAATACAATTATAAAGATGTATAAAGCATGATGTCCTCAAAACAAGAGTTTCTTTGAAAAAATAATAGAAAAGAACACACGGTGACTTCATAAGAAACAAAATCTACCAAGCACTGCAGACTCTCTGTTTTCCCATTTGGAGTTGGCAACCGATGATTCAGAGGCTTTGAATGGTAGCATCTGAATATACTTCTGTGCATTTCTAGTTGATTTTTGTGTGCAGTGTAGGATCAGGGTTCAGTTTCATTCTCTTGTATATGGGTATTCAATTTCCCCAACACCATTTGTTGAAGAAACTACCCTACCCTTAGTGTGTATTCTTGGCACCCTTGTGAAAGGTCAGCTCACCATATACATGTGGATTTATTTCTTGGTTTTTAGTCTGTCCCATTGGTTTATATGTCTGCCTTTATGCCAGTATTATATTGCTCTGATCACTGTAGCTTTGTAAAATATTTTGAAATTGGGGAATATGATGTCTCTAGTTTTGTTCTTTCTCAGGATTGATTTGGCTATTGGGAGTCCTTTGTGGTTCCATATGAATTTTAGAACTACTTTTTCTAGTTCTCTAAAAAATGTCATTGGAATTTTGATAGGGATTGCACCGAGTCTGTAAATGGCTTTGGGTAGTACAGACATTTTAACAATATTAAGTCTTCCAATTCATAAACACAAGATGTCTTTCCATTGTTTATGTCTTACATTTCTTTCAGCAATATTTTCTCATTTTCTGTGTACAAGTCTTTCACCCCCTTAGTTAAGTTTACTCCTAAGTTTCTTATTCTTTTTGGTGCTATTGGAAATGGCATTGTTTTCTAATTTCCTTCTCAGTTCATTGTTAGTATAAAATTCAAGTAAACATAGCTTGTAAGAAACATACCTAAATAAACTACCTACCTCCACCAAAATTTTTGAAATAAAGAAGTAAAAAAAGACTCCCATGCAAATACTAATTGAAAGAAAGCCTATATACCTGCATTAATAGTATACAAAATAGACTTTAAAGAAAAAGTGTTTGATAAGCTTTCGGAGCAAAACTACAAATGAAAGAAAAGTCTACCAATAATAGTAATAGTTAATAACTACTTAAGGGTGAAGTGTCATGATCTGAACTTAAATTCAACTGGTTCATCAAAAAAAGAGTTAATGGAGAAAAATGGCAAAATGTTAAAAACTTGGGGCACCTGGATGGCTTATTCAGTTAAGCATCTGACTCTTGATTTCAGCTCAGGGCATGATCCCAGGTTGTGAGATCAAGCCCTGTGTCAGGCTCCCTGCCCAGAGTGGAACCTACTTAAGATTCTCCCTCCCTCTGTCTCTCTCCCCCGGCTCACTTCTCTTTCTCTCTCTCTAAAAAAAAAAAAAAAAAAAAAAAGTTAAAAACTTTTAAATCTAACTAAGTAGAAGTATTCATTTTTCTATTCCATTTATTTCATAACTATTTCAGTTTTTCTAATTTAAAATTTTTTCAAAATAAAATGAAATCCTGCAAAGTAAAGTTAGGAGAAATTTACTTGAACAATTCATGAGCTAAAGAGAAAATTAGAGGGGCACCTCGCTGGCTCAGCTGGAGGAATGTGTGACTCTTGATCTCAGGGTCTGAGTTCGAGCCCCAAGTTGGGGGTAGAGATTACTAAAAATAAATCAAAAACATTAAGAAAAAGAGAATATCAGAAGAAACTATAAAATATTTAAAGTGAAAAACAAAAGCATTACATATTAAAACCTATGGAAAACAGCTAAGGCAGTATATAAAGGGAAATTCATAGCCTTAAATGAATTTATTAAAACCAGAAACATTTAAAATAAGCCCTTATGCTCAAATAGCTAAAAAAAAAGTTGAATAACAGAGTAATTCCAAGAAAATAAGATGAAGCAAGTAATTAAGATGCGAGCAAATGTTGATGGAATAGAAAATAAACAATAGATTCAACCAACCAAGGACTTGTACTTTTTTTTTTAAGGTTTATTTATTTTTGACAGATAGAGGCAGAGCACGAGTGGGAGAAGGGCAGAGAGAGAGGGAAACAGAATCCAAAGCAGGCTCCAGGCTCTGAGGTATCAGCACAGGGCCCAATGTGGGGCTTGAACTCACAAACCATGAGATCATGACCTGAGATGAAGTTAGAAGCTCAACTTACTGAGCCACCCAGGCGACCCCCCCCCCCCAGAACTTGTACTTTGAAAACTTAAGGAATACACTACCTAGAAAGACTGAAACAAAATTTAAAAAGTTCAAATAAACAATATTAACAAAAAAGACATAATAACAGGCATAGTAGATATATTAAAAATCACAAGTATAACAATACGATAAATATTGCCATTAAGTTTAAAAACTTCAACAAAATATGTATTCTTTTCTAGAAAAATATGGATTATTGAAATGAAGAAGCAATTACCAAAATTAACCTAAGAAGAAGTAGCAAATCTGTATAAACCAACCCATTAGGGAAACCAAGTCAATAATTTTAAGTATAAGCATACCCACCTCTCTAAAAGCACCAGATGTGTTACCTGCAAAGTTTTAGGAGACTTTCAAGGAACAGATAATTCATGTAGTTAAGTTTTTATTCAGAGAGTAGAAAAATAAGGCAAGTTTCATGTTCATGGTCATATCCACAGATAACATGAGTGCTATAAAGAGCTCTGGCTAAGCCCTAAGGGAAATCAGGGATATTTTCCTATAAAAGACCATACCTGAGCTGAGTCTTAGAGGATATACAGAGGCGCCTGGGTGGCCCAGTGGGTTAAGTGTCTGACTTTGGCTCAGGCCATGAGATCACGGTTCATGGGTTTGAGCCCCGTGTCGGTCTCTGTGCTGACAGTTCAGAGCCTGGAGCCTGCTTCAAATTCTGAGTCTCCCTCTCTCTCATTCTCTCTCTGCCCTCCCTCTCTCTCTCTCTCTCTCTCTCTCTCTCTCTCTCTCTCTGAAAAATAAACATTAAAAAAAAAACTTAAGAAAAAAATGCTATATAGAAGTTAGCCAGACAAGAACTAGAGAATTGAAAGCATTCATTCCAGCTAAAATGAACATTTTAGAGAGGAAAGGACAAGAGACAAATCTCTAGAGAGGAGCAGGGTGGTCTTGGATACCGTGCTTAGAAGTTTAAGCCTATATCGTGAGAATTAAGGGGTACGGTGGAGGAATTGTTTTTAAATGGGAGAAGGTAATAGGTTCGGATTTACATCTTAGAATATTCCGACAGCAATGGAAAATGGGTTGGAAGGGAGCAAATCTGAAGCCAGCAGACCCCATGTAAGTGGAAGCTGGCTTCTTGTGAAGGTCACCTGCCCCATATTCCTTGGCTGGTAAGTGCTTGGATGGGGCTTGCTCTTCATAGTTTAGGGGCCTAAACGTCACAGTTTAGACAAAAGCAGCAGACAATGTGCCAAGAAAGGATGAACTTGTCAATAAGTGGTTTTAAGTGTGACTATTTTAAAGCCCCAATCTGATGTCCTTGAAGTCCAACAAGCTCTTCTGAAACCTGAGTGTATAGTAATTCCTGTCAGTTCAGCCATAGGATCTCGTTGTTGGAGGGAAGCCCAGAGGCCCCTCTCCCGCCCAGGACGGGAATCTCTTCCAGAACACACCCAACAGATGGCCTACGGGCCCCAGTGTGAACGCTCTTCACCTTCAAAGGGAGCTCCCAGGCCCCCTGTTCCTCTGCTGGTCAGATCTAAATGCAGAAAATTCTCTCTCATGTGGAGCCAAATTCTTCCTCCCTGTAAGGTCACCCGTCCGCCACCAATGTCTTCTCTCTGAGTCTTCTCTTCTCAAGGAAAGACCATGAACCTTAGAGAGAGTAAGCATTAGGACATGGGATCACAGGGCCATCATAAAGGTTACAGTGTTTTAAATATACCAATGGTCGCACACCAGTGTGAATGTCCTTCATGCCACTGAGCGTAAATAGTTCAGATGATAGGTTTCGTGTTGTATGTGTCTTACCACAATTAAACACTTGAAAAGTAATTTCAAAAAGATGCCAGCTATATGCTGTCCAGTTAAAATAACCTGTCATGGTGCTTTGAACTTTAAACATTGGTGGCTCTTCAAAATGACACTGGATTCTTGTTTTGCCTCTTTCTAACTCATTCTTGCGTTCATGTCAGAACATCGTCAGAGTTTACTCCCATGCCTCTGTCTTTCAGCCAGGGTCTCAGTTTATCTTTGGGAACCAGGTTTTTCTCTCTTTGTCTCCCTCTCAATCCTGATGGTTCACTGGATCATATAAAATTGCTTTTAAAAAAAAAAATCTAAATTAGTATCATTAGCTCAGTTATTTCAGGGCAAAAAATTATAATACTTTGAACCCCCAGTAGTCTCACGTTGCTCTAACACAGTTCTAGCAAAGGAAAGATCTTTAAAATGGTTGCATCTCAAAATGCTAAGATCTTAACCTTTACAAGAAGAGTTTCGTTTTTTTGGTTTTGGGTTTTTTTTTTTGGATTGGACACCTATATTATTTATTTTTATTTTCAATTCCATTACAGCTAACATACAGTAATATTGGTTTCAGGTGTACAATATAGAGATTCAACAATTCCATACATCACCTCGTGCTCATCACAACAAGTACACTCCTTAAATGGCATCCATATTTAAACACCAGGAATAGTTTTTGTTGTTGTTGTTTCAAGATTTTACTTAAATTCTAGTTGGTTAACATATAGTGTAATATTGGTTTCAAGAGGAGAATTTAGTGATTCATCACTTACATACAACACCCAGTGCTCATCATAACAAATGCCCTCCTTGATGCCATCACCTATTTAACCCATTCCCCATCCACCTCCCTTCTAGTAAGCCTCCATTTATTCTCAATAGTTAAGGGTCTCTTATGGTTTGCCCTCCTCTCTCTTTTTTCCCTTCCCCTATGTTCATATGCTTTGTTTCTCAAATTCCACATATGAGTGGGGCGCCTGGGTGGCGCAGTCGGTTAAGCGTCCGACTTCAGCCAGGTCACGATCTCGCCGTCCGTGAGTTCGAGCCCCGCGTCAGGCTCTGGGCTGATGGCTCGGAGCCTGGAGCCTGTTTCCGATTCTGTGTCTCCCTCTCTCTCTGCCCCTCCCCTGTTCATGCTCTGTCTCTCTCTGTCCCAAAAATAAATAAAAATGTTGAAAAAATAAATAAATGTTAAATTCCACATATGAGTGAAGTCATGGTATTTGTATTTTTCTGACTTATTTCTCTTAGTATAATACTCCCTAGCTTTATTCACATCATTGCAAATGGCAAGATTTTATTCTCTTTGATTGCTGAGTAATATTCCATTGTATATATACCATATCTCCTTTATCCATTTATCAGTCCATGGACATTTGGACTCTTTCCAACTTTGTTTTCCTCTTTCTTTTTTTTTTTTTAACTTGTTTTCTTTTTTATTTTTTTAAATTTACATCCAAATTAATTAGCATATAGTGCAACAATGATTTCAGGAGTAGATTCCTTAGTGCCCCTTACCCAATTAGCCCATCCCCCTCCCACACCCCCTCCATTAACCCTCTGTTTGTTCTCCATATTTATGAGTCTCTTATGTTTTGTCCCCCTCCCTGTTTTTATATTATTTTTGCTTCCCTTCCCTTATGTTCATCTGTTTTGTCTCTTAAAGTCCTCATATGAGTGAAGTCGTATGATACTTGTCTTTCTCTAATTTCACTTAGCATAATACCTCCAGTTCCATCCACATAGTTACAAATGGCAAGATTTCATTCTTTTTGATTGCCAAGTAATACCCCAGTGTGTGTGTGTGTATGTGTGTGTGTGTGTGTCACATCTTCTTTATCCATTCATCCATCGATGGACATTTGGTCTCTTTCCATACTTAGGCTATTTTTGATAGTGCTGCTATAAACATGGGGGTGCATGTGTCCCTTCAAAACAGCACTCCTGTATCCCTTGGATAAATACCTAGTAGTGCAATTGCTGGGTCATAGGGTAGTTCTATTTTTAGTTTTTTGAGGAACCTCCTTACTGTTTTCCAGAGTGGCTCCACCAGCTTGCATTCCCAAGGAGTTTCATTTTTAAGAGAAGAGTCTCAGAGAACACTCACAACCCAAAGGAATCAGTAATACTAGCGAAGTTTTTAACTGTTTCATCTTGCTAATTCACTAACCAGTTATCTGGGTATGAGACTAGCTTCAATGATGGTGTGTTGAAATTTTTGATTTTCAAGAGATGCTTACTATTACATTTTCTGGCTGGGTGCGCCTGGGTGGCTCAGTCAGTAGAGCGCCCAACTCTTGATCTCAGGGGTCATGAGTTTGAGCCCTGAGTTGGGCGTAGAGTTTACTTAAAAAAATTTATTTTAATTTAAAAAGTTTCGGGGCACCCAGGTGGCGCTCTGCCTTTCAAAAATAAATAAACATTAAAAACAATAATTTCTTTTTTCTTGCCAAGGAGTGAACCTTAGTTTTTCTCCAGGGACAAAATCTGTCATGACCGCTGCTCATCAAACAGGCCAATCCCTGTTGTGCTGCTCCTGCCCCAGCAGTCATGACGTTGAGTCTATGGGGTCCTTCCGTGCCCCCACCAACCTCAGCCTCATTAGTTCTATGGCAGCTGTTTTATTTTTATTATTATTTTTTAATGTGTATTTAGTTTTGAGAGAGGGAGAGAAGCAGAGCGTAAGTGGGGGAGGGGCAGAGAGCGAGGAAGACATGGAATCAGAAGCAGGTGCCAGGCTCTGAACTGTCAGCACAGAGCCCCCTGTGGGGCTGGAACCCACACACCGTAAGATGGTGACCTGAGCCAAAGTCAGACGCCCAACCAACTGAGCCACCCAGGCGCCCTGTGGCAGCTGTTTTAGCCACGGCCTCAGGAATGCATGTTGTTTGTCATTTATAGCTACAGATAATTTGAGTGAGGTGGGATCAACTAGAGGACATCTAACATCTCAATTGACCCCAAGTTGACAGAGCATTTTAAAATGGAAGGCTTTCAATCACGTCGGCACTGCGTCAGTCTCTTTGATGTTAAAGTCTGCTGTGAAAAGTACTGATTTTTTGATCTGATATAATAGTTTGATGACTTATTCCTTTTTAGTTTCCCTCCCCCTTTAAAACCTAATGTTTGTACCTTGGAATGCACCTCAGAATGTGATTTTCCCCTAAAAATTTATTTCCTTAAGTTTTATAATATTTGTAATCTTGATTCTTTCCAAAACTACATTCTTTTTTTTGAAATATTTATTTTTTGAGAGAGACAGAGTGTGAGCAGGGGAGAGGCAGAGGGAGAGGGAGACACAGAATCTGAAGCAGGCTCCAGGCTCCGAGCTGTCAACTCAGAGCCCTACACGGGGCTCCAACTCACAAAATGTGAGATCGTGACCTGAGCCAAAGTCAGACACTTAACCTACTGAGCCACCCAGGGGCTCCAAAACCACATTCTTAAAATACATGGTACCTAGATCACTTCCCTGTGCGATCTTTGCAAGTGGTGTGTTTTTAAAAAATGGTTTGAAAACAAATTTTGACTTCTGGTAATGGCAGAGCAGCTTGTTTGGACAAACTCTCTCATAAATTATAATGATATAACTATTTAAATAATGTTTGGGGCGCCTGGGTGACTCATTCGGTTGAGCATCCAACTCTTGATTTCGGCTCAGATCATGATCTCACAGTTTCTTAGGTTGAGCCCCAAGTTGGTCTCTGGGCTGATGGGGCAGAGCCTGCTTGAGAGTCTGTCTCCCTCTCTCTCTGCCCTTCCCCCGCTAGCACTCTCTCTGTTTCTCTGAAAATAAAAAATAATAAGGAAAATAAGATAATACTCAAAATAAACAAATTGTGGGGCACCTGGGTGGCTCAGTCAGTGATAGCCTCCAACTTTGGCTCAGATCATGATCTTGTGGTCCATGGGTTCAAGCCCCTTGTCGGGTTCTGTGCTGACAGCTCAGAGCCTGGAGCCTGCTTTGGATTCTATGTCTCCCTCTCCCCCCCCACCTCTTTCTCCCTCTCAAAAATACATATACATTAAAAAAAAATTTAATAAATTGCATACATACAAAATAGTCCTTTGAAAGTAAGCAAAGTGGAGAGAAGTCTGGCCTTAAAAGTAGAAAGTGGACCTTGAGATTTGCATGTTTGCCAGAGCAACCCACGTCTTGAGTTGTTGGTGGAGAGTCAGGCTGGTAGAAGAGCCAGAATTGGGGTGTGGGGGTGGGATCTAGAAGGGAATAAACTATAGAAGGTATGAGACTCAAAATCTATCTAAAACATTCACTCCATTTCTTGACTGACCAGAAAAAAGAAAAAAGAAAAGAAAAGAGAGGAGAGGAGGAAAGAAGGAAGGAAGGAAGGAAGGAAGGAAGGAAGGAAGGAAGGAAGGAAGGAAGGAAAAGAAGGGAAGGAAGAAGGGAAAGAGAAAAACAAAAGATTTTTTTAAAAATTGAAGAATGAAAGGAAGAACAGAAAAGCTGGAAGCTGAAAGAACTGAGCAGAGGTCAACTGCTGTTGAATGCAGAAAAAGGGAGTTTGGAATTTGAGTCAAGCCAAGCTAATAAAGATTACTTTTCTAAGGAACCTAACAGAATCTAGAGTCTCCACATTGTACCTTTCACTATAACCAGCATACAATTAAAAACCACTAGATATGCAAAGTAATAGAAAAATGTAACCCATACTCAGGGCAAAAAAAGGAACCCTGAGATTATCTAAATGTTGTTACACTAAGTAGATAGGACTTTACGGCAACCATTATAAATATATTCAAGGACTTAAGGGAATGAATGGCTTACAGGAAGTTAACAGAATGGGGGAAATCACAGCAGAGACATAGAAAGTATAAAAACAGCACCAAAAGAAAATTGTAGAGCTGAAAATTACAATAACTGAAATAAAAATTCATTGGATGCCTTTTTTTTTTTTTTTTTACCTTGTACCCGATTTTCGCTTCTGATTATTTATCACAGTACATAAAGTTCAAATCAGCTAACCAAACCATCATCTTTAAATTCTGGCTTTATATAATTGTAAGTACTTACATTTATATTTTGCACTATGTAACTCTGGAGATGGTGGAACTTGTCCCAGTCATATGTAAACTTTGAATTGTCTACTTAGATGTAGAACTCTGGACCATGTGTCCCTAGCACTTCAAAAAATACTTTTTAAATTTTTTGTTACCTTGATAATTTCCTAACCTTCTGACTGTCATCTTCTGCAAATTTTGTGCATTACTCATTCATTTTGCCTAAGCTTAGGATAACAGAAAGGTCATAGTATAAAGAGAGAAATGCATTTGTGGTTGGGATTTGGCCTGTATTTATTTTAGAGCATTTGAGGCAATGGAAGATTTTTTTTCCTTAAAAAAATTTTTTTAATGTTTATTTATTTTTCAGAGAGACAGAGACAGTGAGCAAGCAGGAAAGGAGCAGAGAGAGAGAGAGAGAGAGAGCGTACGTGAGTTGGGGAGGGGCAGAGAGAGAGAGAGAGGGAGACACAGAATCTCAAGCAGGCTCCAGGCTCTCAGCTGTCAGCACAGAGCCCGATGTGCGGCTCCAACCCATGAGCCTTGAGATCATGACCTGAGCTGAAGTCAGACACCTAACCAACTGAACCACCCAGGTGCCCTTTTTTTTCTTTTTAGATCTAGAGACATCAGGATAACAGGAGGCTCTTTCTTTTCTTTGACCCCCTTTATGCATTTCTGTCACCCCCACCCCCTGCTTCATGGCAACCACCAGTCTGTTCTCTATGTCTGTGAACTTGTTTTTTGTTGTGTTGTGTTTGTTTGTTTGTTTGTTAGAGTCCACATATAAGAGAGATTACATGGTACTTGTCTTTCTCTGCCTGACTTAGCCCTCAAGGTCCATCCATGTTGCAAATGGCAAATTCCATTCTATTTTATGGCTGAGTAACATTCCATTGTATATGTATATCACATCTTCTTTATCCATTCATCTATAAGTGGACACTTGGGCTGTGTCCATATCTTGGCTATTGTAAATAATTCTTCAGTGAACATGGGGATACATATATCTTTTTAAGTTAGTATTTTTGTTTTCTTTAGATAAATACCCAAAAGTGAAATTGCTGAATCATAGAATAGTTCTATTAATTTTTTTGAGGAACTCCCACACTGTTTTCCATACTGGCTGTACCAGTTTTTATTCCCACAACAGTACACAAGGTTCCCTTTTCTCCACATCCTCACCAGCACTTATCTCTTGTCTTTTTGATAACAGTCAAAAAAGGTGTGAGATGATATCTCATTGTGGTTTTTATCATTTCCTGTTAATTAATTATGTTGAGCATCTTTTCATGTACCTCTTGGCTACTTGTATGTCTTCCTTGGAAAGATGTCTATTCAGGTCCTTTGCCTGCTTTTTAATCAGATTGTTTGGTCTTTGGGGCTATTGGATTATATAAGTTCTTTATATATTTTGTTTTGTTTTGTTTTGTTTTGTTTTTTTTTGGTTTGTCTGTGAAAGGGTCTTTTTTTTTTAAATACATGAAATTTATTGTCAAATTGGTTTCCATACAACACCCAGTGCTCATCCCAAAAGGTGCCCTCCTCAATACCCACCACCCACCCTCCCCTCCCTCCCACCCCCCATCAGCCCTCAGTTTGCTCTCAGTTTTTAAGAGTCTCTTATGCTTTGGCTCTCTCCCACTCTAACCTCTTTTTTTTTTCCTTCCCCTCCCCCATGGGTTCCTGTTAAGTTTCTCAGGATCCACATAAGAATGAACACATATGGTATCTGTCTTTCTCTGTATGGCTTATTTCACTTAGCATCACACTCTCCAGTTCCATCCACGTTGCTACAAAGGGCCATATTTCATTCTTTCTCATTGCCACGTAGCACTCCATTGTGTATATAAACCACAATTTCTTTATCCATTCATCAGTTGATGGACATTTAGACTCTTTCCATAATTTGGCTATTGTTGAGAGTGCTGTTATAAACATTGGGGTACAAGTGCCCCTATGTATCAGTACTCCTGTATCCCTTGGGTAAATTCCTAGCAGTGCTACTGTTGGGTCATAGGGTAGGTCTATTTTTAATTTTTTGAGGAACCTCCACACTGTTTTCCAGAATGGCTGCACCAGTTTACATTCCCACCGACAGTGCAAGAGGGTTCCCGTTTCTCCACATCCTCTCCAGCATCTATAGTCTCCTGATTTGTTCATTTTGGCCACTCTGACTGGCGTGAGGTGATATCTGAGTGTGGTTTTGATTTGTATTTCCCTGATGAGGAGCGACGTTGAGCATCTTTTCATGTGCCTGTTGGCCATCTGGATGTCTTCTTTAGAGAAGTGTCTATTCATGTTTTCTGCCCATTTCTTCACTGGATTATTTGTTTTTCAGGTGTGGAGTTTGGTGAGCTCTTTATAGATTTTGGATACTAGCCCTTTGTCCGATATGTCATTTGCAAATATCTTTTCCCATTCCGTTGGTTGCCTTTTAGTTTTGTTGATTGTTTCCTTTGCTGTGCAGAAGCTTTTTATCTTCATGAGGTCCCAATAGTTCATTTTTGCTTTTAATTCCCTTGCCTTTGGGGATGTGTCAAGTAAGAAATTGCTACGACTGAGGTCAGAGAGGTCTTTTCCTGCTCTCTCCTCTAGGGTTTTGATGGTTTCCTGTCTCACATTCAGGTCCTTTATCCATTTTGAGTTTGTTTTTGTGAATGGTGTGAGAAAGTGGTCTAGTTTCAACCTTCTGCATGTTGTTGTCCAGTTCTCCCAGCACCATTTGTTAAAGAGGCTGTCTTTTTTCCATTGGATGTTCTTTCCTGCTTTGTCAAAGATGAGTTGGCCATACGTTTGTGGGTCTAGTTCTGGGGTTTCTATTCTATTCCATTGGTCTATGTGTCTGTTTTTGTGCCAATACCATGCTGTCTTGATGATTACAGCTTTGTGGTAGAGGCTAAAGTCTGGGATTGTGATGCCTCCTGCTTTGGTCTTCTTCTTCAAAATTCCTTTGGCTATTCGGGGCCTTTTGTGGTTCCATATGAATTTTAGGATTGCTTGTTCTAGTTTCGAGAAGAATGCTGGTGCAATTTTGATTGGGATTGCATTGAATGTGTAGATAGCTTTGGGTAGTATTGACATTTTGACAATATTTATTTTTCCAATCCATGAGCAGGGAATGTCTTTCCATTTCTTTAAGTCTTCTTCAATTACCTTCATAAGCTTTCTATAGTTTTCAGCATACAGATCCTTTACATCTTTGGTTAGATTTATTCCTAGGTATTTTATGCTTCTTGGTGCAATTGTGAATGGGATCAGTTTCTTTATTTGTCTTTCTGTTGCTTCATTATTAGTGTATAAGAATGCAACTGATTTCTGTACATTGATTTTGTATCCTGCAACTTTGGTGAATTCATGTATCAGTTCTAGCAGACTTTTGGTGGAGTCTATTGGATTTTCCATGTATAATATCATGTCATCTGCAAAAAGTGAAAGCTTGACTTCATCTTTGCCAATTTTGATGCCTTTGATTTCCTTTTGTTGTCTGATTGCTGATGCTAGAACTTCCAACACTATGTTAAACAACAGCGGTGAAAGTGGACATCCCTGTGGTGTTCCTGATCTCAGGGAAAAAGCTCTCAGTTTTTCCCCATTGAGGATGATATTAGCTGTGGGCTTTTCATAAATGGCTTTTATGATGTTTAAGTTCCTTCTATCCCGACTTTCTCCAGGGTTTTTATTAAGAAAGGATGCTGAATTTTGTCAAATGCTTTTTCTGCATCGATTCACAGGGTCATATGGTTCTTTTCTTTTCTTTTATTAATGTGATGCATCATGTTGATTGATTTGTGAATGTTGAACCAGCCCTGCATCCCAGGAATGAATCCCACTTGATTATGGTGAATAATTCTTTTTATATGCTGTTGAATTCGATTTGCTAGTATCTTATTGAGAATTTTTGCATCCATATTCATCAGGGATATTGGCCTGTAGTTCTCTTTTTTTTCTGGGTCTCTGTCTAGTTTAGGAATCAAAGTAATACTGGCTTAAAAGAATGAGTCTGGAAGTATTCCTTCCTTTCTATTTTTTGGGATAGCTTGAGAAGGATAGGTTTTATCTCTGCTTTAAACATCTGGTAGAACTCCCCTGGGAAGCCATCTGGTCCTGGGCTCTTATTTGTTGGGAGATTTTTGATAACTGACTCAATTTCTTCGCTGGTTATGGGTCTGTTCAAGCTTTCTATTTCCTCCTGATTGAGTTTTGGAAGAGTGTGGGTGTTAAGGAATTTGTCCATTTCTTCCAGGTTGTCCAGTTTGTTGGCATATAGTTTTTCATAGTATTCCCTGAATTTGCTTGTATTTCTGAGGGATTGGTTGTAATAATCCATTTTCATTAATGATTTTATCTATTTGGGTCATCTCCCTTTTGTTTTTGAGAAGCCTGGCTAGAGGTTTATCCATTTTGTTTATTTTTCAAAAAACCAACTCTTGGTTTCATTGATCTGCTCTACAGTTTTTTTAGATTCTATATTGTTTATTTCTGCTCTGATCTTTATTATTTCTCTTCTTCTGCTGGGTTTAGGGTGTCTTTGCTGTTCTGCTTCTATTTCCTTTAGGTATTCTGTTAGATTTTGTATTTGGGATTTTTCTTGTTTCTTGAGATAGGCCTGGATTGCAATGTATTTTCCTCTCAGGACTGCCTTCGCTGCATCCCAAAGCGTTTGGATTGTTGTATTTTCATTTTCATTTGTTTCCATATATTTTTAAATTTCTTCTCTAATTGCCTGGTTGACCCATTCATTCTTTAGTAGGGTGTTCTTTAACCTCCATGCTTTCGGAGGTTTTCCAGACTTTTTCCTGTGGTTGATTTCAAGCTTCATAGCATTGTGGTCTGAAAGTATGCGTGGTGTGATCTCAATTCTTGTATACTTGTGAAGAGCTGTTTTGTGACCCAGAATGTGATCTATCTTGGAGAATGTTCCATGTGCACTCGAGAAGAAAGTATATTCTGTTGCTTTGGGATGCAGAGTTCTAAATATCTGTCAAATCCATCTGATCCAATGTATCATTCAGGGCCCTTGTTTCTTTATTGGCCATGTGTCTAGATGATCTATCCATTTCTGTAAGTGGGGTGTTAAAGTCCCCTGCAATTACCACATTCTTATCAATAAGGTTGCTTATGTTTGTGAGTAATTGTTTTATATATTTGGGGGCTCCTGTATCTGGTGCATAGACATTTATAATTGTTAGCTCTTCCTGATGGATAGACCCTGTAATTATTATATAATGCCCTTCTTCATCTCTTGTTACAGCCTTTAATTTAAAGTCTAGTTTGTCTGATATAAGTATGGCTACTCCAGCTCTCTTTTGACTTCCAGTAGCATGATAAATAGTTCTCCATCCCCTCACTCTCAATCTGAAGGTGTCCTCAGGTCTAAAAGGAGTCTCTTGTAGACAGCAAATAGATGGGTCTTGTTTTTTATCCATTCTGATACCCTATGTCTTTTGGTTGGCGCATTTAGTCCATTTACATTCAGTGTTATTATAGAAAGATATGAGTTTAGAGTCATTGTGATGTCTGTAGGTTCATGCTTGTAGCGATGTCTCTGGTACTTTGTATCACGGGATTCCCCTTAGGATCTCTTGTAGGGCTGGTTTAATGGTGATGAATTCCTTCAATTTTTGTTTGTTTGGGAAGACCTTTATCTCTCCTTCTATTCTAAATGACAGATTTGCTAGATAAAGGATTCTCGGGTGCATATTTTTTCTGTTCATCACATTGAAGATTTCCTGCCATTCCTTTCTGGCCTGTCAAGTTTCAGTAGAGAGATCCGTCACGAGTCTTATCGGTCTCCCTTTATATGTTAGAGCACGTTTATCCCTAGCTGCTTTCAGAATTTTCTCTTTATCCTTGTATTTTGCCAGTTTCACTATGATATGTCATGCAGAAGATCGATTCAAGTTACATCTGAAGGGAGTTCTCTGTGCCTCTTGGGTTTCAATGCCTTTTTCCTTCCCCAGATCAGGGAAGTTCTCAGCTATTATTTCTTCAAGTACACCTTCAGCACCTTTCCCTCTCTCTTCCTCCTCTGGAATACCAATTATGCATAGATTATTTCTCTTTAGTGCATCACTTAGTTCTCTAATTTTCCCCTCACACTCCTGGATTTTTTTATCTCCCTTTTTCTCAGCTTCCTCTTTTTCCATAATTTTATCTTCCAGTTCACCTATTCTCTCCTCTGCCTCTTCAATCTGAGCTGTGGTTGTCTCCATTTTATTTTGCAGCTCATTTATAGCATTTTTTAGCTCCTCCTGGCTGTTCCTTAGTCCCTTGATCTCTGTAGCAATAGATTCTCTGCTGTCCTGTATACTGTTTTCAAGCCCAGTGATTAATTTTATGACTATTATTCTAAATTCACTTTCTGTTATATTGTTTAAATCCTTTTTGATCAGCTCATTAGCTGTCATTATTTCCTGGAGATTCTTTTGAGGGGAATTCTTCCGTTTCATCATTTTGGATAGTCCCTGGAGTGGTGTGGGACTGCAGGGCACTTCCCCTGTGCTGTCTTGAATAAATTGTGTTGGTGGGTGGGGCCGCAGTCAGACCTGATGTCTGCCCCCAGCCCACCGCTGGGGCCACAGTCAGACTGGTGTGTGCCTTCTCTTCCCCTCTCCTAGGGGCGGGATTCACTGTGGGGTGGCGTGGCCCGTCTGGGCTACTTGCACACTGCCAGGTTTGTGGTGCTGGGGACCTGGCGTATTAGCTGGGGTGTATCGTCAAGGTGCACAGGGGCGGGAGGGGCAGGCTCAGCTCACTTATCCTTCTGTGATCCACTTCAGGAGAGGCCCTGTGGCACCAGGAGTGAGTCAGACCTGCCGTGGGAGGGATGGATCCGCAGAAGCACAGCCTTGGGTGTTTGCACAGTGTAAGCAAGTTCCCTGACTGGAACTGGTTCCCTTTGGGATTTTGGCTGGGGGATGGGCGAGGGAGATGGCGCTGGCGAGCGCCTTTGTTCCCCACCAAGCTGCGCTCTGTCGTCCGGGGCTCAACAACTCTCCTTCCCGTTGTCCTCCAGCCGTCCCGCTCTCTGAGCAGAGCTGTTAGCTTATAACCTTCCAGATGTTAAGTCCCGCTTGCTGTCCAAACACACTCCATCCATCCGCCCCCGCCCCCCCCCCCCCCCCCGCTTTTGCAAGCCAGACTCCGGGGCTCTGCTTGGCCAGCAGACTGCCCCTCTGCCCCCACTCCCTCCCGCTAGTCTGTGTAGCACGCACCGCCTCTCCGCCCTTCCTACCCTCTTCCGTGGGCCTCTTGTCTACGCTTGGCTCTGGAGAATCCATTCGGCTAGTCTTCTGGTGGTTTTCTGGGTTATTTAGGCAGGTGCGGGTGGAATCTAAGTGATCAGCAGGACGCAGTGAGCCCAGCGTCCTCCTACGCAGCCATCCTCCCAAAAGGCTCTTTATATATTTTGGATATTAACTCCTTATCAGGTATATAGTTCACAAATATTTTCTGTCATTCAACAGGTTGCCTTTTCATTTTTCTGATGGTTTCCTTTGCTGTGCAGAAGATTTTTAGTATGATATAATTCCACTTATTTGTTGCTTTTGCTTTTTGTGTTAGATTTTAACAAATCATCGCCAAGACCTATGTCAAGGAGCATATCACCTATATTTTAATCTAAGAATATTATGGTTTCATGTCTTAACATTTGAGTTTTTAATATATTTTCAGTTGGTTTTTGCGTATGGTGGGAGACAGTGGTCCATTTTCATTCTTTTGCATGTGGCTGTCCAGTTTTCCCATCATGATTTATTGAAAAGACTGTCTATTTTCCAATGTATATTCTTGGCTCCTGTGTTGTAACTTAACTGGCCACCTATGTGTAGGTTTATTTCTGAGTTCTCTATTCTGTTCCATTGATCTATGTGTCTGTTTTTATGCCAATACCATCCTGTTTTAATTCCTATAGCTTTGTAATATAGTTTGAAATCAGAGAGCATGATGCCTCCAGCTTTGTTCTTCTTTCTCAAGAGTGCTTTGGCTGTTTGGGGCTATTTGTGGTTCCATACAAGTTTTAGGATTATTTGTTATATTTCTTTGAAAAATGCCATTGGAATTTTGATAGGGATTGCATCAGACCTATAGAGTGCTTTGGGTAATATGCACATTTTAATGATATTGATTCTTCTAATCCCCAAACACAAGATAGCTCTCCATTTATTTGTGTCTCCTTTAATGTCTTTCATAAATGTCTTATAGTTTTAATACATAATCTTTCACCTCCTTAGTTAAATTTATCCCAAGGTATTTAATTCCTTTTGAAGCAATCTATTGCTGTATAGAAACACAATAGATTTTTGGATGCCTTTAACAGCATTTTGGAGTCAGCTGAAAAAACCAGTGAACTCAAAGGTAAATCATTAGAGGTCACTAAATATGCACAATTAAATTAAATATACGCAAAAGTTCCAAACATTTGAAAGTTAACCAATACATTTATAAAAGTCCATGATTTATGTCACAAGGGAAATTTGAAAATATTTTGAATAGGATTTTAATAAAAATATAAGATATCAAAGTTCATGTGATGCAGCTAAGGGAGTACTCAGAGGGAATTTTACATGTTTAGGTTCATATATTAGAAATGAAGATGCGGTGCCTGGGTGGCTCAGTTGTTTAAACCAATTCTTAACTGATTCTGGCTCAGGTCATGACCTCACGGTTTGTGAGTTCGAGTCCCACATTGGGCTCTGTGCTGAGAGCTCAGAGCCTGGAGTCTGCTTCGGATTCTGTGTCTCCCTCTCTCTCTCTGCCCCGCCCCTGCTTGCACTCTGTCTCTCTGACCCTCAAAAATAAATAAACATTAAAAAAAAAAAAGAAATGAAGAATAACTTTAAATAAATCATCTATTCATCTCTTGATGAAAGGATACATAGAAAGTAGCAAATCCATACATCGGAATGTTATTTGGCAATAAAAAGAAATGAAGTGTGGATGTATGCTACAGCGTGAAGAGCCCTGAAGACATTATGGTGGGGGGAGGGAAGTTATGGGGGAGGACATTATGCTAAGTGAAAAAAAATCAGTCACAAAAGACCACGTTTTGTGTGACTCCATTTATAGCAAATGTCCAGAATAGGTAAATCTGTGGAGACAGAAATCGGATTTGTGGTTGTTTAGATCTGAGAAGGGGGGTTAGCAAGGGGTGGGGTGACTGATAAAGGGCCTAGGATTTCCTCTGGGGAGTGATGAGAATGTTCTAAAATGTATTTAATGTCAGTTGCACAGTTTTTTGGATATACTCAAAACCATTTAATTGTACACTTTGGGTGGCTGAATTATATAGCATGTGAATTATATCTCAATAAAGCTGTTACCAAAAATAATCTAAATTTACAACCTAAGAAACCAGAAAGAAAGTGAGCGAATTAAACCCAAAGTAAGTAAAAATGAGGGAATATGATAAGAGCAGAAGTCAGTGAACTAGAAAACAGAGGAACCAGAGAGAATGTCAAGCCAAAAGTTGGTTCTTTGAAATGATTAATAAAAGTAAATACCTAGCAAGACTGGCAAAGGAAAAAGAGAAAGAATAAATAGACAACATCAGAAATGAAAGAAAGGAAGGAGTACAAGTCCTACAGACATGGAGGTGGTTGCATGACTACATATATGTAGCAAAAACTCATTAAACTATATGCTTCAATGGGTAAGTTTGATTATAAACAAGTTCCATCTCAACAAAGCTATAAGAGAACCAATTGATATCATCCACCTGATTAATAAAGTAAAACCACATGATTGCATCAGTTGATGTCAGTCCTCCAGGCTTCAAGATAGAAGACTCTTAGTTTTTTTTCAGCCCAATCTAAGCATCTTTCCCCATCACCGGTTGTTAAGTCCACCCCCCCCCCCCAGGCATCTTCACAATGTCAAAGTGTACATCTTTCAAAGGCCATATGAGTACGTCTCTTCAGTGTACTCCCATGATTTGCGATGACCATTTCAACCCTGCTACTACCCTTTTTCTTACTCCCTTAAAAAAGGCCCTGGTGAAACTCTGAAGATTTACTTTTGGCTGGCCATTTCTGTCTTTGCAGGCTTCTAAGAACTGGTCAATGACTAAAGGCTACTACAGTTCGTTGACCCTGTTACAACAAAATCTACACCATGAGCACAGGTCAACCCATTCAGTGGTTTCTTTTCCCTCCTGCGGTGATTATGTGCTACAGCAAAATGAAGTTCAGTACCTGGTTGTGTGAGTGGCCACATATCCAAGGACCATCAAAAGCACATAGACTAAGACCCACGGGAACCTCACCTCGGGTCTATGACAGACTACAAGAAAAGCCAGAGATTTTTCTTTAAAAATGCATCCAGAAGACACAGTTCTTCCCAAAGAGAGGGAAGCAAAGGTGGAAATCAATTTCCTTACTCCTATGTTATTCACTCAGCTGAAAACCATAAAAAGGAGGCCTTTTTATGCTTTTTGAAGGTTGTATTAGTGAATCATTTCACTCTGTGGCTTTGTGATGTCTCAAACTTATTCTGAGCAATACTGCTTTTGACCAAATTCTAGCCTTTGCAGCGTTAGGGCTTCTGGGCAGAATCTTGAGGCGAGATAGGGAAGGCTTCCCAAGTTTCTCCATGCAGACCAAAGACCCAGTAGGAATAAATTGTGAGGCAGTGGCATACACAATTTAAGAGGGAAAGACTCGGTGTCAGATAGACATAGATTGTAGTCTCAATTTTGGCAATGATTAAGTGTATGGCCTTGGGCAAGCTGTTTAACCTCTCTGAGACTTAGTTTATGTCTAGGATGGGCATAATACCACTACCTACTCATAGGGTAGCCAAGAGAATTACGTGAAAAAACAGCTGTAAAGGGCATATAACAGTATCTGACAAAGAATAAAAGAACTCATAATACTATTTCTTCATGTTTACATATATGTTCTGCTGAGGAACCTAGCACTCTGGTACATTGCTGGTGGGAAATACACATTGATACGGCATTTTTGGAAGGCAATTGCTGTTAAATTTTTTATCTTTATTCGGTTTTGTTTATTTATTATGAGAGAGAGAGAGTGAGCAGGGGAGGAGCAGAGAGAGAGAGGGAGACAGAATCCCAAGCAGGCTCTGCACTGTCAGCACAGAGCCTGATGGGGGGATTCCAACCCACAAATTATGAGATCATGACCTGAGCCAAAATCAAGAGTCGAACGCTTAACCGACCAAGCCACCCAGGTGCCCCTACTGTTAAATTTTTTAAATCTCATGGGCTTCCACCTCGTAATTGCACTTGTAGGTGTCTGAATTGCAGAACTCTTCCTAAGTGCATTTTTAACTCTGAAAAATTTGAGTTTGGTGTACTAATAAACCTTATCAAACATACCTGTAGATAAGCTTTTTCCTACAGAGTGCACTGTGTCATTCTGAACTTAAAGAGTGCTAGCTTTTTTTTTCTTTTTTTTTTGTGAAAGAGTGGGGGAAAGAGAGAGTGCGCACAAGTGCGCACACAAGCAGGGGAGGGGGAGAGGGAGAGAGAATTCCAAGCAGGCTCCATGCCCAGGGGTCGATCCCAGGACTGTGAGATCATGACCTGAGTCGAAATCAAGAGTCAGATGCTCAACCAACTGAGCCACGCAGGAGCCCCAAGAGTGCTAGCTTTAATAAAGAATCATCAATGGGTTTCTCACGTTTCCAAGAAAGTCAATCGTCGTTTCCTGCTATGTAAGAAACGCTTAGAATTACACATAGTAGAATTTTTTTTAAATCTTAGAAATAATAATACGGCTCAACCATCTTCTCTTATAGATGAGAAAATTTTAGGCCCACTCAAGTAAGATAACTCCCCCCATTAGCCAACTGCCCGTGATGGAACCCCAGAACAAACTGGTCCAACTGCCAGTTTGTGTTCTCGAAAGCCAGCTGTGTCCTAAGAATTCATTCTCCCATATTCTCAATGCAGCAGGCATGACGACTTGTCCACCCAGTATTCACTCCCCCTTTTGTCCTTCCTAATAGTTAAAAAACGCTAGCTACCCAGACTCCCTTGCAGCCAGACCTAGCTCTCCAGTACATCAGCCTTGGACTGGCCACCTTTTGTTGCTTCTTGCCAAGCCCTTTCTTGGTTAAGCCACTGCAATCCTGTTTTTACATCCCCTTCACTTCTCAAGGAGAAGAGAGGCTGTGTGTATAAAGTCTGCCATGCTGAAATTCAGCTTGCTGTCTTCATTCCTGTCTCGGGGGAGGAAGGCATCACCCTTCTCTCCAAATGTAACCATTCCTGTCTCTTTCTGTCTCCTTCCATCTCCTCCTCCTCCTCCTCCTTCTTTTTTTTTAAGTTGTTTAATTTAGTCAAGTAATCTCTACACTCCATGTGCGGCTCGAACTCATGACCTTGAGATCAAGAGTCACTGCTCTTCTGACTGAGCCAGCCGAGTGGCCCCTTCAATCCCCTTCTTAAGTCTCTTCTCTCTTCTCGTCCCCCCTGCTCGCTCCAAAGATATCTTTAACGTTTCCCTTCAGTTGGGACTTCCTTACAAAATACCATTCTTTTGCCTCACTTCATGCCCTAAAAACTCTGGGAGAAGAGATTCCAAAAGACTGCCCTCCCTGTGGCTAAGAATTATTTGGGAATACCAAAATCTGAGGAACACAGTTCAGCACTCACTCTGTCTAGGCTCGTAACATTTTACCTTGTTGGCCCACCTTTCCCATCATGAACTCTGACCTCTCCCGGCTTCCTGACCTCACTCTCTCCAGCTCGCTGACCCAGTCTGCTGCTCAGCTTCCTTCTCTGATCCCTCTCTACCAACCTTGCCCTTGGAAGCTGGGGTCCCTCCGGTTACCTCCCAGACTCTCTGGGAAGCCTCTCTCACTGATGTGGTCTCAATTATTGGTATTTGCTCACTGTCTCCAAAACGACTTCCATAGCCCCTAGTTGTTTAGTTTCTTGTGTCCTGATCTTCAATATTTTTAGTCATCTAGATACTCTCCAGCTTCTCCTGGATCTCCAGTCTCAGGATGTCCAAAGCCAAAGCCCCAGTATCCCCTTCCCACACCAAACCTGCTTCTGCAGCCCTGCCCCTTTCGGGAAAGTGCATCGTCGTAAGGCCAGGAATCCGCACCGGAAGGCTTGAAGGTGCAATCTGTTCTATACCAACACCCATGTTCCTAAACATCGGCATGCGGTACAGAACTGACCGATGGAAACCACAGGGAAAATGGGTACAACGCTTCACTTCATCAGTGGCAAAAAAAAAAAAAAAAGGGAACCTAATAGAAATGGTAGCATGGTCTTACCTATGTTAGATGGTTGAGAAGTACATAAATACTACAGTGAACATGGCACTTGCAAAGACCCATAGTTTGCTTATGGAAGTGGTATTGGAAGGCTGCCTTTTGTAAGTTACCGTGAGGCACAGAATGGAAGCACCAGGTGTGGGTAAGTGTGGCTCATAACACACATGGGGAACTGAGGCAGCTGGTAGATGTTTGAGGGTGTGTGTGTGTGTGTGTGTGTGTGTGTGCGCGCGCGCGCGCGGGGGGGGATATGTTTTGTATATCCCTAAACTGAATGTGGTTTTCTGCCTTCACCTGGTATTTCTTGACAGGCAAGTATGTGCAAAGCTGATCCTGAAATTTGTATCATGCCCAGATTGTTCCCTAATATATCAGGAGGACTGAAACAAGTTTGAGTTTTCAAAGCAAAGATTATGGTCGAGCCGACCGTATCTTGGAAAACGCTCTCTGGTCACCCACACGAGCCCTTGGTCGTGAATTCCCGTGAATTGTGCTCCTCTCCGCATCTGTTTCTTCTTCTCCATCCCTGCCGCTCCTGCTTCAATCCAGATGCGGTTCCCCCCTCCTGTGAGGTTGTAACAGCCACCCCACGCCCTTTGAACTGCGCGGCCTCATCCCACCTGTCATCAGGAGCAGCCCGCAGCCAGTCAATGAGGCCTCCCGGCATTTGATGGGGCTGTGGTCCCTGACTCCTGAGCCACGTGTGCCCTGGCAGATGTGGGCTGATTCAAGGCTTCTTGTAGGGCGTTGTGGGGACTTGAGCACATAGTAGACGTTCCACAAGTGCTTGTTTTCCTTCCCCTTTCCTATTTCTTAACTCAAAAGCATGATTTAAAAATACGCATAGTGCTTCCATACTTTGCGTGGGATCAAGCCAGATCTCTTGAGAAGGGTTTACAAGACCCTCCCCATCTGGATCTGGCGCGACTTGAAGCCTCATATTCTTTATCTCCAGCTCAGGTCCCAAGTCACCTCTTGTTTGAAACCCACCCACTGTTTCCTCCCCTCCCTCACTCAGAAATGTACTTTGTCCCTCCCTCAGAACTCCCATCATGCAATGTACAAACACCTCTGATAGCATCTCCCCAGTCCGGTGGAGTGCACTCTGCCACTTACGAAACACCCAGGACACTCATCCCCTTTACTAACAGAATTCAGTTTTATTCACTAAGTTCATCTTATCCAACCCTCTCCCATGAAACTCAGGGATGGTGACTCTATTCTCAGAACTGAGGGAGATCCTGACTAGTCTGTACCATTGAGGGTATTTCATTCCCTTTGTGAGCGATGAAGTTTGAAATGGGCACGTGACCTGATTCTGGAAACTAAGATGGGGAGGTACATCTTCTGGGAAATTTGTGACAGAAATTTCCTCTATTCTAAGAAAGAAATACAGGAAGACATGCTTGTCTTTCTCCCTTTGGATGTTGTGATGTTTGATGTGATGGCTGGAATTGCTGCAGCCATATTACCTCTAGCCTGGTTTGGACGCCGATATACACAAAACAAGTCGAATCCGAGAGAATTATAGAGAAGAGGAGCTGGAACTGTATATAAAGCACATGCCACCTGCCCTAACTCTGGACTATTTGATATTCGAGACAATAAATGTGTCTGTTGTTCAAGCTGCTCTCACTTGGGCTTTCCGTCTTGATGAAAACTGACCTTAGAGTTATTTATGAGTCTCTCTTCAGTGACAGTGAGAAACACAAAGGGTTTCTTCAATTTATATCCCCAGCACTAGGAAGCACATACCACATATCAGAGGCTCAGCAAATATTTGTTGGATGGATGGATGGATGGATGGATGGATGGATGGATCTCTCAGCATCCTGCCTGTCGTGCTTTCTAATATCTGCCTTCTCAAATATCTTACTAATCATGGAATCTGTATATTAGATAAAAGATTGGGAGGAGGCAAGGTGTTTGGGCAGGAAGTCCAGAAAGTCATAAAACAAAAGAGCAGCCATGACTGGTATCCTAGGAGTGCCTCAGGGCATCAGGGGAAAGCACCTGAGCTGGTCCTGGGGCCTGTGTTGCAGGGGTGGAGCGGGCATGTCTGTGACAGCTACCGAACCCTCCTGAACCTTCAGCCTCTCTTTCACCAGAGCTGACAAAGCCCGAGGGTCTAGTACTCCAAGCACAGACGTATATCTCACACAGGTGATGGGGAGGGAAGACTTCCCTAAATTAATAATATCTGGATATCTCTGATGAACCAGCCAGATATAAGGAGAGAATATAATCATGGAATCTTACCTCTATGGTGTCCTCTCTGAGCCTGCATCATTTCACTTAGTCCTCTCCACCTACCTGATGAGTTGGGCACTATGACTTCTTCCACTTACCAGGTAAGGAAACTAGTCTAGAGTTTAGGTGACCTGCCTACAGCCAGTAGGTGCTGGACCAAACTCCAGAACCCTGAAAGATGGATGCAAAGTTGCCCTCTGACTATCTTCCTCAAATATCAGTTGGTTAGCTAGCCACTAATATGTTTGACCCTTCCCATACCTTGTCCCCTCCTCTACCTCATTTATTTCGAGGACACAGATCCTATTATCCGCTGAGAAGATGGTGGCCCAGAGAGGTTTAGAAACCATACCAGAATCACCCAGCTAGTAAGTGACAGAGATACCTCAGTTCACTCAATAATCACGGGGCCAAATTTTCCTTGCGGTTAGCGGTGTGCTCTATACTGGCTCCCTGGAAGGAAAGCCGTGGTGTGTGATGTTTTCCCTCATTGTACAAATTGTCCCCCACAGTTGATTTCAGGCTACCAACTGCTGAACACCTGGCTTGCCGGTGTGAGTGGACTCCAGCACACTCTACCTGCAGAGTACCACTGGCTCTCCTCAAGAGGCAAAACCAGTGTTGGCCAAAGCCCTGGAATTGCAAATCACATGGCAGCTTCCCCTGGTTCCCCTCTCAGGAATGGCACTTTCACCTCTCTGGGTACCCAAGGGCAAGTCATGGAGCACTACTGGCCGGTCCTCCTCCGTCCACTTCCGAACAATGACCAAGTCTGCTCTCTTCCACCTCCTAAATATCCCTCAAACCCATCTAGTCCATCCCCTCTGCCCCTGCCAGGACCCGAGCCTTTTGGATCTCTTATCCAGACCACTACATGATGTCCCAACGGGCTCCCCTTCATCCAGCCTTGCCCTGCTGAGTACATGTATCCTTCATACTGTGCCCAGAGTCATTCCGTGAAAGTGAAAATCTGATCCTTCATTGGCTTTAAGATTATGACCAGTCCTCACCACTCTCTCTGGACCCAACCCTATAGGATGGCCTCTCCCTTCTCCAGTCTTAACCCGCTGGCCCTGGCTTTCTGTGGCCCAGCCTTATGGGTCTTGTTTCGGTTCCCCCATTGAGTATGGCTGTTTCATACCTCGGGTCTTTATACGTGTAGTCCCCTTTCCTGGAAAGGTCTTCCCCTCCCTTCTTCATCTCCTGTACTCCTACTCATCCTTTAAGTCTCACCTGAAAATCACTTCTTCCAGGAAGCCACCCCTTGGATCCTCAGACTAGATCAGACCTTTCCATTACAGATTTCCAAAACATCCTGCACTTCTCTTTCTCATTACCCACTACCTGTCTTCCCCAACTTCTCACGGCTTATGGTGAGAAATGCCAGATTTTAGAGATAGTATTCTGCACGCAGTCGCCGAAGGAGTCCTGCTAAAAGGCAAGTCAGTTCTTACCACTCCTCCGTTCAAAACTTTGAACAGCTTGGCAACTCTCTCAGAGTAAACTTCAAGGTCTGTACCAAGGCCTACTGAGCCCTACAAAATCTGTTATCTTCTGTTACTCTCCCCACTCTCTTACTCTGCTCTAGCCACACTGGCTTTCTTGCTCTTCTTTGACTATTGTCCTGCCTCAGGACCTTTGCATGTGCCGTTTCTTCTGTTAGGAAGACCACAAGACTCACTCCCTCCATTTCTTCAGATCTCTGCTTATATGTTACCTCACCAGAGAAGCTTTCATTAGCCACCTTATCTAACCGTGTTGTGTTTTTCTCCAACACTACCAAGCAGTTTGCTAATTTCTATCAGGTACTGACTGGGTGTCCTACAAATTTAATTAAATCTTCACACTATCTACCTGGAGACAGTGTCAGATCCCACGGGTTCAGGGCTCTCAGTCCCAGAAGACTGCCCCTACTTCAGATGCCAATTCCAAGTCCAGACTGTCACATGTGCTTCGGACCAACTGGCTATAAATTGCAGGTTCCCACAGGTCCCTCCTCGGGTTTGATTGATTTGCTAGAGTGGCTTTAATCTACAGACCCTCAATTCCCCTTCCTAGAGGTCAGTTGGTGGAATTAAAAATTCCAACCTTCTAATCACTTGGTCCTTCTGGTGACCAGCCTGAGGTGATCTAGAGACCCACTGTAAGTCACCTCATTGCACAAAGTGACTCTTTATGAATAACAAAAGACACTCTTATCACTCGAGAAATTCCAAGGTTTTAGGAGCTTTGTGCCAGGAATCAGAGACAAAGTATATTTCTTATTATACCACACCAACCAAACCCCCATCTCAGCGGTATCTCTCCCCCTTGACCTGCTTTGTTTTTCTTCATAGCCCTTATCACCTCATGACAGATAATCTGTACTTATTGGTTCATTTGTTTATCTGTTGTCTCTTCCTCTCTACCAGATGAGCTCCAGGAGAGCAAAGACTGTGTTTTGATCGCTGTTGTGCCCCTGCCAGTGAGAACAGCTTAATAGTACTTTTTTTTTTTTTTGGTAATGATTTATTCAATTACTGGATCCTGGAAAGATTCATGGAAGAATCTCAGAAAATCTCTGGTACAATGCTGCTTATTTTTAGAAACATTGCTCTCGGGTGATCCATTGACTTGTACTTTCTGGTAATATCCTTCCAGCATTGGTCCTCTGCTTTTTCACTAATCCACCTTTCTTTTTGTGGAGAAAATAGTCCCCTGGGCCACAGTCCCAGCACTTAGAATGTGCAGTAGAAGCAGCTGTTGAGAAGAGGAAATGGCAGGGTTTGAGGGGACTGTAAAATCTGCCTGTGCTTTGCCCCACTCTGAGAAAATGTAAATGTATTTTAATACCAAAGGTCAGAGACACAGTTTATTTTATCCTCTTTCCCTTAGAAGAAATTACTTTTAGCTTAAAGAACACGTCCAGATAATTTCCATCGGTAAACAAAAGAAATTTGAAAGTGAATGGATTAACAGACTCATCTTTGCTCGGTACAAACCAATAAAAAGAGTCTCCTTTGTTCCTTCCTGTCTTAAGTAGAGGATGATTCCAGAGGTTAAGGGCGGCTCGTGGGGATTCCTGACACTTCCAAGTGATAGATCAGGCTTGGTGGGGGGCAGGGGGTCACATCCATTAGATGAGATTCCCATGAGAAATGTCATCTCATTGTTAGGGTAGAATTGAACCCTCTTCCTGACACAGAGGCTCACTGGATGTCTAGTGGCATCAGGTGCTGTACTCTGTCCTCGTTTCCGCCCTGACTCCCGATTCCCTGCTTTGGCTGGGGTTCTTTTCTTTTCTTTTTAACGTTTATTCATTTACTCTGAGAGCGTGCATGAGTGTGGACACATGAGTGTGCAAGCGAGGAAGGGGCAGAGGGAGAGAGAGAATCCCAAGCAGGTTCCACGCTATCAGCACAGAGCCCGATGATGTAGGGCTTGAACTCACCACCCATGAGATCATGACCTGAGCCAAAATCAGGAGTCAGACGCTTAACCAACGGAGCCACCCAGGCATCCCTGGCTGGAATTCTTTAACTTCCTTGGGCTCTGCTTCCTTGTCTGTAAAATGAAGCCTGGACCCTGTGCAGCATGATGGTCAAGTGCTCAGGCTCCGGAGTTAGAAGGCTGGGGTCTAACTCTGGCTCTGTCATGTCCCAAATTTCCGGTGTGGGACAACCTATGTAATCCCTCTTTGCCTCAGCTCTCTCACTTGTAAAATGAGGGAATGATAGTACCCACCACTTAAGGTTGTTATGAGGGTAAGTGATGGCTTAAACCTCTCTGGCACACTGTAAACATTCAGTGTTAGCGTAAGGAAACATTGTTTTCTCCTCTACTACTCACACCAAGCACATCTGTGACCAGACGTATGGGTGATTTTTCCACACCAACCGATCTTCTGACACCAGCTGGGTGTCCTACAATTTAACTTAATTCTGACACTGTCTACCTGGAGAAGGCATCAGATCCCACAGGTTAAGGGGCTCAGTCCCACAGGACTGCCCCCCCCACACTCTCTTTCCCCCACCCCAGAGAATGCCAATTGCAAGTCTAGATTGTCACATGTGATTCCGGCTGATCAGCTATAAATCAGATATTCCCATGAACCCCTCCTCAGGTTTGATTAATTTGCTAGAGTAGCTCACAAAACTCAGGGAAAAGTTTATTTCCTAGTTTACCAGTTTGTTATGAAGGATATAACTCAAGAACACCCAGACAGAAGAGATGCATAGGGCAAGGTATTTCGGGGGGGGGGGCTGGGAGCTTCCACACCCCCCCCAAGGTCTGCCACCCTCCCAGCACATCAGCCCAGAAGCCCTCTGAACCCCACCCTTTTGGGGTTTTATGGAGGTTCCATTAAGTAAGCATGATTGATTAAATTATTAGCCACTGGTGATTAAACCTCCATCCCCTCCCCCCTCCCCCAAGTGTGACAGGGAGGCTGAAAATTCCACCCCTCTAATCAAGTTTGGTTCCCCTGGCAACCAGCCCCCATCCTTAGGGGCCTTCCAAAAGTAACCTCATTAACATCAACTCAGATGAGTTTGAAAGGGGTTTGCAATGATAATGAAAGACACCTTTATTACTCTTATCACTTAGGAAATTCTAGGCGCTCCATGCCAGGAATGGGATGAAGACCAAGTATGTTTCTTATTACAAATCACAATATTATAGTTGGCTAATATTACCCTTTTAGGAATGTAGGATGCTTTTGATGCACGTAAGAGGAAACAGAACTAGAAGTGATCGAAACAAGTTTTTGTGATCACCAGGCTACTTTTGCAAAATTAGTTTTTGAACATACACTCCAATACATGCATTTATTTTAAAAATTCTATTCTTATACTGCTGTACCAGTGTTTATATAAATTATAAAAAATTTAGAGAAATTGAGAGGTTGAGATAAAAAACAATTTTCAGTAGAAGTTCTAATACCTTCTTTCCACAAAACAAAATGGATCAACGAATCATGTTGTGGACATTCCATTTAGGAGATCAAGGGCGTAAACCAGTGGTCTCACCCAGAGTCGACTTCACTTTCACAGGGGACGTTTGTCAAACCCCGGAAGGGGGCTTCTACTGGCATCCAGTGGATAGAGGCCAAGGATGCCGCTAACCATCCTATAGTGCACAGGACAGCCCCTCACGACAAAGAATTAGCCTGCCAAAAATGTCAATAGTGCCAATCTGAGAAGCCCTGGCCAAACAATCAGGAAAGCTAGTGTCTCACAAGGCAAAAAAATCCTGAGACAAGGTGGTTCTGAAGTTGATTCATTCTGAGACTCCGTGGCCCCGTTCTTTCCTTTTCCTCTCTACCAGTCTCATGCATCGATGTTGTCCTTGGCTTGTCCCTTGAGGTCCCAAGATGCTGCAGCAGCTTCAAGCATCACACGGCCTGCTCACCACGCTGTCTAAAGGCAGGAAGGGAGAGCTTCTTCCCGTGTGACTCTCAGATGAGAAAAGAAACTATCCAGAACCTTCTAGTTACCTCAACGTCCATCGCTAAACCAATCAGACTGGGAATTAGACCATCCATGACTCACCACCTGGAACTTGGGCCCCTGCTCTTTTAAAGCACATGAAGTTCCCAGAAGAGTGAATAAGATCAGAGCTCTGGGAGAAGAAAGGGAAGAGACTGATTTCTGGGCAACCAAGAGAATCAGCCACAGATCCCTTCCCACTTTCTCTGGGAGATATGTTCACCAAGAGAACAGAACACACATTTGGAGATGGGTATTCTAGGCTTTGAAGCCAGACAGCCACCGATCAAATTCCAGCTATGCTACTAATGACTGTGTGGCTTTTGACAAATTACTTGGTATCTCTGTGCCTCAGTTCCTTTATATATCAACTGGGGATAATAATAGACCCTAATTCCTAGCTTTGTTAAAAGTTAATAGAGTTGATACATGTAAATTCTTAAAACGGTGGGTGGCCCATAAAAGGTGCCCAGTGAATGGTATCAGAGTTCTGTCTGGGTGTTGGGTAAGACTAGGGGTAAGGCTCCCAGAGTATACTTGGGACAGATAATATCAGGACAGGCGGGGTCTGTGACCTAGAAGCCATTTGGGTGGTTCTTGTCACCAACTCACGTGTCCCTGAGCAAGTTTCTTATCCAGAGTCTTTACTGTCTCTACTTACAACATGATGGATAACAATTGCCACACACCTGCTCAGAGACTTGTCAGTGTGGGGACAAGGCAGTGAAGGGGGAAGGGCCGTCTCTGGCAGGTGCACCGACTGACAAAGAAGCTCGGCGATGGCGTGAGTGCTAACCCTTTGCCCTGCACTGACTATTTGCTTAGTCCTGGCTGAGGGACAATGGCAGTGTTGCCACACAATGATGTCAGGGGCTAAGAAAACATGTCAGAGATGAATGATTCACAGGCTTCAGCTAGGATATGTGCACTTTGCAGAGACAAGAGAGAAAAAAAATAGCAAACTCCACATGTTATGTCATATGGCACCGATACCTGTTGTCTAACCATCTGAAGAATTTGCCTGCAGAAATAGCAACAAAAACCGTGGCCTTCCTCCTTGGACAAGGTCTGGAAAAATGTGAATGAAAAAAAAAAAAAGGAGAGAGGGAAAAAAAGCTTACAGATTCCAAAGGAAAATGCCATATGTCTCATGAATAAAGCAAAAGTTCTGGCTGTTACGAAGTGCAAGGGGCTGGTTACAGAGCAGAGAGTGGAGCTCAGAGTTTGTCAGGGTGCTAGCTGTGGCTTCAGAGGGTGTCAAGAGCTAGAACCAAGGGAACTGAGTGACATTGGGCTGCGTCCCCAAAAGACCACATTTCTACGGGAGGAGGGAAATGAGCAATCTGGCCTGGGTTGCTCCCCGTTGCTGGTGGTTAAAACCCCTACTCTGGGCATACGGTATGGCCCTACTGCCCTACTACGGGCAGAGACTGTAAAGACAAAGGTCGACACCATCTTACCATGTACTTCGGGTAGAAACCTAGATGTTCAACCTCTGGTGAGCACAGAAGGTTTATAAACCTGTAAGTGAATGGGAGGAAAAGGACATACAACAAAGGTCCAGTGACGGAGGAGAGGAGGGGAAGGACAAAGACTGAGTCTGAAGGAGATCGTGATCCACATGTGGACACCTTGTTCTAGTCACTGAGGTGGGAGACCTTAGTCACCCCATGAGGAAAGCCAAGTGCACAAACAGGAAATAATCCCACGACAGCCATAAGGCAAAAGCCAACCAGTACAGTACGATGAAAAGCCCAGGAGAGGGATTGCATGGAATTAAGGAACGTTCTGGGATCGTTAATGAAAGCTGCTGGAAGACGTAAGTTCTGCTCCAGGCTGAGTTTATGAGGGGATGAGAAAAGTAGACCGAGTTAAGCAGAGACATGGAAGGTCAAAGGCACCATTTCAAAGGGGGCCGAGTTTCGCAAGAAGAGACAGCGGACACACAACAGGGGTGTGAATGTCAGCATCTTGATTCATAGCTCTGTCGCCTTAGAGTTCTCTAAAATGGAATTTTCTCACCTATAAAATGAGGATTATGATATCTCCTTCCTGGGTTTTTGTGAAGAACAAGACAGTGTAAGTCAGAGAGCGCTCAACATGTACTTAATACAACCTAGCTCCCTTTCTCTTTCCAGTCTTGGATATAATCCCACTGCTCAGGCTTCAGTCAATGTAAAGTCATGTCCTTTCACAACTGACAGAGGTCATTTCTTGCCCTGGAGTTATCCTATGGTCTCAGGTTCTAAACACGAAGGGATTCAACAGGGAGGAAAAATATTTAAACGATGGAAGTGTGACAAAGCAGTCACACTGTATTCACCTATATCCCCTCGGCTTCTTAAGAATGGGAGCACGTAGGGGCGCCTGGGTGGCGCAGTCGGTTAAGCGTCCGACTTCAGCCAGGTCACAATCTCGCGGTCCGTGAGTTCGAGCCCCGCGTCGGGCTCTGGGCTGATGGCTCAGAGCCTGGAGCCTGTTTCCGATTCTGTGTCTCCCTCTCTCTCTGCCCCTCCCCCGTTCATGCTCTGTCTCTCTCTGTCCCAAAAATAAATAAACGTTGAAAAAAAAAAATTTTTAAAAAAAAAGAATGGGAGCACGTATAATATCCCCAGTGCTCACCCAGAGTCTGCCACACAGGTGAACCTTGACACATTTTTTTTTTTTTCTAAATGAATGAAGGTGGGGAAACATGGGGAGACAACCAAAGAATTAGATGTGATTATACAGAGAGCACTATGAGAAACTTGGTATAAGAGCAAAAAACCAAAGCATGCAAACAAGGGAGAGAAGAAAGGCTTCATAACCCGAAGAGGATTAGAAAGAGCAGCACAAGCACTTGGTTCGAGAACAAAAGAAAAGAGCAAGAATGGAAATGAGAGACTGAGAGAGTCATTCCCCACTTGTAAAAGCCGTAAGGATTCTAAAAACCAGGACAGCTGGGTCCTGTGCAACATGCTAAGACAATTCAAGGACTTTGTCAGTAATGGGAACGAGAACAAGGAAGGCACCGTTCCTTTGCTTAGGGCAAGATGATAACAGATGACAGAAAACAGAGCTATTGGGTCCTGCAGGCCATCTGCCTCCCCTGCAGAGAGGAAGCTCCTCATCCTGAAAGAGGTGCTACAGGAGGTGATGAACAGCAGTGGAAGCTGGGGTCAAGAGCTCATGTATCTCAGGTGGGCTGGAGTCTCAGCTAGAGCAAGTTACATCACAGAGGTCAGAAATAACTTGTTGCAGATAAAGTTGCTGTCCTATTCTTGGTGATCTTTGACAGAGCATAAAGAAGTGGAATGTTCTTAAACTCAAGGGGAGCAAAGGATAAAAAGGTGAGATCTCAAAATAGCCGAGACCGGTTGTTTCCAAACCTTGGCTCTCAGATCCCTCCTGATGCCCTTTTAAAAAATGCAGCCAGAATCTATGGAACTCAAATATAGAAAGCCGGTCAAGGTGGAGATACTCCGGGTGTCATAGGGATAGAAGGCTAGGAATACCCCCATTTCGCGTCCCTGCTCTACCCCTGGAAAGGGGACATGTCTTGAGGCACTCTGTTGAACCCTTCCTCTCTAGACCAGTAAAGTTGACATTTGCTGAATTAATCATTCATTAGCTCCTACAAAGGGAAGCAGTGAACCCCGGAGAGCAGCAAGGAAGGGTTCCCCAGGAGAGAGCCAGGGCAGATCAACCTCATTTTCTTTTCCATAGGCTATTGGTGGAATGCTATAGCAAAGGTCATCTGGATTTGAGCAACATTTATGACAATGTCTCTCATGATAACAGCAGAAACAAAATGAAATTTCTACAGTGGGGCCATTAGGTAGATGCAACACTAAGACCAACCTCAAAGGTTGTTGGTTAAATGGTTAATTCAAGTCCTGGGGAGTTTCCAGTGGCCTGCCAAAGAGCTCTCTTCCGTCCGTTCCTTCTTACGCATTTTAATCAATAATTCTAACAATAATTACCTCTGATTAGGTGTTTAATATATATGAGGCACAGTGCTAAGAACTTTATATTCCATCCTAAAGGTAGGTACCATTTTTATCACCACTTCTTAGGCTGGCTCGAAATGGACAATGAACTTGTTCAACATCGCATAACTAGTAAGTGGGAAGCCCACATCGACAGTTATGCCTAAGGGACTCCAGAAACTGCAATTAGCCAGATGAGGACATTGGTGACACACTTTGGACATTCAGGGATAGCCGATGAACCAGATGATAAAATTCTTATCCAAAAAGATGGACAGTTCAAAATAATACACCAAATTTAAAATAATGAATGTAAACAGAATGAATAACCGAAGGTCTAAAAACAAAAACAAAAACAAAAACAAAAAAACAAGCGGAGGCACCTGGGTGGCTCATTTGGTTGAGGATCTGACTTTTGATTTCGACTCAGGTCATGATCTCATGGTCCATGAGATCAAGCCCCATGTCAGGCCCCTCACTGACAGTGCAGAGCCTGTTTGGGATTCTCTCTCCCTCTCTTTCTGCCTCTCCCCTGCTCACACTCTCTCTCTCTCTCTCTCTCTCTCTCAAAATAAATAAATAAACTTAAAAATAAATAAATAAATAAATAAATAAATAAATAAATAAATAAAACAAGCAAAAAACAATTGCAAAAAAAACTACATAAATATAAGATGGGAGAGATATGGCTTAATAGCAGCACATACGAAAACATCTTAGAGGTCTTAATTAAAGACAAATTCATCACCAGTAAATGTGAACTATAACCGCTAAAAATGTTACCATGAACTTGAGCCATATTAATAGACCAGAATGTCCAAAACAAAGGAAGGGCCAGGCCTGCTCTGGGGCCTGCAGTGCTCATTGTCTGGCTGCTGTGTTCTGGGCTGGGAATCACATTTTAAGATGGATGGTGATAGGGGCACCTGGGTGGCTCAGTTGGTTAAGCGTCCAACTTCAGCTCAGGTCACGATCTCACGGTCTGTGAGTTCGAGCCCCGCGTCAGGCTCTGGGCTGATGGCTCAGAGCCTGGAGCCTGCTTCCGATTCTGTGTCTCCCTCTCTCTCTGCCCCTCCCCCGTTCATGCTCTGTCTCTCTCTGTCTCAAAAATAAATAAATGTTAAAAAAAAAATAAGATGGATGGTGATAAAGACAAATGCAATCAAGGTTGTAAAAGGTGTGGAAGGGATCTGGGACTACTTCTCTCAGAAAGGAGAGGGCAGTGGGAATGGCGGAGCTATTTTCAAACCTATTTGGGCCACTTCTCAGGTTGCTGCTTGTGACAGGAGTGTGCTTCGCTTCCCCAGAGAGAACCAGCTGGTGAGACGATGAGACGTTAGTCTGTGGTATCATTCATGCCTTCTTGTCTGTCTGTCTGTTATCTCCCTCTGCCTCCCTCTTGTAAGGATACATGTGAATGCCTTTAGGGCTCCCTCTGATAATGTAGGATAATCCTATCTCAAGATTTTCAATTCCATCACACCTGCAAAGACTCTGTTCCTACATAAGGTAATATTCACAGGGTCCAGGGATGAGGGTGTGGTTAGCTTTGGGGGGCCATCTTTCAGTCCGCTATCCTTGGCATAATCCTAGAGCCTGAATCTGAGACATTCCCTTCCAGATTCTCCAGCCTTATGATTGTCACAGAGGTAGACAACACCTGACACACCAGTTCTGAAGTGTTGTTATGGAAATCATCCTAGAGGCCCAAGCCTGAAGCCTGCTCCCCAGGCTCTTTGATAATTGTACTTGTTCCGGTCTCCCTGTCTGCTTGTACTACAAGAGGGGTTCTGTTATGTGCAGCTGAGTCCTCAGGAGACACACAATATAGCCACATGTTGATGTGGATTGTTTATATTCATCTGTCTATACTGTTATCTGTGTACCTGCATAACTGAGCTACAAATTTACTATTTTCATGTATACAAAGAAAAGACCCCACCTTAAAAAAAATTTTTTTTAATGTTTATTCATTTATTTTGAGAGAGAGAGAGAGAGAATGCACACACGAGGCAGGGAGGGACAGAGGGAGAAGGAGAGAGAGAATTCCAAGCAGGCCGTGAACTGTCAGCACAGAGCCCGATGTGAGGCTCAACCTCATGAGCCATGTGATCATGACCTGAGCTGAAATCAAGAGTCAGATGCGGGGCGCCTGGGTGGCGCAGTCGGCTAAGCGTCCGACTTCAGCCAGGTCACGATCTCGCGGTCCGTGAGTTCGAGCCCCACGTCGGGCTCTGGGCTGATGGCTCGGAGCCTGGAGCCTGTTTCCGATTCTGTGTCTCCCTCTCTCTCTGCCCCTCCCCCGTTCATGCTCTGTCTCTCTCTGTCCCAAAAATAAATAAACGTTGAAAAAAAAAAAAAAAAGAGTCAGATGCTTAACCAACTGAGCCGCCCAGGTGCCCCAACACCACCTTTTTTTAAAATAAATGCTGTACTACTGGTTATAAACTCCTTCAGCTGTGTGGTAATGATCGCTGTGGTGGTTGCAATACAAGGAGATTTAAAATTTACTCCAATCTGGTAAACTTGAGTCAGTGGTTTAAGGAGCTCATTGAGGTCAATTCTGTATCTCAAATTTCCTCTCCTTCTCACTCCTCTCCAAGGTGGGCTCTGCCTTTACGGAGGAAGGTGGATTATAGGAGCTCATGGTGGCATCAGCAGGGAAGGGAATAGAGAGTCCTCAAATCCATGCTCAACCCTCCCATCACCATTGATCTCTGCTTTGAACTGGCTATCGTAACTCTTTCCTGGACCAGTGGCTTCTGAGACACAAGCCGTTGGCATTTACGGTCCTGGCCTTTTGCCTCTGGTGTTAATGTCCCACACAATCAGGCTTCTGCCTGTGCACCGACCCCATCAACCCCTCTATATTCCTGTCCTCAGACATGTAGGAAGTTTTGGGCCACTTATAGACCACGCAAAGCCATGGGGGGTGAAGGACACTGCCTCAGGTTTAATGACCTACAGGGGACACACCAATGTTGCTGCCCTATAGCTGTGTGCCCTGTTGTACAGGGCTGCTCTAGAGACAGACAACCTCCCCGTAGGATGGGGTGGAAAAGCCCTCAGGTTCTTAGGTCCTTGGATTAGCCATCTGGATGTTCTAAGGCTTGCTGTGTACATACAAGTTTGGTTCTGAGGCAGGCTGAAAACCGGAACCTTGTGTCTGACCTTCTGGATCCCCGTCTGACCCTGCTTTTCCTACAGTTCTGGGAGCCAGAATTGGGCAGGCTTTGGGGTTTCCATGTCATCTGCAGCACATCTGTCTTCTGATGTGTTCTTTCTAGAATAGCCAAACTCATGGCACAGTCATCACATGAGGGAGAGAGGTCCCCTGTATGCCAGCTTCCCTGTAAGCTCTATGATCTAGCACTGATATTAAAGAGGGAGATAACAGAGCTTAAAGATCTTTTTCTTTCTTGGTAATGGCTAGCTTCCATGAATATTTTCTTGTTTGAAATCAAGAGGTCAACGGGGCGCCTGGGTGGCGCAGTCGGTTAAGCGTCCGACTTCAGCCAGGTCACGATCTCGCGGTCCGTGAGTACGAGCTCCGCGTCGGGCTCTGGGCTGATGGCTCAGAGCCTGGAGCCTGTTTCCGATTCTGTGTCTCCCTCTCTCTCTGCCCCTCCCCCGTTCATGCTCTGTCTCGCTCTGTCCCAAAAATAAATAAAAAACGTTGAAAAAAAAATTAAAAAAAAAAAAGAAATCAAGAGGTCAAGGAAGTCAGTTGTGATTAATGCTCCCTGTTGCAGGCCGTACCTGTTTGTTTTTGTTTTTGTTTTTGTTTTCAGACCAATATGCCTTATAACTCAACAACTCAGCCCTCTTGATGGAAGGCTTCTGGGGAACCAATTCAGAAGGAAATTAGAATAGATCAATTTAATATTTAAAAACATTATCTGTTAACTTATGTATTAAGGGATATCTGGAATCATAGCAACCAAATTTTAATCATGGTTACTTTTGGATTCAGGCAAGTTGGATGAGGTGATTACTTTTTTTCTTCACAGTTCCCGTTATTGCTTAGATTTAAAAAAATAAGCAGTAGTCTAATAAAAATGTCCTTAACAATTTAGTTAGTCCTTTCTCTCTGCAGCTACCCCCCATTTTTTTCTATATCAAGAATTAACATTATAGAGACTCTACAGAATTCAACATTCGCTCATTTATTAATTTAATTGGCATCTGTGGTGCTTCAGGTCATATGTTAGGTATTAAGGATACAGAAATGGAACAAATGTCATATTTGCCTTTTAGGCAAACACAATTTAGTAGAGAATGCAAAGCACACAACTCTAGCACATTCTAATAATTATGATAACATGATTTTCTGATCTTATGTGTCATGAAAAATTGACTCAATTTTGCAACTCATCTTTATCAAACACCCACACATGAGTCAGGCCACAGGCTAGGTGCTGGGGACAGAAGCACATAATTTCTTCTTCTTTTTTTTTTTCTTAATGTTTCTTTTTGAGGGGGGGAGGGGCAGAGAGAGAGGGAAACACAGAATCCGAAGCAGGCTCCAGGTTCTGAGCTGTCAGCACAGAGCCTGACATGGGGCTCGAACCCAAGAACCACGAGATCATGACCTGAGCCGAAGTCAGATGCTCAACTGACAGAGTCACCCAGGCGCCCCAGAAACACATCATTTCAAACAGAGAGTTTCTCCCCAGGAGACTCTCGGGGCTTTTTGAGCCAGCAAGACAAGTTTCCCCAGAAAGTCTGCAGGACAGAGTTCACAGGCGGGAACTCTTCCCCCTTACCCTCTAGCCACTTGGTCCACCTGCGGGAAGCAAGAGCTGTTCTAGAAGTCAGAAGTGACAGGATCTGTGTCACAGATCAAAGAAAACACAGGGGCAGGATGGATAGCTGCTAAAGTTTGGTTGGGTCTCCCCTGCCACCAGGGAGGAAGTGACTAAGGCAGGGAGTCAGAATTCCGCACCGTTCCGCATAGGAGGACTTTCTTCAAACTTGGTCTCCACATCGAGCTGACTCACTGGCTTCCTCCTCCTACGGTGTCAGAGCTGCCTCTGTCCCAACTGCTGTGCTGAGCTAATAGAGAGATTGCTTGTTTCAAGGTAGATTGTTGAAAACGTGTTTCAGTTTTCATTTCTATTTCCAGGTATGTCACTGACTTGCTGAGTCATATTTGGCAAGCTCAGGATCTCTTTTTCCCCCCTGTTTTTCCATCTGGATAAGATGGTTTACAAAGAGCTCTAAGGCATTTTGTTTCCAAAAAGGTATAAGCACATAAAAAGAATCGTGTTGTTTACCAGAAGGTTTTTATCTGTGCATAGCTCAATTAAAACATTATCTTTTTGCAATAAAAATATTTTTGTCTATTTTGTTCTTCGCTAAGATGAAAGCTCTTTATTTTTTTCCAAATGTTTATTTATTTTTGAGAGAGAGACAGCACAAGTCGGGAAGGGACAAAGAGAGAGGGGGACAGAGCATCCAAAGCAGGCTCTGAGCCGTCAGCTTCTGTGCTGAGAGCAGCGAGCCCAATGTGGGGCTCGAACTGTGAGATCATGACCTGAGTCAAAGTCAACCAACTGAGCTCAACCAACTGAGCCACCCAGGAGCCCCTGGGATGAAAGCTCTTTGAAAGCAGGGACCATTTGTTTACATATTTCAATTCCCAGCACTCAGCATAATACAGTATAATGAAACCAAGTAGTCTGCCTGGTCCTCGAACTCAATGGGAAATCCACGCATGTTGACAAGCAGCCAGGAAGTCTCGTGAAGTTTTGTGGTATAATTTGGGCACTTTTTGAGGTACAAGGTCAAAGCTTTCATCTGATTTTCAATAGTGTGAGCCCCCCCCCCAAAAAAAAAAAAACCTAAAACCAGATGCACGTGGGTGACTAGGTCAGTTCAGCCTCCAACTTCAGCTCAGGTCACGATCTCACGGTTCATGAGTTCAAGCCCTGCGTCGGGCTCTGTGCTGACAGCTTGGAGCCTGGAGCCTGCTTCAGATCTGTGTCTCTCTCTGTCTGCCCCTCCCCTGCTTATGCTCTGTCTCTCTCTCTCAAAAAGGAATGAACATTTAAAAAAAAAACAAAAACAAAATCAAACACACATAAAAACCATAAAGGAGGTTCTTAGTATCTACTTCTCAGCTGAGTAACTGTGCAGCCACTGCTATTCTATGTCAACTTAAATGACTAATTCTGGCCATTCCTCAGAAGTATGGGAGTTCTAGAGGAACTTACACAATTTCACAATATCTATTTCCTTTAAAGGGAGGAAATAGAAAGAAACGGGAAGGTCGACCACCATGACCAGCTTGCTGACATTGAAGTGACAAGAGATAGGAAGATGGTCACTTAATATAATGCTCTTGCTCTGGCCACATGGCAATATGCCCAGGGAACCTATTTTAATTTAATAACAATCAATATACTCAATAAATACTTGATGGTGATAAGTAGGCGGCAAGATGAAATAAAAATACAGTACTGTAAAGATATCACCATAAAAGTTTTGCTAAAACTTAATTTTGTCATAAATATTTTAAGAATATTTTTAGACTTGGGTTATAAATATGACTTCTAAATGTATATTCTTCTAAATTTTTAAAGATAATCAAATGTATTGAAGAGAAGAACTGAAAGTATAGTCAGTGTTTCTAATTTTAGCTTTATAAAAATCTGCCTCTCCCCAGTAGACCCAAAGTGCCTTGAGATTGGATCCATGTTTTATTTCGTTCTAACTCTGAACATTTCATACAGAGCACAGGGCCTTACTTTCACTGGTGCTTCAGAAATATTACTGGTAGGGGCACCTCGGTGGCTCCGTCAGTTAAACATCCGACTCTCAATCTCGGCTCAGGTCATGATCTCACAGTTTGTGAGTTCGAGCCCCACATTGGGCTCTGCACTGACTTGGAATTCTCTATCTCTGCCCCTCCCTTGCTCTCTCTCTCTCTCTCTCTCAAACTAAATAAATACACTTAAAACTTAAAAAAAAAAAAGAAATATTATTGATAAGGATGAATGAAAAGCATATAGTTACAAATAAATTATCCAATATCTGTAGTAGGGTACTTGACAGTCTAGGGTATTGAGTCTAGAATGAGTATATATGACAGATGTACCACACCTACTTTCTGGTTTGGGAAGATGAGGAAATCATTCAATTAGACTGTGAAAATTAGAAGTCTACTATTTGTTTAATTTTGCAGAATTTTAATTTTTAACCTTATTGTTGTAGAATAAAACATTTAAAAACCCACAGAGAGGCACCTGGGTGGCTCAGTTGGTTAAGCGTCTGACTCTTGGTTTCAGCTCAGGTCATGATCTCACAGTTTGTGGGTTCCAGCCCCGCATCGGGCTCTGCGCTGGCAGTGTGGAGCCTGCTTGGGATTGTCTCTCTCCCTCTCTCTCTGTCCCTCCCCTGCTCACTCTCTCTCTCAAAATAAATAAATGAATGTAAAAAAGAACCCACGTAGAACAAATGTATAGCTTAATGAATTATAAGGCTCACATTCTTTTTTTTTTTAATGTTTATTTATTTTTGACAGAGAGAGACAGAGCATGGGCAGGGGAGGGGAGGGGCAGAGAGAGGGGGAGACACAGAACCCGAAGCAGGCTCCAGGCTCTGAGCTGTCAGCACAGAGCCTGACGCAGGGCTCGAACTCACAAACCGCGGAGATCATGACCTAAGCCGGGGTCGGACGCTCAACCGACTGAGCCACCCAGGCACCCCAGGGCTCACATTCTTACAACCAACAGCAAAGACATCAATTTGGCCAGTCACCTGTCCGAAGCATAGGCCTCTCCCTTCTTTCTCATCCTTCCCATCTCAAGTGACCACTATTCTGACTTTTACGGCAGTGGTCATAAAAGTCCAGAGGTTTCGTCCCTATAGGGAGCTTGATAGTAATGCAAATTCTTGGTCTCTATCGCAGACTGACTAAATCATAAACTTTGGGGGTGGAGCCTAGTGATCAGTGGTTTGAGAATCCTTCAGGTGATTCTGATGTGTTTTTAAAGTTTAAGAACTATTGTTTTCTAGCCTTTGCTTGCTTGTGTTTCTTTAGTTTCATCTCCAAAGTATACATCTCTAAACACTGTAGTTTATTCTTTTTTATATATTAAATATAATTTATTGCCAAATTGGTTTCCATACGACACCCCGTGTTCATCCCAACAGGTGCCCTCCTCAGTGTCTATCACCCACTTTCCCCTCTCCCCCGACCCCCATCAACCTTCAGTTTCTTCTCAGTATTTAAGACTATTTAAGAGTCTCTTATTGTTTGCCTCCCTCCCTCTCTGTAACTTTTTTTCCCCTTTCTCCCCTCCCCCCATGGTTCTCTGTTAAGTTTCTCAGGATCCACATATGAGTGAAAACATACGGTATCTGTCTTTCTCTGCCTGACTTATTTCACTTAGCATAACACCCTCCAGTTCCAGTAGTTTATTCTTGACAATTTTTAAGATTGTATGTGTCTTTTGGGGCACCTGGGTGGCTCAGTTGGTTAAGCGTCTGACACTTGATTTCAGCTCAGGTCATGATCTCACAGTTCATGTGTTCGAGCCCCATATTGGGCTCTGTGCTGGCAGTGAGGAGCCTGCTTGGGATGGTGTCTCTCTCTCTCTCTCTCTCTCTCTCTCTCCCTCTCTCTGTTCCTCACCCCCCCCAACTTGTGCACATGCAAGCACTTTCTCTCTCTCTCTCTGTCTCTCAAAATAAAAAGTAAAAATAAAAACTTAAAAAAAAAAAAAGATTTACTGTGTCTTTCACGTCTCTCAGAACCTAAAGGCTTCTCTTTCGGTCTTTTCTTTTCCTTACACTTTATCTGTTAAAGAACCCAGGCTACATCACCTATAAAGTTTCTTACATTTTGGACTTTGCTGATTGAATACACAAATCTGAACTTGAATACATGAATTTGCTGATTGCCTACGTGATGCAGTTCAACATATTCTCCTATCTCTGTATTTCTTGCAAATTGGGAGCTGGATCTAGAAGCTTAATTGGACCTCAGTTTGATCTCATTGGTGGCACCACAGGTGATGCTCTGTTCATTCTTCAGGAGGCATATCATGTCTGGTTGTCTCTTCTTTCGCGAGGTGAGGAGCTGTTGATTATGTCTAGATCCATTAAGTCATTTGGGGTTGCAAATTGGTGATGTACTAATTCTATCATTTCTTTCTCATTTATTAGCTAGAATGCTTTTATGAAGAGATGTTTCCTTCGTCTACTAATCCAGTGGTGCAATTTATATAGAAAAGGTAATACATGCTTGATTCTTTCCTATTTTTTACCAGTTTTGAAGATAATAAATTAATTCTCCATTATTCTCCATAGGTGACCAATTATTTTTTAATGTCCTTATGACTTGTAGATGTACATACATTTGAGAGGTTTCAATCCATTGCTATTGTTGTTATTGAAGCTCAAATGATCCCATCTTGGGCTAGTGGGAGTCACCTTCAGTGGACTCCTGAGTCCTCTGAGGGGACCCTAATAGTGGCTGGTAGCTTCCTTGCTACCAGAAGATGCTCTAGGTTCATTCTGTACTTTTCCTACCCTGGGCCTGATATCACTCCTCCAAGAAGTTCAGAGTGAAGTGGGATTTCCAGACCACAGTCTGAGCGCTAAGGGAGTCCACTAGGGTGGCCCATTGTTTTCAGGTCTCTTCACGAAAGGACAAAATTATAAAATGTGCGTGTGTGCATGCGCATGTGGGTTTGTCAGTCATCTAGTACTACGGGACACATTACCCCAAAACGTAGCTGCTTAAAACAAGAAACATTTGTGATCTCATTTCTTTGGATCAGGCATCTGAGAGTGGATTAGCTGGTGGTTCTGACTTAGGGACTCCCATGAGGTTGTAGCCAAGATGGTGGCCAAGGCTACAATCACCTGAAGGCTAGACATGGGCGGAAGACCCACTTCCAAGGCGGTGCACTCTACACCTGGCAAGTTGGTGCTGGCTTTTGGCCGGAGGCCCCACTTGGCTTCTCTGAAGAGCCTCTTTGAAGGTCTTTGAGACATGGCAGCTGGCTTTCCCCAGAGTGAGTGATCCAAGAGAGCAAGGCAGAGACCACTGCTTTTTATGATATAGCCTTGGAAGTCACACTCCATCATTCCCAAGGTATCCTACTGGTTTACACAGAGGAGGAAAGGGGTGGGGCCGACACAAGGGCATAAACATCCACAGGACAGAATCACTGGAGACCATCCCGGAGAATGGCTGGTATTTAAAGATACCATACCTCACAAACTAATACTGATACTTCCATTTCACATGCGGGACTTGAGGTTTTTATTTGATTTACTCTGTATTTATGTCTTTTCTTTCACACGGAGACTCCCAGAAATTAGAATACAGTAATCTCCCCTTATTTGTGGGGGTTCCAAACTCTCAGTAATACCTGAAACCTCAGATAGTACCAAACCCTACTATATATATATTATATATGGTATAACACACTGTATATACACATGTGTGTATATATACACACACGGTATACATGTTTCTTCCTATGCATACATCCCTATGATAAATTTTTTTTTTTTCAACGTTTATTTATTTTTTTTTTGGGACAGAGAGAGACAGAGCATGAACGGGGGAGGGGCAGAGAGAGAGGGAGACACAGAATCGGAAACAAGCTCCAGGCTCCGAGCCATCAGCCCAGAGCCCGACGCGGGGCTCGAACTCGCGGACCGCGAGATCGTGACCTGGCTGAAGTCGGACGCTTAACCGACTGCGCCACCCAGGCGCCCCCCCATGATAAATTTTAATTTATAAATTAGGCACAGTAAGAGGTTAACAGTAATAACTACTAAAATAGAACGATTATAACAATATACTGTAATCAGAGTTATTTGAATGTGGACTCTCATAATATTGTATTCACCCATCTTCTTGTGATACTGTGAGATAACAAAATGCCTACACGATGATTTGAATGAAAGGCATTGTGACTTGTGTTAGGCTACTCCGGACCTTCTGATAATACGTCAGGAGGATCATCATCAGCCTCCAAACCGAGGTTGACTGCAGGTCATTAAAACCACAGAAAACAGGGGCTCCTGGGTGGCTCAGTCAGTTAAGCGTCGACTTCAGCTCAGGTCATGATCTCACAGTTCGTGGGTTTGAGCCCCACATCGGGCTCTGTTCTGACAGCTCAGAGCCTGGAGCCTGTTTCAGATTCTGTGTCTCCCTCTCTCTCTCTGCCCCTCCCCTGTTCATGCTCTGTCGCTGTCTCAAAAATAAAAAATAAACAGTAAAAAAAAAAAAAAAAAAAAAAAATTAAAAAAAAAAAACCCACAGAAAACAGAAACCATGGATAAGGAGGAACTGCCATATCTCATAATTACCCATTTGTTTTTAGGTTAATTCAGGTCTTTCAAGAGTCAAACACCCTGGGATTAGACACGTAAAACATCCGGGAGGAGAAAAGGGGAAAGGGGGATAAGAGAGGCGGCTGTAGCCTGCAGTCTAGCATCTAGGAAAGGGACTGGGGGTGGGGGTGGGGGAAGGAGGATGGGTAGGAAGAACCCCAGACTGCACCCCAGCTGTAAGAGAGTTTCGGCCACGTGGATGGGGAGCCCTGGGGCCAAAAATGTCACCTGCAGTCATGTGACCAGCAGGAAGCAGCCCCTGGACTAAGGTACCTCTGCTGTGCTCATTCACTCTTGGGGGCGTGGCCTCTGTTTGAACACAGCAGGAGATCCAGAGGGCCAAGTTGGGGTTGTTAGTCCGCTCCGCTCCCCAAAGCGGAGGGGGGGGGGTGATAAAAAATGAAAAGTGGATGCTGCAGCTTTACCCCACATTATACACAACAGACTCTGAATAACAATACCAATACTCTCACCACCTATATGATCACTGAAAAGAGGTCCAGGGTTCTTGTACATGCTCTCTCCATAACCCCCTTTGTAAAAAAAAAAAAAAAAAAAAAAAAAAAAAAATGCTTCTATATTTATAATTCAGAATCTAGTCATCGCATACGGTATTCTCCCCCCTTTTAACGCTCATTTAAGATGTTTATATTTTCACCAAGCCTTCTGCGGGGCTAAAGTTACATCCTTTCCCTTGGTGTCTCCTTTGTCCTCACCATAATCAGTAAGGCTTAACTTGGACTGCAGTGTATCCTTTTGTATTTGAGAAAGGATCTAAAATTCTAACTGAGCACAGCCTGGTTACTTACACTGCTCTAAGTAGCATGTAATAGGTCTAGGACATTTGGTCACACATGTGACTTCAAAGCCCAGACTGGATGAGCCCGAGCTGATCTGATGGCTCAGTAGGTGGATACATGACCTGTACCCAACTTCCCAGGCCCAAAGAAGGGGTGTAAGATCTATGTGAAATTTTTTTTTTTTTAATCTAAAACAGAAGTTCTTGAGGAGATGTGGCCGTCAGCAGGCTCCTCCCATGACCCTCAGACACGAAGAGTGTGGAGGCCAGGGGCGACGTGGGTGGCTCAGCCCTTCTGCTGTTAGAGGTAGTACATCGGTTGAAAGTTTAAGAAGCAATCGATCTATATACAGCTCAGGGATTAGGGCGAATTTTTCAGCTTTTTAACACATCGTTTAAATAACAATATGTGAAGCTGGTGCAGCAGAGCGATTATTCTGGGGGCACAGGTTTTAGTGTGGGCTTTGTGTCTTCCCTCCTCTTTCCTATTCATGGCCCCTGAGTTTTCACAATTTAAAATGGCTCTGTAAATCAGTTAAGTACACAGAGGCAAATCCAGGCAAACTCACATTCGTGAGAAGATTCCCAAGAAGAGGGCTCCCTGTGAGAAAGTGCCATTGAACTCTTTGATAGTTCATCCTCGGATGAATAATGTGCAAAAGTTACAAAGGATCTCTTTGGCCTTTGGTGTGAGAACTACTGATTAATGTTTTTGTCCCTTTTCCTTGATCTTTACCCAAAATGGAATGATGCTGGCCTTCCAGACGCTGGAAAGTTCTGGCTGGCTGGTTCAGCATGCTCACCAGGCTGCCGTGGAGTCCACTGTGTGGAGTCTCACTGGGCAAGGAAAATGTCCCCTGGCATGGGGGCAGCGACTAACCACCTAGGCAGGGAAATTCATGTCCGGTGCAACCATGTCTATTCCAGCTCTAAGTCAGTCCTCTTACCCCTTAGAGATCGGAAGAGAAGGATAAAAAAGCAAATGGGCTTCTGGCGTTGGCTCCCGATTTCTCCTGTGGGCTAAATTCTTCCCACTCAAACCAAACACCTCCCACCTGCCAAGAAAAAAAAAAAATCTGGCTTTTTTTTTTTCTTTTTTAATCAGACTGGTGAAACAGAACATAGAGTGACTGTTTTCATTACAAGAAAAGTTTTCATTTCTCAAGAAGAGCATTTGCCAATAGATTCCTTTGAATAACTAAGTCCCTAGGCATGTTTGAAAGGAGCTATGGCTGGGGTGCCTGGGTAGCTCGGTCGGTTAAGTGTCTTCATTTTGGCTCAGGTCATGGTCTCATGGTTTGTGAGATCGAGCCCCATGTCAGGCTCTGCCCTGACAGCATGGAGCCTGCTTGGGAGTCTCTCTCTCCCTCTCTCTCTGTCCCTCTCCCATTTGTGCATGTGAGCATATGCACATGTTCCCTCTCTCCCTCTCTCTCTCAAAATATATTTTTTAAAACATTAAAAAAAATCTTTAAAAATAAAAAAAAAATAAAAGGAGATATGACTGATGATGGCAAGACACACAGGGAGTTTTTTGGTAACACAGCCCACACTTGTCACTGGGGTGGCCTTGCCAGATAAGGACTGCGGAGACCCGTGTGAACCAAAATTGCGTTCAAATAGCATTTCTAGAATCACAGTGGAGGGGAAGTGTCTTTGAACGTTCAAGGTCTGACTCAAACGTTCTGAAGCCCGGGTTGTGTCCTTGTCCTTGTCCCGTCAACCGGCACCTAGTGACTTCAAGGAGGCTTGCAGCTGTACTGCTCTGAGAGTGTAGAATATAAGGCCTGGCGGCTGCCTGGATTTAAGTCCCAGCTGCGCCCCCTTGCTAGTTCTGTGATCTTGGGAAAGTTATTCAATCTCTTCGAGGCTTTGTTTTCTCATCTGGAAAATGGTTGACGTGAGGATTAAATGTGATAATGTATTAAGTGTGATACTACACGTAAAACCCGATCTGCCTGCTACACACTAAGTTATTAACTACTATTAATAGCTCTTAGATGAGCAGGATGCCATTCTTCAGGCCCAGCAAAGAGGTGGACAGATGTCCTGTTCTGTTCTCATTACATGATCCGTGAACCAAGAGACGTCTCAATATGTAGCTTCTGCTGGTATCTAATTAGCACGAAGAGAACAATTCTGACACTACACTCCAAACTGCTGTCTTCAGCTCCTATCTCCTTAAAGTTCAAATGATCAATATTAAACACCTCATCTAGCGCATCAATTTCTCCAGGGCACAAAAGGCGGTTAACTCCTTCAAGTGATTCCGTGGAGATGTTTGTTAATTAAAATCAGAAAATCTTCAACTGCTATATCAAGACTTGTGTATAATTAAAACAGTTGGAAATAATTTTTTAAAATTTCTTGGTTAAGATTATTTCTGCTTTAACCTTTGGAAATGTTTCTCAAAGAGTCATCCCCGGATCACTAGTATTAACAAAACTGGGAAACTTGTCAGAAATGCAAATTTTCGGGCCCTACCCCTGATGTATTAAAACACAGCCATCTATGGTTTAACAAGCTCTCAGGTGACACTGATCGATAGCATGAACGGCATGTAGAGCCATGCTTCCCACTGCACTCTCACCTGCCCCCACCCCTGACAGAGATCGTTAACAAAGCTAAGCATCTTTCCCGTTGAGTCTGGATGAAATCTCAGCACCCTTTTAAAGACGGTGCCCACAGTCACTACAAGTCAATCAGAGTTGGCATGGCTGGTTAGGAGATGGTACTCTGAGGTCTCAGTTGAGCATTCATTTAATTCCTTGAATTTCCCTGAAGGAAAATCGTGGCTCTCCCTTAATAGGTCAGGAGACCTCAGGACGGTAAGAAAATAAGTTGGATTTCTAAACTTTCACCGTCAAATATCATCCCTGACATATGCATGCCCAAGAACAACAGCATATGGAATTTCCCCCAATTAGCAACATTGCCACAATATCTGTAGTCCAAACTCTTGCCTTGATGTAGTTACCTTGAGCTCAGCCTTGATGTAGTTACCATTCAAATCCTATCGAACCATGTTAAGTGGTTCCTACTATTTGATATAATAGGAACATCACATTCTATCTACCTATCTATTTCTAGTTATTCTATTATGCTAATGTTTTGTAAAAAGCTAGATCACAAAACATTTGTATACCAGGACCTGATTAACATTAATCCTTTTGGGCTGTACCCTCCTGCCATAAAACCCCCAAACAACAACAGCAACAACAACAACAACAAAACCCATCTTTTGAAAAAAACCTTTGAGATGACTTTCAATGGGACATATTAAGGAAAAAATAGAAAATGAAAAGTTTTGCAGATTTACAGGGATGCACATTTACCAGGACTCTAGGCAAATGTGGTTAATATGGTTAGGCATTATTCTTAGCTTTGAGCTATAGAGAAATATAGAAGGTTAAATCATTCTCATTACCTGGATAAAGCAAAGTATTTTCACTTTTCAGATGAAACACTTCCCTGGAATGTAGATATTGGGATTCATACGTGATGTTACGGTATTTGTTACCCTGGTCTGCTAGAACTCTTCTAACTTTCTCCTTGTATTTCTTTTATCTGAAAACTTAGTCATCAATATTCAGTGTAGATTGGCCAGACAGCACAAGATCAACCCTTATTCAGGCTTATCCTGTTTTATCACTATCTGATTGTTGTTGTGGTCCATTATTCAATGTACAACACTCAAAAATTTCCTTTTCCAAAGTGGAACTTTATTTATCTTTGACCATATTGCCTAATAAATTAAAGTTAACTTGCTACAAATCTTCATTGAATGAGGTTACTTCCTTAATAGCATTTCTGACAGATGGCTATTGCTGTTAGTGACAGCAGTTGACATCCTGGGAACTTAAATAGTCAAAGCAATTCAATGTGAATTTATTTAGTAATCTATTATGTGTCATAAACGGTGTGGGTTGGGCTTCAAGGCATGCTGGGAGTTCCCAGCTGGGAAGAGGATTTGAGCTAAAGTCAGCGAAGACCAAAATCCAATCCAGGTCCAAGTCCAAGATCAACAAGTCTTATCTGGAAATGTAGAATGGGACACGACGCAGAGCGTCATGAGCAACAAATAGTACTTGTTCTTAAGGGTCAAGTCTGAGTCCAAAATCAGGGACATTTGTTCAGATTCCAGGAAGTTTTAACTGCTTGCAGGTTTAGAGAAAGAGATTGGCAGGAATTAGCTGCGACCACGTCTTCTATTCATACGAAGTTCTAGCAGGAAACTGGAGTGGATTCCAGTAGTGTAAGGAGGGAGGCTGTGGCTGCATGTATATATTGCTGCCCAAAGACTAATTTCATTTCTGAACAAGTTAGTCATTGAAAATAGAGCTGCAGATGACTTTCACGCTCCACCATGGCAGACACTGTTATATGCCTGTCTGGTATCCAAGGTCTTTTTCTTCCTTTTTGCTTGTTCTGGGCAGCAATGTGCCCAGACCCAAACAGTGGATTATGGAAGGTCTAAGCTAGTCTTAACAGTCATGGTCCCCAGCTTCCTAGACGCCCATGTAGCCCAAGTGCCATATGACCCAGTGATAGCCAATGAGACAGAAGGAGAGTTTGCTGAGGATGCTTTTGGCAAAGCTTTTTTTTTTTTTTTTCTTTTAAAAGGAACAGAACTGGGGCACTTCGTGGCTCAGTTGGTTAAGTGTCCAATTCTTGATCTCAGTTCTGGTCTTGATCTCAAGGTCATGAGTTGAAGCCCCACATGGGGCCCCAACTGGGTGTGGAGTCTTCTTAAAAAAAACAAAAACAAAAACAAAAACAAAACTAAACTAAAAAGAACAGAACTGGCACAATCCTTCACCTCTTCTCGCTTGCCTGAAACTTGTAACCAAGAAGAAAAAGCCAAGAGAATCATGGCAATGCCAGCCCTGTCATCACTGAGCCACTAAACTAACGCCAACAGCCACTTTGTCCAGATGGCTGTGATGTAAGAATTAAAGCACGTTTGTTTAAGCCATTGATAAATGTTCTATTATTAACAATGGAAATCATTCCTAACTGATACCCGACTCACTATGGAGATGGAAATCCTAGCCACTATCACATTCAGAAACTGGAGCTGAGCATGTAGGAGGCAGAAGATAGGAACTAAAATGGCACACTGAACTTGGGGCTGAGGGCCATGGGATGGAGAATGGCAGTAATCCTACTTTAAGAATGCTGTAATTCTGTTTGGGAGATGGGACTTGTGACATGGTCTGATCAGATCCCATCTGAGATATTTGCTCTAGTTCAGAAGATCATACTTTAAGATGGATGTTTTCTAAGATCACCCTAGGATAGTGAAGACATTGCAAAACACGTCATGGAAGAAATGGTTGAAGTAAGAGAACTGTAGCAACCAGGATGTTGGTATACGGAAGGAATTCCCCCCTTAGGTGATCCATTCTATATACTTGACTCTTATTGTACTAGGTAGAAGTTCAGTGGTCTCTAGACTCAGTCATAGCTGGTCCCAGTCTGGGTTCCAGCCCCTATTAGATATATGCTCTTGACAAAGCTGTTAAAACTCACTACTTCTCTAATTAAGACATGGTGACTATAGTAATAACACTGTATTATATAATACAGTGCTAATACAGTGATATTTGCTAATAGAGTAGACCTTAAGTGCTCTCTCACAAAAACAACAATCTCACTACCTCTCAATTTCCTCATCCCTCAAATGGGGACCATAATAGTTTCCTACCTCATAGATATGTGTGAAGAATAAATGAAGTAATCCACATAATGCACTTATTCAATGCCTGGAGCACAGTAAATGTTCAATAAATACTTTTTGTAATATTTTGAGAAGTAGTTACGTACATGGACTCTGGAGTCAGAATACCTTCAAATCCTGAATTTATCATTTTCTGGCCATAGAACCTTGAGTACACCTCAATTTCCTCATGTGTAAAGTGAGGATAATGACAGCACCATCCTCTAGGGATGATTGTAAGAATTAAATCAAATAGTGCAAGTTATGCTCTGGGCACAGTTAAGTGACCAATAAATGTTGGCTATTATTATTATTAGCTAGACCTTGAGCAATATAAAAATGTATAGGATCTACTTGTTCTCAAAATGCTTATTATTTTAGTTTCTAAAAATGAATGAGAGAGTTAAATAATGGCATATGTGTAAGAGGAGATCTAGGAGGGAAATCATCAGCTGTGGATGGAAAGGTTTGAGAGAACGTCTGGAAGAAGTTGCATGTAAGGTGGGTCTCATGTGATAGGTAGGGTGGGGACACTGGGGAAGTGTCATGTGATAGGTAGGGTGGGGACACTGGGGAAGTGTCATGTGATAGGGTGGGGACACTGGGGAGCAAGCACAAGGGATTACCATTATTGTACACTTTTCAGGAGACGACTTTGTACATGGTATTCATTCTTCCTTCTCCTTGCCTCATCCTCCTAGAGTAAACTGAGGATTTCAATAATGTGATTTAGAAAAACACAACATGTAAAATAGTTTGCCCCTTATTTCATAATTGCTCATCCAAGCAAATCCAGTGATATTTAGAAATCATTGTGCAATACACAGTTCAGATCTTGTTTAAACCAAGAAATATAGAAGAATGAGAAGTCAAAGAGTACAGGGACTGGTCCGAAGAACCACTAGGCATTTGATCCCACGCATAAATTAACAGTGATGGCAACAGCGATATATGTAGAATGGAGATGCTCTTTTTTTTTGTCTTTTTCCTGTGAAATGTGGATTATGCTTTTGGAAAAGAACCTATCAAGAGTTCTTTGAAGCAAACAAAAGAATTTCTGTGCCTAGAATGAGGAACACTGGCTTCAAAGACTTTAGTAGAGGACTCCAGGCTCTTCCTAAATTGGGCGTGCCTATGTTGCTACCCTTATTTCTCAGCATTCTTAGATAGCGGTGCTGATAGTTCAGTCTCCTCCAGGTCTCTCCAGTGTGTCCTTCTCCCATACAGGGCTCGTTAGCAGCCAATGCCTGCCATAGAGTAGGTGCTCAAAGCTACTGGCTGGGGGGCGCCTGGGTGGCGCAGTCGGTTAGGCGTCCGACTTCAACCAGGTCACGATCTCGCGGTCCGTGAGTTCGAGCCCCGCGTCAGGCTCTGGGCTGATGGCTCAGAGCCTGGAGCCTGTTTCCCATTCTGTGTCTCCCTCTCTCTCTGCCCCTCCCCCGTTCATGCTCTGTCTCTCTCTGTCCCAAAAATAAATAAACGTTGGAAGAAAAAAAAAAAAAATTAAAAAAAAAAAAAAAAAAAAGCTACTGGCTGGAACCACATTCGTTTCTCACACGTGCTGCTTTGCCAGCCTAGAGCCACCTTCTTTGACGTCTCTGCCTCTGTTTACCTAAAGCTCACACACCCTATATGAGGTCTTTTCCCACCACATGAATCTCTTTTCTCTAAACAACAGCATCTGTCAGCTGCATCCCCGTTGGGAACAACATGTGCCTCCCACATATTGGGCTGTTCAGGCCACTTCTTTGGTCCCAACCACATTCTCATGTTTTCCTTTCCCCTTTCCAGTACTACCCAGTTGCTCCGGGTGAGAGAGTGACATGGACGAAGCCCAGAGAACATGGCAGTCAGGGAACGGTTTGTAGGTCAGTGATTTCGATGGCGTGCTCATCGGGAAGCATCCCTAAAAAGCAGACTCGAAATCACTTTCCCCAAATCTTTGCCATGCTTCTGCTTCACAGACACAGTGTTGTTACAGTGTGACCATAGTCTCCCAAACTCTTGCTGGAAATCTCAAACCTTAACCAGTTGTGACATATCAGTCTATTAAGCTAAGTGGCTTCATGCCTAACAGCTCTGCTTCAGGGCGAGGCAACATCCTAGCTGGAAGGCTGCTGAGCTAGAAACATTATCTTCCCTGTTTTCCCAGGAAGATGAGGCCCGATTGCTCTGCCTTTCCTTTGTGATCCAAATGCTCTGCTGCAAGGGTCAGCCTTCTCTGGTTTGTGATTGACAGGTTTGCCAAGGGTTATAACTGGTCTAACCACTTGCCCTACACGTGAGGACTGAAGTGTTTTGGAATTTATCCGGTGATCACAGAGCTCTGACTACAATTTCTTAGCGTGCCTGAGATCTATTTCCTACAGAAGTTATCTCTGCCCTTTATTTTCCCCTCTAACACCTCAAGCTTTGGCTCCGCATCGCAATTTATTTGAATGCCAGGTGTTGTTAGATAAACAGACATTTGAATTATGAGAAACTAGAGATTATTAGACAGGGGATTTTTCTCTTTTTCATTTTAAATTATCTCCTAAAATTTACTCCTGGTTTCACTGATTTATTGTCTTTGAGAATTATTGAAAGTTTATGAACAGGAACTATATAATACATCAGCTTCTCCTCTAGGCTGTAGACTTGTTAGTGGCAGGGAGTGTGGTATCATTCCTCCATATTCCCCGTGTTGTGCACTGAGCCTGGGCTTTACTACGGGCTCTGCAAATGTCTGGTGAACAAGCTCCGTGATGGATTAAAGATGGCCACAGAGTCTTCTCTCTTGTTACATAGGCCGGTGATGCAATTGCTTGACCAAGAGAATATGGTAGAGGTAATAGGCCAATTTCCAGGCCCACACCTTACGATGCTGGCGGCTTCCACTTCCTGTCCCTCAGAACACCCTTTCTGGAAGGTCTGCCAGCTAACTCCGACTCCCCTGAGACTGCTTCGCTCAAGAAGCCAGGTAGCATACCCAACAAGGTGTAGACAGATGGGTGAAATCTCCAGACTACCAACTTGGAACAGAAGAATCACCTGGCTGTGCTCTGCCAGAATTCTCTGACCCGAACATTGTGAAATATAATACAATGGTGGTTGTTTTAAGCCTCTAAGTTGGAGGGTAATTTATTATGTAATAACACAGAAGCAGAACACAATCCTGAGAGAGCAGCCTGGAGTATGGTTAGCATCCTGGAGAGCCACTTTACTTATAACTATTGTTCATCCGAGTTGGTCTGATTCACCACCCCGAGTGATGGGCCAGTAAATGTTCTTTCATCTTGTGTGCTCCCAGGCAGCCCAGACCAGAGATGCAGACCAGTCTCAGGACACAGAGGTTTCAAATGGGATTGTATCCAGTGCTTGGAGCCCAACAGGACTGAGTCATCATGTTTCTTTCTCCTGGTTATTGGAAGAGTTCGCTTGCTGAATAGTAGTCACATTTCTAATAGAATGGGACTGGATGGAAATTAGAAGACTCAAAGCCTGTTCACGGTAACGATGGAGTGAGAACCTCCCAACTAATGAACATAACGACACACAGCAGATTCCTTCCTGTCTTGTCCTTACGGTAGGTCTAGAGAAATATGGTTGCAAAATTCTGACTGCAGATGGGCTGAAGAATAAGAGAAATTCAAGCAGAGAAGAGGGACGGCCAGTGAAAAGTTATCTTCATTCTGTGTGTACTTGGGATTTCTGGTTCAAAGGCCTGGAAAACATCTTATTAGCATTTTAATTTTTTCTGAAAGTAATTGAAGGGAACAACTCAAGAATAAAATAATGACAAGATAATGGCCTAATAAGAAAACCCTTGGGTAGGGTGTTAAGAAACTTCAGTTTCAGTCCCAACACCTTGAAAACGATGTGACTTATTTCTTAACTCTGTTTTCTTGTTGTAAAATGATACCTTAATGGAAATTATGTGGCTTGAACTGCAGGAGAGGAGATACAAAGTGGCTTACAAAGAAAAAGAAATAACGTATGATTAATTAGTAGTACCAACTCTTGGGAAGTTTGGAACAGAAAACTCTTCAAACATACAACCTCTTTTTTAAAATCTATACAAATAGATCACTCTTTACTATTACACAAATGCCGATTATTAAGTTTATATAAAAATCAGTTTGGCTGGATAATAAAAGACAACTAAAAGAATGAGTGAGACATAGAAACAGCAGCATTATCTAAGAAGTGTTCATCATCTAGACTGTTTCTGCTGCATATTGAGCTGGGTGTCGCAATGCACAGGCTGTGAACTGAAGGCCGGACCAGCTGGTGACCAAGTGGCCCCTCTCGGGATCAGGGACCACAGTAGCCCCAGGAAGAGCCTGCAGGGGCACTGGCTCAGTGCAGCTCTCCTAAGCTATCAGAAGAGACCTGGTAGTCTGACAGCTGCTGTCGCAGAGTGAACACATACTCAAAAGGAGAAGCCGTTTCTTTTGTCTAATGGGCAATGCTGGCGTTTCTCAAGTCGTGCTCTGTAGACCTACGGCAGCCCTGAGGTGCTTACTAAACATGTCTAATCCCAGGACTCTCTCAAGATCAACTACAGCTGAATCTCCGTACCTGGGGCCCAGGAATCTACGTTTAACAGGCACAGTGGGTGCTTTTACTGGGCATCCCACGGTTAGGGACTGCTGCCCTGCACTCCCTTGCGTGTGATTGTCCACAAATATGCCGCATTCACTCTGACCTCAGTTCTTTTTTTTGTAATGTGTATTTATTTTTGAGAGAGAGAGAGACAGGGCGTGAGCAGGGGAGGGGCAGAGAGAGAGGAAGACACGGAATCTGAAGCAGGCTCCAGACTCTGCACTGACAGCAGGGAGCCCAAGGCAGGGCTCGAACTCATGAGGGCTCATGAGGGCTCGAACTCATGATCGTGACCTGAGATGAAGTCGGGCACTTAACCCACTGAGTCGCCCAGGTGCCCCTGACCTCAGTTCTTTTGCTCACTGTTTCTCCCTCCAGGAATGTCCCACCTCCCTTCATCTTCACCACAGGAGCTAAGATCCGCTGGCTTCATGGAGCCATCACTAACTTCTTGATCTCTTTTCCATAAATTCTAAGTATGCCGCTAATCCTGTTTTATCCTCTTTGGTAACGTCTTTCATTTGCACACTATAGTCAATCCCCCTTCGTGGCTTAATTCCATTAATTCCTGCCCAGGGCAGAAAGATCCCGCTTTAAATAGTTCCCCTGTTTGATAAAGCCTGTCCCCTAACCATCTTTTATTTTGAATAAGTGTTTTTACATCTTGTCTTTCAAGACAGAAGGAAGGGTGAGGCCTAGAGCTTTGTAAGGGGAGGAAGTCCCAAGGAGCAGATACCTTGCAGAGAGAGCTGCAGGGCCTTATTGATTGGATCTCAAAAAGCACAAGATTTCTTCCACCACTATTGATCGTTTTGGGTTTTTTCCCCTTACATTATCCCCTTTGGCATCAAAATCAATTGAAACTTAATTGAAGACTTAATATTTCTGTCTTCTCCCCGGCTACGTATATGATAATTTCCTTAAGGGATGAAGCCTAGTCTTATACCTCTCACATAACCCCTCCACCCTTCATTTTTTTTGTGGTCTGCTCTTCCTCTTCCTGGGAACTGTCACCCCCAAGGTCTTGTCATGGATCCTTCATGCCATTTTGTGCAACATAGCCTCAGACTGCTGGTCACAGTTGTTTGGTCTAGAGGCAGGCACCTGATCAGTCAGGTCCTTCTCTCTCCGGGTATTTTGCAAACTTGGGAGATGTTTGAGTCTGGAATGAATCTGGGAGGTGTTTTCCTTATGTGGACCAAAGAAAGTCAAGGAAACCATTGTGCAGAGAGAACGCGGTAGCAGGCGATGCAGAGAGAATAGCACAAGAGTGATGGAAAGAGCTTGGAGGGCACTGTATTTCTACATTTCTGCATTTGTATTTTATTGTGTTAGTATCTTTTGGAGCTCAGGGTTTCCAGAAGTTTCCCTGTTTTATGTAAGCTCGTTGTGAAGGCTTTAAGAAATCTGGAAAGACATGGAGGACAAGGAGGGAAAAGGGGGTTGTGCATGGCTTTTAGATAACCAACCCACAGAGTCTAAGAAAATGTGTGTAATCTCAGGGCACCTGGCTCAGTCGGTACAGTGTGCGACTCTTGATCTTGGGGTTGTGAGTTCGAGTCCCATGTTGATGTAGAGATTACTTAAAAATAATATCTTTAAAAAATGCATGTTGGGGCGCCTGGGTGGCGCAGTCGGTTAAGCGTCCGACTTCAGCCAGGTCACGATCTCGCGGTCCGTGAGTTCGAGCCCCGCGTCAGGCTCTGGGCTGATGGCTCAGGGCCTGGAGCCTGTTTCCGATTCTGTGTCTCCCTCTCTCTCTGCCCCTCCCCCGTTCATGCTCTGTCTCTCTCTGTCCCAAAAATAAATAAACGTTGAAAAAAAAATTTTTTTTAAATAAATAAATAAAAAATAAAATAAAAAATGCATGTTATCTCATTTAATCCTCAAAACAACCATGTGTTTAAAAAAACAAACATGTGGGGCACCTGGGTGGCCCAGTTGGTTAAGCGTCTGACTTTGGCTCAGGTCATGATCTCATGGTTGGTGAGTTCAAGCCCACACTGGGTTCCCTGATGTCAGCACAGAGCCCGCTTTGGATCCTCTGTCTCCCTCTCTCTCTGCCCCTCCCTCACTTGCTCTTTCTCTCTCTCAAAAATAAACATTAAGTAAGTAAATAAACAATCATGAATATTATTCCCACTTTAAAGGCAAGAAAACCGGGGCACATGGGTGGCTCAGTAGGTTAAGCGTCCAACTTCAGTTCAGGTCATGATCTCGGAGTTCTTGAGTTCGAGCCCCCCAGTGGGCTCTGTGCTGACATCTCAGGGCCTGGAGCCTGCTTCAGATTCTGTGTCTCCCTCTCTCTCTTCCCTGCTCACTCTCTGTCCCTCTCCCTCTCTCCGAAATAAATAACCATTAAAAAATAAAATTAAATAAAGGCAAGAAAACCAAGGCTCAGGCAAGTAACTTGTTCCAAAACCATGGAACGTGTGGAGGTAGAGGTGGGGGGTGAGGCCAGGTCCCTCTGACCCCACCATGCAGAACTGCCCTCAGGTGAAGACCAGTAGGTGTGACACTTTCATTTTTGCTCCCCTAATATCAGTCCCAGCTGGGGGGATTTGAATGGCTTCTATAGACCAATCCTGAATCTTCAAGTAGTCCCCAGTTACTTGGCAGGGATTGTGATTTGAGCCGTCCTCAGAGGAAGTGTGGAACAAAGAAAGCATAACCGCCCAGCAGCCCAGGGACTAGGCACTAAGAGTGGGAGCGGCTGGGAGTAGCAGGTCCAACTGGAGCAGCTGGCGCAGGCTGGCCGGGCCACAAGCGAGAATGACACCCAGTCTAGTGGCACCGACCACAAGAGCACGACAGGACTAGGCTGCGGGATTGTCCCGAGTCTCCGCCCCCTCCAACCTTCCAGCATGAGTTGTGGTGGCCTTTGACATCTGGGATGGGGCTGGGAGTGGGGGATGGGTAGGAGGCAGGAGAGGCCAGGGGAAAGTAAAGACCATAGTTGGAAGGGTGCGAGATCAATGCAAAGGAAGGGAGGTTCAGGAATCTTTGCTTGCTCAGGAGCAAAAGTCCAGACCTCAGATTCTTAACCAGGAGCATATAGACACATGAAAGACGCTAACATGGCAACATACAAACATTTAGTCGAAAGGGATGGGCTCTTCGCCGTCTCCTTTTGTGTTTAAAGAAATAAAAGTCCAGAAAAATTAAACATTAAACAACTTTTTAAAGTTACAGTTGATCTGGTTGAGTTAACATCTGGAAATCCAAGCTGGAATCCAAAGTCTAGTAGATTTTCCTCCACTCCACAGGCTGAGTATCTGCAACATAAGTAAAAAATTACATGTAGTGGCCTTGGCTATTTCTCATACCTGAGTAAGTATACTCATCATTACCCCTCAAATGTTAAGGTCAAATGAGATGGAAAGAGACATTTACAAACTTCATCTCTGAAAAGTGATTTGTAAAGTTCAGAGTAAGTGATGAGCTGTTTTAAGACCCTAAACATATTTGAACTATCAGCATATTCATTGTTTCCTCTTTGCCCCCAAATAAAGGCTATGATGGCTTTAACATGCCTGTCATGCTCTTTGGTATGTCCACAAGCAGTCACCCTAATTACGTATGTTTCTTAATTGCATATGAACACACAATGTGTGACCGCTACAGAATCTGCTCTCTCCTTGGATCCCACAGGACAGGTGCAACTCGAGAGCTCCCACAGCTCCTGGGTTCTTGTGAACATTGCGGTGGCTCTGGCTGGCAATGGAAGGAGGCAGATGGTTCTGGGAGGCCACAGCCCATCACTTCCAAGTCATGAGCAAGCCTCTTTTCATTTCTAGGGATTTAAAAAGACAAGGGAGTGGAGGGAGACCTTTTTTCCACCTTCCTTCTCGACATATTCTTGATCATGGAATCTGATGAAAGGAATAAAGAGACAGGGTTAGTTGGAAGGAAATTTCCAGCTCCTGAAAGAATGTTCACATTATTTTAAGCAGCACAAAGAGCTCCCTGAAAGGAGATACTACTGGAGAAATGAATAAAAAATATTTGAAATGGTTCAGAGAAGGTAGATTTCTTTTAAAAAAAAAGTATAGCTGGGTTAGTATGCGCTGATGCTGATGTAGAAAAAGGTCAAAAGGGTTGGTGAGCCAGAACTTTCAGTCCTTCTGGGATTTTTATTGAACCCATGATAGCAAGAAAATCATCAGCAAACCAGGAATGACATGAACAGCTCAAGGAGTATGTTTCAATAGAACATACCTGTGAGAATGAGAGAAAATTTGTGAGGGTGCTTTTAATTAAAATGTTATCTAGGGATGTCTGGGTAGCTCAGTGGGTTAAGCGTCTGACTTTGGCTCAGGTTATTATCTCACTGCTTGGCTTGTGAGTTCGAGCCCCGAGTCAGGCTCTGTACTGACACCTCAGAGTCTGGAACATGCTTTGAATTCTGTGTCTCCCTCTCTCTCTGCCCCTCCCCCACTCACATTCTATCTCTCTCTCTCTCTCTATCTATCTCTCTCTCTCTCTCTCTCTTTCAAACATAAATAAACATTAAAAAATGTTATCTCGGGGCGCCTGGGTGGCGCAGTCGGTTAAGCGTCCGACTTCAGCCAGGTCACGATCTCGCGGTCCACGAGTTCGAGCCCCGCGTCAGGCTCTGGGCTGATGGCTCAGAGCCTGGAGCCTGTTTCCGATTCTGTGTCTCCCTCTCTCTCTGCCCCTCCCCCGTTCATGCTCTGTCTCTCTCTGTCCCAAAAATAAATAAATGTTGAAAAAAAAAAATTTAAAAAAAAAAAAAAAAAAAAAAAAAAAAAAAAAAAAAATGTTATCTAGGGGCACCTGGGTAGCTCAGTCGGTTGAACGTCCGACTTTGGCTGAGATCATGATCTCCTGGTTCGTGGGTTTGGGCCCTGCATCAGGCTCTGTGCTGACAGCTTAGAGCCTAGAGCCTGCTTCAGATTCTCTCTCTCTGCCTCTCCCCTACTCATGCTCTCTCAAAAGTAAATAAATGTTTAAAAAATTTTTAAAAAGTTATATAAATCCAATATATCAGCAACTATAAGCTACTGCCTTCCACATTTATGACTCTAGTTCTGACCTCTTCTCTGACCCATGGATTTCTATGTGTGCTATGCCTCCTAAATGCAAATTTGAATACACCTCTGCCTTGCTGAAAATCTTTTAATGGCTCCCTATCGCTTACAGAAGAAAGACCAAGCTCCTTAATGTATCCACAAGGCCCCCTGTGACTGGTCTTCATTCTCTGTCGCCGATATTGGTGCCTAAGCCTGGGGTTGGCTCCCCCTTTGCCCCTATATCTTTGTGACTCAAAAAGCTCAAGGAGGCTTCCTAAAAGATATGCTTTCTTCCCTTTCTGGGGTAAGGTGAGGCCAGGTAAGTGATTTTGCCACCCCATCAGGATGGAAGCTTTGACTCTGCTCTGCTGTTAAACTTCATTCCTTCCTTCCACAAACGTTCATGGAGTGCCTTGCTGTGTTAGGAATCGTGCTGGGCAGTGGGGACTTAAGTATGAACAAGACATGGGGCACCTGGACGGCTCACTCGGTTGAGCATCCGACTTCGGCTCAGGTCATGATCTCACGGTTCGTGGGTTTGAGCCCTGCGTCAGGCTCTGCACTGGCAGCTCGGAGCCTGGAGCCTGCTTCAGATTCTGTGTCTCCCTCTCTTTCTCTGCCCCTCCCCCACTCATGCGCTCGCGCTCTCTCTCTCTCTCTCTCTCTCTTAAAAATAAACATTTAAAAAAATTTTTTTAAAGTATGAACAAGACAGACATTTTGCCTTCACAGAGTTTACACTGAGTAAACTCTGTGTAGTAGTGTCTTATTGCTGTAACAAATTACCCCAAATTTAGTGATTCCAAACAATACAAATTTGTTATCTTGCAGTTCTGAAGGTCGCAAGCCCAAAATAGATTTCAGTGAGCTACAATCGAGGTGTCGGCAGGGCTACAAATCCTTCTGAAGGCTCTAGGGGAGAGTCTCCTTCCCTCACCTTGTGCAACTTCGAGAGGCTGCCTACCTTCCTTGGCTCGTGGCCTCTTCCTCCATCATCACAGCCAGGGTGTGGCATCTTCAAATCTCTGTCTGACCCTATTTCCACGGTCTTATCTCCTGTGACTCTAACTCTGACCCTCCTACCTCCTTCTTGTGGGAAACTTGTGATTACACATTGGGTCCACTCAGATACCCTAAGGTATGGACCCCCTATCTCCAGGTTTTAATCACATTTGCAAAATCCCTTTTGCCAGGCAGGTGACCAGGTATTAGGACACATATATCTTAGGGGGAATTAGTCTGTCTACCATACCCTGCAAGTCTTTTTACTTTGTCTTTAAAACAGCATTGCCTGGGGTGCCTGGGTGGCTCAGTCGGTTAAGCGTCCGACTTCAGCTTTCCGTGGTCCGTGAGTTTGAGCCCGGCGTCGGGCTCTGGGCTGATGGCTCGGAGCCTGGAGCCTGCTTCCGGTTCTGTGTCTCCCTCTCTCTCTGCCCCTCCCCCGTTTATGCTCTGTCTCTCTCTGTCTCAAAAATAAATAAACGTTAAAAAAAATTTTTTTTAAAACAGCATTGCCTGCTTATCCAACAAACATGCATTGAAGGCCTACTCTATACACGCCAGGCACTGTGCTGGGAATACAGCACAAACAAGGCAGACATCAACTCCTGTGTTGGGGATCTTACCTTATGAATGCAAGAGAGAGAGAGAGAGACACCTACAAAATAACACACGGTTAAGAAGAAAGAGCACCAGGAGCAAGCAGGCAAATGAAGAAAACAGTGACCTTTGAACAGACACCTAAGGAAACTCAGGGAGTGAGACACACAGACATTTGGGGGAAGAGCTTTTCAGGAAGAGGGAACAGCAAATGCAGGGCCTGGAGGCAGGAGAGTGTCTGGTGTATTCAAGGGAACAGAGAGAAGCCTTTGTAGCCTAGGGGGAGGTGTGCGGGGTGCAGAGGAAGGGGATGAAGTCGGTGCTGTACAGGGGAGTCAGAGAGAACGTTTCCCTGGTCCAGAATGGGAATTTGGCTTTTTCTCTGAATGACATGAGAAAACCTGAAGGCTTTTGAGCAGGGAAGTAACCTGATCTGACTGACTTACGTTCCACACTGTAGGTCCTGTATATAGAACAAATTATTGGGGGGAAGGGCAGGAATAGAGAGATCAGAAAGGGATACCTCTAGGGAGAATATTGTGATTATCCAAGCGAGAAAAGGCTTGAACCAGAGACTTGCATTTGGTAGAAAGTGATGGGATTCTACACGTATTTTAAAGGAAGTGCCAACAGAATTCACTAATGGTCTGGATATGTGCCGTGAGAGAAGTAGAGAAGTCAAGGATGGCCCCGGAATTTTGCTCTGAACAGACACCTCTGAAGCTCTGGAAGGGTGCCCTTAACTGAGGTGGGGAAGATTGTAGGAACTGTTTTTTGGGGGGGAGGGGGCGGGGAATATCTGGAGCTTTTCAGTTTTACACAGGTGAAGTTTGACATACCTAATACACATCCAGTTGAAGATGTTAACTAGTAGATGGATGTGTTAACTTTAAAAATAAAACCATCAGTTGTTCTACCAACAAAATGGGTTTACTCAGGAATAACGGAGAACTACATTCAGGACAAGCAAGTTATGGAGAAACCACAGGCAAATCCAACAAAGAACGACAGTATTTTATGCAGAAGGAGGAGGAAGTTACGGGGACTTGTTTTGAAGGGAAGTCCATGGGGCGCCTGGCTGGCTCAGTCGGTTAAGTGTCCGACTTGATCTCAGGTCATGATCTCACGGGTCGTGGGTTTGAGCCCCTAGTTGAGCTCGGTGCTGTCAGTTCAGAGCCTGGAGCCTGCTTCAGATTCCGTGTCTGTCTCTCTCTCTGCCCTTCCCCCACTCACAGTCTCTCTCACTCTCAAAAATAAATAAACATTAAAATAATAATAAAATATGGAGGAAGGGAAGTCTGCTGGAGAAAAGGGGGGGGTTCAGGGTGATGATGGTTTCTCATTGGCTGGGTTGTGGGAGTAGTGGATTTCTTGTAGGAGATGCAATATACATCTTTTCCCTGTTGAGAACTGTAATTGATTATCCTTTCCTGTTAAGGATTCTTCTGCCCAAGGTGTGTAATTGACACTTCTAGTGGGAGTCTGTAATTGACAATTGTTTCTGTAATTGAGGTTGAGTGGTAGGGCTCCCTCTTCTAGCCTCTGGACTCCACCTTAGCGAGGTTTCCCTTTATTAGTTTTCACAGATGTAGGAGTCTAGATTTCGGAGAGGTGTCTGGACCAGAGATGTAAATTTGAGGGTAGTCAGAATATGGATGTTACTTAAAGTCATGAGATTGGTGAGATAACCACAGGATGATAAGAGACCACAAAGAGAAGGTGTCTCTAGAGACCTGGGGACTTCTGAGTTTAGAGACTGAAGACTGAGAAGGCCAGAAAGCTGGAATAAGAGCCAAGACAGACTCTTAGCCTAAAAGCCACATGAAGAAAGTATTTCAAGGATAAGAGTGAGCAACATTTCCCCACTGCTGAGGGGTCACATGAGGTGAGGATGAGCGCTGACTGCTGGATTTAGCACCAAGGCAGTCACTCAGGACCCTGAGAAGACCTGTTTCCTTGGACTGGTAGGGGTAGAAGGCTGTCCAGGGTGGATTCAAGAGAATGGAGGAGAGGAACTGAAGACAGCAAGCATGGCAAAACCTTTCGGAGATTCCGGGGGTAAAGTGAAGTGGAGGGCGACATGGAATCTAGGAAATGTCTTATTATTATTATTATTATTTTTACTATGGCAGATAATACAGCATGCAGACACTCTTAGAAATGATTCAGTAGAGAGGGGAATTTCCTGATGCAGGAGAGAGGAGGCAATTGCTGAATCGATGTCTCTGGGTCAGAGGGGATGGGACCAGTACACGGTGGGAGAGGTTAGTCTTAGCTTAGAGCGCTGAGGGTTCATCACAAGGGCAGGAGGACAGAAGAGTTCCTCACAGTCAGGCACAGGTGGTTTGCCAGGTTGTCATCTGATTGCTTCTATTTTATCAATGAAAGAAGAAGCAAGGGCATTAGCTGTAATAAGCCAGAGGTTTGATGAAGGGGGAGAAGGTGTGAAATAGTCCTTTAGAAGAGTTGGGTAGTAGACAAGGAAGTGTACAAGCTTTGCTAAGCAATGTTAATTGATTATAAAGTTGTAGGTATTTAAACATATAATAAATACTATCATGCAGATGGGAGACTGAACTGTTCTAAGAAATCTAGTATTCAGATAACTCAAGTTATATCACATAGGGCTAAAACAATAAAACCCTAAAGTTGAAACAGCATTAGATATAACTTAATTTTGGATGATTTGGGGGCACCTTGGTCCTTTCTACTAGTCAAGAGTAATTTTTCTGAATATGTATGTGTTAGTAATTGCCTGTAGATGTATAGTCAGTAACAGAAAGTTCTGAACTGATAATGGGATGGCTATGCCAGACTTTAACTGAAAAATATGCAAATGTGAAATGATGTTTATAATATTAAAAAGTATCAGTTTTTGCTTGCTTGGTAGGTTTCTGGGTCAAAATTCATTCCACATTGGATATGTTAGGGTGTTTTGTTTTGTAGAACTGAATAACCAGAGGGAATGTGTTCTAACAAACTTAGAAGGGAATTGGGAGGGAGGAACAGGAAATGACTAGATGTTCTCCTCATCCCTAGGAAGGGTTACACATCCCTTGTGTGTATGTGGGAGGGAGTCAGGCAGAGGTGGGTAGAAGAGCCCAGAGCAAGGAGGCAGGAATGGTGTTGAGATATAATCTGTACTTGGCAAACTCTTTATTCCTACCCTTTTACTCTTCTGTTGCCTCTTGTCTTCTATTTTGAAATCCCAAGAAGGCTAAGAGGATACACAGGGAGTGCCTGACCCAGAAAACGTGCAACTGGAACCTACAGTTTTGGTGGATTTCACCTTTAGCTCCTTCAGTAACGCAAGTGCAAGGTCTGTCATCAGTGAAGGGTAAATAGTAGCCTGGGGCTTTGAAAGAGCAGTTTTAGGTCCCTGGGACAATTTCTCCGATTCTACTCTGTCTGAAGGTTAGGGAAGTTCCCTTCCTAACCTGAGGCCTATACCCACTGTTGAGCCTGATAAGCATTGAATAAAGTTAATAGATTTGGTTAGCACTTGGATCAGTTATTTCAAATGTATCAAATGGCTATCTGGGAGTCATAAAACAGGTGGCCCTGAAATTGTGACTGTACTGGTGGATGGATACAGATTGGCAGCCATCCTTTAAGGGCAAAATTATGTTACAAGTTGAGTCAGAGCAAATGAATTACTGATTTACAACAGTGTACTATTCTGTGAAAGATGGCTCCTTAAAACACATCAACGGGATGGATGTTGATACTCTATTGAGTTTCTTGGTAAAAAAATTTATATTAAAAACACCAGTGTGTAATTTTAAGGCCTGCCCTCCCGCCCTCCCTTCCTTCTCTCCTTCCTTTCTTTCTTTTTTCGTTCTCTTCCTCCCACCTCCTTCTAGTTATTTTGGTGGGATGTGGATATATTCAGTTTTGGTCTTTGTTTTGAGTTAGTGTATTTATTAAATAACAAGGAATCTGTTTCGAGTTAGTGTAAAAACAAATCTTGAACAATGGATTCCCTGTGAAATTACTGTAACATGGTTAATATTTTTGTTGTTTTTATAGTTGAGACAAGAGAAACTTTAAAATCAACTTGTCCACACTTAAATAACTTTGTGAAACAGATCTATAAAATGAAACACTCATTCGTTATTTTTTTGATATAAACGGAAAATATGTTATTTATTGGAAATTTTTATAGGTCTAAGAGCTATAGAATTTTAAAGCTGTACGATCTCATATCTGGGCTATCCCCTCATTTTACAGATGAAGAATTAAATGACTTCTCAAGGAGACTCAATTATTAGGGACACAGAAAAACTCAAACCTAGTCTCCTGAAGTTAGCCAGTGCTTTTCAATCACTGTATCATTTAGGTTTCTAAGGTAAAAACTTTCATCAACCTAGTGCTTTAAGCTTGCACTTGACCCAAAAGAGTCTTAACTGCCTAGTCTTCATGCCCTTTCCTAGGTTTTCTAGTTCTGTGGGATTGAATTAAATCACAGTTTTCTCATATTAATGTAAGTAGGAATGGGATTTATTAGTTTTTTATTGAGATATAATTCACTATACCATGGAATCTATTTTTCACTCATCCCTTTTGAAATCTAAAGTTGAAGCTTAACTTCCATTCACAGCATCCATTTTATTTAGGCACTATTTAAAGCCCCCAAAGAAAAGTTTCTACGATTAAAAGAAGAAACAGGGTGTGAAAAGATTTCGTCTTCATCCTTAGCAGCATTTTGAAGTAGGTTTGGAGGCCTCTGAAAAGCTTAATGATTAAACAAAACAAAACAACTCCCCCCCCCCACCCCCGGGTTTTTTAATGAGACAAAGATGGAGAAAGGAAGGACTAGAACTATTGAAAAACAGACACATTCTGTGTGAACAGAAATGCGCAGATAGAAATAGAGTACAAAATATGGCTGTGGAGCAGAAACTTACCTTCTAAGGTAAATAGAGAAATTGATACATACTCTACCGGGTAGGGTGAAAGGAAAGTATTAGAACACGCACAGACTCCTGTGCTCCTTTTTCCCCCCAATAGACATTAAGTAAATAGCTACTATGTACCAAGTCTGTGGAGGCGCTGAGAACACAAACATGAAGAAGCTGCCAGATCCTCAAGGAGCCCAGCCTGGTGGTGGTGGTGGTGGTGATGGGGAGGCGGGGGAGGGAGGAGAGAGGGAGCCTAAGGAGTGGAGGCTGGCGGATGAGATTAGACGGGAGGGCTGAAAAACTGAATACACAGTTGATATTTGGGGATACAGATATGTGCTGGCTTCGGTGACAGAAATCTCCCCCTGAACCTCTGGGGGAAAAATTAGCTTCATTTGCCAAATTTGGCCAGATATGACGCTGTTCTACAGATGTCCTCTCGAATAGGCTTAAAAATCCTCCTCTCGCTTCTGGCCCTCGATTTCCCCACCATTAGGGTGTCTGGCAAGGGAGGGGGCAGGTTGAAAACTGCACCCACGTTTGCAGCCTCGGCTCTCTGCTGGAGACAGGAATCCAGGGCTTTGCCGTCGTCATAGCAACTAGGAGTTCCGCGGTCCCCCACCTTCCTCCAACTCCTACTTCCCCCGCCGGCCTGGCAGAGCCGCCGCTTCTCTCGCGAGATTTGAGCGCAGTGCCGAGCGGCCCAGAGGTGATCTCACCCGAGACTTGCGGAGGGAGGGAGTGAAGGAGGGGAAGGAATGGGGCGGGGAGGCGGGGAGGCGAGGGGAGTGGAAGGGAGGGAAGGGCGAGTGAGGCGCCGCCACCGCCGGCAACTTTGTGAGCGAGTTCAGTGCGTGCGTGAGCGAGTAAGCGAAAAAGTCAGTGCGGCGCCGACTTCCCGGGAGGAGGGTCCCCGGGGAGGGCCAGGTCTGGGCTTCAGAGGCCGCCCCCCAGCCACTCCATCTCTTCCCGCCTCCGTGGCTCCCTCCCCATTTCCTCCCCCCACCGGTCCTCCCGGGCCTTCCCACCCCCGTCTGCAGTTACCTGTCTCCTCCCCCCACTCGACACGCACGTCCCCTTCCCCTGCGTCCACCTTCGACCTCCAAGACCCCGGCCCCCCAGCCACCCCATCCCCGCTTTACTCGCCGGCTGCCCCCGCCCCCAGCTTTTTCTCCTGGGGTCTGGCGGGCGGCATGGGGGGCGCTGAACCTCGGAGGCGGCGCGAGCGGGGACCAGGACGCCCAGACAATAGTTGATGCCCGGGTACGGGGGCACCTCCGTCCCCCACTCCTCCAGGAGCGCGGCCCCCACAGGCTGCTCTCTAGCCTGCTTTCCGGGTTCCCCTCGGAGTGGAGCTCGGGAGTTGGGCAGATTCCGCCGCCACCTCCCCCGGGCCCCCCTCCGCTAGCCGCCCGCCCCGGTCCGGCCTCGCTGCCCGCCGTTCTCCGCAGAGGAGGCGGCGAGTGAGCGCGCGCCGACCGTCCACACGGTTTCTCTTTCTCCCTAGGGAGAGCGCGCGGCGGACGCGCCCCGGACGCGCGGTGGCACCGGGAGGCCGGGCAGAGCGGTAAGTGGCTCCCGCGCCCCGGGTCCGGGCAGGGGAGCGGGGGTGAAGGACTGTTGACAGCCCCCCCCATTGCATTTCTGGCCGGGGCTCGGGTGCAGGGCCCGGAGCGGGATTCGGGAGGCCGGTCAAAGTTTTATTTCCGATTTGGTGGCGTGCTGATAGCGCAGCCCGGCGGGGGCGAGTCCGGGCTGCACCGCGCACGGCGCGCGCGCACGCACCTAGGAACCCGAATCTGCATAACTACCGGCAGAGCGCCTCCGCCAGAGGCCGGGAGACCCGCGCCCCCGTCGGGGTGGCTGCGCCCACCCGGCAGCTCTCGTCTCCACCGGGCACCCTTCCCCTTCAGTCACCTGGGTGAGCGCTTTGCAGGCTGCGTTGGAAAGGACAGGCCGAGGGGTTTAGTCATGGGAAAGGGAGAAGAGAGCTCGGTGCCCGCGGGTGGTTAATTTCTCTCCCCGGGTCCGGGGGACAGGGAAAGTAGGGGATGCTCTAACCTGCTTTCCTTGGAGCAAGTAAACCTCGAGAGGGCTGGGGAGGCGTGAGGGTGCTTCAAAAAGAACTTTTCCTCTTTAGCCTCATCTGTTTCCAACTTCTCCTGCCCTTAAAGGAAATTTGCGAGGCTCCCTATCGCTTCACGGCATATCTGCGTGGACATGTAGCCGTATTGGGCAGGTTGAAATTTCGAGTTTGACCGTTCGTTAAATATAGAGACAAGGGAAATGGCTCACTTTAGGGAAGATGTTGTTTAATTGAGTTGTTGGTATTCGTTTTTGAAGGGAAGCATTTGGGGACTGATGGTCCCTAGAGACGGCGTTTACCTTAATAGATTTAATTTTTCATGACGGGTGTTTTAGAGATTAACATTCACTGAAACTCTTACTACCTGCTGGACGATTATATTTCTAAACTGGGAGCCAGTGAGTGATGCGATGCAAATTTCAGAGTAAAGGTGTCGTCTTTCATCGGGTTCCAGGTCTATCTGGATGAACTGGGGTTGGCGTTTCCTCTATAAAGTAAGCCTTTCATGTTGAAACTCTGACTCAGACTCTTAAAGCCATTGTTTTTATACTGGTACTCTGTGGGAGTTAAGTGTCAACTTTCTCTTCTTTTCTCATATGGAATATTCATCCAAGGCAAAGATTCTCTGACTTAATCTTCTGGAAAAGTACAAGATTAAGTCCTATAGAATCATACTCTGCAGCCAGTTTAGTAACAGTATTAATTTTCTATATAATCCTGACTTAATGACTTTCACTTTTCTCTTATTTTTTGAAGGCTGCAATTAAGTCACCTTTAACTAGGGTGGGGAAAAAAAAACCCAAAAACGATGGGAATAATATAGAACAGTGGTAACAGCAGTAGTCTCAAATAAAAGGTTTACGTAAAGCAGTTTATGGTCACTGATGTGTCCAAGTGGTAGATGACATGCCAGTTATTAACGAGAATATTAATATTAAAGCATTTCTCCCATGGAATAAATTACTTATACTGAGGCATCAGCAATTAGCAGTGCATTTAAAATGACTTGGGTAATGATTTGCTCACAAATGGTTAAGGGCAAACTAAGAGATTTTGGAGGCTGGATGGCTTTATGTGGGTGACAACTTATTTTCTTATCTCATTATGCTTAAGTAAAGGACTCTTGAAATTGACTGTATCATTAGATTTCTCTAGTTGACAGAACAAGTTTGGCAAGTGGCTCAAGATAGTCAGTAGGTGTTGCTGTTAGCTTCTCTGCGGTTCCTGGTGCTGCTCCTCCGGTTTGAAATTGCAGTTCTGGTACAGAGAACTTTTCAGATCTGAAGTGTCAGGCAATTGTTAGGATCCTATGGGAAGGTTGACTTGAACCCTTGGTAATAAATCCAGAGCCCCTCGCTTAGATTGTATACTGAGATTCATTTAACTCTTTTCTTTCACTGTTACTTTCTGGCGTTTGTATTTACTTACTTTGCTTTTGCTTTGAATTGCATCAGTAATTTTGTTGTAGTGCCCTCTGCCCCACCAATTTTTTAAAACAACTTTTAAAAACTTTAAAAAAAACCTTAAAGTCATAGATTGAAGATTGCTTGATTTTAGTGGTTTTGTAGACTTTAGGGGGGATCTTGGTTGACTGAGTTGAGACGTATATAAATCCTATGTTAAATTTGCAGTTTGAATTTTTCAATAAATGGCTGTTTTCTGTCTCTTTGAGCTGTGAAACAGAAGTATGAGAGGTAGAACAGTGTAAGAGTACAGATTCCCTGAATCTTTCCAATTGAGGGGAAAGTATGTAGTGATTGATAAGAACATGATTCTTATCAGTCCTCATGGCTGTGTTATCATTTCTGTTAGTCCAGATCAGTGTGTGTATAAAGTATGGATATCCGGAAGATTTCCAGGTGACCTCTCACATTTGGGCTTTTGGTTCACTGATCAAATTGGAGTTTCTCTGAGGAAGACACATAGATTCATCCTTGTAATGGAGAGCTAGATCTCTGATACGGAATGCCTCTTTCTACTGTTTTGTTTTCTTTTTTTTTTCTATCTTTTGAATCAGATCATAGGAGATCATACCTCAAATTCAGAAAAAAAAAAATTTCCCCCCATACTATCACTGTATTCCTAATCTTTTGAGGTGTATGGTGAGTCAGGCAATATTTGCTCAGTGCCTCTATCTGGGAGGTGTGCTGTTGGGCCCTGTGATTCCAGTGGGGCCATTTGTAGTAACCTTTCCAGGTTTGGTATTATAATATGCTGATGTCCCCAGAAAGGTTTTGCGTAGCAGGCAATCAATTATTTTTAAATTTTAACTTTTTGAAATAATGGAACCCAATATTTGTCCTCAGAAGGTCTGGGTTTCAAATTTTCTGGCTAGGGGATCTTAAAAAATAATCAAACTCTCTGAACTGTCTTTCGGAAAAACTGTCTTTTTCTGCAGAGATGGGCATAATGCTTGTTTCACAGCTTTGCTGCAAGAATTAATGAGAAAATATGTTTGAAAGTACTTTGTAAGTCATAAAGTCTAATTTGCAATTGCATTTTCTTTCTGATCGACAGATTCATAGATTATTGAAGCTAGAAGGGATTTTAAACTTAAATCATTTGGCCCATTTTCTCCATTTTACAGGTGAGGAAACTGAGGCCTAGAAAGTTGAAGTGATTTGTGCAAGGTTATAGAAGAACTAGTTAGTTAGCGATCAGGCAGTGATTGGAAGTCAGGTTTCCAGATTTAACTGTACTCCTTTGTTTCCTGTTTTTTTCCCCTTTGAGCCTGTAGATTAAAATTTGTTTACTACTCCCTCTCCTCCTTTTAATTGTTCAGGGTTAAGTGTCTACAATGAGAAGAAGCAAAGCTTAAGGAAACAAAATCCACAGTAAGGTTGAAACGCTATGTAAACAGCATTGATGTAGTATTTGGTAAGTAAGCTTTAGAGTTACTCAAATGACAAAGTTATGGAAAAAGAAATTATGAGTTAGTTAAAATATCTACATGGTAGAGCTGGTAGGCCTTTCCCCCCCTGTGTGTTTTTTTTTTTTTTTTTTTTTTTTTTTTTTGGTGAAGGATAGATATTATTAACTCAGCATAATTTAGAGGAGGCAAACTTCATTTGTTCTAGTTTACCATTTTCTTCCCTTCTTTATCTCATTTTTCATTTGTAAACGAAAGTGGCTGTACCTTCCCTGTTTCTGGTGGCAACTTGTAGACCTTCTCTCTGAGTTGCATGTGTTACCAGGCGGTGGGGGTTTGGTGGGGAGGATGGGTCAGGCGAGGGATAATTGCACATAAAACAGGAACTTGTTGAAGGAGCTTCCTGCTGAAAATGCAACTTATTTATATAGCACCACCCTACCTGCCGCTGGAGTAATCCGACCCAGGAGAGAAGAAATATCCCTGCCAGTTGGGTGACTGCCCTTTAGATGAGGGGCTCTCCTTTTTCCTGGGAGGGTTAAGCATTATATTATTCTTTCAGTGCTCATCCACAACTCTGTGTTTTGTTCCATGTACGGTGCTATTTAAAATCTGGGTGTTCCACTACCTCTTGAGATTGACAACCCAACTTTGTATCCACTTCTTACACCAAAAGTATCCTTTGTTGGTATAAGAAGTAAATTGACCTCATTAGTTGTTTTTCCCCCCCTCTATGTCTAGCTAGTAAAAAGAAAAAAAAGCCAAACAAAGTCCACACACCTGTCTGGCACTTAATTTTCCATAGGTTAGATGTAAATGAATTATGCGTACATGGTAACTCTTCTTCTTCGGGTGGGCTTTTGATGAGCTCTGGAGTGAGTCAGAAGCATGGGGAAGAATCCCTTCGCTCGGGATCTCTCCAACACGTGGTTTGAGCCAGGGATGGAATGAGGTGTGTGACTGGCTTTGTGAGCACAAGGGGAAGGAGACCCATCGGGGTCTGTCTTCCGAGGTAGGGGCCGGCCCACATCCATCTTCTGCTTTAATTTTGGCCTGGGGAGAGTAAAGAGAACATGAGTGTTTTCTTGAAGACCAAGAGGGATGACCCCGAAATGCCATGGAGGAACGTCAGGGGTGGTTTCAGTCGGCCCCTCCTACACCAGCAGTGTCCTGGTGGGTGTGTCGTGGTGGGTGTGCCGCGGCGGCTGTGCCGCGGCGTCCCGCGAGGCCCTTTCTCTTTGCTTCTGCAAGTCTGGGATGAGAGTTTTCGGTCTTTAGATTTCTAATTTGTTACTTGTCATGTCGCACCAACTTCTCCCTCTAATTAGGATTATAGTATGCCTCACTTTAAATTGTGGGAAACAGGCAATTACATAATGTTAGATTTCCCTCTTTCAATTCAGGAGAGGCGGGAGCGTGCAGGCGGGTCGGAGTGCGCAGGCTTGGAGAGGGAGGGTGTCTGGTTTGCGCCAGCACAGGGGTCACTCGGAGGCAACTCGGGCGGGCAGGACAGGACGTGGAGCCTCGGCCCCCGCCGGCTTCTTTTTCCTCTTTCCTCCCCCAGAGCGGGTCCGGGTTAAATGGCTTTCGCAGATACAATAGTTAATTTTGGTTATTCCTCTTTCCACTTTCTCCACAAAGCCGTCTTCTCCCACAGCTACAGGTACAATCATTAATTGGTTTTTGTGGTTTAGGGTCTTGCTTCCTTTTAGAATGAGTTCTGAACTGCTCACAAGAAAGCTAGTGAGAAAGGAAAAGCAAAGGGTTTCATGGTGAATGATCACGTTTCTGTAATCCAGACTTGACTGTGATCAGTCTCTTTTCCTTGGGTCCCGATATTATTATTATTATTTCATATTCTAGAGTTATTTAATACCTATATAATACCTAGATAGGTATTCTGGTTGGATATGTTATGAGCTCCTTGCATTCCCTTTAACAGTCTTAGTTCCCAGAATTGACTGTTGGTTTTTACAAGTTTCTTTGTGGCTCGTGATGCTCTCAGAGAAGCAGCTGACAGCTGAACTGTGGTATCTCATGCTTTCAGGAAGAGTCAGTACTTGTAAGGAGAGGCCTACAAGATCTATCCTTATAAATTAGTTGCATGTCCTAAAATTTTCACCCAATTTGGTTAGTATTGCTGGCTTCACCTATGTGTACCTAGGAAGAAAGTGGAAAGCAGTGTTTTCCCAGATTTTTGCAAGAAATGTCAGTTTGTGACTTGTTGGAACCAAACTGCTTTTCTTTTAAAAAAATTTTTTTTTCAATGTTTATTTATTTTTGAGACAGAGAGAGACAGAGCATGAACGGGGGAGGGTCAGAAGACACAGAATCTGAAACAGGCTCCAGGCTCTGAGCTGTTAGCACAGAGCCCGACGCGGGGCTCGAGCTCATGGACCGTGAGATCATGACCTGAGCCGAAGTCGGACGCTTAACTGACTAAGCCACCCAGGCGCCCCCCAAACTGCTTTTCTTTAGAAGACTTCAAAAATACATGTTCCTCTCCTTGCACTGCAGCTTGATGTGTGGTTGATTTACCGCCTCCCTTTTCCTAGGCCTAATTCTGGCTGCTCCTGTGAAAACCTCAGAAGGTTTTGTCCGTTTACTTTGCCCAAGTCTAATTTCTGAGCGGCTGGCGTTTCCTACGTAGAGAGTGTGCTGTGTGTCTGTATGTGTTTGGGGTGGGGTTTGACTCATGGCTCAGAAACCTGTGAGGATGGCTTGCCCCGGTGGAGACCCAGTGTGGTTCCTCTCTTCTAGTTTGGGAGGTGCCTGTGATTCTTCAAAGCGTCTCCTTGTTACTTTATTTTATTTTTTTTAAAGATCTTAGTGCTAATCCTTTGTAATAGGAAATGAGGTATAATAATTGCAAAACAAAATGTTTCAGTAGGTAAATGATAGGTTATGGAGAGCTACAGCGTTCACAGAAAAGGCTCATTCAGAGTTCGAGAACGTCAGCCTAATAATTGCTTTCGGTGGGATTGTTCTGAAGGCCGTTTTCAAGGCAGTGTTTTAAAATAGTGGTTTTCAGCAGTTTGGGTAGGATGTGTGTTTTGGGGGAGCAGGAAGTGCTTGGGTGGAGAGGGTAGGGGATCACAGTGAACTCTGGGGCTTTTCTCCGGGGCAGCAGGCGAGATATCAGGTGGATGGAGGGTTGAAGAGACTCAGTGGATGATTCTGTTATGCTTCTCCCCCACCCAGTGGAGAGCACAGTAGTTTTTGTATCATTTTTGAACTTCTGCTTGACAATAAGGTAGACCAGTAGTAGGCTTAAAGCAGAGAGCAGCTGGCTGGGAGTATGTAAACTTAATTTTGAATGGGTGAGAAGGAGAGAGCCTCTGGTCCTCTGTGCTAGCCATTGACTAAAAAAGACAACTTGGAAAAATCTCTGGAAATGAGTGCCAACACCTCAAAGGGTCAGGCTGCTTCGATTCTGCAGTGGAGGTAGAACGTGAAAATCCAATTTGGTAATTCTGTGTTGGCACTTAGACGTTTTTGTTTGTTTGTTTGTTTTTTATTTTTTTTTTCAACGTTTATTTATTTTTGGGACAGAGAGAGACAGAGCATGAATGGGGGAGGGGCAGAGAGAGAAGGAGACACAGAATCGGAAACAGGCTCCAGGCTCTGAGCCATCAGCCCAGAGCCTGACGCGGGGCTCGAACTCACAGACCGCGAGATCGTGACCTGGCTGAAGTCGGACGCTTAACCGACTGCGCCACCCAGGCGCCCCGTTTGTTTGTTTTTTTAACGTATGTTTATTTCTGAGACAGAGACAGAGCATGAGTGGGGGAGGGGCAGAGAGAGAGAGGGAGACAGAATCCAAAGCAGGCTCCAGGCTCTGAACTGTCAGCACAGAGCCCGACATGGGGCTCGAACTCATAGACCGTGAGATCATGACCGGGGGCCACCTGGGCGCCCCTCACGTTTTTTTACTGTCGTAAAAAAACATGTGACACAGTTGACCATCTTAACCATTTTTAAGTGTGAAGTACATTCGTGTTCTGAAGCAGATCTTCAGAACTTTCTCATCTTGCCAATCTGAAACTACACCCATGAAATGGTTCCCCTCTCCCTTTCCCCTTATCCCTCGCCACTGCCATTCTACTTTCTGTTTCTGTGACTCTGTCTGCTGTAGATACCTCACATAAGTGGAATCATGCGGTATTTGTTTTTTTGTGACTGGCTTATTTCACTTAGCATAAAGTCTTCAAGGTTTATACATGTTGGCATATAACAGGATTTCCTTCTTTTGAGGCTGAATAATATTCCATGCTGTGTATATACCGTATTTTGTTTATCTACTCATCCATTTATTGACGTTCTTGTTGCTTCCACCTCTTGGCTGCTGTGGATAATGCTGGTATGAACATGGGTGTACAAATGTATCTTTCAGGCCTTGCTTTCAGTCCTTTTGAATATACACACAAGTGGGATTGCTGGATCAGATGGTAGTTCTATTTTGAAATTTTTGAGTAATCTCCATACTATTTTTCATAGTAGTTGTAAAATCGCAGTGGTTTTACATTCCCACCAGCAGTGTATGAAGGTTCCAGTGTCTCCACATCCTTGTCAGCACTTGTTATTTTCTTTTTTTTTTCCATAGTAGTCATCCTAAGAGTGTGAGGTGGTATCTCATTGTGGTTTTGATTTGCATTTCTCTGATAAATGATGTTGAGCGTCTTTCATATGCTTGTTGGCTATTTGTGTATCATCTCTGGAGAAATGTCTATTCAAATCCTTTGCCCATTTTTCAATGGGGTTATTTGACTTTTTGTTGTTGGGTCGTAGGAGTCCTTTATATATTCTGGGTATTAACCCCTTATCAGATATATGATTTGCCTGTATTTCCTCCTGTTCTGTGGGTTGCCTTTTCACTATGTTGATTGTATCCTTTGATGCACAAAAGTTTTAAAAATTTGTCTATTTTTCCTTTTGTTGCCTGTGCTTTTGGCATCATATCCAAGAAGTTATGGCTAAGACCAGTGTCGTGAAACTTCCTTCCTATGTTTTCTTCTAGAAACTTTATAGTTTCAGTTCTTATGTTTAGGTCTTTAATCCATTTTGAGTTAATTTTTGTGTATGGTATAAGATGAGGGTCCAACTTAATTCTTTTGCGTATGGATATCCAGTTCTCTCTCTCAACACTGTTTGTTGAAGAGATTGTCCTTTCCTCATTGAATGGTCTTGGCTCCCTTGTTGAAGATCAGTTGACCATTTACACAAGGGTTTATTTCTGGGCTGTCTACTCTCTTGGTTTGTTTGTTTGTCTTTATGCCAGCACCAGAACTGTCTTGATTATATTAGCTTTGCAGTATATTAAAATCAGGAAGTGTGAATGTCACTTTTAATTTATGCCATTCTAGGTGTTAAGTAATGGAGAATAGAGAAGTCAACAATTGAGAAAACAATTTGTAGAATTTTTCATTTTTTTGAGGGGATTAGACGCACTTAAAGAATGAAGTAAAGTGATTTAAATGGTAGAATGTATGCAAGGCTATCAGCTGGCAACTCGTATAGCAAGAGCTGTGTGTCTAGTACTTCCTGGTTTACAAAGTTATTTCACAGATACCTAGGCCATTGGCTTGGGAAAGTTTCAAAAAGGCGATGGACCTTGAATTGATCTTGAAGATTGGATGTGTGTCCCCCTGGATCAGTTGTATCACAGTGTTATAAGGGAAGCCTCTAGTGGTAATCTCAAGATTTTCAGGGGTATCAATTGTTAAATTTTTTTTTTTTTTTAATTTTTTTTTCAACGTTTATTTATTTTTTGGGACAGAGAGAGACAGAGCATGAACGGGGGAGGGGCAGAGAGAGAGGGAGACACAGAATCGGAAACAGGCTCCAGGCTCTGAGCCATCAGCCCAGAGCCCGACGCGGGGCTCGAACTCACGGACCGCGAGATCGTGACCTGGCTGAAGTCGGACGCTTAACCGACTGCGCCACCCAGGCGCCCCTAAATTTTTTTTTTAATGTTTATTTATTTTTGACAGAGAGAGAGAGAGAGACAGGGCATGAGTGGGGGAGGGGCAGAGACAGGGAGACACAGAATCCGAAGCAGGCTCCAGGCTCCAAGCTGTCAGCACAGAGCCCAATGAGGGGCTCGAACCCATGGACCGCGAGATCAAGACCTGAGCCGAAATTGGACGCTCAACTGACTGAGCCACCCAGGCGCCCCTCAGTGGTATCAATTATTATAAGAACTGTCACGGTGGCATTTTTTTCCTTGACACTATCTTTTCCTATTCTAGGTCAGTTGATTCTGATTTTCCACATCTGCTTATTGAATAGTGGTAGACCACATACAAAGATAGAATACTTAGCCACAGCACTGTTTTCTTTTCTGGGATGTGCAAAGAACAAAAAACTAACCTGGCTCGGTTGTATAGGATGAACTGAATGAGAGAGATTGGAACCAGAATAGCAAATTAAGTGACCGTTTTAGTAAGTAATTTAGGCTACTTAAGTCATACTTTGTTATCTTGACAAAACTGTGAGGATAGTTTTGGTTGAGTGTCTTACTTGAGGGGCCATTGGTAGAATTGCTGTGGAGGAAAATGTAGTATGTTTGCACTTAGTAGGCCTGAAGTAAAGATTTGTTCGGTCGTGACCAAATGAATTTATGTCTACATGGGTGAATCTCTGAGGAGTAACTTACTCACTTATCCTGTATTTATTGACTCCCACTATAATGCCAGGGGCTAGTGGCTGCTTGTGGTGACAAAAGAATGTCTGATTCCTGCTCTCTTGTGGCTGATAACTCTTCTAGTGATTGATAAGGTCCTTTTCAGCGTTCTGTTCCTCCTCTGGCTGATTTTTCTTTTAGTCAGAGGCCACCTATTTTACCGCTGATGCAAAACAATTGTAGTTACTTATTATGAAAATAGTCCTGTGTTAAATATTCTTTGTATAGAAGAAGAAAGAAACCCTAGACAGTTCTCCCTTTTCGGTTTCCAAGGAGATAGGTCTTGGCAACATTTATTTTATCAAGTGCTTTTCTAAGTGACAGAACTAATGAATTTTAGGCTCAAATGGTTAAGCCTCAAATGGTTAAGTTTTTCCTGAGGACCCAGATAAGGTTTTCAAATCTTGGTTTCCTCTACTTCCACATCTGTTCCAAAAGAATCTAGAAACCTAGTTTTGGTTAATCTGGATTTTTCCATTAACTGTCTGACCTTAAAAGAGTTATATACCCTTTTCGGATCTTCGTTTTTTCACTCATTCAACACATTTTAATTGTTCGCTTATTACATACCACGTATCTTTTCATTTGTAAGAGGAAGAAGGTTGAGGATTGGATTAAGTTTCCTTTTTTTTTTTTTTTTTTTTAATTTTTTTTTTTTTCAACGTTTATTTATTTTTGGGACAGAGAGAGACAGAGCATGAACGGGGGAGGGGCAGAGAGGGAGGGAGACACAGAATCGGAAACAGGCTCCAGGCTCTGAGCCAACAGCCCAGAGCCCGACGCGGGGCTCGAACTCACGGACCGCGAGATCGTGACCTGGCTGAAGTCGGACGCTTAACCGACTGCGCCACCCAGGCGCCCCAGATTAAGTTTCCTTTAAGGCCAACTGTTAAAATTCTGTGAATTTATTTTTGTGGTTTAGGAGATTTAAGGCTTTTTACAGATAGTAGGAATGTTTTTAAAAGAACTAAAGAAAGAAGTTCAGAGAATTTGTTTTTAACTCTAAAACATTTTAGTGAGAAACTTCTGTAATGGTGGATAATTTTAGCATTAGTTTCACTCTGATCTGAAAACAATCAACATTTTAACTTCACTCTGAGAGTCCTTATAATTTTGGTAGGAGACAATTCTGAATCTAACTTTTCTGCTGTTACTTGTAATACCCTAGAAACTTAATTCCTGTTTCAGAAGATTGATATAATGCCAGTGTGGGAGATTTGGAAATGCTTATCACCCTTTTTCTAGGTGCTTGGATCCGAGTCTTTTAAAGTCCTTGTCATTTACGTGCATGGTAGTCTTGAGATGCGGTGCCGTCATGTTACTGTATGTAGAACACTGAAAATCTGGTTACCAGTGCTGTGATAATTAAGCTGTCAATTGTCCCATGTTACCAAATATGTAATATTCACATAACCTAGTGTGAGATTTCATGGCTTTATAAAATGATATTTTCTTACTAATTTGTTGCTAGAAATTGAACATTGTATTGATTATGTGTGATAGGATTCAGTTATTCAAAGTAAGATTTAAGAATTTCTTCCCCTGGGGGTGCCTGGGTGGCTCAGTTGGTTGAGTGTCCATCTCTTGATTTCATGATTGATGATTTCAATCATGATGATCATGATTTTCATGATCCCAGGGTCATGGGGTCAAGCCCCACATCAGGCTCTGTGCTCAGTGTGGAGCCCGCTTCAGACTCACTCACTCTCTCTCTCTGTCTCCCCCCCCCCCACCTTGTGTGTGCTCCCTCTCTCTTTCTCTCTCTCTCTCTCTCTCTCTCTCAAATAAAAAAAATAAAAAAAAAAAAAGAATTTCTTCCCATGTGCATTATTTGCTGTTATAAATCTGGTCTCATTGTTACTAAGAGCCCTGGAAGATTTGTGTAATCCTGACTCTTGAATTTGGCCATTTTTCTTTTGTTTACTAGTCAGCATTATTCACTGAGCATCTTCTGGATGGCAGATACTGTTTCATCCTATATATACAATAATGAACCACTCTGGGTGAGATGGGAAGCCACCAGAGGGTTTTCTAAAAGGGTTTCATCTGACGTATTTTTAAAGCAAAAAACTTGATTATGTAGAGAATAGAATAAAGTATGTATGTTGGGGAGACTAAGGTGGAAGCGGGGGGATTTCTGGGGGTTCTAGCAATAATCTGGGTCAGATACGATGATAGCAGTGGAGGTGATGAGAAGTGACTGGATCCTGGACATATCTCAGGTGGGGCTGATGTGATTCCCTGAAGGGTGTGATGAGGTAGCATGGTAGAAGGAGTGGAGTCAAGGATAACACCAGGGTTTTGGCCTTGGCAAGTGGAATAATTCATTGAAATGGGGAAGATGGAGGAACGGGGAGCTGAGAGCTGATTTATATATGCTGGGTATGAGATCGCCGTTGACATGAGAGGGGAGTCCCATCTTTAGGAGTTCCGTTTCCTCGTCTGTGAAATGGGGAAAGTGTTTGCCCTTCTCAGAATTCTTGAGATCAAATGAGAAAAAAAAGTTAAAACTTCTAACGTTATGTCTTGTAATGGTGGTATTATTTCTGGAAAGTAGGCTGGTTACCATCTTAGATACTGTGTGGTCTCTTTTGAACTACGTAAGTCACAGGCCGTGGGCCAGAATGTATTGTGGAAAGTTGGCATTTGCCTTTCAAAGGCTGGTTTTCTTTCCCAAAAGATGGAACAGCTTTCTTTTTGATTCATTCTGTGAGTCCTGCGCAGCTTCTGGGAGAGTTTGGTATTTTGGTTCCCTTCAGGGTGTCCGAGAGCTTCATTATGCGCAGAGCCGCTGGAGTACCACACGGCGTGTGGCGCCAGACTTGCCCCTTAATAAACATAGCTGCAAGCCAAAGTGATGTTGTTTAGGTGGGAGGACGTTATGGTAGAAAAAACCCAGCTCTTTCCTTTCTCAGGGTCTTTATTATTTTAGGCTTTCCATGACTTGCATCAGTTAACAAGTAGGGTCTAAGAGGTCACATTCATTAGAGAGACCACTGTCCGTGTTACTTGATTCAGAAAACCTATTTATACATTTCTAGGTGTTGGGATTGCTTAAAGTCTTGTTATAGGCAGGTAAAATAAGTTAAAAGTATATGTGAACCCGATAGATTAAAATTTAAGATCCAACTGAAAATGTTGGAAGCCTCAGTCTTAGAGTTCAATCAGTGGTGTTTCAGCCTTACTAAATGTCCTTCTTTAGAGATTGCAGTAAATAGTTGTGTCCTTGAGATGTAGTATTTGCTGATAATCGATACCTTCCCGAAGGTTAGGTGTTGCTTTAGGAACGTCTTCAGTCCAGAGATGTAGGTGCTGGTTCTCAGCTCTTCTGATGCCCCAGGCAGCTTGAACAGAGGCACTACACTTTCCTCACTGCCCTTGTGGTTTGTTTCTTCTTTAGTCCACAGGATTTGGTTGGGCATCAGCTGGGGGCCCACTGCAGGTTATTCAGAGAGGAGAGAGGGGTGCCTTTGAGGGCCTGACACATGTAGTGAGTATAACTCTTGATGAATGACCGACAGTTGTTGGGAGCTGTGGCTAAATAAATATGCTAGGTGTTCAGCGTAGAGAGAGCAGTGATGGCTTTAGTAATGAGGGAAGGCATTGGGGGAACAGGAACCCCTGGAAGGAATATAGCTTTGTTAGACTAAGATACATTTTAGAATTTTCCAAATTGCCTGATAGCTTTTTGATTGAACTCAAGTCTCCTAATCATTTTTATTGGGGAGATGGGGTCTAAGTTTCTGAGGTCACAGTAATATGCACTCCTAAGTTTTTATGTTTCAATTTTTTTCTTTATGTAACACTTTTGTTGCATTATAATTAACTTATTATATGGGTCTCCCCTTTGAAGTGTACAAATCAGTTTTTAGTACATTTGTAGAATTGTGTTACCATCTCCATTAACAATTTTAGAATATCTTCATCATCCCACAAAGAAACTCCAACCCCCTTTGCAGTCACTCCCTGTTTGTCCTCAGTCCCATCCCGCCTTCCTGCCCCCAGCCCTAGGCCATCACCGATCCACTTGGCATCTTTATAGGTTTACCCCCTCTGGATGTGTCCTGTAAATGGGCTCAGGCAATATGTGGGCTTTCATGGCTGACTTCTTTCGGCGTGCTTTACCACAACGTTTGAACTTGGGTGGTGATGTTACTTTTTGGGCTCAAAACCAGATACTCCTTGTCTGCTGGCACAGAAACTACAACCAGTGCTGGGACCAGAGAAAAGAGCAAAACTGTGAGCTGCCATGTGTGTTTCTGGAATGGGGATTGAACTTTGAAGCTTTCGTCGACAGGTCACCCTGCTCGCACTCAGTGCATGGGGCTGTGCAGTTATCTTGCTTCTCCTTGAGCTCCTGCTTCTTCCTTGAGTTTTTCAAGTAGCTCTCCAAATGTCATCTCTGATTCTTTCCTTTCTTCTCTCTTTGGTCTGGTCTGTGACCAAGCACCTCCATTTTTTTTTTTCTTCTGAATTGATTCTTATTTTCAGCTTTTCCTCTTTTAATTGCCACCATCTTAGGACAGACCCTTGACCTTCGTTTTGTATCTAGGTGGCTGTAGCAGACTCCTTTGTGAGCACCTTGCCTCATGCTGTTCTAGTCTCTAGGCCTTCTTATCTGCCTATCCTTTCTAAGGTACCACCTAGGTACACTTGTCACCTCCAGGGAGCTAAAGTGTTTGCATTACCTTACTGTATCAGACTCACACTCTCTTACGTGCTTTTGTGACCTTTCTCTAGGGTCTCTCCTGCTTATCTGATTTCTTTGGCCTCTCCAGCAACTGTCTCTGCTTTCTCTTCTTCCCAACTGTTCCAACTCTCTTTGAGTCTTTGTTCATTTTCCATTTTAGTTCTATTCAATTCAGAAGACTACATTCCTCACCCATAGCTTTATCTCTCTTATCCCCTTCCCTGCATATCACACTCCTTATCATTATCTCCTCTCTCCTCTGATGCAATACCAGCCCGTGAGTTTTATTTTTTTTAAAAAAAATTTTTTTTTTTCAACGTTTATTTATTTTTGGGACAGAGAGAGACAGAGCATGAACGGGGGAGGGGCAGAGAGAGAGGGAGACACAGAATCGGAAACAGGCTCCAGGCTCTGAGCCATCAGCCCAGAGCCCGACGCGGGGCTCGAACTCACGGACCGCGAGATCGTGACCTGGCTGAAGTCGGACGCTTAACCGACTGCGCCACCCAGGCGCCCCAGCCCGTGAGTTTTATCTGTGTCTTTCTCATTCTTCTGTGCCCACCTCCTTCCCTGACCTCTTCCTGGTTAGTGTAACTCACCTTGATTTCTCCCTTCTCTAATATGCTGTTGTACTGTGTTGTGTACTTATGGAGCTTAGCATCAAATAACTAATGGGTGATTCATCAAGAATTTTAGCCTGGAGGGGCATCTGGGTGGCTCAGTCAGTTAAGCATCTGACTTTGGCTCAGGTCATGATCTCACAGTTCTTGAGTTCGAGTCCCACATCAGGCTTTGTGCTGACAGTTCAGAGCCTGGAGCCTGCTTCAGATTCTGTCTGTCTGTCTCTGTCTCTCTCTGACCCTCCCCCGCTCACACTCTGTCTCTCTCTGAAAAATAAATAAACATTAAAAAAAAAAAGAATTTTAGCTTGGAGAAGACTTGGAAGGGATGTCATCCCTGTCAAAAGAGTTGAGGTCCATCATGCTGAAGGAGGAGAGATTACCTTTGTCTTCCCAGGCCTCATAGAGAGGGACCGGAGTAGACATTTGTTTTTTTTTTTTTTTTTAAACTTTTTTTCAATGTTTTTATTTATTTTGGGGACAGACAGAGACAGAGCATGAACGGGGGAGGGGCAGAGAGAGAGGGAGACACAGAATCGGAAACAGGCTCCAAGCCATCAGCCCAGAGCCTGACGCGGGGCTCGAACTCACAGACCATGAGATCGTGACCTGGCTGAAGTCGGACGCTTAACTGACTGCACCACCCAGGCGCCCCTCGGAGTAGACATTTGAATGAGCATCAGAAAGGACTTTGCTTGGGTGTGACAGGCTGCATTCCCCTTGGCGTGCCTAGGCTGGATCATTCTGGATGGGTCCTTGTAAAGGCCATTCAGATAGTTCATGGGGGCTTAAGGAGGTTGGTGGTTCTGTCTCTATGGAGTGTTAGAATCTTCTGGGGAGCATGCTAAATACATGGGTTCTCTGCACCTTGGACATTCAGATTGAGCAGTCTGCGAAGCCAGGCTTGGAAACTTTTGAGGCAGGTGACTCTTTTAGTCCTTGAGATCCTATGAGTGTCTCATTTGTTTAACAAATTTTTATTGCATTCCTGCACTGTGCAGCAGTGTGAACTTGTGGGTTTTGTCTTCATGGGACATAGAATTGAGGGGGCGATGCAGATAGACAGGTGAAACCATGTAATTTCTCCTTGGGTAGATGGAGATCCTTGGAGGATAGGGACCATTCCTTATTTTGTGTGTTTATTTGCTCCAGAGGAATGGGCACATTGGCATTCATTCTTGGGTGGCAAACTGATTAACCTACTGTTGCCTGATTTATTCCCTGTTGCAAGTCTTGTTACTGTGTTTTTTATCCAATTGTTTTCAGACACCTTAATTTCTTGGTTGAAAAGGAGCCACTCTCTTTTCGATTGCTTCATGGCAGGCTCGACCTTTGGATTTTGTTGCTTCCTAGTTATAAAATTTACAAAGACTACCACGTACTTAGTGCCCAGTGTGCCAGACCCTTCATGTCACATCACTGCTAATCTTTATAGCAAGCCTGAAGATAGACATTAGGACTCCACGAGTGGGAGCCAAGCTGTTGAGTTCCTGTGATAAACCTTCTTCCTACATGAACATACATTGCAGCAGCCACTGAGTTGGGAAATGCAGTCACCTGTTGCAGCCATGTTCTGGCTGTGTGCATAGAACATATTTTATTGTTGGAAATGCTGCACAGCCTGTCTGTGTAATAGGGTAGCTGTGACCATCACCCTGTTTTAAACACTGTCCACACTGGTGATAGAGGCTCTCCATCCATTTCTCCAGTGAAAGGCTGGTCTTGCTGGTAGAATTTTTAAGCACAGTGTGTAGTTTATCACTTGTCTGTGTTGTGCTGCAGTGGAGAGTTAGAAACTGTTTTTTATCTCCAGTGATGATCTGGGTTTCCCAGAACTGGCCTGTGACCCATTTGGGCCATTTCTTTTCCTGTATCTGTTGTAGGACTTTGGCCTGTCAAGGTGACCTCTACAATGCTCAGCTAATAATGGTCATAAATACCTTTTGCTGAACTCTACCAATGAATAGGTTCTTTGTTTAGATCATCTTATTTTATCCTTGTGGAATTCCTGTGGAATAGGTATGATCAACAGACGGCAAAGCTGAGAAAGGTTAAGTAACTTGCCTCACTTTCAGACCCTTAACCTTTTTGTGTCTTTCCGGAGACTCAGGCATGGTTTTGCACAGGCATTACCCCATTTCTTTTAATTTCTCTCACCTCCTCCTGTTGTTGGTTTCACTAAGAAAAATTAGGTGGTAGGTGAATGAACTTTTAGGAGGTGCATCTGAGCAAGTATATCAGACTCCTCGAGAAAAATTCTCGGATAATATATTTAATTTTCTCCCTTCCATTGGAGTCAAGCTAATGGTTGTTGAGTGTTCTCTCTGGCCTGCTGAACTTACTAAGATGTAGGAAACAGCCTCGTACAGGGCTCACACCTGCGAGAAGTTCAAGGACCGGGGTTGCAAATGTGTCTAGTGCAAAAAGCTAGATGAAATGTAAATATTTATGGTGATGCTGAAATAAATAATAAATCTTCACAGAGTTCTTAATAGTGACAGAATTTTTTCCTAGTAAGAACATTTTCACTTCACTTCCCAACTGAAGGCAAGACAGGAAACGTGAGAAATGTATTTTCTGGCTGAAATGCTTTCAGTCTCATCTTGGAGCATGGGTTCTGCTGTGACATTGTCATCCTGTCGTTGATTTCCACCTATTGCCCTAAAATTATCATACTCTCATCAAGTCAGCATCTGCTTTGTTTTGAAGTAAGTGCCTTTTAAGAGCCAGGAGGCATATTAGCAATATACAGATTTTTTTTTTTTAACGTTTATTTATTTTTGAGAAAGAGAGAGAGGCACAGCATGAGTGGGGGAGGGGCAGAGAGAGAGAGGGAGACATAGAATCCAAAACAGGCTCCAGGCTCTGGGCTGTCAGCAGAGAGGCTCACTTGGGGCTTGAACTCACAAACCAGGAGATCATGACATGAGCTGAAATTGGACACTCAACCAACTGAGCCAGCCAGGCGCCCCAGCAATATACAGATATATAAAGAGAGGTTAATAAAACTGAAGTTTATTGAAAATACAAAAGCAGGTGTAAGGTTGGTCCTGGCAATCAAGTGCGCTTCTAGGAAACACACATTCAATTGATCAGACAGAATTGAAGTCACTAATAAAAGGAAATTTAGTTAACTTAGGTCATGGTAAAAAGGAAAACATTTTTATCACCTTAAATTTTCTATTGACTTGTGAACATTGTATGTTTATTGAATCCAGTATACTGTTCTTTAAATTTTATGTTCAGGTCCTTTTCCAAATCAAACATTTGAGACTTCTCTTCCATGTTAAATCAGTCCTCAAAGTTTTCTGCTTTGGTGTATTAGATAAGGATTTTTGGTGGAGGGATAACATTGCTGGGGTGGTTTTATCTTAATTCCCTGTTTGCTTTAGTATTTAGGTTTATTATTTAATCTTAAGAACAAAGATTAATTTTAAAGAGTGTTCCTCAACTTTGGTAGCTGAGCTGGGCTTCGGTGTGCCCTCTAAGTGGGGCCCAGAGCCCAGGGGTTATTTTAATGAACTTCTGGGCGTTGTTTAGAGCTGGACGCACAAGGACTTAAGCTCTGCTCACTACCCTGTTCTCGGTTTACCCCTGCAACAGTGAGTCGCCTCAGTAGTTCACCTTGTCTGTGGGTCACATGCTTTTCATGTCCGACTGCTTTGGATTTTTGAAAGCTACCTTTTTAATAATATATAACTATGATAATCCAAGTTCATTAAAGACATACCACATCCATACCTTGGTCTACCCACCAGCTGTTAACAAAGTCCATTTCTAAATAGTACCCACATATTCATCAGGCACTCGACAGATACTGAGCTGTTTTGTGTCAGGTACTGACTGCTGTGGCGGAGGTCCTGTGTTGAGTGTTGTGCAGATAATTTAGCAGACCTGTTCTCTAGATGCTTCCAGCTCGTTGGGGAAGTCGGGAAGAAGGGAGGAAGATGTCTAGTAGCAGACAAAGGAAATCATTTAAATATATTGGCTTTTCTCTTCTCTTCTGGCTTTGTATTGTGAAAGTATTGCATAAGGTTTTTTGGAAAATTTGGAAAATAGCAGAAAACATGAAGAAAAAGAAAAAAGTCCTCCACCCTTTTACCACCCAGTATAACTAACCACGGTTAATGTTTTCATGTTTCCTATCTTGTAAAAATGGCTTCTGAAAACAAGGAACCAGCGATTTTCCAGTAATCTGGAGGTGAAATCTGAAGGTGAAATCTGACAGGGGGAAGGAAGAGGCCCTGGGAAAACTGCAGCATTTTCTGCCATGGGCAGCCTTGGGGGGGGGGGGGTGTCTGGATTCCTCTGGAAGAACACGCTGGGAAACAAAACCAAGAGCAGCTTTGACCTCCGATTTCTCTGTGAACAGTTTCTGAGTTACAAGTGAGTTGTGTCCTAAAACTTTGTAAGGTGGGATTTGGCATTCTAGATGTTCTTCTCAAATGTTGATTTTATTTTAACCTGTTGGATATGAGTAAGACAAAGCCTGCCCTGGAGGACAGGGTGTGAGAGCTGATTTACAAGTTACGGTGTGTCCACTGAGTGCTCATGGTTTAAGACCAGGAAGTTCACAACAGGAGAAGCCAAAAAAGGAAGTTTCATTTTTTGAAAGTCTGTTTCGTACCAATACTTTTTTGGATATTATTGTCTCATTAATTTTCATAGCCAACATCTGAGGAAGGAATTGCCCTCATTTGTGCAGTTTAGATTTAGAACGTGGACACAGAGGCTAAGGTGCATTCCCGTGTTACACAGTGTTTCTTGGTAAGTGGTAGTGGCACATGTGGGCTTTGGGACTGGAGACCTGGTTTCCATCCTACCACAGTGACCTCAGGTGGTTCCTCAACCTCTTTCCTCTTCTTTATTATTTTTTAAAGTTTATTTATTTATTTTGAGAGCGAGAATGCGAGAGAGTACATGCGCAGTCTGGGAAGGGGCAGAAGGGAGAGGGAGTGAGAATCCCCAGCAGGCTCCATGCTGTCAGCATAGAGCCTGATGCGGGGCTTGATCTCACGGACCATGGCATCATGACCTGAGCCGAAATAAAGAATCAAATGCCTAATCGACTGAGCCACCCAGGTGCCCTCCTCTTTTTTAAAAAGGGGACAGTGATGATGCTTAGCTCACAAGGTTATTGTCAAGAAGAAATGAGACAACGTAGTCACGCCCTCCCCACAGTTTGGGTTTAGTACCAATAGATGGGAGCTCTGATTATGATGGCAGTTGTGCAACAGCATGTATAGGCACATGATAGACACCCAGTCCATGTCAACTGCCCATCCTCCCTTCTTACAAGCGTTCCTAGCTTTTTAGCTTTCCTGGTGGAAAGATACATTTCATTTAGGTTGTAATGGTGGGTTCTTGGAAACATATTTCATCTGTGTTACACGGGAATATCCCATTGCATTATAGTTGTCTTTGAAAAGTTATCCTGAACATTTTCCCCTGGATGTTAGATGGGGGAAGGCTAGGGGGAGGAAAGCTAAGAGCTCCCTGATGAAGGAGACAGCAGGGGGCAGAGGGAGGAATCAACCTGGGTATCTTCTCAACATAATTTGCTCCCTGCCTGCCTCAGCAAGGACTGCACTAAAGCCAAGTGTGGCTGGGATTTGTCACTGAGAAGAGTTTAAGAGGGCAGGGTGGGTGCTTATGTAGGAAAAATGTTATCCTTGCTTATCCATGCTTTTTCATTCACACATATTCAATCAAGAGTTTGTTGAAGTTCTCCTGCATTCCTGCCACTGTCGGTCTTTGGGATTCAAAGGGCAGTCCATTCTCATGAAAGCATGCCAGGTTGACAGACGGGTAACAGAAGAGTACAAGTCACCTATTAAGTGCCAGGATCGAGAGAAGCTGGGGGAGCTTTGTCAAAATATGTTCAAATAATTTTTCTGTGTTTTCTTCTCCTGTTAGACCTTGAAGGCCAGGACTGTGTCTTTTGCAGTTTTGTATTCCTAGAGCCTAATCTTACATGCATCCTTGAATAAATATGTATTAAGTTCAGAGCTGGCACAAGGGTAAGGTAGTTTATAAATGGTGCATTTCATCTGTCTGTATTTTTGTGGAAATCTCAACCTGATAAATGGAGACACCTGATAAGTCCTTGATCTATTCTTAGAAGGTAAAAGAAGGAGTTGTGACTCACTGATTTATGCTGAGAACTTTGGGTGAAAGTGGCTTCCATTTCTTCATGATGAAGAGTCTTACAGCCTAGAATTTTAGAAGGAGGTTTCACAAAGCTCAGAGAAAAGATACGGTACCTCCAAGGCCAGCAGGACTATAAAAAGGAGTATGGTTTCGTCCAGATGGGTGGGAAGCTCCAAGAAACAAAAGTTGTGATTGTAGATTCCAAATCACACTGATAAGCAGAAATGGGGCCCGCTTCTGAAGGAGGCAGCACAGCTGTTTAGGGCCATTGCAAAAGAAGCCAGATTAAAAAAAAAAAAAATAACAGCTTTATTGATATATAATTCACATACCATAATTAGCCCATTGAAAATGCATAATTCACTGGTTTTTAGGATATTCACAGCTTTGTACAACCATCACCACAGCCAGTTTTAGAACATTTATATCACCTCAGAAAGAAGCCCATGCCCTTTAGCTCTTGCCCCGCCCCCCCCTCGTCGCTTTGGACCTAAGCAAGCACTGATCTACTTGCTGTCTGTAGATGTTTCATACAAATGGAATCCTATAACATGTGGTCTTTTGTGTCTGGTTTCTTTCACCTAGCATGATGTTTTCAAGGTTCATCCGTGTTGTAGCATGCGTCTGTACTTTAGTGCTGAGTAATAATTCCATTGTATGGTTTTATACCATTTTTTTTATCCATCATTTGATGGACATTTGGGTAGTTTTTACTTTTTGTGTGTTAAGAATCATGCTGCTGTTCATGTGGTAAGTTTTTGTGTGCACATGTTTTCATTTCTCCTGAAATTGCTGACTTCTGTAGTAACTCTGTGTTTAACCTGCCAGGCTGTTGTCCAAAGTAGCTGTACCCTTCTGCTTTCCCACCAGCAGTAGGTGAAAGTTCCAGTTTGTCCACATCCTTGCCAACACTTGTTGCTGTACCGTATGGTGTTTTATTTCAGTAGTCCTTATGGGTGTGAAGTGGAATCTCATTGTGGAGTCAGTTTGCATTTCCTTAATGACCAATGATGTTGATCATCACGTGTTTATTGGTCACTGTATTATCTTCTTTGGAGAAACGTCTGTTCAGATCCTCTGTCCATTCTAAAACTGAGTTATATGTCTTTTTACTGTTGAGACTTAGGAGTTGTTTGCATGCCCTGAATCCATATCTTTGATCAGGTATGATTTGAAATAATTTTTTCTTATTCTGTGGGTTGTGTTTCTACTTTGTTAGGAAGCCAGATTTTAAGTGGCGTACAAAAGTGAAAGGGGCACATAAGTAAGTATGCAGATAAAAGGATAGACCGAATGGTTACAGGTGTTTACAGGTTATATCTAGGATGACCTAGATATAGGTGGGGAAAAATCTGAAATTACCACAGTGATTTCTACAGACCGTTATAAGGATAGTGCATATCAAGTGCATCATAAAGATGAACTCACTGTGGCACAAAAACAGACACTCAGATCAATGGAACATAATAGAGAACCCAGAAATGGACGCACAAGTGTATGGCCAACTAATCTTTGACAAAGCAGGAAAGAATATTCAGTGGAATAAAGACACTCTTTTCAGCAAGTGGTGCTGGGAAAACGGGACAGCGACATGCAGAAAAATGAACCTGGACCACTTTCTGACACGATACACAAAAATAAACTCAAAATGGATGAAAGACCTAAATATAAGACAGGAAGCCATCAAAATCCTCGAGGAGAAAGTAGGCAAAAGCCTTTTTCATCTTGCCCACAGCAACTTCTTACTCAACATGTCTCCAGAGGCAAGGGAAACAAAAGCAACAATGAACTGCCGGGACGTCATCAAAATAAAAAGCTTCTGCATAGCGAAGGAAACAATCAGAAAAACTAAAAGACGACTGACAGGATGGGAGAAGATATTTGCAAATGACATGTCAGATAAAGGGTTAGTATCCAAAATCTATAAAGAATTTGTCAAACTCTACACCCAAAAACCAAATAATACAGTGAAGAAATGGGCAAAAGACATGAATAGACACTTCTCCAAGGAAGACATCCAGATGGCCAACCGACACATGAAAAAATGCTCAACATCACTCATCATCAGGGAAATACAAATCAAAACCACAATGAGATACCACCTCACATCTATCAGAATGGCTAACATGAACAACTCAGGCAACAACAGATGTTGGCGAGGATGCAGAGAAAGAGGATCTCTTTTGCACTGTTGCTGGGAATGCAGACTGGTGCAGCCACTCTGGAAAACAGTATGGAGGTTCCTCAAAAGTTAAATAGAACTACCCTGCAACCCAGCAGTTGCACTCCTAGGTATTTATCCAAGGGATACAGGTGTGCTGTTTTGAAGGGACACATGCACCCCAATGTTTATAGCAGCACTATCAACAATAGCCAAAGTATGGAAAGAGCCCAAATGTGCATCAATGGGTGAATGGATAAAGAAGTTGTGGTACATATATATGATGGAGTATTACTCGGCAATCAAAAAGAAAAGAATAAAATCTTTCCATTTGCAACTATGTGGATGGAACTAGACAGTATTACGCTAGGCAAAATTAGTCAGAGAAAGACAAATATCGTATGACTTCGCTCATATGAGGACTTTAAGACAGAACAGATGAACACAAGGGAAGGGAAGCAAAAATAATATAAAAACAGGGATGGGGACAAAACAGAAGAGACTCATAAATATGGAGAACAAACTGAGGGTTGCTGGAGGGGTTGTGGGAGGAGGGATGGGCTGAATGGGTAAGGGGCATTAGGAATCTACCCCTAAAATCACTGTTGCACTATATGCTAACAAACTTGTATGTATATTTAAAAAAAAAAAAAAAAAGAATGTTTTAATCGTAAAAAAAAAAAAAAAAAAAGATGAGGCTCAGTAAATCATCAGAAAATGAATACTTCTGTGTAATCACACGGGGTGAGAACGAGAACACCACCAGCCCCCTAAAGCCTTCTCATGTATGTTTGCTATCACTAGCCTCCATCTTCCCCAGAGGTAACCACCCTCAACTTCTAACACCATAAATTTGTTTTAAAAGATTTTTGAAATTTGTAGAAATGGGATCCTAAAGTGTGCTTTCATTTGTGCCTGGTTTCTGTTGTTTAACTTGTAAAATCTATCCATGTGTTGCTTCTAACTATAGTTCTTTTTAAGTACTCTGTAGTTTTTCATTGTATGAATATACAACTGTTTATATATTCTATTCTTAAATTTTTTTTTTAATGTTTATTGTTTATTTTTGAGTAGGGGAGAGAGAGAGAGAGAGAGAGCAAAAGAGCGAGCAGGGGAGAGGCAGAGAGGGAGACACAGAGTCTGAAGCAGGCTTCAGGCTCTGAGCTGTCAGCACAGAGCCTGATACAGGGCTCGAACTCACGAACTGCAGGATCATGACCTGAGCCAGAGTTGGATGCTTAACAGGCACCCCTATATATTGTACTCTTGATGGATATTTGAGTTTCAGTTTCCTATCTTTGTTCTGCCCTTTGAGGTGCAAATGGGCATACATTTCTGTTGGATATATATCTAAGAGTGGACTTGATGTGACAAAGAGGGTATTTGTGTTCCACTTTAATAAACATAAGTTATATGCAAATTGGTTTTCAGTCTATAAAACAAGATGAGGAAGAAGAAAGAAGCTAGACCGTTTAATCTTATTAAAGGAGGGAGTTAAGAGTCATTCACTCTTTCCTCTGCTGTTTTCTCTAGCAAAGAAAGTGGTTTTCAGACAGAGAATGCTAGAATACAAAAGATACAGTAAAGGGAGAGAGTTCCCATTCAGTTGAAGAAATGAGTTGTTTCCCAGCATACCGAAAACCCTGCAGTTATTTTCAAGGAACCCGCTTGGAAACCTCAAGGTGAGAAGGTGAGAGAAACTCCTGAAACCAGTGTTTTTGTTTTCTAAAGAAAGGAACATGGATTAAGTTTCATGTGAATTTCTGGCAGAAATCGAGTCTAGGTTTAAACAGGTGATTTGATAACACTGAGAGACAGAGGTAGTGGTTATCTGGAGTCAGGATGGTTTCTGTCATTCCAAAAATATTTATTCTTCCAATTCCCAGAGGGTCCTGATAATCCTGGTGCCAGAAATACACAGGTGAATGTTAAGGTCCTGGTTTAGGATATTAGCTTGTAGCAAATTTTCATGGCGCATTTCCTTGCATGCATCCTTTAAATGGCTCCATGTGGGGAAAACAGATTCTGGTAAGTAAGTAATTACAATATGTATGCAGAGTGCCCATAAATCAGGTCATAAGGTGCTTTGTGACCCTGGGAAGGAGAGGGGAGAAGAGGAAGTCTTTGAAGAGGTGAGGTTACTTCTAAAATGGGAAGAGTGGATAAGGTGGGGAGGGCAGGTACTAGCTGGCGTGGGTGTAAGAGCATTTCTGCTATCCTGGGTAAAGTGATTAGGAGAAGCTTTCTACAAACGGGAAGATGTGGCTGGCTGACCACTGATTGGCCTCACAGTGAAAATCTTTGCGTGTCATGCTGAGGAGTTGGGACTTTTATCTTACAGGCTAGAGTAGCTCCGGAAAGATTTAAAATATCCCTGGAGCAGACAGAGCGGATTTGCACTTAAAAAGTTTGCTAATAATGTGGAAAATAAAAAGTACTAATCTGAACCTAGGGCAACAGGAAGCTCTTACAAGAGCGAAGGTAGGGAGTCCACAGGCGGGGAGGCCAAGAACAGGAACAGATTCTAGAGGGATTTAGGAGAGACTAAAATAAATCATTCTGTGCTAATTTTGCATTCTTTTTAAAAATACATTTTAAGAAGGTTGGATAGGTTATTAGTTAAGGGACTGCTGTCTTTTTATTTCAGCAGTGTCTAGTTTAACAAAATGCTGTTCTTATGAGTGAGATGGAAATACGAACTGGGTGTTTGGTGGGTTTGTAGCTTGTTGAAGAAATATACTTTACAAATAGGTTTAAAAAAAATGTTTAGTTTTTTGAGAGCGCCAATGGGGGAGGGGCAGAGAGAGGGGAAAGAGGATCCAAAGGGGGCTCTGAAGGGGACAGCATTGTGCCTGATGCCGGGCTCAGTCTCAAGCACCTTGAGATCATGACCTGGGCTGAAGTCTGACACTCAACCTGAGCCACCCAGGTGCCCCTAAAATAATAGTTTTAATGGATTTGTGTCAGCTGGGATGGAAACCTTTCCTGTTGTGCTGGACTCTTTATTTCTCTGGGTTATTCATTTTTGAGTGACAGAGAGAGACAGAGTGCGAGTGGGGGAGGAGCAGAGAGAGAGGGAGGCACAGAATCCGAAGCAGACTCCAGGCTCTGAACTGTCGGCACAGAGCCTGATGCGGGGCTCGAACTCACTGTGAGCGAGATCATGAGCTGAAGTTGGATGCTTAACCAACTGAGCCACATAGGTGCCCCTCTGGGTTACAACTTTTATCTTTTTTTTTTTTTTTTAACACAGTTTTGTTTTTGTTTTTGTTTTTTTTACACACTAAGCCCTATGCCCAACATGGGGCTTGAACTTACAAAACTGAAATCAAGATTCACATATGCTTTACTAAGTCAGCCAGGTGCCCCACAACTTATCTCTTTTATCACAATGGTTTTATTGTTGGCAAATGTACATGTGAAGCAAAATTAGAAAGGTAAGGTAATGCAGTTGACAGAATCAAGGTTTTAAAATACATGTGTTCTGGGGTGCCTGTGTGGCTCAGTCACTTAAACATCTAACTCTTGGTTTTGGCCCAGGTCATGGTTTTGTGAGTTTGAGCCCCTGCGTCGAGCTCTGTGCTGACAATGTGGAGCTTGCTTGGGATTCTCTCTCTCCCTCTCTCCCTGCTCCTTGCCCCCTGCCCCCCAACTTGCACTGTCTCTCTCTCAAAATAAATAAATAAACTTAAAAAAAAAAAGGAAGATGCACATTCAAGGAGGTGAAATTGGAGGGGACAGAAATTTTATTCTTTCATATTTGAAGCATAATATGTACAAGTACATAAATATACAGTATATATCTGTGGTATTAACATTTCGTGGGGGAGCATGATTAAGGAAAATGTCTAAAATGTCTTCTTAGGGAGTGATAACAAAAAAACGTTGAGAAACACTGCTTCAAAAGAATTCAAGGGTTGGGGTGCCTGGCTGGCTCAGTCGGTGGAGCATGCAACTCTTTGATCTTGGGGTTGTAAGTTCAAGCCCCACGTTGGGTGTAGAGATTACTTAAAAATAAAAATAAATCTAAAAAAAAAAGGATTTAAAGGGTTGGAATGGTGTGCTAAAATCTGTGGTGGTAGTGGGTGGAGAGACACCTGAAAATGTCTACATTTAGGACCAAAGACCCTGTTATAAAATTGGAATATTTCTTTAAAAAAATTTTTTTTTTAATGTTTATTTATTTTTGAGACAGTGACACAACATGAATGGGGGAGGGTCAGAGAGAGGGAGATCCAGAATCTGAAGCAGGCTCCAGGCTCCAAGCTGTCAGCACAGAGCCCGACGTGGGGCTTGAACTCACAGACTGTGAGATCATGACCTGAGATGAAGTCGGATGCTTAACCGACTGAACCACCCAGGCGCCCAAGATTGGAATATTTCTTGACTTATATGCTTATGTGGAGGAAGAAAAAAAATAGTGTTAAGTTTCTTTGTTAATTTTATTTGACCTTAAACTCACTATGAGTCTGCAAGGTGGATTTTGCTAAGAAACAAGTTAATGCAGCCTTAGGCTTCATTTATAAAAATGGATGTTACAGAACTTAAGAGTGTTAGCATTGTATTGTACCTCAAACTGGCCAGAACCTGATTTGGAAATCTGAAAAGTGGGAGCGTCCAGTGGATGATCAGGAAGATGAGAGGTCCCAGAACCACGTGGAGAAATGTGAACGAAGCCAGAACAGAACTGGCTTATTGTTCAGTGTACCACAACGACTGTAAGAATTAATGGCTCGAATCCACAAACAATTGAACTGGGCAAGGCTGTATAATTAATAAATGAATGAAATCAGTATTTATTAAGTGCCTGCTATCGACGCTAGGCATTGTTCTAGGCACTGGGGACTCAGTACACGCTCAGCAAAATGGACAAAATACTTGTGCTCATGGAGCGTAGTGTTTAGTGCATGGAGACCGACAATAAACAAGGTAAGTTTGTAAAGTATATCCAGTAGGTGAAATAGTATTCCGGTATTGACAAGTACTGAGGAGGAAAAGTAAAGGGTGGAGGAAGGATGTAAAATACTGGGGAGTGGTGGACATGTTCGTGAAGCCAGGCCAGAGAAAGCCTTATTGAGAAGGTGATTGAAAACAAAACAAAACAGAACTTTATAGTACAGTATAAAGAACATAAAGAGTGCAAAAAGCATAAGTATGCAGTGGGATGAGTTTTCTTGAAGTGAACACGTTTGTGTCATCAGCACTCAGATTAAGAATAGAATGTTATTAGCCCCTCAGAAGGCTCAGTCACCCCTTCCCAAAGTATTACCCCATTGATCACTAATTCCAGAACTTGCTATTGGCCTGTTTGTGAGCTCTATATTAATGTAATCATGTGCAGTATATTCTTTTGTTTCTGGCTTCTTTCATTCAACATGGTTTGTGAGATTCATCCGTGATCTTCCAAGTATCTGTAGTTCATTCATTTTTGTTGCTGTAGAGCTTTCCGTTGTATGATGATGATTCCTCGGCAAGTGAGTAGTGCTCCCTTTTCTGTGTTTGTCTCTGGTGAAGACGTCTATGGGGGATGTAATTAGAAGTGGACTTGCTGGGTCGTGTGGTATGAGTCTGTTCATTTTCGTAGATACTGAGAAACAGCTTTCCAAAGTGGTTATCCACCGGCATGGTGTGGGAGCTCCACATTCTTGACAACACTTGATATTTATTGCCTGCCATTGAACTAGCTGTTCTGGTGGGTGTTAGAGGTATTCCACTGTGGCTTTAATTTGCATTTCCCTGTAGATTTAGGGCAGGTGAGGACTTTTTCATATGTTTATTGGCCATTTTGATACCACTTTTTGGGGCGATGGAAATGTTCTGTATCTTCATTGTGGTAGTGAGAGGTGGTTGGTTACGGATGCGTTCTGAGAGCAAGGCTGACATGATATGTTTATGATCTGGAAATGGGGTGGGGAAAAGAGCAGCCAGGAATGGCATTAGGTTCTATTTTTATTTTTTGCCTTAGCAACCTGAAGGAGGGGAGGTGGGACGTTGGAGATAGAGAAGGTGCAGAAAATCTGGAGCAGTGGTACCAGGCTTGCATGTTACAGACCTAATTTAAAAAAATTTTCAGCATTTTGCGAAGAAAGGCCATTTGGATACGAAAAGAATAGAAAGGACATGGTCTCAAAATAAAGAGCAACCCTTTCAATTGCATAAATGTAGCTAGCTTTATGAAATACTCATAAACGATCCCCTCACCCCTTATCTCCCTGAGGACCTACACTCGTGGGCATTGGTTTGCAGACTAACTTTGGAACTCACTTAATCTGTAGTATTACATACGTATTTTTTGTCTTCGATATTACTGATGAATGAGCATCATCTCTATCCTTAAACTTGCAGTAGATTGAGGTTAGAGTCTAAATATGAGAAGCCATAAAAAAAGCTTCAAAGCAGGCCATGTGTCATTTCTAGCCCAGAAATACTCCATTTCTTAAAAAAAGAGCCAGAGCAAGAGCCAGGTGCATCTCAAGGGCACATATGGTGCACGTGTAATCATAGTAAAGCTCTGAACTCATCTTAGTAACTTCCTTGCCTTGAAGCTCTGTGAAATTATTGTTTCTCAGATTTTGTTTTGAAGAAGCCAAGCTCGGAGTTTTCTTTAGCAAGTTCATTTGCCTCATCCTTAGGGGAAAGTACCATTATTTTTGACTGTTGTGTATTTCCATTCTCCCCACCACCAGTGTGAAGTTAGCTAAGTGTGCTGCAGAGCATTAGCTAAAAGCAGTTCGGGCAGCTGGAGTCGCTCTGAGTGCCTGTGACCCAGAGCGTGGTGGGCGCTAACTTCAGCAGACCTGTCTGGAATCTCTGTTCATGCATACTTGTGCTGTCCTTTGAATCGAATACCCACTCTCAATTTGGCAGAGCTGAGTCGCCTTCTGAATGAGTATCATTGTCATTAATTGGCTTCAGAAGTGCGTAAGTGATCTTTTACATAAAAGTTTTGCCTTTGAGTATTACCTGAGAAATATTTTGTGCAGTTTGATAATATAGAGTAATTTGATTATTCAGAGATATCAAATGTCCTTTGCAAGATTCTCCTGCCACTTCAAAGAAAAGTATTACTAACCACTGATTGCTTTTCTCATCTTTGTCAACTGATTTTATGGGACTTAATGTCTTCCTACCAAGAAGAGAGTTTTATTTTAATACATGCAATCACTTCTTGGTGTTTCCAGTCTGCTTTTGGTGTGAGATAAGAGGGTAATATTTTAGTTACCTGATGTGCCTGTGGTTTTAACATTTTGGTCTTGCCCCGAGGGATGGGTGAAGGTAAGTGAAAAGTTCATTGCTGCTTTGTGAATTAAGTTGTGCCTTGGCACAGAGTGCTGATCATTTTGGCGTTGCAACACGGTATTAGATCACCTTGTCTGCAGTTTGGGAATGTTTGGGAAAGTGCAGGCTTCTCCATAAACTTGAGCTGGTATAGAAAGTGATGTTTATCGTATCCTGTCCTCAAATATCTCGCCAAGTTACTGTCATCAGACTCTTTATTGATAGAAAATTAGTTAGGCAAAAATCATTTTCTTCTCCTTGCGTAGCAGAGGTGATGAAATTTATGAGAAAGTGCATATAAGGGAAGGTTGGAAGTGTTGATTATGGATTTGAGCCCTGGCTGGAAACAAAGAACGCTTGACTTACAGTGGAATGTTCAGTGTGTTACTCGTGTCTTTCAATCTTAGCTCTTGTATATGGAAATAATGAAAGGGATATGTGCCGTGTGAATTGGTCAGGGTTTTTGGTTACAGATACTGAGATCTGTTCTACTGAGTGTAAGCAGAAGGGGATTTATGAGGGGTGATAGGCAGCTTAGCAAATCGTCGGGAGGGCTGAAGAAAGAGCCCATAGGCTGAATTTCTGGGAATGGTGGTCAGTGCTGCACCGTGGAACTGGCCCTGTGAGGGGGCTGCTGCCCCTGCCTGAGTCAGGATTCTCCAAATCAGGAAGCCAGAGCCAGGATCCCTCCACGCTGCCAGCAGAGTGGCTGCTTCCCCCTTGCTTCTTTTCCCACGTGATGTGACTCTGTCCTGAAGGAGTCCCATGTGGTACGTGTGGTTGGCAGAACCTAATTCACAAGCCTTGCCAATACTGTAGGGCAAAGAAAGCTAGAAACCTAATCCTTCCATCCCAAATCACTGTATTTGCTTTCTTTTTAATTCTGTGTTGGGAAGGTAAGCTTTCCACAGAAGGGAGCTGGTAAACAATGGTGAGAGCAAGTACAGATTTGGGGCCTCTGAATACGATGCTTATCACAGCACCTATTTGTAATAGTATAGTAGTAAGAATACTAATAGATTACAAGTAACTTTGAAGGAAGCCTAGCATTTAAAAACATGCTTTTTAAAATTGGGGGTGATAGTGCGTGAGGTATGTTTAAAATCCCAGCAGGTGCATGCTTGTGTTAGTTAGGATTTCTGTATTAGTTTAATAAGACTATGTTGATAATAAAGCCAAGACAAAAATAACTGTCTTTTTTTTTGCAAGTTCTTTTGTCCTTAGTCAACTAGTCCAGACTCGTTCTTGTGAATCTTTTGATCCGAGAGGGAGAGTTAAGACTCTGTGCGTGGGTCAGTATAAATTCATTACTTTCTCAGAAGAACAAAGTATATGGATCTGTGATGGTAGGTTAGCATTATTATAATTTTTTGGGTGTGGTTATTTACCTAACTTTTTTTCTGAAATGGATCTAGCCCTGGAAGGGATTTGGAAATCATGTGGTCCGGTGCTCTGATTTCATAGTCGAGGAAATCGAAGGCCAGGGAGTAAAGAGATTTGCTCAGGGTTCGACAGCTGGTCGGTGGAGGAGGCCTCCTGATTCCACAGCCTACCTGGTCTTTCCCCAGTAACCTCTCTGGGGAAGCACTGGTTTCTCCCCATTGGGATGAAGCCCCAGTGCCTCCTGGGCTCTTGTGCTGAGATTTAAGTCCTGGTGTCATAGTTTGGATGGCTCAGTGGGTTGTTGGTTGGATAATACTGCGTGCTATTCTTCTGTGCGTCAAGTAATACTTGGAAATTTATTCCTGAGTTTTAAGGAAAATGGATCACAGAAGTAAGAATTTTGTTCAAACTAACACGGGGGGGGGGTGGCGGGGAGAAAACCCCTTCAATGACCATGCCTAATTGAAGATGTAAGTTTCACTTGGCGTAAACTGATGTGCAAAAATGAAGGCGGTTTCCCCACAGCTCTCTTCTGTTTACACTTCTGGGCTGTTCATAAATTTGCTCCTATGCCGTTCTTTTGGGGAGGCGTTGCTGGTACACGCACAGTCAGTACAAGGTAAAAATTACTAGGAAACTTTAGTTTGACTCACTTCTCAGCTCCTTCAGGTCTGTGCTCAGGTGCTGCCTCTGTTGTGAGCCACTTAAGGTTGCAGTTTACCTTCCCTTCGTTCACTCCTGAATCCCCTTATTTTGCCGCCCTGGACTCCTTTTCCATAGCACATGGTCCCTCTCACGATACAGATGTATCTCCCATGTCATTTGTGTTTATGTTATGTTTACTGCTGATGAGTACCTGATATATCTTACGTCTGTATTACGTCCATGTATTCTGTGGGTTGTGTCTCCATTAGATTACAAGCTCCATGGCAGACTTTTGTCAGTTCGTGTATTCCCACCAGAAGAGTAAGTGGTGCCTGCCCGTAAGAGGTAGTCAGTATACAAATGCATGAACTTGGCAGAAGCAACTACTCTTTAGGGTTTCTACTGGTAAAATGCCAGGTTCACGGTCCTCATGTTTATGTTTTTTTCATGTACTCACCGGGGATGGCAAAATCACCAACTGGTACGTGAAGAAAATAAATTATCTTAAGGGTATGAGTTGTGTTGTAAACAAGTTGTCAGGAACTTCTTGCTTATTTGGCAATAAGCAAGAAACTCAGTTTCAGATGAAAAAAAAAATCATTACATTTGCAGATATTAGTGGAACATGGAACATATTCTTTAGACTTTAAAATGTAGATTACTAAATGGTCAAAATGTACACAGAAATTCTCAGATACAGATTTGGGTGGTAGCTGGTTTTAAACCTAATTGATAGAAAAACTTTTCATTTTCATCATTGGTGGCACATAAGCCAGGTTTCAGACTATCAAGGTCCTGAGGCGGCAGGGGTGGGAAGAGGAAGGAGTCAAGGTCTGGGGAGAGTTGAAAAAACACTTAGTAGTCATCCAGATGTGAAAGTACATTTCCACACCTGTTCCTAGAAGTTGAAACACAAGACAGGGAGATACATTGAATGCAGATGAAGTCCATCGTTTTCTAAAATTTTCAAAATTTTCACTTATCTAACCTGGTGGTAGCTTCCTGCTAAGTTCTGGGGCATAATGTAACTTTTAAATGCTCTTTTTTTATTGTTTAAAGATATGTTTGACTTTTAGAATTCAAGGGAAATAAAGATGATCCTTAATGTCTTAAGAAGATGTTAAGAAACCTAGGAAATATCTTGGAAATAGACTATACTGGCTTTTTATGTCTGCTTGAGCCCAAAGGGTAAATGACTTGCCCGACATTACACGATGAACTCATGGTAGAATTGGTACTCATTTTTGTCACAGGTTTTAACTGAAGTGTCCTTAAGAAGAGAGGAGAGTGTATAGGCCTTGGAGATAGGTAACCTAGGGGCAGTTATGAATTTGTTCATAGATTGATGTTTTATCTTAAAGGTTTCAAAAATTCATGCAGATATTTCATCCTATACAAATTGCATTCTTCTCTTTTGATGTGTCTAAGCAGGCACATTTTGTGCTTGAGGAATTGTCATCTGGAATTGGAGGAAATGAACAGAATCAAAGATCACCTTACATTATTGTGTTAGAAGTGTTTAAAAAATCAGAATCTTAAAAGAAAACTACAGTGGAGCAATAAATTTATTTGATCTGCTCTGAAGTTAAAAATACATTATAATAGAGGAAATTAATTATAGTGCAGTGAAAATATACCTTGTTTTCACCTCAACTTGGGAAGAATGGATTGCTATTTTTGTTAATTCAGCATTCTGTAAGTGAAGGAAGGCATCTTGCTTTGTATTTTTTTTTTTTTTTTGCTAGAGGTACAGGTTTGGAAGTGATCAGTATTTTTTTAAAAAGAGGCTTTTAGGGGCACGTGGGTGGCTCGGTCGGTTAAGGGTCCGACTTCGGCTTGGGTCATGATCTCGCGGTCCATGAGTTCGAGCCCCGCATTGGGCTTTGTACTGACAGCTCAGAGCCTGGAGCCTGTTTTGGATTCTGTGTCTCCCTCTCTTTCTGACCCTCCCCCATTCATGCTCTGTCTCTCTCTGTCTCAAAAATAAAAATAAATGTTAAAAAAATAAAAATAAATAAATAAAAAAAGGCTTTTGTATATAATTTTGTACATATGGTTTCCCTGAAGATTAGATCATGTTTGTGTGGAGAAAGACAGCCAGCCCCTCCCTACCCCTTCCCCAAGCAGGGAATTAATTACTCTAAAGGTTTTGCTTCTTAATCTTTTGTGTTAATCTTTTTTTTTTTTTTTTTTTTTTGCAACACATGGTTAAATGAGATTTTTATCCTGCAGACTGATTTGTAGCTTGATTTTAATAGGCTCCAAGATATTGTTTCCACAATTGATGAAAGGGCAGGGTGTGATAGGAAGAGCCCCAGGCTGGCAGTCAGGAGATTTTGACTTAATCTTATCTGTAGGATGAGGGTTTTACAGTGGTAATGGGGTACTGCAGTCTCTTCCAGCTCCAGGAGCTTATGATACGTATTTGTTCATAATCTGCTTAGTACCTCCATACCCGTATTTCCTAAAATGTAAATTTACAGGCGGTGTGCGTGTTTCAAGTTTCACGGTCTCCCCAGGAAGCAGTTCCCTCAGGATGAATACTTTGGGGGCCTGTGCCCCCTCGCTTCAATCTGGCTGGTGGGTTCTCCTATGTGACTGCAGGGGAGTCACTCCGAGAGAACTTGTCGAGCAGTCACTGGTGACTCATGAAAGACCCTTCCTTCTGCTGCTAAGCAGCCTAAGTTCCATTAGCCTCTTAGCATTTTTGAGACAACCCCCGAGGGTGAGGAATTTTCAGATGGGGCCTGGAATCTTTAGGAACTGGACAGTTGCCGCCCTTGAGCAGTTTGTCACTTGGAGTCCTTGTATTGATGTTGGAAGTAGCCATCTAAATTTTTGTGGTCTTATTACATTTGCAGATTTTCCACTGGTCAGAGGTGCAAATGTGAGGAGGCCTTTGGCAGAAAGGCCCCTATGATTGTTTCACCACGCTAGTGTCACGTACCCGTGGTCTCTTTCTCCTTGAAGTTGTCCCGTGGCTTGTGTGTTTTCAGTTGTGTGTATCACACTGGCTAGTTTACTAGCTCTAGGTGGATACGCAGAAATACCCTGCAGAATTAACTGGATTCATGTCCCAGTCTGGCAGAGTTGTATGTTGAGAAGCCCAAATACAGAATGTGTTGGCAGGCACGTCCTGGCACATGGTGAGTGATTTGTGGGTGGGAAGCAGTGCAGCTCTGTGGTTAAGACAACCGGGCCGGAAGCCCCTGCTCCACGATCGCGCTTGATTGTAGTTTAGTGCCCAACACAGACTCGTTTGTCTTTTTTTTAGAAATCATAGCTCCAAGGTCAGAGACAGCCATAAAGCCCCTGGATTATTTTGTGATGTAGCTCTCATTCTTTTTCACGTCTTCTGGATTTGAAGTTTTGAAGATTTGAAGTTTTGTGCTCAAGTACAGTCTGGATGGAGTAAGGTACCCGTTAAAGTCTTCTTTTGAGGCTGAAGAAAGCCTTTATTTCTCTTTCATTTCCCCAAGGTATGACAGTATTAGAGCAGATGGAAGGCTGGAGTTTGAGCTTAAGTTGTGTGAAAACTTTATCAGCCAATTGGCTGACTCTTAATGATGAGACAGGAAGAACCACCCACGTTTTCCATTTTGGATTTGAGTCACAGAAAACAGGTTTCCTGCAGAAACCATTTGGCTTCAACAAGTGTACGGAAATCTCATCTTTGATCAGATTGATGTTTTTATCTTCATTGTGCATGTATTTCCAATTAATTATTTTCCCCTTTTTAATCCATAGGTTCAGTTTCAAATGTGAATGACAGTAAACTAATATCCAAGATTCCTGTATCCAAGAAGTAGATCAAAAGGACTGTACTTTCAGGTAAGGAGCTAATTTTACTTTATCTTTAATAATACACAGCTGCTTTGGCAGGAGTCTGGCATGTCCCCTACCCCCTTTCACATGAATAGAAGTATAGGTGAATTTTTTAAAAGGCAGCAAATTGATTACCCTAGACAGGTTTCCACCTGTTTGGGATTATAAGAGGTGTCAGCCGAGTTGGCTACTTAAAGCCATTAGAGAAGCAATCAATATGTGATGGCAGTTAACACACATATACACTCATAATGGCCTAAAGTTGTATTTAAGTTTTTTTTTTTTTAGATGGAGGAAGGAAATCATCCTTTCTTCTAATACCTACCCTTTCCTTCCCATAATTGATCGATTACTCTGTCATCTATTTTCCATGTATTTGAAGTTTAAACACATAGATGATTTTAAGATTAATTTCTCTACCTCTGTGGCATCCCAAAGTACAAGAATAGCTCTGGGCATAAGAGATCATAGGAAAAGCCCTGTACTTGAAGTAATTTGGAATTTACAGGGCTAGTATTTAGAAATGCATTTTCCCCTGGAGGAAAGGGAACTGTGCAAACCAGACACAAACAGCTCCCCCCAATCAAAAAAACATTTGCATAGAAAACATTGTGCTGAGTTGGGATTGTCATAGTTTTCTGGATACAAATAAAAGCATATTTCATAGAAGTCATATATTGGCTTTTTAATCAATTACCTAGTTTTTCTAATTGATTTTGAGGCATTGAGTCCTCCTCCCACCCCCATATTAGCTTTTGCACCTCATTACGATGGTTATTTTTCAAGTTTAAAATATGTAAAATTCAATTTTAAATTAATAGCATCCTTTGAAGAAGGACTGTGGCAACTGGGTGAGTAATCCAAAAATCACTGCTCAATAAAGCATTGTAGGATGGCTCTTGTAGCAGGCTCTGTCTCCTGACTGTGTTACCAGTGAACAGCAATTAGTTTGCAAAACATGAGCACACCAGCAAAGAGAGCTCAGTAGAGACAAACTGGCTTGGGATTTATAACAAGCTGCAGATGGTGTATGGACATAATTTCTTTCCAGTTCATCCTGGGATCAGCTTAGTCAGACCTCTGTAGTAACTCTTTTTTTTTTTTTTTTTTAACGTTTATTTATTTTTTGAGACAGAGAGAGACAGAGCATGAACGGGGGAGGGTCAGAGAGAGAGGGAGACACAGAATCCGAAACAGGCTCCAGGCTCTGAGCTGTCAGCACAGAGCCCGACTCGGGACTCGAACTCACGGACCGAGAGATCATGACCTGAGCCAAAGTTGGATGCTCAACCGACTGAGCCACCCAGGCGCCCCTGACCTCTGTAGTAACTCTTAACTCACCTCCCTGCATGGCTCTCTGCAAGGGTGAGATCCCCTTACTCTCTGCTGAGAACTCTCCTGGGCCTCTCCCACTGCCTGTCACAGCAACTCTCAAACTTTTGGGTCTCAGAAACCCTAGCATTAAAATTGTTGAAGCCCCAAGAGAGCTTTAGTGTTGATGTTGATTATATCCATTACTACTTACTGTATTGAAATGGAGAAAAATTTAGAACATTAGAATATATAAGCTTGCATTCCCTTAGCTGCAGAGTGATGACATCATTGCCCCTTAGCTGCAGAGTGATGACATCATTAGTCTTGCAGTTTCTGGCAAACAACTGTACGTTTAGGAGAGAAAGAGAAAGAAAAGGCAAATTGTATACTATTACATTTAAAAGTTAGATTTATTGAGGCATAACTTATATACAGTGAAATTCACCTTTTTGAGTGTTCAGTTCTTCTCTGGGTTTTGACAAATGCATTGTGGTTGTGGAAGATAAAGAACATTTCCATCACTCTAGAATGTTCCCCTGCCCTTAGCCTTACACCCTCTGACCTTTTTCTGTCCTGTAGTTGTGCTTTGTCCCAAATGTCATGTAAATGGAATCGCAGAGTCGTAGCCTTTTGAGGCTGGCTTCTTTCATTTAACATAACACATTTGAGATTCATCCATGCTGTTGTGTATATTCACTGGTTCTTTTTTTTTTTTTTTTATTGCTGAGTCTTATTCCAATGTATGAAAATACTTCTGTTTGTCCATTTACCAGTTGGAGAACATTTGGGCTGTTCCTAGGTTTTGGTGGTGATGTGTCCTAGCGTTAATATTAAAACAGTTTTAACCTTAACCTTTAACCCTGCGAGGGTCTCAAGAATCCCCAGGAGCTGGAGACCTCTCTGAAGACCTCTGACCATGTTGCCTGCGTGTGATGTGCCCTCTGTCTAGAACGCCAGGACCTAGCTCGAGGGTCTCCTCTGTGCAGGCCTTTCTAAGCCCTCTTCCTACTGTCACCCCTGGGCCCCATGTCTGGTCTGCTCATCACCATCTTTGAACTCTGCTGTGCCTGCTCCCAGGGCTCGGCAGTTACTTGATGTGGCAGCTTCCTCACCTCTGAGGGCGATGCCTCCGCTCTCAGTCCCAGCACATGCCTGGTACATGTTTGAATGAATAAATAATAATTCCTTTACATATGTGAGGCATTTTATTATTTATAAGAGATTTTCTCATAAAACATTCATCCCTCATTTTCAGCTCTGCAAAGTATATATAGCAAAGTGATTTTTTAAATATCTTTTATTTTTATTTTCATCAGATAAGGATATCTGTGGTCTTTACCAAGCTGTAATTTAGAATAACCCGGGAAGCTTTTAATAAACAGATTAAATGCTAATCTCTGGAGATCAGGCTTGAGTTAGTACTATTATTTAAAAAAACATCACTGTTGAACCTGATGTGCAGCCCACAGAGAACCATTGTCCTAGAACTTGGTTTACTGTGAAGTCTTAGCAATGACATCGTTCAGACTGGAACCCTGATCCTTGACTCCTACTGGAATGCCTTTTCCTCCACACTCCGGACTCTCCCGTGACTCTCCCGTGAATAGAAGCACTATAGAGATTTAGAGAGCCTTGTTGTAAGATGACCGTGTTTTCAATTTGTGTGTTTTTAATTTATGGTGTTCTGGTGTGAAGACCAGAACAGTGAATTTAGGATGGGGGTGGGGGCGGACTGTGTTTCCGTTTTGACTCTGCATTTATTAACCTTGGATTAATAAATACTTAAGTTTGTTCTCAGGTTGTTGTTTTTTTTTTTTTTTTTTTGAGAGAGCTTGTGCCCATGCGAGTGGGGGAGGGGCAGCGGGCATAAGAGAATCTTTTTTTTTTTTTTTTTAATTTTTTTTTTTCAACGTTTATTTATTTTTGGGACAGAGAGAGACAGAGCATGAACGGGGGAGGGGCAGAGAGAGAGGGAGACACAGAATCAGAAACAGGCTCCAGGCTCTGAGCCATCAGCCCAGAGCCCGACTCGGGGCTCGAACTCACGGACCGCAAGATCGTGACCTGGCTGAAGTCGGACGCTTAACCGACTGCGCCACCCAGGCGCCCCATAAGAGAATCTTAAGTGGGCTCCATGCCCAGCATGAGCCCGGACTCGAGGCTCACTCCCACGACTGAGATCGTGACCTAAGTCGAAATCAAGAGTTGGGAGTTTAACCAACTGAGCCACCCAGGCGCCCCAGCGTCCATTCCTATTTTTGAAATAAGGATACTACCTTAAATTCTAGAAGTTTATTGTGGGGATCCAATTAGATACCATGTTGAGAGACTTTAAAGGATTTATATAAAGGATTGCAAAATCCTTTTGTAAACTATAAAATGCTTGCTAAGACTTATTTTTACTTGATTTTAGCCTAGTCTATTTATTGGTTGAATTTCCTTGAGGCTCATGAGTTAAACAAGTAATATAAAAATACGGTGTCACTGAAATAGTGAAATAAAAGAATTGTGCAGAATAAAACCAAGAGGTTGTCATTGGTTGCATAGTTTTGATGCTTTGTGTATGAATTAAGTGCATAAATATGTATACACATGACATACTATTTTTTTGGGTTGTATCAACATAGAGTCTTATATATTTGTGTTCTTTTTAGTTTGAGAACATGTTTTTGATCATTCCATATTAGAATATATAAATCCTTCTTATCCTCTCATTCTTCTTATAGCTGCATGATTTTTTCATATATTTTCATATTGTTGGACATTTAGCCTGTTTCCAGTCTTTCACTTTTATTAAAAATGCTAGTGAACATTCTTCTTAGATCTTATTAAACCACTAGTTAATTCTTATTAAACTATTTACTCTGTTTTATAGATACTGGGAGATAAAGCAGTAAATGTCTTATTTATGAAATCTTAGACAGTTTCTGCTCAAGTCAGGATAGAACTTAGACTTAAAGGGGCGCCTGGGTGGCTCAGTTGGTTAAGCATCTGACTTTGGCTCAGGTCATGATCTCTTTGGTTGTGAGTTCGAGCCCCGTGTCGGGCTCCGTGCTGACAGCTCAGAGCATGGAGCCTGCTTCGGACTCTGTGTCTCCCTGTCTCTTGGCCCCTCCCCTGCTCATGCTTTGTCTCTCCCTGTCTCTCAATCTCAATAATCAATAAGCTTTAAAAAAAAATTAAAAAAAAAAAAGAACTTAAGTCTTAAAAAAATTGTGGCAAAATATACTAGACCTTGGAGAACTTTTTTGTATGATCTTTGTAAATTTTGTTTTATTTTTGTTGTATTATCCTGTCACTATTTGAATAGACTTTTAAAGATTAGTGTGTATGTTTCTTAACTCCCTTAGCTGTGATTGCTTCATACTTTTTCCTTGAGTAGTAACAGCAATGCAACAGTAATGTCAGTACTTACGCTGGGCACTCTGCTAGGAGCTTATTATATACATAGTCTTATTTCTTCCTCTTAGTAACCCACTGATTTGGTGGTGTTCTCCAGTTGAAGCATTTTGAAATGGAGGATCAGAGAGGTCAGATCACTTGCCCAAGGCTAGTTATGGGTCTAGGATTCAAAGGTCCTGCTTCCAACTACTATGCTAAACAGTCTGCCAGGATTTCACTGAATCAGAGATGGTACTTTTATTAATGACATCACAAATTACTTTGTAATTTACTTGTATGTGTATATTTTGCTTAAAAAAATTTTTTTTAATGTTACTTATTTTTGAGAGAGAGAGAGAGAGAGAGAGAGAGAGAGTGCGAGCAGGGGAGGGGGCAGAGAGAAAGGGAGACACAGAATCTGAAGCAGACTCCAGGCTCTGAGCTGTCAGCACAGAGCCTAATGCGGGGCTTGAACTGGTGAACTGTGAGACTGTGACCTGGGCCAAAGTCAGATGCTCAACTGACTGAGCCCTACCCAGGTGCCCCTATTTTGCTTTCTTAATGCCAGTAATAATTTCACCTGTGCAGAAATAGTCCATGCTTTAGAGTATTCGATTTTGTAGTAAGTATAATAAAAGCAATATAGTAATTAATAAATATAAATGCTTATTGAATAGAATAATTGGTATTTTGGAGTGAAAGAGGCCACTAGATGGGGAATTGTTGTTGAATTCTATTTATTAACTAACAGAATAACCTTGGTAAATGAATGCTGTTTCCTCACTGATAACATAATATTGGACTAAATAATTCACTCTGTACTTAATCAGCTATCAGTCCTGAATTATATTAGTGTGAATAAGAACATTCGTCAGTGGTAATGTAGATGAATTGCAAAATGGAATTCTAGTAATGCTTCCCCTTACCTTGAGTAATAAGGCGAATACTTCTGGATGGGTTTGTTCATTCATGATGAACACAAGATTAAAATGATCTATCTGTGTTGATGAGAACACCCGAATGCAGCCTCAAAGTTTTTTTTAAGCACATTGGAATATATGTTCTTATAATTTTACTGAAGGCATAGTTTTGAGTATTTTAAGTGGCCGTGGGTGGTTATTTCTCAGTAATGATTATTATAGATGGAGTTTTAGTGAAGATATGGTTTCACAGATTCTTTGTGTACTCTATGTCACTTTTCACTTGAATGATAAAACTGAGGTCTAAGTGGCATAGTCTGGAACACATGTGATGGTCAGCTTCTTAACTCTTAGTGTCCTTAGTCTCTCCTTTTTAAGCCTTAAAATACATTGGCTGGATGGTTGAAATAGATCTTTTGCTGGATTCTCAGCCTTAGAGACTGAATTCTGTATTTTTTTAAGGGGCGCCTGGGTGGCTCAGTCGGTTAAGCGGCTGACTTTGGCTCATGTCATGATCTCGCGGTCCGTGAGTTCGAGCCCCGCGTCGGGCTCTGTGCTGACAGCTCAGAGCCTGGAGCCTGTTTCAGATTCTGTGTCTCCCTCTCTCTGACCCTCCCCTGTTCATGCTCTGTCTCTCCCTGTCTCAAAAATAAATAAAACGTTAAAAAAAAATTTATAAAAAAGAAAACTTACAGTAAAGCAGAGTTAAAACATCAGCATTTCATCTCATTCCTGGTTTTTAACTTATAAGCATTTTTAAAAGGAAATGTTTTTGGCCAATGTTTCATAATTGGCCAACAGAAGGGAATGTTGGTTCATCTTCCCGTGTGGATTTGTTGACTAAAAGTTCCTCTAGCTCCACAAAGTGAGCTTAGATCATAGGAAGCAATTGGGTGGTAGTGACTCTTAGTTGCTATTGATATGCAGTGGATTTCAGTCAATAGCCCAGTGCAGTCTACTCCATGCAGCACATTTTAAGATTCATCTTTTTCTCTTATTTCTAGATTTACTGATTTGCTTGGATAGATCCAGAAACAGCATTGTACTTGGGGCTGCTTTCTGAGATGACACACCCCACCCTTCAGAGGAATTCATTTCTCTTTGGAGTTTGGATTTTGTTATTTTTATCTGTGTTGCATACTGTAATTTTCAGCTTTTAGAATGTAAATGCTCAAGTACATTCTGCCGCAGTGACTAAGGGGCATTATGTAAGGATTTACCACCACCCTACCCCCTTCTTTTTAGTATGTGGACATCACATTCCTTGGCCTACTATTTGTTTTGCATCTGTATTTCACTGTAACCCTAACAAGTTCATTCAAGCAGTGGTTAGACTGAGGTTAAGTGGTATTATGGTTGTTTGGCAGGATATGGCCATAAACACTTCTCTTTAAACACGGAATGGCCTGAGGTGGCTGTAATGTTCAATTGCATAATCACAGATTACACTTGACAAGCACAGGAATGAGTACACGGGCCACATACATCTGCAGTGAGAAATTGCCCCACAGCATGGAGTCTACTGTGGAAACCATCTGTAGAGTTCCCTTGAGTGTTTTCTTAGATAATTACCTTAATATCATTCATTTAATTGGAATGTTTCTGATGAGATGGAACTATGAATAGCATTCAGGGTTTCCAGAAAGCCTCCCACCTAACATCTAAAGGAATGAGTTAAAATGTTACAAGTGTTTTAAAAATGTGTATGCTCCTCAAAATTTTGTCTGTTTTCTCCTCTCTTTCTCCCCTCCCTACTGGTGTTTTTGTGACGTGTGACGTGAAATCTGTTTTACAAAACGTACCCTCAGAAATAATTCACTTTCTAGAGATTGGGTGGTGTGGAGTTTAGAGACATTCTATTTGAAATGCCTGGTGATGTGTCCATTCAGGGTGTCTCTGTGTGAATGTGAGGAACGGGTCTTCGGAGCTCTTAGATGGTACTGGAAAACACTGCAGGTTACCTTGGGCAGCCAAGGAATGGAAATCAAGTTGCCGGTTACTGTGTGTGGAAAGGCCTTTTGGGCATATTATATATTCTTTGAGGCTAATGTGAATATTTAAAAGAAAAATTTTTTCATTTTTTATATATATATATATATGTATAGATAAACACACACACGCATATATATGTATATATATATATATATATATATATATATATATATATATATATAGAGAGAGAGAGAGAGAGAGAGAGAGAGAGAGAATCTTAAGCAGGTTCCACACTCAGCACTGAGCCCCACGTGGGACTTGATCCCACGACCCTGGGATCATGACCTGAGGTGAAAATCAAGAGTCAGATGCTCCACCCAGGCGCTCCTGATGTGAATATTTGTGAAAAAGTGTTTTACTTCCTTCATTACCATTTTCAGTATTGATCAGGAAACTGGATATATTTGATATGGGACTCAGTGTTTCTATCGTCTTAATTTTTACTAAATGTTTTTATTGAACTTGTTTTTTCAAGTAGGCATTTTAAATTTTTGTAATTGTTTATGCACATTTCATGTGTTTTATTCAAACTGATTTGTCTTTAAACTACTATAAACTATAGACTGATTTGTCTATAAACTACTATAAAATACTTCCTTGTCAGAGGCCCCAAGGTTGACACTATAGATTTTTATTTGAAATGTTTATTATTTTAAACTTAAATTTTTTTTTTTTTTTTAGCAAAGTAATAATATCCCTGGTTTAAATACGAAGTAAAATTATAGTTCAGGCTTGAGAAGAAAAGTTCTTAGGCTCCACCTGTTGCTTTTCAGAAGCAGCCATTTGTAGGGTTTTCTTTTTTAACTGCTTCTTCTGGCATTTACTGCCATATATCTAAAGAAGTTATTTTTACTCCTATGGCTCGGCTTTTCAACTCTAAGCATTATCTTTTGACTATTTCCTGCAGAAGATAAGGATTTAACTTCCTGACTTGTCTTTCCCCATCCTCCCAGTGATAATTAAAAAAATTTAAAATAAGTTTTTTTAAATGTTTTATTTATTTATTTATTTATTTATTTATTTATTTATTTATTTAACATTTTATTTATTTTTGAGACAGAGAGAGACAGAGCATGAACGGGGGAGGGTCAGAGAGAGGGAGACACAGAATCTGAAACAGGCTCCAGGCTCTGTCAGCACAGAGCCCAACGTGGGGCTCGAACTCGCGGACCGCGAGATCATGACCTGAGCCAAAGTCAGCCGCTTAACCGACTGAGCCACCCAGGCGCCCCAATGTTTTATTTATTTTTGAGAGAGACAGAGAGAGAGAGAGAGAGAGAGAGAGTACAAGTAGGGGAGGGGCAGAGAGAGAGGGTGGCACAGAATCTGAAGCAGGCTCCAGGCTCTGAGCTGTCAGCCCAGAGCTTGATGTGGGGCTCAAACTTGTGAACCGTAAGACATGACCCAAGCCGAAGTTGGATGCTTAACCGACTGAACCACCCAGGTGACACCCAGATTACTTTTTTTTAATTTTAAGTAAGCTCCATACCTAATGTGGAGCTTGACTCACACATGCTCTACCGACTGAGGCAGCCAGGCACCCCACTCCCAATGATAATTTTATCGAATTTTTGGCCAAGCTGTCATTTAACGTTTACAGTATTATTTAAAAAAAATTTTTTTTTTTCTAATGTTTATTTAGTTTTGAGGCAGAGAAAGAGACAGAGCATGAGCGGGGGAGGGGCAGAGAGAGAGGGAGACACAGAATCCGAAACAGGCTCCAGGCTCTGAGCTGTCAGCACAGAGCCCGACGCGGGGCTCGAACTCACAAACCAAAGAGATCATGACCCGAGCCGAAGTCGGACGCTTAACCGACTGAGCCACCCAGGCGCCCCAACATTTACAGTATTATTATTTGAATATTGGTGACCAGGGCCACAGACTATACTCAGTGATTCTTCTTTTTTCTTTCAGAGATGGTAGTTACTTTGTTTTTGATTGGCTTAGCTTTCTGCTGGTCAATAATTTTCTTCTAAACATCCTGGTAGAACTATAAGGACTCAAATGGTAAAACATATCAGGGCATCCATCAGTTCCAGTTTTTCTTGGCGTTGTCTACCTCAGTTCCATGTTCTGTTGCTGAATGGCTTGCTGTCACACCTCCACAAAGCTGCCATTTGGGGACTTCTCTTTATCGCCCTGTTGGAGGGGGGGGTGGTCCATAGGTTGTTTCTTCTTCTATTTTGTGTTGTCATCTTTGTTGATTCCCTGATTTTGGTGGTGGTGGTGGTGTGTGTATACACATACCCATATGCCCAAGAGTAGAATTTTAAAAAAAGTTTATTTTCTAATTGTTTTTGCCAATATGTGAGAAAATACTCGACTGTTTTTCAACTTTGTATCCTGCAGTGTTGCTAAATTTGTTACTTGTAATTTTTTTTTTATGTTTACTTATTTTTGAGGGAGAGCGTGCGTGCGAACAGGGAAGGGGCAGAGAGAGAGGGAGACGCAGAATCTGAAGCAGCCTTCAGGCTCTGAGCTGTCAGCACAGAGCCTCATGTGAACTCGTGGACTGTGAGATCATGACCTGAAGCCAAAGTCAGGACGCTTAACCAACTGAGCCACCCGGGCACCCCTGTAATAGTTGCTTCGTACATTTGCTGGAACTTTGTACACGAACCATCACATGATTTGCAGATAAGAAGTTTTACTTCTTCCTTTTAGATCTTTATGCCTTTTATTTCTTTTTCTTGCCTTCCTGAATGGCTAGGACCTCCTGTTGCCTAAAATGTGACAAGGACACACATTCTGCCTGTTCGTCAGCTCGGGGAAAAAACAAGTCAGTTTTTCACCTTTGAGTGTGATGTTGTTTTTGGGTGTTTTTTCTTTTTCTTTTTCTTTTTCTTTCTCTTTTTCTTTTTCTTTTTCTTTTTCTTTTTTTGCAGTTCATCAGTTTGAGAAACTTCTCTAACTCTTCCTAGTTTGTGGGAGTTTTATCATGAATGGCTGTTAGATTTTGTCAAACACCTTTTCTATATCTGATCTGATCCTATATTTTTCTCCTTTAGTCTGTTACATGGATTGATTTTCAAATGTTAACCAATTGTTGGGAGTAGACTGTACTTGCTCATAATGTACCTTTTTAATATATTATTAGATTTGATTTGCTCAAGTTTTGTTAAAGGTATTTGTGTCTTTATTCATGAGGGATACAGCTCTGTAATTTTTATTTTTTGTAATGTCTTTGTCGGGTTTTAGTATTAGCATTGTGCTAACCTTACAAGGTGAGTTGGGCAATGATCCTTCCTCTGTTTTCTGAAAAAGTTAAATTTCCTTTTTGAATGTTTGATGGAATCTGCCAGTGAAATCATCTGGAGTTGTTCTTTTGCTGCTTTGGAATATTTTTGACAACAGATTTACTATCTTTAAAAGGTAAAGGGCTAATTAGATCTTCTGATTCTTCCTGTGCCAATTTTGATAGATTCTGTTTTTCTAGAAATTTATTTGCTTTATGTAAGTTGTGTCAAGTATTCTCTTATTATCCTCTTAAATGTTGACAAGATCTCTGGTGGTATATGTTTTTTCATTTCTGGTATTGGTGATTTGTGTTTTGTCTCTCTTTATTTTTGATCTAACTAGAAGTCTGTCAGTTTTGACGGTAATTTTAAAGACCTATATTTCGGTTTTGCTAATTTTGTCCGTTGTCTGTATGTTTTCTACTTCATTGACTCTGGTCTTTATTATTTTCTTCCTAATATGTTGGGTTTAGTTTGCTCTGCTTTTTATGATTTCTTAAGATAGAATGTTAGGGTCATGGTGATAGATCCTTTTCTATTTTCTTGAATTAAGCATTAAAGTTTTAAGTTTCCCTTTAAGTACTATTTTAGCTGCATCCCACAGATTTTGATGTGTTTTACTTTTGTTGCTATTTGGTTCAAAATATTTCCTAATTTACTTTTTTGATTTTATCTTTGATCCATGAATTATTTACAAGTGCGTGGTTTGATGTTCATACATTTGGAGTTTTCCTAGGTATCTTATTATTACTGAGTTTTAGTTTAATTCTGTGTTGTCAGAGAATATGCTTTGTGTGATTACAATCTTTTTATGTTTATTGAGACTATATGGTCTTTCTTGGTAATGTGCCACGTGCATTTGAAAGGAATGTGTATTCTTCAGTTTTAGATTTTCTGTGAATGTCAGGTCAAGGTGGTTGATAGTGTTGTTCATATCTTCTATGTCTTTCCTGATTTTGTTTTTTGTTTTTGTCTAATTCTTTCAGTTGCTGAAATGGAGTGTGAACATCTGTTACTGTAATCATATCATTGTCTTTTCTTTCCTTCATTCTATTTTTGCTTCTACTTTGAGATGCATATACATTTATAATTGTTATGTCTTCATGATAAATTGTTCCTATTATAATTATAATGTTCTTTTTTCTCTGGTGATGGTCTTTGTCTTAAAAGTTGATGACAAACTCAGTGTGCATGGTAGGGCTAGTGTCTGGTATTCTCCTCTGGATGATTAGCTTGGGCCCTGCCATTTCAATGACAGTCCCCAGGTGCCAGTTTCTAGTGATCTTTCATTCAGGTTGGTCACTTTCTCCTGAAGAGTCTTCCAGCCTGCTGGCTGTCTACTGGAGCTTGACACCTCATGTTTTCAGTGCAGGGAGTCATTCCTACCCTCACTTATGCCTGGCCAGATCTTCTCATTAGTTGCATGCAGATTAAACCCCATTTTCATCCTTATTAGTAAGTTGCTCAGTTGTGGGATTAGGGAAATTTCCTTGATGCAGACCCTTAAACCATACCAATTCCTTTTGTTTTCAGCCTCACCCCTTATAGGATCTCAGTTTCTTAGCCCTTCTGGAATTGCGCATCATCAACAGACTTTTTTTTTTTTAGTTGAATATTCTTCTTGGTGGCCTCTGCACTCCTCTGTCTTTAGCAGTTAGATTTCAGCTTTGTCCAGTTTGCTGAATCATTTTCCACTTACACATTGGTTTCTCATCTTTTGGAATTTTGTAGACATCTCATATGCTGTTGTCTCTTTTATTTTTCTTCCATTTATTGTCATTTCTGGAAGGAATGGAAGCAAGCATATATTCAGTCATCTACTTTTTTTTTTTTAACAATTAAAAAAAATGTCCATTTGAGAGAGAGGGAGAGCATGCATGAGCGTATGCATGGGGGAGTGACAGAGAGAAGGGGAGAGAGAGAATCCTAAGCAGGCTCTGCACGGTCGTTGTGGAGCCTGATGCAGGGATTGATCTCTGTGAGATCATGATGTGAGCCAAAATCAAGGGTCAGATACTTAACTGACTGAGCCAGCCAGGTGCCCCTTAGTCTCTACTTTTGTTTATCTACTTTCTAGTTTATTTACATGAGGCTTTTTAATTGATGTATGTTATTGTTAAAACTGATCTGCAGTATGCAAAACGCTAATTTAGTGTCCTTTCTTGCCATGTGTGGAAAAAAAGAAAGTGTGTTTGTATGTGGGGGTGTCCATTATATTTCAGTGATTTGAAAACTAACGTATTTCTTGCTGTGGATTTCTTTCACATTAGAAAGTGTTCGTGGTGTTCTACTTTCTTTGTGTTTGGTTTGGTAGACATTGTTTTCTTTCAAGCGCCTTCATTTTGAAAATGAACACATTATGCCTGTCGTATAAAATAGGAGATTCCTTGACCTAGAATTCAAAAGTCATTGAGTTGCTGTTTTAATACGGGTAAGTGGTTTAAATACACTGCCAGTTTCTTCACCTATAAATGAGAAATATAGACTTAACAGGCTTGTTAAGGGTATCTTACATGTAAAATCAAAGACAGGAAAGTCTTTAAAAAATTACACAGTGGGCCATCTGTGTAAATTTGTGTATTGAGTAATTAATGTGTTCTTGGACAGTCAGGGATTAAACTATTTGTATTTATGCTCTTTGGGAATTGAATGGTTCTTGCAAATAACTTTTAGTATTACATTCTCCACGGTGGAAAACTTGTCCTATGCTTTGCCAAAATAATGCTTATTTCATGACACTTTCACAGCCTGGGTCCAGTCCAACGCGAAAGTAGAATAGACAACTCCCTAAAAGCTGTTATCGCTGAATGTTGTTATTTAAAAGATCCTCAAGAATTTACCTCTAGGTTGCCCCATGTTCAACCTGGTATTTTGGGATGCTTTCTAAAGACACCTGTTAAGTGCTGGTATTATCACTGAGGAAGAAATTCTATGTTGAGATAATCGTCTGCCTCTGGCATTCCAGCTCAATGTAATTTACCTAGAGAATGGGACCTTAAGGGAATAGGTCCATTGAGTTTTTTAGAAGGGAGGGAAGAACAAATCTAAAATCTAGAGCAGTGTCAGGGATAGGAGGCCTTCATAGAGCAGCATAGCTGTTAGCCTTGGGAAGCAAGGCCGTGATCTCAAGTGGAATATGGATAATATGGATGCTTTACAGTGCTTTTAGATCCAGCCATGTCTGAGCTCTTAATCACCATAATAACTTTCATGGTTATGGTCGTATTTGAGAATAAGGTCCATGGCTCTTGAAGACCAAAGATCTAACTACTCGTGGCTTTAGCAACATTTAAATGCTGTTCACATAAGCCTCTTAAAGCATGTTTCAGATGTGAGAAAAAATGGAAGTTTTCCCACTTTTAATTGGGAGAGCAAGAAAAAAAAAAGAATGTTAATACCTAGCTATTATGATTACACGGTTGATATTTGGACAAAGTGTAAATTATAGCATTCATTTGTGTGTCACTTACTTCATGAGTTTGGAATCCTCCCCTCCCCCTCTGCTCTTGTTTAGTGTATTTAGAAGCACCTAGACTATGGAGGAAATGGCATATTTATGGTGATTTTTGTCAATTTGGGGATAATGGTGATCCATACACCAGATATGGTGTGTTTGTTTTTTTTTTTTTTAAATAAAAGAGTCCTGTAGCTATGAACTTTTACATTTGTTGACATGAGGTGTAAACAGCTTCAATGCTTGAAAAATGAGGATATTGGTTTAAGCAGCTGTTCTAGTGCATTTGCTCATGATCTTTTTGGTCCTAGAAATATTTAAAAAAAATCTCAATTATAAGGTGGCATTATTATTGAATTGAACAGTCCTGTTTTGCTACTGCCTTGGCAGCTGCAGTGTGATGATTTTGTGGACTTCTCGTCTACTTTGTGTGTGCTGGTCAAGTTGCACGTTCTTGGTGTCCTCGTCTCTGAATGTGTTTCACGTTCTATTTGCCTGATTCTTTCATTTTGAATCCGTGAGATTCAGTGGGATACTATGGAAAACAATTGCATATATGTTTTTTAAAGACCGGGAAGTACCACTTGAGCTCTCTTTTATTCTGTTCTCTCTTCTTTTTTTGTTTTGTTAAACCTTATTTTTTAGGGCTCTTCTTTTAGAAAAATCACCAATACGGCATAGTAAATGAAGACTGTCTTTGAACTGCTTGAATGTCAAAACATTTTTATTGTAAGAGGAAGCCAATCCTACTTAAAATTTTTCTTGGCTAATTAAAGTTTAGGATTTTAATGAAGTTGTACTTAGCAATAATTATGTTTTGAGTTAGGTGAGTTTTGGAGGAAGAGTGGTGATTCTGGTTTTCCACTGTACTTTCACTGAGGACCAGGACACCAAAGGTAAGAGTCCTGTGTACTTTGGTATTGACACTGTAATTGTGTAAGCCAAGTGTTCTGGGTGGTTCCAGGCTAGCCTTCCTTTACATGGGTGGTAGAAAGTGGTAAAACCAGACAGAAGGCTTCAGAATCTGGATAAGCAATGAAAACGGCATTGCTGTGGAAACTTTGTCCCACCTTTTGTAACTATGGAACAGGAAAGCAACAATAGCCTAAACAAATTTACATTAGAACACGTTCAGAGGATGTAGAAAGGAGAGAGATTGTTTTACCCAGCAGTTTTTACTGTTTTTACTCAGTTTTGTCAGTTGTCAGTCCCTTTAAGAACATCTTACTATTGACTTTTCTTAGGATTCACTTACAAAGGAGCCATGTAAAATTGCACCGAGTTTCTCTCTGCATAAGGGTTTTTATTAGGAAGAATAGCTTGGTAGATGCTACGGCAATTTTAAAAGCACTAGTCTGTTCTTGACTTAATTAAAGGGGAGAGTATTTTAATTTGTTCAGCAGCAAACACTGAGTGCCCGTATGTGAAAAGGGCTGTCGGTTCTCTGGGGAAGACTGAGATTGGCAAGTTGTAGCCCCTGCCCTGAAAGAGCTCTAGGCCTGTTGGGAAATCCGACGTGTGCGTAGTGATACTAGAGTGAAGAGAGCTCCAAGAGGGGCCCGCAGACTGGGGGTTCAGAGGAGAGAGAGAGACACTCATTTCCCTAATGGGTGAGGTGAGCAGGCTCAGTGAAGCTTCGTGTAGGTGGTGGTATTTAAGCAATGTCTTGCTGGGTGGACATAGAAAGTTCTAAATGTTGAGGCATGGGTAGGTGATGGGGACAAGAACTTCAGATTTGCTATTATGTCTAGCTTGGAAAAGTAAATAATAGTTGTAATAATACTAATACAAGCATTTGCTGAATTCCTAATTTGTGATAATTATTTGTTTCAATTCATTTTCTCATAACAACATAAGAGCCCTTTGAGGTAGGCACTACTGTCACCCCCATTTTACAGATAAAGAAGTTGAGGTGTAGATAGATAGGTTGAGAAACTTGTGTAAGGCTACGCAGTTAGTAGAATTTGAGCTAGTTTCAGAGAGCTCACCCTTGCTGGCTATGTTGTACTATGGAAAATATAGCAAAAGTGGCTTGGGGTCTGTTATGTAGAGCCTCAAATGCCCACATGAATAATTTAATATATTGGAAGACATTTTTTTTAGTGCTTCTGTACAAGAGTTGTAAACATACTCTCTTACCTCTTTGAATGTGCCATGCTTTACTGCTTTTGAAATGCCTTTCCCGTGTTACCCTGTCAGCATCTACTCAGTTTTCAGTGTTTGCTTCTATATCACCTTTCTGTGAGGCTTTCCTCCCTCACCAAGGGAGAAGAACCCTCGTGGAGGCTCCCGTGGCTCTTTGGCCCCCACACCTTTAATACAGTGTTCGTTAGGTGGCAGGATGGTTGTTGACTTTGTTTTTTTCTCACCTAGACTGTGAATTATGTGAGTATTGGGATTGTGGGTCCTTTTTGTGTCCCTGGTGTTAGGTTCATCATTGTAGCCGAATAAAGCTCAGATAAATCACAGCTGATTGAAAGGGAGGGTGATAAATTCTCAGGCATCATACTGACTTTCTAAATTGCTACCCTTCTGAGTTACAGGTGTTTGAATACCTAGAGAAGAGATAAATAGATGATACAATTTTTGGTTGACTGGGTTCCTCTGAGAAAGAAGGAGAGAGATTATTCTGTATTTGGGGTTGCTGGGAACAATTTCTGGGAGGGCCAGGCTCTAGGCTGGGCCCTCAAGGAGGTGTAATGTTGAAGTTGGCAGAGGGGACAGGGCACGCCGGTTGGGAGAACAGCGTGAGCAGAGGACAGAGATGGGATCAGTTATGAGATAACACTACCTGCCCTGACACCCGAGCCTCTCAGCTTCCTGCCACACCCACTAGAGCATTTTATAGTGCAGAGAATCTCTTGAGAGCCCTGATTTTCCTTATAATCTGCCAGAAAGATGGATGGGCCAGCAAAACATTTGCCATGTTGTGGTTTGAATTTAAGGTAAGTTCCTAACACACATGGAATATGAAATTCAGGTGTGCACGATGCCTTTTTGGTAGGAAGAGTGCTGTAGAAAAACAGGCCCATTTGGTCTAAATTAAACTCGCCCTCAAGGAATTCCTTAAAATCTTAAAACAAGTAACCTTACATTTAGCTGGCATATGGTCAGCCCGACTCAAGTTTCCTTTGACCGTCTAAGACCATTAGGAACGTTGAGACTGTGGCCATGACTTGTGCTGTTGAATTCAGCTTCTTGCCCTTTCTCTGGAAGCATTCTGGCTGTGATGCGGGGACTGAGGTATTCGGTATTTAGGAGATATTTGGGAGAGACGTGGTTAATCAGACCCATGGAGAGGAACTTGTTGAAGAACTCTCATAATAAATGAGAGTGTTAGAATGCAGACAGGGTGTCTTTGTTAAGAAACTTCTTCCTACAATTGAAAACCTTTTAAAAGTGTTTTTGAGGCTCAAGCCAAAGTACTGCAAATGATGCCATGAAACTACCGATGCTCCCAAATTAAAAGCTTTCTTCCTCACGAAGTTCGGATTAATAGTGGCTGTGTTATTAAGAGTGCGTGCCTAACAGGGGAGGGACAGTCTTTCCCAAGATGGTCAAGGTCTTAGCTCACCATTTTACTGCTTGATTGTTCTGGGACCGTGGGCCCTACCATGGGTAGAAGGAAAGGCTAGAGGGAAGAAGGTTTGTCCCTTGTGTGTGGCCCATCCATCCTAGTGTCCTCTTTACACACAGTTGCTGGATTTAGTTTCCCTTTTCTATAGATTACTGAAGATCTTAGGGTTGTAGGTGTTTAAACATAAGCTTCATGAGGTTAGGAACTTGGTTTTGTTCCCTAAAATCTCCCCAGGGTCTAGAATAGCATTGTTAAATAGAAATTTAATGTATGCCTCATTGTTAAATAGAAATTTAATGTACGCCTCTCTGTATTTAAAAATTTCTGAACTTCTAGGGGCGCCTGGGTGGCTTAGGTTGGTTAAATGTCCAACTCTTGATTTAGGCACAGGTGGTGATCTCTCGTCTGTGGGAACGAGCCCTGCATTGGGCTCTGCACTGACTGCACGGAGCCTACTTGGGGTCCTCTGTCTCCTGCTCTCTCTCTGACTCTCCCCCTCACTCTCCCTCTCTCTTTCAAAATAAATAAATAAAACTTAAAAAAAATTGAACTTCTAGTTGCCATGTGAAAGTAAAGCACAAAGAGAAGAAATTAATTTGAATAATACATATGTTTAATCTAATATCCAAAACATTATCTTCTTAACACGTAATTAGTATAAAAAATTACCGAGACATTTTACTGTCTTTTGTCTGTACCGAGTCTTCAAAATCCAGTGTGTATTTCATGTCTCAATTTGGACTAGGGCCATTCTGAATGCTTAATATAAGCTACATGTTCCTCCTGCTTATGGTATTGGACAGGACAGGTCTGGAACTGTGTCTGGTCTATGTAGAAGCCCAGCAAATATCTGTTACATGAAGGAAGAAAGGGAGAGAGGGAGGGAAAGAGGAAGTGGCAAAAGTTAAAAGATGAGTAAACAGAGGGACATTATTTGACTTGTTTTGGGGTGCCCTAGTGGTTTCTAGCTGGAACAGCAACTGCATGATGAAAAATGCTGTACACTTTTAGTTTAAGATCGTTTGTAAATGTGTTACCTCACTGATACATACCTTCCACACCGCTGTGTAGACAGGTCAAGTTTTAACAGTCTTTAATGTATGGGTGGCCTGGCCGAGGCTTAACTAGGTTCAGTGAGTGTGTGGTTTAACCAGACTTCAAACGCCACTCTTCTGAGTCCTAGTGCAGTACTTTGTGCTCACTGCATACCTCCCATCTGGTTTATGTTACGTGTGCACATACTTCCCTGTGAACACTTGTTGGCTCTTAGATATGGGTAGATACTAAACGCGATACACCGAATAAACATTTTTAACACAGAACTATTTAAAAATAGTAAAGGTCAGATCTGAAAGTTTGTTTTTAATTCAGTAATCAGACAGGAATGGGTACTGTAGCCAAGAAAGTTGTGTGTGTGGCTTCTCGAGCTGTTAGGATCTTCTGAATTATAGAAAGCACATAAAAATGTGAGTGAAAAGATAGTTTATGACAAGGTATGCATACATGTGTTTGAAACTGTCCCTCTGTGTAACCATTTTATCTGTCAAACATTTGTTCCCTAGTAGGCATGTGTCATGATTTTCTGTTCTAGCACACGGAAAAATGTCTTGTTTCTTTCACAGAGGGAAAGTGACTTCAGCATAATAACCCTCCAGTGCTTGAGTTACTGGATTTTGCGGCTTTCTTGTTTCTCAAGCTATTAAAATGGTTGGTTTTATTGTGCTTAACTTTTAAATAAAACCCTAAGGCAGATACTTTTGATATGATTCAGTTTCTTATGGCTAAAATGCTGCAGAGCAGTTGAGGTCAGTTTCTAGAGCATCAGTATGATGTTATGGAAACATCTTCTTGGATAGAAGCCAACATTGATCACATTTGTATCTAAATCCTACTCTGCAGAGCCTAGTGTGTTAGTGAGGTATCAGTGCACAATAAATTCTTTATGCAAGGTATTCAAATATTTGAATTTGTGAGAAACAACTGTAACTTACAGAAAATGGCAGTGTAATTGTAAGGTTTTCCCACAGTGAGAAGATACTGCAAAATATTTTGTTCACTGTTTCTCAAAGACAATATACCACGAATTTGAAAAAAGTAATGCAAAAGTTAACTCAGCAAAAAAATATGTATTTAAGTCTTTGTCATAGCAAAAGCCACCACTTAGGTTTTAATTGATCTAAGCTGTAAGCAAAGAAGTTAATTCTAATTTATCTTGCATATATGGGAGATCATTCATAAGGAATTTTCTACAAAACCGCATGAATGTCATTATCCACCAGGTAGGCTAAGGGTTTAAGTGTGGATAACTCCTACACATACTTCACCTTCTGCTTGTAGAGCCTGGGGAATGCTAGGAATTCACAGAAGTGAATTCTTAACGCGACCGAACCTTACCCTTTCTGTGCCAACTTCTAGACTCCAGAGGCTTGCGGTGTCACACCTGCTCTTCTTTCCCAACTGGGTGGCCTAGAATCTGAATAGATGGAGGACTGGAGGTCCTCCCTGCAGAAGGTGGTGGAATCTTGAATACGCTTAGTTCACGAACAGCGGAAGACTGAGGGTTTATTTAGAACAGCAGTTCCCAGCCCTGGCTGAACATCAGAATCATCTGAGGAGCTTTGGGGCCTTAAAGCTGCCCAGACCCATCTGTTCCACACCAAAGTCTACCTACATTTCAGCTGTGATTTTAATTTCTCACTGAAGAGCTTTCTTGAATCTCTAATCATGGCGTGCCTTACATTTTTTACCAGCGTACCCACTGATCAATAGTGATTTCTGATGAATCTCCAAAATACTCAGGAAGGTTTGTTTGTTTCAGAGACAGGGAGGCTTGGTAAAGGGTGAAATAGGGCAGGTTCCTCTGCAAGAAGTCCTGAGAGGAACAGAGCCCTAGGAGGTGGGTAGGTCATGGCAGCTGGAGAGAAGAGGGACAAGTAGGCCAAAGGTTGGAGCCTGTAAGGGGAGTGAAAGAAGTGGGTTGTGCCAGGAGTCCTTCTGAGATGACTCAGGGGATGTGGGTTTAGCTATCTGGAAATTGCGTATCTTCGTAATTTGGATATTTCCCTTTTCCCATTCTTTGTCAGAACAAGGAAGAGACATGATTGATGACCATTGCTCAGAGAACCTTTTTCTTCCATTTGGATTGGTTTTAGGATAGTACTGTTGGTAGGAAGTCTGACATCTATTTTAAAGTGGTAGTTTTTTCCCACCACTGCTTTTATATTTTACATAGTCTTGGATACACAAGGGTACTTTAAACTCCTGTTTCAGATTTCCGGGAGATTGCTGGAGACAAGCTGGATGCCTCATGTTTTGGACGACTTGGTGTAGTTTCCTTCTTTTATTTGGTAGTAGCAGCCTTTGGTGGCATACTTCTTAACTTGTTAACTGTAGACTAAGTTATCTATTAATTCAAAGGTGAACCTTTGTTGATAATAATATACAGCTGTTATCAGAGCCCTTCCATTCCTAGGTTTGATATGCTGACTGCAGTGTGGTGTTGTTGGTGTGTGTATTTCATTGTTTGAAGGGCCCAGTTGAGAGTGCGAAAGGGAATTGATGTTCTGTGGAGTAGTGCTGTCACTGATGCTGGCTTCTGATTTCCTGGTATTAACCTGTAAACATGAGTCCCTTCACACCAGTTGTCAAGATGCAAAACAGTAGATCAGAGAATAAATGCACTTTTTTGGGAGGGTGGGAGCATTGTTTAGGACTGAACCACATTGTTTAGGACTGAAATCTGTTATCTGGCATTCCTCTGCTTTATAACATTTCACATAAAATATGACTGTGAAAAAAATAACAATCCAGAAGCCTTTTTTGATAAAGCCTGAAAATTTAAAATGTTATAGCACTTTCATTTCCCCTGCTGATTATGAGGATCTTTATTGTAGAAAATTGTGGAAACTACAATAGAATATAAAGAAGAAAATAAAGATTGCCAGTAATTCTGCAACTCAGCAATAACTGTTATTAACATTTAAACTATTTCCTTTCAGGGTTTTCTTGTGTATGTGTGTGTAGGAGGGGCGTGCATACTGTTTTTTATCCTGTTTATGAACTTAATATTATGAGCGGTTTCCCATATGAATAACTGTTCTTCAAAAATACGGTTTTCATCGGTTGGTCTGTTGCCCAGATATTTTCTTTACTTTGGATTTTTGGTGGAAACACCACTCAGAAGTTGGCTTGGACGTCTTTTATTCCTCCACGATGCCTTTCTTTCCCAGAGTAAGTTGAAAAAATCTCCACTGAGATTCCACAGAATGTTGATTTCAACGGTCCTAGCATACCTACCATATCTTGCTTCATGTAATTTTTTGTGTACACATCTAATTCTTCATCTAACATTTATTGAATCAGCCCTTCCTTTGTAACAGGTGCTATGCTGAGACCTCATAGTACAATGGTAATGGAAAGGAGATAAAAAGCAAAACACCGTCAGATAGTTTTGTGCCTGCGCCCAGGATATTGGCCCATGGGCTGGGGATACAAAGATATTATTCAGGTAATCACACAGTTGAATGTTAACTTGCAATTATAAGGGTTTTTAAGGAGAGGTAAATGGTGCTTATGAGAACAGTTCAAATGAACAAAGACAAGGTGTTTTATTTGACCACAGATATCATCTGATCCAGGTCTTAACTTTTATAAAGGTCTGTGCAACCAAGAAACACCTTGTCCACTCACAGAGCCCAGTGTGGTTCAGTGCTCTGCTGTGGTTGAAGGGCACTTGGGTTCTTTGTGCTCAGCTCTGACCAACCCATGTACATTCTAAAGAGGGGCTCACGTTAGAGAAGATTTTAGAAAAGATTCCAAATATGGCCCAGTTAGAAAAACTATAGCAAGTGCTTCTGAGGAAGGGAAGACAGGAGGAGGACATTTTAGTTGTTGTCCAATATGGAGCCATTTATCGAGGTATATAGAAGGGATTCTGGTAGTTGATGGGAAGAAGTGAGACTATTCTGCTGGTTCCCTTTCCATTCTAAGATTCCACATTTTTTTTTTTTTTTAAATTTTTTTTTTTCAACGTTTTTTTTTATTTTTGGGACAGAGAGAGACAGAGCATGAACGGGGGAGGGGCAGAGAGAGAGGGAGACACAGAATCGGAAACAGGCTCCAGGCTCCGAGCCATCAGCCCAGAGCCTGATGCGGGGCTCGAACTCACGGACCGCGAGATCGTGACCTGGCTGAAGTCGGACGCTTAACCGACTGCGCCACCCAGGCGCCCCAAGATTCCACATTTTAAAGATTATCTGAAGCCATTCTTTATGTGGTTAGTACCAAGAGGACCCTGAGGGTTGTTTTCAGCTTATGTAAATTTGGGTGTAGAGGAAGAGTGTCCACCCATCTCCCTGCCGAGTGACCCCTCCCATCTCCATCTTCTGGAAGTTTGAGGACCTGATGAGCTCCTGCAGGCAAACAGTATAGGAATTCTCATAACACATGGAAGAAGTCTGATTCCCTTAATATGGCAAAAGGGCATCTTGCTTCCTATCTGACTCCTCTCTCCTTTCTCTGTCACTGAGCCTTGGTTGTTTCAGTGATGGGGAAATTTCTTATGTAAGGCAACTTTTGTCCTTTGGTGCCCTTACTGTTTCTTTTTCTTACGCACTCCTCTCTTCTTGCTAAAAAAAAAAAAAAAAAATTAATTAATTCCTTTTTTAGGACCAGCTAAAGTTACCATCTGTAGAGTTTTTCTGGCTTCCTAAAGTTAGTCACTTTAGAACACATCCCTCTGTTATTATATTGCTGAAATTTTTTATTTAGTTGTTTAGCTTGTTCCTTTGGATTGTAAAGTATTTGGAACTATGTATTCTGTTTGACTTTTCAGTGCCTGAAAGGCACTCAATAAATGGCACACTCAGGGCATTCAGTAACTTTTGAGTGAATGAATATAATTCCTCATTTGCTTTATTGAACTGTCCCTTATTGTGGCCTTACTGTACTTTACTGTACTGTACCTTATTGTGGCTTTGACATTTGACATCTGTGAGACAAATAGCTGAACTTTTGATTGGCTGATTAACACCTTATAAGGTCAGGAGTACAGTTTTCTTGAACCCTTTATTAAAAATGCCAACAGAGAGGATGTTGTTAATGTGGTGGGACATCCTCGTTTCCACAAAACCACTTTGTATCTTGGGTGACCTTTTAAACCTCCTTCAGAGTTATCAAATTGACCTGTTGCTAATGTAGCATTATGTATCAACTGTACTCAAAAATTTTTTTTAATTATAAAAAGGATAAAAAAAGGTTATTAAATTGTTGTAGTTATATTTTCAAGAAGAGTCACATCTTAGTTAGTGTGCTAGGTAGTTTTACCACAAACATTTTTCCTGCGTCACTCGTTGGTTGTAAGGTAGTTTTGGCGTCAGAGGTAAAATAATGAAAGATAAGAGAGGGATGTTAGAAAGGACATAATGAAACATGAAAAATTAGGTAAAATTCATTACTAATTGTTCCTTCTTTAAGAAATATCAGTTTTCCAAATTCTAGGTCGCCTATTTTTACCCGGGTGCGTATTGCACTGTGAGAGCCTTCTACAATGTTGTTCATTCTCGGCATATTGTGACATGTCCTTTGATAGTCCAGGGATGTGTGGGAACCAGAGAAGAAATACTGATGTAATACTGCAACTAACAGAGCTTTATTGTTGTTGTAACCGACGTGTTGTCATTTTCTGGTACAGCACAGTGTGCAGTCTGGCATTTCGCTCTTATTTCACACCTCCTGTTGGCTTTATCACCATATTTTCTATCAGGTTGGTGTCTGTAGTGATCATTGCTGTTCTAAGACCGCCATGGCTACTGGCCACCGTATAGACCGTTATGGGGGCTAGGTGACATTTACATAATAAAAAAGGAACTTTGTCAATGGAGAAATGAAAGCACACTGACCACCAGCTTTCAGTACAGTAACTGTGCTGAAGGCGGTTGATTCTTCAATGGTGAAATGAAACCCAACTGTCAACCAGTTGTTTTATCTTAAACGAAACCAAACTGCCAACCAGTTACTCTGTTTTTTATGGAAATTGCCTTATGGCCAATTGTTTACGAGGTGAAAACACCAAAGTGCTTGCCGCAAAGACGTCTGTGGCAAAGGTGCCCATGGTGAAAATACCAGACATGCTTTATCAGGACAAAAAAGTGAGGCTGAGAGAAAATGGAAAATTACCATTTTTTATTTTTATTTTTTGTAATTGTAAAGAAGTGATAGGCATTTACAGAAAGGTGACATTAGAATTTGGGAGTGAAGGAAATCCGTACTAAGATAAGTTCCAAAGAAAATTGTATGTGCCCTGTGAGCAGCTCAGGAACATACCATATTCTAATGCGGCATAGAGCTCCTAGTTGGCAAAGGCTGGTTTTTATAACCGACCATGCTCACGTGTGCAGGAGTTGCTTCAAAAAGAGCTTGGCAGTTAATCAGCACTGGTAGTCTGGTTTTCCAGCGCTGATCAGACCCTGCAATATCTGATACGCTTAAACAGAAATTTCTGAACATTGATGTCTACTAGAAAATGACTTGTTAACAATGAGAAATCTATTTCCAAGGGAACAAGTATTTCATACTGTGGTGAGAGAATCCTGTTCCCAGCTGGTACGTTCCCAGGGCAGGATTGGTTTCTTCCGCTTTGGCCAGGTTTGCTTTAGGCCACTTCACTTTTACGAAAGACCTGTGTTCATACCTGTTTTCGCTATCTGAAAGACATCCAAAGAGGGTTTTTGCTTTCATGAAATGGAAACGACTTTTTCGCTTTGCGCCACTTCGGCTTACGAAAAGTTTCATGAGAAAGCTCTACTTCTGGGTAGCAGGGGAAACCTGCATTCTCTCCAGAAAGCTTCCCGGTACGCGTGTGCATCAAGGCTGGCAAGGGTGGATAGCGTTGCTGATGCTCCTTTGGGCGGAGCGTAGGACTTGCTGCCCAAGTGTGTTCTTTGTTCCCTGCCAACATACCGTCCTAGATTTCTTCAAGTTGTTCTACTGGGCACGAATCCTTTTTCTCAGAGCTTCTGGCTGATTCCAATCAAAATAGGGTGTGCCTTCCCTTGCTATTCTAAAGAGCTTCAGTTCCTCTGTTTGTAAAATTATGTCGAATTCATTTCTAAATGTTGATTCATTAACTGGAACCCTCTGTAAGGGATTATTACTTTGTAGATAGTGGTTGTGTAAATTGGTTCAGTTCTTAGAATGTTGTGTTCTTAATCTCTTGTTCCATTGATGCACTCTCTGGACTTGATAATTGATACCCAGATTTTTGTTTATAAGAAAGAACTTTCTTACTTGAGAGACTTTCTCTGGTGGGACTGTCTTCTTCTATCCAAATTTGTTCTCTTATTCTTCACCTCCCCTAACCCTAACCTGTATACATCCTTTGTAAAATGTTCCTTAAAAATCAGCAGTGAATAAGATGACCTTTGTCCGTAAGCACACTATTTAATTGCATATTTGAATTTAATGATTTTGGATTCAGGTTTGATTTAAGTGATGTGGATTCCTGTTGCAAAAAACCCAAACATTTTAGATATTCCTGACACTTGTAGTTGAATAATATGCTCAAAGCACCTTCTATAGCTAATTTTCTTTTTGACTCATTAAGAGGACTTCACCTGATAGATAAGCAATAATTAGAAAGATAGCTTAAAAAATTTGTAATTTATTTTGCTACTACCTGAAAAGAGGAAAGTGTTAGAACTTCTTTAAAAAATTCTTTCTTCTTCTTTTTTTTTTTTTTGAGAGTGAATGTGTGCCCACCCATATGTGCCTGTGGGCAGAGAAAGGGCAGAAGGAAAGGGAGAGAGAGAATCTTAAATGGGCTTCATGCTCAGCGGGAGTCTGAAGCAGGGCTTGATCTCATAACCGTGAGATCATGACCCGAGCTGAAATCGAGTCGGGACACTTACCAACTGAGCCATCTAGGCGGCCCTAAAAAATTATTTTTATGTGTTCAATTATGGGTACAAACTTTGGGAATATTAGTCATGTTTTATAATTGGGCTGCACTGTATAAGTATGAAAGAGAAAATACACGAGGGCATAATTATAGCCAAATGTGCAGTTATATTGGTCTCTTAGAGATGGAGCCTGAATAGGACCCTTGGGAAATTTTCCTGAAAAGAATCCTTGATGATCTATACTTTTATCAAATCTAAAAAATACAGTTGACTTTTGAACAGTGTCAGGGTTAAGGATGCAGACCCCCTCCACTCCCCCCAGTTGAAAATCTGAGTATGAGTTTTGACTTTCCCAAAACTTTATTAATAGCCTGCTGTTGAGTGGAAGCCTTACCACTAACAAAAATAGCCAGTTAACACATATGTTGTATGTTATACATATTACATACTGTATTTTTACAATAAAATAAGCTAGGGAAAAGAGAATATTGCTAAGAAAATCATAAGGAAAAGAAAATACATTTACAGTACTGTACTGTATTTATTGATAAAAATCCATGTATAAGTGGATCTGTACTGTTCAAACCTGTGTTATTCAAGGATCAACTGTAGACTTCTAATATTGTCAATAAAGTAGATTTAACGTAATAACAAAGAAAAGTAATCTTAATTTTGGCAATTGCCTGAAATTGCCAGGCACAGAATATATGCAGGTTGTTTTGTTTTGTGTTTCCAGAGGCCAGTCCCCTCGTTGAATTTTAGATAGGCCCATGCTACGATTGTTAATTCCTCCAACATGACGTAATGAGCCAGGCCTTGGATTGACATTTTAAAATGATTCAAGAGCTGTCCTGCTGTGGACTGCACTAGGATTCCTTTCACTAAGACCCCTCCCTTGGACTTTATCCCTAAGAACCAGACTGTGTGAGCACCAGGGTCATTCCTCGTGGCCCAGTGTGTGGAGAGATTTATATTTATTAAGTACCAATTATGTGCTAGGTATTTGCTGGGTACTCTGTATATATTATTTCAGTTAAGCTTTTTACAACTTGAAGATTAAAGAATTAGTCTCTGCATTTCAGTCATGGAGTAGTAACTTGTCCAGGGACCCACTAAAGGTAATTACGTCTGAAACTTGGCGGAGCCCATGCTTTTTCCACTCTACTGTGATAAGCTGTACTTGGGGAGGGGAACACAGTGGCTTAGAGAACATTTCCTGTTCCCTTTCCCCTAAGCTGCTGGGATCTCTTTTGGTATACATGAGCTAGGCCAACATGATTATTAAAAACAATTACTCATTGATACACCAGCCATCTAGTCATCCATCCATTCATCCATGCATCTAACAGATATTTATTGAGTACTTATTGTGTGCCAGGTGCTGTGTGAGAACCTGCAGATATGCTGGTTACCAAGTCCTCTCTGCCTTCATGAAGCTTATACTTGATTATCCAAAGACTCATTATACAGTGAGTATGGGGGTGGGAGAGAGTGTCTGGATTTCTCAGCCCGATATCAGTCTCATAGGAGGCCCTTAACAAGTGTGTTTCTTTTGCCCCATTTCTTTTTACCTAATTTTTATGTGCCTGGTCAAATATTATCTCTTGTTTGTTCATTTATCGTTGTACTTTGAATTGTTGACTTGGATTTGTGTGTTTTTGTCAGTTCATTCAAGATCAGTCTGTTAATCTTTAGGAACCAGCATGTTCCTCAAAGCGATTTCATCTAAGTGGTCAGTTACTCTCATTTTGAATATTAAGAATGTGGTATGGGGTACAAACTTTCAGTTATAAGACGAGTAAGTTCTGAGGGTCTAATGTATATCGTGGTGACTATAGTTGATTAACACCCTATTGTTTAATTGAGAACTTTTTTTTAAAAAAGAAGTAAATATGTGAAGTGATGGTTGTATTAATTAACTTGATGGAAGGAATCATTTCACAGTGTATACATACATCAAATCATCATGTGGTACACTGTAAATATCTTACAATTTCGTCTCTTATACCTCAAAGCTGGAAAAAAAAGGCGGCATGATAAAAATGGTGTGATTTTTTTTTTTTTTTTTTTTTTTTTTTTGCTGAAATGTTAGCTCTTTACTTCTTGTATAGACAATAAACCTAACTACATTGTATATACAAACTTCTATACTGTTTTCAGTATCGTTAATAATTTACCATATGTTATATTACGTGTCATTTTAAAAGGTTTATTATATTTTACAAGGTGAGATAATGAGTTAATGCCAAAACTCATTAACTGGAGCATGAAACTGAAGATTCTGTTAGGAAATTCATTGAGCAAATGTTATTTATTACAGAGAATCTTGAGTTAATCTTATTTTTGTAAGGTTTCTTCTGTAGGTTATTTTGTATCTCTTGATAAATTTAAATTATCTACTGATAGATGTTCAAGTTAAGCTAGATGGACAAATGTCATAATGCCCATTTAGAGCTGACTGTTTCCTGAACTGGTCTCTGTGTGGCTGATGTTTCCTGAACTGGTCTCTGTGTGGCAGACTATGTTGAAGATAAATATTAATAACCTCAAAGATCGATTGAATGTAACTTTGACCGAGATGTTATTTTTGAGAACAGTGTAGTTCATTGTATGGTGGTGCAGTTTCTTATTTTGACTTTGATTCCATTTTTCTCAGTCATCACATCTCATTGTTTTCCAGGCGGTCTCTCCCAAACTCATTGATTGCTCTGTTCCCACTCTCCTGGAAAATTGCCGCAGCCTTGTTACTGGTATTTCTTTATTCATCACCCTTCCTCTTTCAGGCTCTCTTCCACATTACTGTTGAAGTTTCTTGGGGGGAAAAGAAAAAAATATGTATATGCACGTGTGTTTGCACACATACATAAAGGCACATTTGGTTCTGATTGTGACAGTCCCTCATGAACCTTCGGTAGTTCCTCATTTCCTTGTTGCCTACAGGCAGGCAGAGCTCCTTAGCTGGTTGTTTAGAAACTTCGTGGAGTGGTTCCAGCTTTCCACCACTGACCCCTGAGTCCTTCTTCTTGCCTTTCCAGTTGGTGCCAGCCAATGAATTACTTTCTTTGCAATTTGGTTGTTAGTGGTGCTTTGTTGGCATTATTTGCCATGTATGGTATTCAGACTTTCTTTTGTCCAGGTAGCCTTTTAAGTGTAAAAGCCTCTATTTCCTCTTGTTTGAACACCTCACGCAGGGACATGAGGAGGGAATTCTCCAACTAAGGTAGCAGAGTTTGCTTTCTGTGCTTTATAAGGTGTGAAAATTTCCCACATAGATTGTCTTTTTTTTTTTTTCTTGAAAGTCTTATGGCCTAAATGGAATTAAATAACTGAAATTTAATGTTAGTTTTTTATGATAACTTGTTGAAGGCTGTTATTTTCCAATTTAGGCACTTTTTGGAAGTTCTAAACTATTTCTCTACTATTACGTTTTTCAAATTCATCATTAGAATTGTAGCATTTTCTTTTGCAATAATATTTATTTGTAACTATGTGAGGTGATGGATGTTAACTAAAATTATCATGCTGATCATTTTGTAATGTATACACATATCACATCATTAATGTTGTACATCTTAAACTAATACTATGTTATAGGTCAGTTAGATTTCAATAAAACTGGGGGTAAAAACCAAACACACGCAGTCACTCTGCTAGCCTACCTCTCCATGTACAATGAAAATGATCACAAAACTTCATAAGGCATTAGCACCAACATGGATTAAAAAAAAAAAAAGCTTCAGTGGCCTGATAGAATTGCGAGTCATTCCTAGTTCATCTGAATGCTTCTCTGTATCTGAAGGTGAGTATTCACACTACAGTGACAACTCTGACATGCCCTGTGCCTATAACTGACACTACTAGGATGATGAGATTTACTAGTATCTTTGTAATCACGTGATGATCGATCCCACACAAGTTCACCGACGCCAGAAATGGTGGTGAGGGAGGGATCTGGGTCCCTGGCTACGAGGCCAAAGCTAGAGAAGACACTGAATGGATAGTAAAGCCAATCCATGTCCTGTGGCTCTCAGGGACAATTTCCATATAGTCTTTAGAATTTAAGTGTTTCTATGTATGAAATTTAATATTTAAAATGTGTTTCCACAATTTATACTTTTTGTTTACTCAAATGTCATGTGCATTGTAGCCTTTTCTGTCTTTCTTCTGTTTCGTCCCCCTCATTGCTTTTCCTCTCTCTTTCTCTTGACCATTGGAAACTTATTTGTTCTTCCTTGATCCCATTGAGTTGATCTTACCAGTTTTATGTTCTTTTGCCATTTCTTGAAGTTGTACCTACCAACACTTTGGTTTTTACATGCCCTTCACCATGAGTTGGCTTGTAAACTTTTTGAGAGGAAGGTCTGCCGCTGGATCTTTGGAGCTCTGCAGGTTTTTGCTCAGAGCCTTATATCTAATTGACGTTTGAGAAGTGTTTGAATTATAGGGGTGCCTGGGTGGCTCAGTGGGTTGGGCATCTGACTTCAGCTCAGGTCATGATCTCACAGTTTGTGGGTTCAAGCCCTGTGTCAAGCTCTGTGCTGACAGCTCAGAGCCTGGAACCTGCTTCGGGTTCTGTGTCTCCCTCTCAATCTGCCCCTTCCCTGCTTATGCTATGTCTCCCTCTTAAAAATGAATAAACATTAAAAACAATTTTTTTTAAAGAAGTGTTTGAATTATACAAGGGAGGAAACAATCAGCAAAACTAAAAGACAACCTACTGAATGGGAGAAGATATTTATAAATGATGTATCTGTAAAGGGTTACTTTACAAAATATATAAAGACCTTAACTCAACATCAAAAAACGCCAAATAATCCTGTTGAAAAATGGTCAGAAGACATAAAGAGACATTTCTTCAAAGAAGGCATACAGATGGACAACAGACAGATGAAGAGATGCTTAATATCACTAATCATCAGGGAGATGCAAATCAAAAAGTACAGTGAGGTCTCCCCTACACCTGTCACAATGTCTAAGATCAAAAACACAAGAAACAAGTGTTGGTGAGAATGTAAACTGATACAGCCATGGTGGAAAACAGTGTGGAGCTTCCTCAAAAAATTAAAAATAGAATTACCATATGATCCAGTAATTTCACTATTGGGTATTTATCCAAAGAATATGAAAACACTAATTTGAAAAGATATATGCACCCCTATGTTTACTGCAGCATTATTTACAATAGGCAAACTATGGAAGCAGCCCAAGTGTCCATCAACTGATGAATGGATAAAGAAGTGATACATATATAATGGAGTATTACTCAGCCATAAAGAAGAATGAAATCTTGCCATTTGCAACAACACGGATGGATCTAGAGAGTATAATGCTAAGCAAAATAAGTCCGAGAAAGGCAAATACCGTATGATCTCACTCATATGTAGAATTTAAGAAAACAAACAAGCAAAGGAAAAAGAAGAGAGAGACAAACCAAGAAACAGATCTTAACTATAGAGAACAAACTGATGGTTACCGGAGGGGAGGTGGGTGGGGTATGGGTGAAAGAGGTGGTGGGGATTAAGAGCACTGTTATCATGATGAGTCCTGGGTAATGTATGGAAGTGTAGAATCACCGTATTGTATCTCTGAAACTAATATAACACGGTATATTAACTTCACTGGGATTAAAATTTAAAAAAAGTGTTTGACTTAAAGTAAATACTTTTACTTTTTTTTTTTTTTTAAGTTTATTCATTTATTTTGAGAGAGAGTGCGAGCATGAGTGGAGGAGAGGGAGAGAGAGAGAGAATATCCCAAGCAGGTTCTGCACTGTCAGCTTGGAGCCCGATGTGGGCCTTGAACTCACAGACCGTGAGTTCATGACCTGAGCCGAAACCAAGAACTGGATGCTTTACCGACTGAGCCACCCAGGTGGCTCTAAGTAAATATTTGCTCTTAAATACAGCAAATAATTACACCTCAATTAAGATCTGACTTGCTTGGTTGGTGAAGGTACAGATGGATGTTGGCCTTCACGGAGACCGTGGCAAGTATAAGAGTCATTTTTGAGAGTGAGGAAACACGTAGTTGAAACTTCTTTGTCATTTACCTCAAACCAGCCTGTGGTGCTTGTAATGTGTTCCTTTATGCATGCAAGTCCTGCGTCAACTATGAACTTCTGCTTTTCTAGTTTGTTTCATTATTAACTGGATGTTTCTTAAATTCTAGTGAAGGGAAGAGGAGGGCAGTTGATTATCTAGTTGCATTATCCACCCCATCTGTTTCCTGTGTGTGACAGCAATTTCCACTCAGCGTCTTTGCCCATGCGGTCAAAAGTACCATACAAATGTGATTCTGGTTCTTTTAGTGAGAAGTTAACTCAACTCTCTAAAGATCTGTTTTCTTTTTTCAGGCCTCAAGCTTGTCATTAATATATCTTCTTGTCACTTTAATATACCGAAAGTGACTTTTCTGGTGTGAAGAGTAGGTGGCATACTTTGTAAGGTGTCTGGAGCCTGTGCTTTCCTGGGGGGGATTAGGACTCTCTGTTCTGAAACTATGCTATTTTGAGAGGTAAACCTATTATTTTCCTTTTGGAAATGGATTAAAGGTGTACACACAGAACATCTCAGGCTTTATGACTTGTTTGGCATCATTGCATCAATAAAATTTTTAATTTTTTTGTTCTCTCATGTGGCAGTTTTTCTGAATTCATGCTTTGTTTGCAAAAGAGCAAACTAAATATTAGAGATTGTTTAGTATTCATGTCAGCGTTGGTTTCCTTGGGTGGTAAAATGTCACAAGTGGAGTTGGAGGGATGTTGAGATGGTGTGTGTGTGTTTTAATGAATACAGGTACAGGTACACAGAGGAATGTGTGTTGTATTGACTTACAAATATTAAGCCTTATTACTTTTTCATTTAAAAATATTTCAAGTAGACTGGAAAGGGTAGAGAATTCTATAATACCTTCCAGCTTCATTAGATCTTAACATTCTGCCTATTTGTTTGCGATCATAAAATATTTTGGAAAAAGTTGAAGTTCCCCCTTTCTCCCTCCTTCTCCCATACTGTTTTCTTCATTGGAATGCACATTGTGTGATGGCTTTGAAAATAAATACTATATTTCTATCATTTTACCCAGTGAGTAGTTGAGTGGTGGTTTCCGTTAGGGAAATGAAATGTACCACCTCCCACTCTCAGTTTATGGTTCTGTTGCTTCTGAAGAGGTTTTATGGAGATGATGTGGGGTCAGTGCACATGAGGTGGAGCGTGTATATTTCGCAAAGTAAGTGTGGTGGAATGTGGGCCGTTTACATTTTGCTTAGTTTTTTAGGTCACATGACATATCATAGTTCCCAAGTCATTTCTTCAGATTAACTCTAAATCTGCTCGAATGCCTGGACAGTCACTACAACGGACTGTTGTCCATGAAGGTTCTGTACTGTGGTTGCCGAGGGTGTTTTTCTTGAGTTCCGTGACCTTGGTTGGTTTTGGTAATTTTCTTCCAAGCATTTCATCCAACTGAGGGAATTCTGAATATGTCTCTTTCACTTAATTTCTTTTTTGGGGGGGGAGGGGCGGTAAGTATGATACAAAAATAAAAAAACTATTTTTCCTTCATGCTACCAGGGTCTGTGTGATTTAGTTCTGTGGCATGGTTTTCATTGTTGTTTGCCTTTTGTTCAGTTCTGGAGGTATGTTAAACTTGATCCATGTTTTCTAATCAAAATTTAGTTTTGACTGGTTCTGGAGAACAGAGGGAAAACAATCTAAAATGTAGGGTTTTTTTGTGTGTGTTTTACCTTTGTGTAAGTTATATATCACATTTAAGGAAAAACTAGAAAAACAAATTAAAAAAAATTACCAGTGATCCTATCATTCATAGATAATAATATTTTGTCCTACCTTTCCATTTTTTCTGAAAAATACAGTTTATAAAATACATATTTTATAAAACACATACTTTAGCATACTTTACATATTTATAAAATCTGTATATTAACACTTCACATTTACAAAATACATATTTTAACATACTTTACAGTTTATATGTGTATTTTCATGTAGTATTATAAACAGTAAATTCATAATTTACAAATAATTCCTAAATTATAATTATTCCAAATACCGTAAGGGGAGGCTATATAATACACCAGTAGAAACACAGGCCTTGTTTCAAATGGACTTCGGTTTGGGTTCCTGCTCGTTCCTACTATTAAGTTAGCGGTGTTACCTCAGCAGTTATTGAAGTACTCTGTTTCCTCAAACGAAAAAAATGTGGCTCATGATAACCACCTTGCAGGGTTATTTTAGAGATTAAATGAAATAATGAATGTAAAGCTCATTCCTCCATATTGTGCCAGGAACATAGTACATACTAACTGTTACTGTTGGAGGTTATACAGCATAAAAAGAGCAAGAATATTGGGAAAGGATCGATTGTCTTGGGTTTAAATTTCAGTGCCATCACTTCTTAATTTGTTTTGGGCAAGATTTACAACTTCACTGATCCTTGCTTGTATCTGCTAGGATTGTTGTATTGATTGTATGAGACAGAGACTGTTACGTGACTGGCATATTGCAGGCACTCAAATAGCAACTAGCATTAGTATTATTAATAAGGGGAATTGCTTAATTGAAAGAGAGGTTTCGACATTGCCTATTTAAATTAATTCAAGGCAGAAACTTCTAGATGCCCTAGATTTTGTTCCTACTTGTACTTACTGAGGGCTGTGTGAATAGTTTGATGACTGCTGCTGCCTCTTTCCCCCCAAATTTGGGAGTAGGTGGCCATCATGAAAATAACACGTAAGGAAGCAGTTTCTGTGTAATGAAAAACTACCACATATAATTGTATACACATACTGAAATATATGTATGCCTCTTCGTGTTTGTCACGTGTAGATTGTAGATCATCTGCTTCTATCCTCTCAACCTGCATATCTTTCTTAGCTCCCAGGAGCCTTCCCGTGTACTCTCCCTCATTTTCATACTTGACTTTAATATTTAGAAGCACCAGTTCGTGTTATTCCTCCTTTTTACTCTCACAATGTACCTCTTTTAGTTACTTACATGTGTGTGTATTGAATTTGAGAAAGGTCATGTGAAAGCAATCTTGATCATACTGTTCTCATATTCCACCTTATTTCCTTTGTAGCGAATGTTGTCTGCACCCTCCTTTTTATCAATTTGTATGTTATCCTTTTATATCATAGAAGCAGTTTCCCTTTTAATTAATTTCTGTGTAATTGCGTGGTCAGGTTATGGAGGATGAGCTGGTTGGTGAACTCAACGCCAGGTGTGTGGCTTATCTGAGTTGACCGCCCCTGTCAGTGGTCAGGTTGCCAGCCCTCTGTTTATCCTTTAGGATGATCACTCTGTTTCCTCTTGTTGGCTGCCTGGAGCATTAATTCTGAAGGTGCTCTTTTTATAACAAATGTAAGATGAAGCTTCCTTTCTCTTCAATACGCATGTACACACACACACACACACACACACACACACACGCACGCACACACAGATTACCACACACACCGCCTTGCAGTAAAGAGGCTGCATTTGGTTTCACCTGAAGTCAGTAAAAGGAAACAAATTAATAAATTCATAAATTTTGCCAGAAGGCTGAAAATTCCTGTTTTGGAGACTGGTGTTCAGTGGTGTAAATACAGTCTAAAATTTTTCTAAATTGGCATTTGAGTGACTTGCTTAAAAAATAAGTAGAAAACATTCTTTTAATATTCTGGGATTGGGAGCAGGTAAAGGTGACTCACCTTTTATCTGAAAGTTTTTAAAGCATGTACAAAGGGTATTTAAAGGGAAAATACTGTTCCTCAAGTTTATTAAAGAACTAACCAATTTCTAATTTCATTTAAAGTTGTACACTTTTAACTTACATTTTAATTTTCGTAATAGTATTACCCTCATAGTAAAGGGCCTAGTATATTCTTATTGAATGAATGACTATCCCATGACTATTAACTATTGATTTGTTGCTGGTTTTGTTTTTGATTTGTTACTGGTTTTAAGTTATGTTTAGCATTTGCAAGGGCTTCCAGATAGATTCCATCATTTGATCCTCACAATAATCTTGTGAGTTAGGCAGGAGAAGAATTTTCTTCATTTTGCAGGGAATTTAATAGAATTGCTCAAGTGCCACTAAATGATGACTCCAGGGTTTGAATTTAGGACTTCTAGCTTCTGATTTTATGCTTTTTGCTCAGTGCTGATGTGGAAATATTTTAGTACTTTGTAGTGTAGTACTTGTTCACTCATTCAACAGAGTTTTATTGAGGGCACAAATTTTAAGTTCTGGGCCTTTGTGGATGAATGTAAAGACAAGGATTTTACCTTTAAAGAAGACTATTAGTAAATAAATAAGTGGGTAAGGTTAATTATTATGCCTATAATAATAACGATTGGTACATAGTATGTGCCCAGTAAATGTTGACTGACTGAATGAATAAGTGAGAAAAGTGACAAAAAGAAGAATAAACAGTGAGTGTAGGGTCTTGTATAGATAGATTGACACGAGAAGATATTTCTGAGGAAGTGACATCTAAGGGAAAGAACATTTCTGGACAAAAGGAAAGCATATGCAAAGGTCCTGAGGCAGAAAAGAACTTGACTTACCTGATGACACCAAAGGTGGCAGTGGAGCTACAGCCATAGTAAGCTAGAGAGACAGGAGTTCCACATGAATTGTAGAGAAACAGATTGATTGTGTAGGGCCTTATAGGCCATGGTAAGAAATTTGGCTTTTATTCTAATGTTGGGAGACAATTTTCCATGTATCTTGTGTTTCTGCATTGACTACTTTTGTTTTGGACTCTCTTTTTAGGGATGATTTATATAGTCAGTAGCCTTGGAAGATACCCTCCAGGGCAGAGATCAGGTACACTTATTGTCTGTATGATCAAGATAATATCTCCTTCTGGGGTAAAGGTCAGGCAGGTGTACTGCCCATTATAAAAGATTTGGGTTCATTAAGCTCAGGGTTACTCTCCTGTAACACAGCACACTGCTGTGCAAGTGTCGCCTGGTGGGAATTCGGCCTTAAGGGACTGGCACCAAAAATGCTGGTACTCTGACTGCTGCTGTTGCTGTGAGTAATCAAGTCCTTTGTCTCTCTGACCCAAGCATCTCATGTCCTCCATGGTATTCATACACTTGTGACAGTCTAACATGTTAGCTTGGAAATTAGAGTAAAATCTTATCTGTTTCACACTTCTTGACATCTCAGGATATGGAAAGCCACTGGTAGGTTTTCAGCAGGGGAATAACATTATGCAGTTTAACCTTTTAAAAAGTCAGTCTGACTACACTGTGGAAAATGATTGTGGGTGGAAATTAATGAGGAGTCTGGGGCAGTTGTCTAGTTGAGAGATAAGAGTGGCTTGGACTAGTGTGTTGCCAGTGGATACAGACAGGAGAGAAGGGTTCAAGGTGGCCTTCAGGAGGTAGAATTTACAGGACTCAACAGAATGGATATGGGCTGTGGAATGGACAATGAATCTTAGGTTTTTGTCTCAAACAAATGGGTACGTAGAAGTGATTTTGAGTTGGAGAAGCCTCAAGATGAGGCTACTAAGCTTGCAAAAGGACTTATTTCTAACTGTTACATTTTGAATTGCAGGAAGGAAGAATTAGTAGTTTGTACAACCTGAGATCAGAGAACCATTGGTATATACTTTCCGGGGGAAGAACATTTTTCTTGTGTCTTCATGGGTTGTCAAATCCACTAATGTTAAGAAATTCAAGTCTTGCAGTCCCTTGATAAGTGGGTTGTCTCAATAACACTAAATTAGATTAGCTTGGGAGGATTTATTTCTTCCATAGCCATATTGACTTTTGCCCCAAATTCATTATCTGGGAGTTTACAAGAAAAATCTTTCATATGTTTCAGGATGTTCCCCTTTTCGTCGTTAAACTAATACATTTTTTTTCGTATTTATTTTTTAGATTTTAAATTTCTTTTAAAGCTGGGCTGTTGTCCCTAAATTCTCAGGAATGATTACTGCGTGTCTTGTGATCATGTAAGCTTAATACAGTAGGATGAAAGAAATACGTGCCTATGGATTAATTTATTCTTTTTGTTATTTTCATTTAGAAATACCTCAGGATAACTTCTTGTCTTTAAAATTTTTTTTTTTTCCACGTTTATTTATTTTTGGGACAGAGAGAGACAGAGCATGAACGGGGGAGGAGCAGAGAGAGAGGGAGACACAGAATCGGAAACAGGCTCCAGGCTCTGAGCCATCAGCCCAGAGCCCGACGCGGGGCTCGAACTCACGGACCGTGAGATCGTGACCTGGCTGAAGTCGGACGCTTAACCGACTGCGCCACCCAGGCGCCCCTAACTTCTTGTCTTTAAAGAAAAATTTTTTTAAATGTTTATTTATTTTTGAGACAACGCGAGAGACAGAGTGTGAGCAGGGGAGGGGCAGACAGAGGGAGACACAGAATCTGAAGCAGGCTTCAACCTCTGAGCTGTCAGCTCAGAGCCCGAACTCATGAACCGTGAGATCATGACCGGAGCTGAAGTTGGACACTTAACCGACTGAGCCACTCAGGTGCCCCACTTCTTGTCTTTTTAATACCAGATGCTGATTTCAACAGCACCTGATTGCTTTTCATAAAGAAAGTAACTTAAAAGCCTAAAAAAGAAAGAAAGAAAGAAAGAAAGAAAGAAAAAAGAAAGAAAGTGAGTCTAGGCCCTGTGGAGGTGTGTTAAATGCCTTCCTTTTTTATCTGATGAGGTTTATCCTTCTGTGTGCTTCTCACATACTTACTGTCTTTCCAGGATCATTTTGGATTTCTTAACCTTTATGTATTATAGACAGTTTCAGGCTACAGCATGAAGTTGCTGTTACTTTTGAATTCTTTTTGCACCATTTTACATATGTGCTTTGTTTTCTTTTGTTGTGTAGTGTTTGGTTTAGTCTGTGGCCTAGGTCTAGATTTCTTTGGAAAGAAAAGGAAAGGGGCGCCTGGGTGGCGCAGTCGGTTAAGCGTCCGACTTCAGCCAGGTCACGATCTCACGGTCTGGGAGTTTGAGCCCCGTGTCGGGCTCTGGGCTGATGGCTCAGAGCCTGGAGCCTGTTTCTGATTCTGTGTCTCCCTCTCTCTCTGCCCCTCCCCTGTTCATGCTCTGTCTCTCTCTGTCCCAAAAATAAATAAACGTTGGAAAAAAAAATTAAAAAAAAAAAAAAAAAAAAAAGAAAGAAAAGGAAAGGGAAGATAGACTTTTTCTTTTTTTTTTTTTTTTTTTTTGGCGGCGGTGGTGGGGGAGGTTTGGGGAGGAGTCTAGACTTAAAATTACTTCTGATTTGGTTTATACTCCACCCCTTGGAAATCAACAGTGGGGAAACATATCCCATTGTAAAGACAGATAAATATAGAAAACTTGAACTAAGATCACAAAATCATTAGTGTCTATCATGAGACTTTTCTGGGTGGTATGAGTTGTTATTAATCACTAATAGACTCTGGAGATATTTCTACCAGAAGTGCAGTTAGATTGCAGTTATTTCTGACTTTTTGAGAAGACAAATATGCTCTCTCTTTTTCTTTTCTTCTTATGGGGTTCCATCTTTTTGGATTTTAGCAATTTTAAAACACCCCCAGGTAGCAGAGCAGGATTTAAACCTACTGGGATGTCTCGTCTTTCCTTCAGAGTATTGTTGCTCTGCCTCAGTATCCCATTATACACATTCTTTAAAAGTGCTCAACATTTTATTACTTATTTCATGTTTCATGCATTGTGCTAAGTGATTTGTCATTTTGCCCCGTTTGGTACATGTTTGGAACTTCATGAATGGCTTGCTGGTCTTCTCTCCCTTGTTTCCTGATTTCAAAACAAAACACTTAGTATTAAGATTTTACCAGGGCTCTCTGAGAGGAGATTTTATTTGGTGACTTAACTGAGCCAGAATTTGTAGCCTATATGGAATATAATAGAAACTCTACCTAAAGGATTGTTTATGTTGTTCACATAGTCTCAGTATGGCCCAGATTTGTGCCTCTGCCCTCTTTCCTTGCCCTTAGGAAGATTTTTATCCCCTCCCCCACCCCCTGGTTTTGGGCCTAGACTTGCCCGTACCCTAAATAGCATTCTAGAAATGGTTCAGAGGCACAGAGGAATCTTAGCCTTAGAACCATAGCTCCATCTGTCCTGCCTATCTTTCTTCTGTTTGAGGAATAGTTGAGGGAAAAGAGGGTTCAAGTCAGACGTGGGTTTGTGTCTGAACTCTTGCTTGTTGGTTGTGTGACCATAGGAAACGCGCTTAATCTTTCTAGACCCCAGATCTTAAAGGTAAAATTGAGACTGTGCTAATGACCTCCTCATGGTTTAGTGAGGCGTAGTTGTGGGTCAAGGAACTTGTGCTTAGGACTGGCAGGTGCTCACTAAGAACTAGAACCTGATCAGCACTTTGAAGCTACTGGGTTCCTCTGTGATTCCATCCTTCTGCCTTGCCCTGGAGGGACTACTGTCCTGAGTTTTATGTTCAGCATTCCCTTGCTTTAAAAAATGAATATATCTGTAAACAGTATATTTTTAGCTTTGCCTATTTGGGCTTTGCCAAAATGGAATCATATTATATATAGTCTGTCATAACATTTTTGTCTCTCTGGGCTTCTCCTTTACTGGTCCTTTAGTTAGAGAGAAGGCTTTTCTGATACTAGGTCAGAGTTAGGGGTAGCATTCAATGACATGGGGGGCTGAATCCAGTAAGGAAAAGTGAGGTTAATGAGAGCCAGGTTTAGGACTGTTACAGGGAAGGGAAAGGGAAAAGCTAGAAAGACGCTGTGCTTGGATAGGAATTCAGGGCATCTGGATGAACTCCTGGTCTGCAGTATACATAGATATAGAAAGAAATGACGAAAAACAAAACAAACCAAACAAAACAAATAATGAAGAAAGTGTGTGCATGTTCTTCTGTTCTCCTGGATGACCAGGGAACAGCAATAACCCAGTTGCAGTAAGCACACCCAGATCTTGGCTTTTCTGAATACCATTTTTTCCTCCCACTAGAATGGTAGGAATTATTAGACTAGAAAATCACTTTTTGGCAGCTGTCATAAAATAATTTGGCCAAGAATTATCATTGGACACAAATATCGGGTGAACATTTGTTGGTAGGATATTTATATAGTCTGAAAGTATCCTCTCACAAAGTACTAAGAAATTACAAAGGAAAAAGAGTTAACTTTTCAGTGGCAATCTGGTAGATGCCCCCTAAGTCAAGTTCATGATACAAGTTCATGTTACCAATAAGGGAAAAAGATTAAAATAGCATACCACCTGGTAGGGTACAATGAGGGGAACTCTCTTCTTTGGTATCCCTGTTGAAAATTCATAACTGGAAGCTAATCGTAAGAAAGAATCAGATAAACCCAAATTAAGGAACATGCTACAAAAATGGCCTGGGATCTTCATAATTGTCAATGTCATGAAAGTCAAGGAACGTCTGAGGAATTCTAGATTGAAATGCACCAATGAAATGTGGGAACTGAGTGCAGCGTGAGATCCTGGATGGACTGGATCCTTTTACTAAAATGGACATTATTGGGATAATTGGAGAACGTTAAGATCTGGTCTGTGGGTTAGATGATGGTACCATATGATTTGGGTGATTTTCATGGCCATAATTATAGTTTTGTAGGAGAATGCCCTTCTATGGAGGAGTTGTTCCCTAAACTCTGTGGGGATGAGAGGCTATCATGTTGGCTACTTACTCTCAAGTGGTTCTGAGAAATAGTTATTTGTACTAAGTAGTCTTGCAAGTTTTTTTTGTAGGGTGGTCTGAGATTATTAAGCAGAATAGAACAAAAAGTTCCCTCTTGTTTGCAGTTAATTGTTAGCTTATCAGACAAATCATTTAAGGTTTAAGAGGTTTGCTTTCTGCTTTCTCATGTTGCCTTGTCTTTTTTTTTTTTTTTTTCAACGTTTATTTATTTTTGGGACAGAGAGAGACAGAGCATGAACGGGGGAGGGGCAGAGAGAGAGGGAGACACAGAATCGGAAACAGGCTCCAGGCTCTGAGCCATCAGCCCAGAGCCCGAAGCGGGGCTCGAACTCCCGGACCGCGAGATCGTGACCTGGCCGAAGTTGGACGCTTAACCGACTGCGCCACCCAGGCGCCCCTCATGTTGCCTTGTCTTAACAGCTGCCCTACAGTGTAGCTTTCTGCCATATCTTACTTTGTCTTTTGGTGTACTGGTTTTAAAATGTTTACCATCATTTCATTAATATGTTGTTTTCCCTGCTCATTATTTATTGTGACAAACTCCTTTTTGTGGAAAGTATGATTTATAGAAATAGCGCCTTTTACTGTGTTATAATTCAGTGACAGTACTGTTTTTAATTTTGACTTCCTTTGTGTTTTTGTTCTTTTATCCTCAATTTGCTGGTGAGCTATTCAAGCTTTCCTTTCCTTTTTTTTTTTTTTTTTTTTTCTCCCTCCACTGTATCTCCCTTAGTAGTGAGCATATTTCAGTAGGCTTTCAGTAGAAAAATGTTGGGCTGGTTGATTGTTATCTTAGCATTTAGAATTTCAGAAAGCATACAGGGTAAGGGGAATTGTATAGACAGAGTGGTGAATTCGATGCTGTACTAACCCATATCTAGGCAGCTCATGTGAGTGGTTAGTCCCCAGAGGTTTGGGATTAAGCTTATTAGGACCAAGCTGGTCCTACTCTAAAAGTTCATGAAGTTTATCTGGCTCCTGGGTGGCTCATTTGGTTGAGCGTCTGACTTTGGCTCATGACCTCATGGTTTGTGGGGTCAAGCCCCACCTAGGGCTCTGTGCTGACAGTGCTGAGCCTGCTTGGGATTCTCTGTCTCCCTCTCTCTCTGCCTCTCCCCTGCTTGTGCTCTCACTCTCTCTGTCTCTCAAAAACATTAAAAACATTTTTAAAAGTTCATGAAGTTTGGGATGCGGCATGGTGGGGGAGAAGGTTAATTGTTAGACCAGCCTTCCTTCTCTGAAAACATTATGTGTAAGTTGTCTGTCTGTACAAAGAATCCTGGGTGAAAGGCCTTGATTGCTCACTCCTACCCCTCTCTTTGGTGGAGCTGAAATCCATCATCAGGCTTGTTTTCCTTAGATTGGTTGGAGGACAAACTTGTCGTTAGCAGTTACACTAATTTTCATATTTCTCAGAATGATCAGGGAAAAAAAAGCTTGAAAAAGCCCAGAGTGGTAGTTACCTTGCACTTAGTATACACCCACTCGTGCAGGCTTTTCTTCAGCATTTTGTTATTTTTTTTTTCTTGCTGCTTTTACAGTGTAGGTGGCCTTCTCTAGATTGCTTTTGACAGGAAATTGAGCAACCTTTCTTTTTTGGAACAGAATATATTTTACTGGGGAGAGGGAAAAAAAATAAAGTGTTTATGTTTTGAAATTTAATTATGAATTTTTTATTTGAAGACTGATTTAAATCTCGAAACACAGAGGCTGGGTAAAATAAATTTCATATCGTGCGTTAATATTTCTGAACCTTCCCAGTAATTTTTCAGCCTTCCTTTTTTTTTTCCTTTCTGGTAGAAAGAAAGGAAGGCCTGAAAATCATTTCGCTTCATAAAGCAAAAAGTACTTTCCTTTGTTCTCTGAGCCACTGATGGGTGTTAAGAAATCCTCTCTGACCAGGTCATTAGTTTCTAGCTTTTGTCTGAGGCCGCCCTCCCCAGTTGTCTTCGTCCTCTAAGGGGGGAGGTGTGATGGGCTCTACACTGGCTTCACAGCATCTTGAATCTAGACTGTATGCTAGCCCTCCCTCTGGACAAGCACATCGCTCAGTCAAGTTTCCTAATGGTTCGGCTAGTGCAGAGGTTCCCGGAGCACGGGTAGGGAGCTCCAGGTGGGAGCGCGGCTCCGACTCGGGTTCAGCCTACCCCGCCAAACCCCCCGCCTGTGCTTTGGGGTTATGGATGCCAGTCTGCCCACCGCCCACCACTCATCCAGGTGCTCACTGCCTGTGGGGATTATGCTTTGAGTTTGATTTAGGTAGCTCCTCACAGCACCGGGGCTCAGAGGAAGAAATCAGTCTATAATTAGAATATAAACTCCTACACCACGTCAAGGAAATGTCCAGTTGGAATGCACTAATCCTCATGGAATCTTTCTAAGTGTGTTCATAGATGATATCCTTTCGTTTGAGTTTTCAACTCCACATGTTTGTTCATGTACCTAACTGGTGCAAATCAGCTGTCAGGTATGTCTCAGTTATGTAATTAGCTAGTTACGGCTCATTAATTAAGCTTGACAAAGCAAAGTATATGTTTTGAGTGTTACAGGTTTCTTTACCTATTCTGGGGGTGTGTTGTGTGGGGCCAGTCATGTAAAAACTGCAAGTTTTAGCAACTGGGATAGATACTGAAAGATCTGTTATCAGTAGGTCTCATTTTGAATACAGTTAAAGTGGATTTTGAAGTACCTGTATATTTAGCTGAATAAAAGATGAGAGTCCTGCTATCTCGGGTGACAGGCTGGGAAGAGGAACTTTGTCCATCTTGTCTTTACCAGGAATTGAGAATATCTGTGAGGGAAACTAAGTTCTGGTTCTGTTTGTTTGTTTGTTTGTTTATTTATTTATTTATTTATTTATTTATTTATTTTAGAGAGAGAGAGGAGGAGAGATAGTGCGAGTGCGGGAGAGGGGGGCAGAGGGAGAAGGAGAGAAAATCTTAAGAAGGTTCCATGCTCAGTGTGGAGCCCAATGCAGGGCACAACCCCATGACCCTGGGATCCTGGCCTGAGCTGAAATTAAGAGTTGGACGCTTGGGGCGCCTGAGTAGCTGAGTTGGTTGAGCATCTGACTTTGGCTCAGGTCATGATCTCATGGTTTGTGGGTTCGAGCCCCAAGTTGGGCTCTGTGCTGACAGCTCAGAGCCTGGAGCCTGTTTCAGATTCTGTGTCTCCCTCCCTCTCTCTCTCTCTCTGCCTTCCCCCGCTCGCACGGTCTCCCTCAAAAATAAATAAAAATTAAAAAAAAAAAAAAAAGAGTTGGATGCTTAACTGACTGAGACACCCAGGCGCCCCAGTTCTGATTCTTTTTAGTCTTCTTACCTTCCGTTTTTTTATATGCTTGGGAACAGACTTTTTGGGAGTTCACCTAGTTTGATGTAGTATTTCTCCTCAGTGAAAATTTAAAAATTAGTTCCTTGGAAGCTCTTAAGGACATGTATACTCCGATTTATTTTAATATTTTTAGAATGGGTACATATACTGCATGTTACTAATATGGGGCATGTTTGAATCTTTTAACTAATAATAAGCTCACTAGTCACAGGAAATTTAGTGGGAGCTTATAACCTACCTGAAATGACCCGTGTGAGAATTGTAAAATTTCTAAATAATCAGAATGGTTGTTTGCTTTGGAACAGCGTTTGTCAACCTCAGTGCTGTTGTCACTTGGGGCTGGATAATTCTTCGGGGGAGGGGGGGGCTGTCCTCTGCAGTGTAGGAGGGGTTAACAGCATTCTTGGCTTGCACCCATTGAATGCTGGTAGCATACGTCCTCTCCTTGCTGTGACAACCAAGAATATTTTCAGACATTGTAAGATAGCCCCTGCAGTACAAAATCACCCCCTGTTGAGAACCACTGGTTCGGAACAATTGTTCCCATAGGCACGTGACAGGCTGATTACATGAAAATCACTTTGTTGGGGGCCTTCTTACCCATTCAGGTTCCTGAGTTTCTCCTCAGACTTCCTGACCAGATTATAGAGGCCCTGGATCGGCAATCTGCCTAGAGACTGAATAACTAGGTTTAAGAATTTGTTGTTTAAGTGGGAGTGGCTATTGGTTGGCTTACATTTAAATGTGTGTTGAGCTACACATAAAGAGATTTCCAGTTAAAGGTTTTAGGAGTGGGGCATAGCCTTTCACAGTTACGATTTGATTTGTAGCTGTGATTTTTTTCCCCCTTAATATTGTGAAGTACAATTGTATGTTTTTTCAGAGTTCGAAAAGAACTTTATTATATACTGAAGTTCATCATTATTTTAATCTAGGTTTTGAGAGAATACCTCAAGTTGGACTCAAACGCAAGATTTACCGGTGACTTTGAAGTGGAATGAGGTGAGTTGGTGGCTTAGTCACAAAGTCACGTTGGGGGAAGGGCATATCACTCACACTTTCGTGCTTGGAAGACCTGCTACTTGTCGTGAAATTTGGACCCCTCAAGTGTGGATCCTCAGTTTTTTCCTCACCGGATTTTCCTACTTCATTGTTTGACCGCTGACAGGCAGAAATGGAAAGGGAGAGGATGCAAGGCTCCTGTGTAGTTTTTACTCATTGATTTCTGAATTCAGTGTCGTCATCTTTGCAGATAAAATCGTTCAGGTTTTTTCCTGGATATTTAAATTAATAATAAGACGGCTTTTGTTACCTACTGATGTTCCCATTCCATGGTAAATACGTTTCAGAAAATCTCCCTTGGGTTTCTTAAAATGTGATGGGGGTTTATACCTCAACCCATGTTGTTAACTCTGGTACATTAGTGTATAATTTGGAAATTTTAGTTTAGATAAGCAGGGCTTATCCTGAAAAACTGAGAGATGGTTGGATGATGTACTGCCGACATTTACCGATGTGGGTCTTACCATTGATCTCAGAGTGCTTGCCCTTGGCTATTACTCCCGGGTAGGAGCCCAGGTCCACCTTAGGCGTGCTCTGATGTTTCAGTGGATGCTTCTCAGACACTTTAATAAGTTGTAAAAGGGTATATGCTTATTGAGAAAAACAACAGCTTCATTCTGATTGAGAGAGAGAGAGAGAGAGAGAGACATTTCCACAAGCTAAAAATGCTATAATATGCTTAAATATAATTTAAACTCTGAAATTGAGATAAAGCAAGTGGTTTAGGGATATGTCTGTTTCATTGGTTTTGCTGAAACAAAGACCTGGGGATTTTTCTTACCTGCTGCTTTGTTGGGAGCAGAAGCACTACTGCTCTTCTGGAGCATTATGTCCTACAAAGGACGGTCAAGGTTATCTGAGCATCTCTCCATTGTAAACCTTTGTGCAGAGTTTAGGGCTTCTCTCCTGAAGCCCTCGGGGTAATTGGAGCGCTGCTTTCACAGTGGCTAGCTGTTTCCGACCTTCCTTGAATTTCAGGAAGAGGAATTGAGGAATGATTATCTCTGAAAATGTTTTTAAAGTGCATTAGGACACTTTCCTGCTAGCATTTATTTGACCAATCTCAGCATCATTCTTCTTTAATAACGTGAAATCCAAGAAGGATTTGTAGGTCTCTGTAATTTGTAGCTATTTGAAAAGCCCACGTCTTTTATTAGCAACACAATTGAAAACCTGTCTTTGAGAAAGTAGCATCTTTGGAACCATCAAAAATTGCTTAGTGGTGAAGCAGGAAGCCAGCAGGAATGCCCCATGACTGTAGCTCAGGTACTTTGTGAAGGAAGAGAAATCAGTGCCCTCTGGTCTTCACCTCAATCTTGGAAGTTACTTTTCAGGGTTCACTTTTTTTCCCCTCCGGAGTGCCTGTATACAAGAGAAACATGTACCTTCTGTGCAGTCCCCGTGTGTCTTTCTGTATTCTAAACACTCTTAAGTAAGGATCGGCTCCTGATTGAACTTGAGTATGACAGTTGTCAGTGGAGGCCTTACCTTGAGGATTACTGTTGAGGCCAAGCTTGTTTAGCTTTCGTGTTGTAGCAGCTATACCTTGTCTTTTGAATTGAGTTGCTCAGCTTAACCTGAACCCTGGGGCACTTAAATCACTTCTTTTAATGGAGATAATATCTGATGATGCTAGTACAGTTTATCTGTTAGGTCAGGTGGGAGATTCTTCTCTTAAACATTCATAACTGGTCACACAGACAAGGGAGGCTTTGATCGAATGGTTTGCCAGACCTGTTAGTGCCATGTCTCTTTCTTGGCCTTCTAAATGCACACTTACCTATCCAAAGACTCTCCACTTAAGGGATGTCTGAATCAATTCTATTCGTCAGAAGAAAACAGAAGTCTAAAAGACCACACCAAACCAAACAAACCCACGAAGCGTTACCTGTTCTGTCCCATGTGTCCCATGTGTATCTTCTTAAATCCACCATTCTCCTACATTTTTATTTATTTATGTTTTGAGTAATATTGTTCTAGAATACAAAATCGAATTGAGAAAGCACACTTCTTTTCCTTCCCTTAAATTTTTTTGTTTCTATATTCTTTCTCAGTGCCCAGCGAGAAACGTAGAGTGATGTTAATTGATGATAATCTCTGACTAAATTACTTGCTTTCCACATTGAAATATTTGAATAATTTTCCCAAATGTTTTATTTTTGCTTTGGACTTTCCCTTTCTTATGTAGACAGTTACGTACTAATAGATGAGTGAGATGCTGTTTAAATTTTTCTCTTATTCCAATTTGGTCATTGCGTCCTAGGTTTCTGCTTTTAATGGGAGAGTAGCTGAGGAAATTTTAAAAAGCTCTGCACTTCTTTCTTTTCTTGAGAATAGAATAAAAAAAGACCAACTGGTCACATTTATGAGGACTGATAGTTTGCTGGCATGAGACACAAAGGCAAAGACCTACTTTTAATTGTTTTATGGGAAGTCCCAACCATTTAGTAAGTATAAAAAGAAAAGAAAAGAAAATGTGTGTTGGTGCAGTCTCCTGGGCTTTTCTTGGTGCTGTTTTTGGTGGTAGCAAGAAACCTAATAATCGTAATGCCTTACTTACACTGGCCATCCAGACAACACAATGAGTGTAGCAGATTCAGAGGTCAGTTGAACACTGGAGTCTCCTCCCCGCTTGTCGAGCCTCACGTCCACTGATGCAGCTTCTCTCTTTTCTGCTTGTTGTTCTGACGAACTATGTCTTCCGTAAAACCTAGGCGGACACTTTCCTCTTTAAAGGTAGTTCAGCGACAGACAGTAGATTAATTGAGAATTGGATTTTGGATACACTAACTCGAAGAAGAACAGAACTCAAATGCTTACCTCCTGGAGACTTTTTAGAGGCTTTGGGTCAGCCTACATTGAAGTTTCCCAGGGGCACCGAGAGTACAAAAGAGAGACAACTTCTTAAGATCAATACTAGATGAAATTTTATTAACTAAATGCTGACTATTTAATATAATACGAAATTATTAAAATTTTAATAGTTATAGCAAAGGAATTGATTGCCGAGTTGTCCTTTCTTCTCTGGCCATGACTAATTTTAATTGAGTTCGGCATGCCTTGGGTTATTCCAGTATACTTATTTATTATTCAAAGCTTCCATCTTTGTTCTTAAGAAAGAAAATTCTGTGAAATCCTTTGGCCTACCAAACATTTTTACCAGCCTATGGAACTGTGGTATGGCCGCTTCACATTTATTGCTAATATCATGCCCCTTTTTCTCTTGTGTAGGAACAACTTACCCTCATTGAATTTTTACCTTTACATTCTTCAAAACAGAACAGCACAGCTGCCCACATCAAATAAAGAGTTGCCTCTCTTAAACTCATTCTGGTGACAAATACAACAAATGTTCATAGGAATTGAATTAAGTTGTCTTTGGAAGAATGCCTTATTTCTTACAACCGGGTCCTTATTTTGGGCCCTGGGTTTGATATGATTTTTTACACTGGTACCATGTTACCTAGTCAGTTTCTGAAACCGTTTGTTTTCCGGTTGACTGTCTAGGAAATCTAAAATTTGCCAAATAGGAGTGGATTTGAGCAAATGTCTGAAGTAAAGAATCAGAAAAGAGAGAAGCAAGAACATGAACGTGAGTGCTTGTGGGGAGAAGTTAGGGTGGCAGTGGTGCAGACTTCCGCCTCTCCCTTCCTTGAAAAGTTCGGTCGGTGGAGGGATTTTGAAGACTTGGCTTCTGGGAGCAGATCACAGCGTGGAACTGGAGATGAAACTGGGGAGGAGTTTGAATCCCCAGTTCTTCATGATCCCGCTTTTGTCAAAGGACTCAGGACGCTTTGTGGCTGGGGCTTTATTTTACAACGTAGGCTTTATTCTAATCTTTGTCAGTATTTAAGCATATTTTACATATAAAAGGAAGTTGTAAATATGTTCACCAGTATTTGAGTCTCTTTCATCAAAACCATGTGTGTGAAATTAAGGCAAAGGCGGGGGAAGTCTTCCATTTAGGGAAGTCCAATATGGCCTATTTTGGGGTTTTTGCTGCCCCTGAGAGGATGACTTTATTGTATCTTTTTGGAAATGGTTTTTAACCACGAGCATATAGAGATGAAGGCCGTAGGCTTGAGGAAAGCTGTCTGCACAAAACATGCCAAGGCCACCAGTGAGTGGATGATAATAAAGAAAACGTGAGAGAGATGTGGACATGTGGCCTTTCCACGTGGCATCAGTGTTTTCAGAGCCGGGGATGTTTCCTGATCCATTGTTTGTCTCAGCACATGGGCTGGCTCTGTATTCTGCCATGATGGTTTCCTTAATAAAAATGCACTGACCCCCCACTGCTCTGGATGAGTGTTCAGTAGGTTAAATAATGAATGGCTGCTGAAGAACTAATAGACTTTGATTTTTTTCCCCCTCAGAGAGTAATTTTTTTTTTTTTTAAGTCTATAACTTGATTTAGTAACTGGCCTTTTTCTGCTACTGACTGATGTTTTCTTTCCCCCTAGTCAACTGGAAAACAGATTGTTTGAGAAATTGACTAGGTAACATTTGACTGGTATTGGTCTTTGTGTAGGGACCTCTGGATGTGTCTCAGCCTGAAAGCTTTTGTGGTTACAAGAAGTAAGGTGCAAGTAAGACATTCTACTTTTGTTGCCATTTGTCTCCCCTCTGAATTTATTAGTGGAAAAGTTAATTAAGTAAACAACTATTTAACACCTGTTATATAGAGTTTTTTGCTTGATGTTGACTAGGATAGAAATACCAAAAAACAAGTGCCTCTTATACTCAAGTTGTTTTCCTGGAGAGAGAGATAAGACCTAATTAATTAAAAATTGCCATAATGAATGGCTAAATGTAATAAAACCTTTTGTAGAAATACAAGTAAAATGCATTGTGGTGTCCGTAGAGGGAGATTTAAATCCACGGAGGTGGCATCATTGGAACGGGGTGTTGAAAGATCCATCCACCACCCCCCCCCCCCACTAAAAGAGTAACATTTGTTTCTTCAGGTAACCAAAGTAATTCATATTTATTGTATAAATCTAGATGCTTCTAAGAGACACACAGATCAAAGTAAAAATCACCCAGTTCACACAGTCCCCACCACTCAGAGGGAACTATCCTTCTAAGCATTTTTACTTTTTATTTATAAAAATTTTAAAACATACAGAAAAGTAGAGAGAATAGCATAATGAGCCCTAATATACCTAAATCATCTAGCTTTAACAATTATACACATTTTGCCATTCTTGTTAACATCTGTCTTCTTCCTGCTTTTGGGTTTTGTTCTGTTGTTTTGCTTTGTGTTTTGAGGTTTTTTTTTTTTTAATTTTTTTTTTTCAACGTTTATTTATTTTTTTTGGGACAGAGAGAGACAGAGCATGAACGGGGGAGGGGCAGAGAGAGAGGGAGACACAGACTCGGAAACAGGCTCCAGGCTCCGAGCCATCAGCCCAGAGCCTGACGCGGGGCTCAAACTCACGGACCGCGAGATCGTGACCTGGCTGAAGTCGGACGCTTAACCGACTGCGCCACCCAGGCGCCCCAGTGTTTTGAGTTTTAAAGCACAACTTAGATATTATACCATTTTACCTATACGTGCTTGAGTAAATATTTTTAACAGATAATCGCTTTTAAAAAGTCATAATGTTGTTATTCTTAACAAAGTTAACAGTTATTCTAATTTAATATTACTAGCTAGTTCTGTAATTTCCAGTTCATGTTCACTTTCTTCCGTTGTCTCAAAAGTGCAGTGTTACAGTTTTGTTGGACTCAAGATCCAAGCAGGATAGCACATTGCATTTGTCTCTTGTAGGTCTTTCTTAATGTGTAACATTTTCCCTTCCTGCTTTTTTGTCATGTAATTTATTACAGAAGAAACTAAGTCATTTGTTTTTTTTAGAACTGCTAAAATCTTAATAGTTTTCTTTCATTTTTGTTCTTCTGTGTGACCATGTATACATTTTAAAAGCAAAATTGGAGGGGCGCCTGGGTGGCTCAGCAGATTAAGCATCTGAAATCGGACGCTTAGGTCATGAACTTGATGTTTGTGAGTTCGAGCCCCACGTCAGGCTCTGCACTGATAGATGGGATCCTGGAGCCTGCTTGGGATTCTATGTCTTCCTGTCTCTCTGTCCCTCCCCCACTCATGCTCTCTCTCTCTCTCTCTCTTCTCTCTCAAAAATAAATATTAAAAAAATTTTTTAAAAAGCAAAATTGGAATCCTGTGCATGCTGTTTTATAAACTATTTTTATACTTAGTGCTATAAGGAGGATGTTTTCCTATTAATTTACTGTTCTACAACTTATTTTCTGTTAAATCATGGCATTATAGTAACTAAAAATGAGAAAGATACGTTTGGTTATATTTAAAGTAAATCTTACATTAATTACAGGTATTGCAGCAACAAATTTCTTATTGCTTTTCTCCCTACCTCCTTTCCTTCCTTCTTCCCTTCTTCTCTTTTCCATTCCAGCAGCTAGCTGTCATGGGTAGATGTAACATCAGTGATGCAGTTCTTGGAATTGAGAGTGTATTTTATTTTCCATGAGTCAGGAAAAGCCAGGCCGATGGTGCGCTGACAGGGTTAAAAATGGAGGAGTTAAATGGTGCCCATCCAAGCCCTGATTTTCTGAAGAGTCCTGCTACAAGAAAGGGACCCTTATTATTTTTTTTTATTTTTATTTTTTTAGTTTTTTTTTAACGTTTATTTATTTTTGAGACAGAGAGAGACAGAGCAGGAATGGGGGAGGGTCAGAGAGAGGGAGATACAGTATCTGAAACAGGCTCCAGGCTCTGAGCTGTCACCACAGAGCCCGGCGTGGGGCTCGAACTCATGGACTGCGAGATCATGACCTGAGCCGAAGTCAGCCGCTTAACCAACTGAGCCACCCAGGCGACCCAAGAAAGGGACCCTTATTGTTGTTACCAGAAGATGATCTTTATTAAAAAGTTAAGTTTGGGAAAAAAAAAAAGAAAAGAAAAGAAAAGGGCCACCAAGGTGGCTCAGTCAGTCAAGCATCTGACTCTTGATTTCAGCTCTCTTTTTTTCTAAAAAAAAAAAAGTTAAATTTACATCCTCACAAACATAGGCCCCACTGGTGGGAAAGGACTCCAAGTGGTAAAGGGAGCATGCCAGGGGCCCCTGGGTGGCTCAGTCGCTTAAGCATCTGACTCTTGACTTCAGGTCAGGTCACGATCTTGCGGTTTGTGAGATTGATCCCTGTGTGGGGCTCTGTGCTGACATCATGGAACTCCTTGGGATTCTCTCTCTCCCTGTCTCTCTGCCCCTCCCCTGCTCTTGTGCGTATGCTCTCGCGCGCTCTCTCTCTCTCTCCCTCTCTCTCTCTCTCAAACAAATCAACTTAAGAAAAACTATAAAAGGGAGCTTGCCTATTTTGGTTGAGATGTTACTGTCTTAACTTTTTTTTTTAAACATTTCTATGTTAGGCCCTCTTTAGTGACTGTCAAGTTTTTAGCCTGGGAAAAGAATGTGTATGCAGGCTCACGCCCGTCATAATGTATTCTACCAGCTGCAGCTTTGTGTGGCCGTGTAATAAGTCGGCAGGATCTTCTGCTCTCTGTCAGACAAAACCCCAGCTTCATTCGTGATGTTCTGGTTACTCCTGGTAGTTTGTCTTTTTATACTTGATTAGATTTTGTTTTAGCAGTGGTTACGGAAATATTATCTGTATTTCACCTTCTTTTTTTTTTTAAGATCTCATTTTTAAGTAATCTCTACACCCAGGATGGGGCTTGAACTCACAACTCTGTCCCCGAGGACAGGGTAGAAGCTAAATCTGAAGGACTGACTTGTAGTTTACAAATAGGTAGACCTTAATTAACTTCCAGTATTTGACTTTGAAGTTGTCTTTTTTTTTTTAAAGACTAGTTTTATTTATGGGCTGTATTTTTGCTACCAGATGTGAATTTATTTATACATAGAGAATTCTGCAATTAAATAATTAGCAAGTACATCATTATAATGACCACTGAGCTCTTGTGTAAAAATAACACCCAGTTTTAGAATCTGTGCTCTGGAGGCAAAGCTGGGTGTGGGGTTGAAGAGCCACTGAGGTGTGGAAGGGCCTCTTCGGTGAACTGCTCATCTCTGTTCTCATGGCTGAGGAATGTGCTGTGTATTGTGCGTAACCCCTGCCACATTATGGACACCACACGCCGAGGGAATACATAAGTAAACGAGGGCTTCCGCTCACTGGGGCAGGGATAGGCACACACCGCCTTGTCGTTTGGTTTCCCTTAAAGAATATTCTTCACAGTAAAGAGCGGTATATGCCTTTTTCCTTTCCTCCCAATGGTTGTCTGGCGTGTCACGGGAGACAGGTACAGTTTTTCATTGCTTACTTAGTGTCTTACGAAAAGAGGGGAATTATTGTTTGATCAGTTGATTATGCGCTGGAGCTCTGGTTTTTGAAGCTGTCAGGTCTTAAAATGCAACTTCTTTCTCCACAGTAGTTATCATGCAGGATTCCTTTTAATTTCCGAAACCCTTTAACCGAGGCCTCAAGGGGATCCTGAGCCTTGCACTCTTCCCATCTGTCAAATGGGTCCGTTAAGCCACATGCCTCGCAGGGCTGCGGGAGCGCCAGGTGCCCGTGCTGTGTGCCTTGTGGCTGCATGGGCCAGAGAAGCCTTGTGGCCCCACCTTCTCCCGTACCAGGTGAGGAAACTGAGACGAGGCTCGTGGAGTAGCATATAGTTTCCCTCCCTCCTGTTTGTCCTAATGACTAAGATAACCTTTGCCACACGTTAGGTCAATGTGTGGCTCTGCTCCTGAGGCAACCAGAGAGGTAGCTTTTACGCACGTCTCTTTATTTGCCTGGAATTTCCCTTTCTCCTTGCCACCTGTCAGCCACCTCCTCCTCCTTTGAGACACGTTCGAGTTCATTTCCTCAGGAAGGCATTCCTGGCCAATCCTACAGATGGATATGATTTCATATCCTCATCCACCAAAGTACTTCTTTCCCTGTGGAAATTTGAACTTATTTGTATGTTTCTTGGAAAACTCTTCCCTGTCTCTGTGTTATTTATAAAAAAACTTTATACCATAAAAATGCTGGTTATTTAGGGAAAAAGAACTTTAAAAGAAAACCACATTTATTAGTGGCACAATGTTATTCCTGTGTATTGAAAGGGAAAATTTCAACTGACAGAGATGAACTCTCAGGATTAGCTCCTGAGTCACCTTTCAAACCAGTGGGTCAAGGTTGAGGATTATGTTAAATAAATTAGAACAAAACTTTCCACTGATAATTCACGTGTCTTTGCATATGGATGAATACGCCCACAACTTTCTTCAGTGTTCTTTTTTCCATGCTATGAAAGTGGTAAACAAAATAAAAATATCAAGTAGCAGTATATGTTTTTAAAGATAATTCACAGAAGTTATATATAGACTGACTGGTACATAAAAGATCTAGGAAAGCCAAGTTCGAGGCTTATATGAGCCTCAACATCAATGAATGCACAGTTGAACTAAGGTTTCACTGTACAGCATTCACATTTTAATTGAATTTCAACACAGAGGTCAATAAATCCTTTTCCCATTCACTTGAGAACATTTACGTGCACCTTCAGTTTGTAGTCAGATAATACTTTGTTTTTTTGTGTGTGTTGGGCCGCTCTGGAAATAGGAAGGAAGTATTACAGAGAGCTCCTTCCCCCAGGACATACAGACAAATGCATGTGTGTTTGCATGAAAGGACTCCAAGGTCTTTGTTTATATTTGGGATGTGAAGGAAAAGACATGTAATAGAATTTTAGACCTTGAAGGAGCCGTAGCTGCCATCTGTCTGATTTCTAAATTTATTTATAAATAGAAATAAGTGTTCATAGAGATCAAAAGTTCTGCCCAAGTTCTGTTACTTTATGGTGTGGGTCCCAGGCTCAGAGTTGAGTTTGTGGAGATGTGATGGGACAGCGGTGATTGGTGCTTTGGGGAGAAACTCAATAGTATTTCTTTGCCTGTTCAGGGACCTCAGTATTTCCTACATTATTTATCTTTTGTGTTTTGAATACTTAGAAAATTAGGTATTGACGGGGTTTGAGGCTAGAATTTTTTTCTTTGGACATTTTTAAGCATGCTACCCACAAAATTTTTCCCTGAGAAGACATCATAGAAAACTAAACCTTTGTCTAAATTGGAGTTTTATCATTTTCTTATATTGCAAAATAAGTCATTTTTCCTTGAAAAGCATTTTAATAGCCTTTGTGTAGGACACTTTGGAAAATGCAAGGCAGTGTCACACTTTTCACCTTGGGGAGTGTTGGCCTAAATTACGCCTGACTTTTACTGTAAAGACTGTGTCTTCTTCATCTGTATAGTCCCTACAGCTCCCAGCACAGAGCTCTGTTTGCCTCCCTATGTTTTCATGCCCAGATCCTCCTCAGTGAGAATCACTTCACCTTTCTCTGCCTCCTCCTTTTCTCTTCCGTGTCATTATGAACTAAGGACCGAGGGAAACTCCTAGCCTTCTAGGGGTTTGGATATTTGAAATACAAAATTTCTTACTAATCAAAAATTGAATCACTGGACCAGAACATGCTAATATTGACTCTCATTTGTTGAACCCTTACCATGTGGCAAATACTCTCTAGATTCTTTGAGTACAGAGATGAGTTGACATGGCCCCTACCTTAAAGGGCCAGTCACCTAGCAGGTAATAAAGATGGGTATTTAGGTGCAATAATTCAAGCGTTAGAAGTGTTGAAGCCATGTTTCTACCCTTGATGTTTCTTATTAGCAGTATCAGTGCCATGTATGATGTAGGTTTAATCGCAAAATAATTAGGGACTTTAAAAAAATTTATTTCATTTGATCTATTTTAAAGAATTTTTTTTAATGTTTATTTATTTTTGAGAGAGAGACAGACAAAGTGCAAACCAGGGAGGGGCAGAGAGAGGGAGACACAGAATCCAGAGCAGGCTCCAGGCTCTGAGCTGTCAGCACAGAGCCCAATGCGGGGCTTGAACTCCTAAGTCACGAGATCATGACCTGAGCTGAAGTCGGCCACTTAACAACTGAGCCACCCAGGCACCTCTCATTTTATTTATTTTAGACAGAGGGTGAGTGTGCAAGCTGGGGAGAGAGGGGCAGAGGAGAGACAGAGAGAAAGAGAGAGAGAGAGAGAGAGAGAGAGAGAGAGAGAGAGAGAGAAAATCCCAAGCAGGTTCCATGCTGAGTATGGAGCCCGATGCAGGACTTGAGCCCATAACCTTGGGATCATGACCTGAGCTGAAATCAAGGGTCGGATGCTCAACTGACTAAACCACCCAGGTGTCCCAATAATCAGGTTTTTAAAAGATTAAACGTTATGTTTTAAATAGCTAATACATGTCCACAGAGTAAAATCCAAAAGGTTATACAATGAAACTAAATGGTATAAATTTTATTCAGATTTCACCAGTTTTTCTACTAATGCCCTTTTTCTTTTCCAGGATCTAATCTAGAAACGTCATGTTGCATTCAGTATGTATGCTTTTTAAAATTTATTTTTTATATAGATTGTAGCATACTGCACTATGCTTTCTTTCTGTTCTGTTCCAGTTTATGGTTGTACTTTATTATCCAGTCTCATAATGATGGACTTTCTTTCTGATCTTTTGATATTAATAGTGCCTCTGTGGCAGTCCTTGAACTTGAAAGTATACAGGTTTATATAGAGGAATTTCCAGGTTAAAGAATATGTGTCTTCATGTCTGTCATAAGTATTGCCAAACTGCTCTCCACGGGCATTGTACAAGTCTACACTCCCATCAGCCATGTGTGCCCTTCTCCTTCCTCTTGCCAGGAGTGTGTGATTAGACCTTTTAACCCTTGCCAGTTTCATAGCTGAAAAGGGAATCTTTTTGTCGTTTTCCTTTGCATTTCTCTTGTTATAGATGAGGCTGTATATACTGTCCTGTGTTTAAGAGCAGTGTTTCTTTCTGTGAATTGACTTCTGTGATCCTTTATCCATTTCTCTAATGAGATAAGTTCTTTATATAAAAAAAGAAGCTATTCCATTTTGTGGTAGGAGCTCTTGATTTTTTCCACTGGGTGTGTGTTTTGTCATTTATGCTAACTTGCAGTCTATGAATTTATTATGTTTGGATAATCATATTTATTTATGTTTTACTTTATGAGATTTAGATTTCATGTTCTTCCTAGGAAGGTTGTCTTATGCTCTCCAAGAGTATAAAAAATGTTTCCTGCTTTCTTTTAATCTTTTTGTTTCTTTTTTTAACGTCGGATTCTTTGATCAATTTGAGATTTTTTTTGGTGAGTTGGTATCCCATTCTCTTTTCCATGTGGCTGTATAGTGTGCCAAAACCATTATAGAGGGATTTGTTTTTTCTGCGCTGATTTTAAATGTCACATTTTATCTTAACAAAGCTCTGCAAAGTATTTTTAGAATTTTCATTTTATCTTTTGATTTGATGGTCTATTCATGGACCAGTTTCACACTTTTGAGATTATTATGTATTTATAACATGTTTAACTAGGCAAGTATTAAGCCTTGTCTCTTTTATTGCTCTTTTTTTTCATAATTACTCTCATTATTTTTGCTCCCTTGTTTTTCCATATGAACTTTAAACATAGATTCTGAATTCCCAAAAGAATATCCTGTTAATCTTACTGGGATTGCAATAAATTTCTGTGTTGATTTTGATATTTTTCAATATCAAATGTTTTTTTGAAAAGATTTTTTTTCTTTTCTTTTTCCCTTTTAAGTTTACTTATTTAGTTTGAGAGAAAGAGAGAGAGAGAGAGAAATCCCAAGCAGGCTCTGCACTGTCAGTGTGTAGCAGCCTGACACGGGGCTCGATCCCATGAACCATGAGATCATGACCTGCCACCCAGGTGCCCTGAAAGATTTACTTTTAAGGAGATTTGTCACTGATAATATGAAGAACAGTTGCTCTTTTTTTAAAAAATTTTTTTTTTTTTTTACATTTATTTATTTCTGAGAGACAGAGAGAGACAGCGTGGGCAGGGGAGGGGCAGAGAGAGAGAGGGAGACACAGAATCCGAAGCAGGCTCCAGGCTCTGAGCTCTCAGCACAGAGCCTGATGCAGAGCTCGAACCCACGAACCATGAGATCATGACCTGAGCCGAAGCTGGACACTTAACCAACTGAGTCACTCAGGTGCCCCAAGAACAGTTGTTCTTAATCTTACCTTCTATCCTAGTAAAGTTTACTGTTTCCATATTTTGCCTTCCATTTCCCCTCTGCTTTTGGTGATGCGGAGTCATGTTTGGGGGTCTTTGTTTTATTACTTGAGAGTCTGTTATTAGCACAGTGCCGTGCATCCAGTAGGTAAGTGTTTAAAGGAGCCCTCCATACTGCTGTGGGATCCTGACTAGAAAGTGGTTTGGGAGTATCTGTTAAGATGTATCATGGACGCATGTATAGCTTGTATGTTACAACCCTGCAGACGTGTTACTCAGCATCTACTAATGACATGTGCATCCTCTGAGTGGGGCATGGACTCCAAGGGCAATGGTAGCCTCCTGTCACCCTCATGATCTCCTTTCCTTTCCGCCATTAAATTCTGTTGAAGATGTGAAATCCTGCAGATGGGCTCATAGCCCAGGCTGAGCACTTTTAATTTGATTCTCTCCTTTACTTTTTTAGTTAAAAAAATCTCAACATAGTAATCTTTTAGATAAACATGTTAGAATCAGCTAAATATATTTTTACCTCTCAAAATGTCTTCCCCCCATTTTGATCCTTCTCCCTTTCCCTGTTGAAAATCACCAGGTATGATTTTCATATCCTATAAGCCCATCACCGTCATAAGCCATGGTTCCTGATTGCAGTGCCCTTGGTGAGTGTGTTGGGGACAGAAATACTGTCAGTCCCCTTTGTGTGGCCTTCCTCCTCCTGTTCCCACTCCTGCTTGCTCATCACAAGAACCAAATCCCGTTCTTCACAAAGATGAGGTGTCTCCACCTACTTCAGCACCCTTTTATCAGCTCTTCATTCCGTTTTGGAGTGCAGCCTCTTCATTCCCGTCCTGGATCTCAAATCTATACCCCTTTATCTTTGAAATCGTTTTTTCTGTACCAGAGGATTCCTTCATTCAGCAAACATTTATGCACAGTATGGTGGGGGGAACATGATTGCTTTAGTACCCAGTAGACCTGAACCAAGATTGCATCAGAAAACAGGAGATTGTTTTGTGCAGAGCCCTAGGAAAACAGTCCCTTCATTGTCTCAGCACCAGCTTGAAGGGGCAAAGGAGAGAACCGTGTGGTAACCTGGGAATTAAGGGCAGCAGGGAGGTAGAGTGGGAATGTTGAAGGCACACTGGAAGGGTGCCTGAGGTTTGGGTCACACTCCCATGTGCTTCTTTCTGCAGCATGCCCGCCTCCCTTTGGGGCCAGTTGGAAAGCTGTGGGCTGGTTACTATGGGAATTGATGGGTGCTGCTGGCAGCGAGAGAAGCAGAGTTCTTGGAATTGGTCCCAAAATCCTAGGAGAGCAGGGTTTTCCTCCCTCTGGCTTCCCTGCTTACTGTTCTTGGATGAACGAGGTTGATTTTAGCTTGGGGAGAGCATTTCCAACAGCTCCCCTCTGGCGCCCTAAGGAGAGCTGGGGGCTCCTCGGCAGGCGGACTTCACAGAGGGCAGGGCAACACAAGGGATCACCAGGTTGCCCCCCATGAACTTGTTTTCGAGGTTGGCTTCTCACGCTTCAGTGAGCTCGGAATGCAATTCAAGCTTCTGTTTCTTTTTACTCTGTCAGGGAATGTGCCACGGACAAGGAGAGGGGAAGTCAGTATTTAATTCCAGAACCACAACCTTCCCCTTCTTCCCTGCCATTACCCCTCACCAAAAAGGTGGGGGGCGTTGGGTGTGTGTTCCAGGGTTGCCGATTCTGAAGTGTCAGAGGTAGAAAGCAGATGTTTTAATGAAGTGATACCCGAATTGGAAAACAGCAGGTTCAAAATACATTTTATAAGTCCTCTTTCATTAATTTGATTAATCGTTAATTTTTAAAAGCTCTACCATTGTGTGTGCTCGTTTATTTTTGTAACTGCTCATGAATATGGAATGTAAAGCATTGATTTTTTTTCCCTAAGAAAACTATTTGGCTTGAGGAGGGAAGAATATTAAATTAAAGTATCATGAACGTTATAAAGTTTAAAAGGACAGAAAGAGCTGCTACCCCCCCCCCCCCAACATTTTTGTTTCAGTTAAGTGTTTTCTCTTGTTTCTGATTCTTTTACCACTAATGAAAACCTTTTTCAGGGGAAAGCTTTTCTTTTGATTTTGGGAGATTCTGCTGAATTCCTCCTGTAGTTGTAAGAGGACTGGCTGTCTAGTTCTATTCAGACCCTGACTTTGGGGTCTCAGAGGTGATGAGTCACTTGGCAGAGCAATCATGAGATGTTGAATTGGCTTGTGATTTGGATGATTTTTCTCTCGAAGCTTTAATGCTCCTTTTTAATCCATTTCATTTCCCTTTTCTGTGGGGGGGGGGAGGGAGGGGCTGGGAAGGAAGGCCAGTCACACATAGGCCTTGCTTGCCCTCCTTGACCTTCAGATTGGGGAGGTAAGGTGGTTAAGAAAAAAAAAAGTACAGGGAAGGGTGTGGTATATTTTGCTAGAGATGAATTGCTTCACTGTGGCAAAGTCAAGTGTCCTTCTTGGGGAAGCAGCAGAAGCCTTCCTGGAGGAGGCAGCTATGGAGTGCTGGCACAGCCCCAGCTCTAGTATTTCAGTGAGTCAAGGGCATTATTATCTGAACTGGACCTGAAAGAATAAGTAGCCTCTCAACAGGTGTTTTCCTTTGTTTTTCAGCCTGAGAATCACTCAGGGTCCTGATTTTATTGGTGTGCTTCGATTTATACCTGTGAAACACTTTAGACCTAGTGTATGTATTCATCAGAGTGCTTGCAGAATGCCAGACAGTGTACACTTGGGTTATAAATGTGCCACCAGATGGAGGGAGCAAGTAATACCGTGACGGAGGGGAGCATAGGGTGCGGCGGGAGCCTAGAGAGAGGAGGGCCGCTAACCCTGAGGATGGGGGGTGGGGGCGCTGGGGCCCAGGCATGGGAGTCAGCTCTGCAGTGGCTCCCTGACACCTGTCATTCTGCCATGAAATAAATGGACCTCCTCCGAGTTGAGAAATGGGAACACTTTCTCCCAATGAGGAAGCTGAGGCTCATGGTGTGTCAGTTCCTTGTCTGAAGTCAGTCCGTTTGCAGTTGTGTTAGCACTGAGATTTGAACGCGTGGCCACAGACGTTGCCCCGAAACCCCTAAACCTTGCAGAGTAGTTCCTGAAACCCCTGTGTTGTCCACATTGAGGCTAGTGAGGCAAGTCCGCTGCCCAAGGCCTAACCTGTACGTGGCAGAGTTGAGATTTCAGTGGTGTCTTTTCCAAAATGCATACCTTTCCACAGAGAGAGCCCACCGGAAGTTCAGTAGAAGGGGCACTAACACAAGCTTGAGGAAGAGGTGGTCCTTCAACTGGGCACAACAGGGTGGATGTAATTCGGAATTAGAGAGGCACTTTATCAGTGACCACTCAGTACATGGAACACAGGAGAGAAGGCATGGGAAAAGGTAAAGAGAGGAGTGTGTTCAGGTAAGAGAGAATAGTTCACTTTTCCTGGAGTGATGGCTGTGTAGAGGGGTGTGGGGGAAAAGAGTTGAAAAATCAGGTTGAAACCCACTCATCTAGGACTTGGAGCACCTAAAGAATTTGGACCCTTTTTATGTCGTTATTGAGAAACCACTGATGGCTTAGGAAAGATCACGAAACCTAGTTGTTTGTTTTATGAACTATAATTCTGATTATATAAATTCTCAGAATCTTGTCGACCTGATGAATTCATGGCTGTGAGGTGACTGGAAACGTGGTATTGTTATAAATCTGCTTGAATGGTGGTATTTCTGGGGCTTATTTTATGTACACAGTCACTAAGTCTGCCATAGATGGAGGTTATTTACGGGTCTGTTTCAGGTCCAAAGTCTTGCACAGGGAGTTTTTCCCATGGGATTTAGGCTGGTAAGCATTTAGGCAGGAGAGCCCTATGTGGCCTTTCCTGGGCTGGCTTCCCTAGTCCCAGAAAAGAACCAGCTCCAGCTCCAGCCAGGCCTCCAGTGGCCACTGTCCTTGTATTATTGGCCAGAATTTCCCAAAGGGCTCTGGTTGGGCTTTTAGCTATCTAGATTATTTATAAAAATATATCCATCATACTGCTATTTGGAGAGGATTATAATTTTATACTTCTTAATAAAAATTGTCTCATTTACGGGTATCGTTGTAAGAAGGAGATTTGTTCAGCCCTAGTTAGGATTGATGATGAAGGCACATTTTCTCTTTGAGCCCAGAGGTGGTGGCACAGAAGGACACATACACTCTGTACAATTCCTGCAGTCAGGTGCTGTGTTTGTCTTGTTTCATCGTTGTCTGTCCATGGCTGGATATAGCGTGTGGGACACGGTAAGTCCTACATACATACTTGTTGAGTAAATGTTGGAGGAATCTTGGATAGTTGTTCCTATGGCGTAGCTATTGTAGTTGATGAAAAAAACTGGTTACGTTTTTATTCAGAGAGAGAGAGAAAGAGAGAGAGAGAATCTTAAGCAGGCTCTGCAGAGTCAGCACAGAGCCCGCTGTGGGTCTCAAACTCATGAAACTGTGAGATCGTGACCTGAGCCGAAATCAAGAATTGGATTCTTAGCCCGCTGAACCACCCAGATGCCTCTGGTTACATTTTTAATTAAGACTCCTTTCTCCTGGTTCTAGATGTTTTTTGTTAGAGATAAAGATTTTAAAACCCTTTTTGATATGTAGCTTCAAAATGTTAATAACACTTTAAACTTCTTTTAGGATAAAATAACCAAGTGGAATAGAAGTAACTAAAAATATAAAATCTTGTAGGCTAATTTAAAAAATACAGAATGTGTATTACTGGCATCCTCTCCCATTCTTTTTAGAAAGGGTCACTACTCTAAATTAATATATCTCCTTTCTAGCCAAGATTTCATTTTACTTGACTCACAGCCCACAGTATAGATGCAAGAACAAGGTTTGCCAAAGCATGGAACAGTAATAAGATTTTTTTTGTTCCTGGCAACTTGGAATTAATTTCTGTAATTCTAGTAATTAATTATGGAAAAAATGTTATTTTGTTAACATTTAATGGAAAGTTGAAATAAATGTGTATAAATATTAAGTGTGATTTGTTTTCTGATAGAGTGATAGCAGAATATGAGGAAAAGCTGATTATTTGAAGATTTGATCAAGCTAATAGCCTTTGTTTCTGTGACTGCTTACATTTTCTTCTAGATGGTATAGCATGATAATATGGCATGCTGCACACCGAGGTGATTGTTGGAGTATCCCTTGGAAACTTCTGGGCATCGTTCATCTGGGAGCCAGTTTATAGTAATGTGTGGGGAGATAAATTTTGTGCTTATAGGTTGGTATTAAGTTTAAAAAGTCCTGAGATTTGGGGCACCTGGGTGGCTCAGTTGGTTAAGTGTCCAACTCTTGACTTCAGCTTGGGTCGTGATCTCACACACAGTTTGTGAGTTTGGGCCCTGCATCAGGCTCTGTGCTGACAATGCGGAGCCTGCTTGGGATTCTTTCTCTCTCCCTCTTGCTCTCTGTCTCTTTCAAAGTAAATAAATAAAATCAAATATTAAAAAAAGAAAAAGTCCTGAGATTTGATTTTTATACTGTAAGAGATTTCACAGTGGTCATTCTGTCTCTGGAAAATGTTTAGACTTCCTTAATTCTGTTTTACATTTTGCAGCTCAATATCTAGTGTTAGGAGATAATTGATGCATTATATATAAGGCCTTAGTGGGTACTGCCTACTGTTTCTAATATTTTTTATAAGGAAATTATCTTTTAGGCTAATCAGTATATCAGTTTTGAAAACTGTTGAAATTTAATCACCGATAAAGGATTTTACCTTTCTATACTTATTGTAGTTCCTTGTATTCCTTCCAATGGGCTTCCGAAGGGGTAAAAATGACATTGGTTTTCAAACCACATGCCACATGCCAAATTGAAGCAGAGAATGTTGTCGATATTTAATGTACTTGAGATGATTTAGGCAACAGGACCCTTGGGAAACCAACAAATATATTTGCAGGTGCCCTTTCTTGACACTTGCTGTTAAGACTCAATGATTTTTCTTTTTAAGTTTTTTTTTTTTTAATGTTTATTTATTTTTGACAGAGAGAGAAACAGCGCATGAGCAGGGGAGGGGCAGAGAGAGAGGGAGACACAGAATCCCAAGCAGGCTCCAGGCTCTGAGCTGTCAGCACAGACCCCGATGCAGGGCTTGAACCCACAAACTGTGAGATCATGACCTGAGCCAAAGTCGGACGCTCAACCGACTGAGCCACCCAGGCGCCCCGTAAGTTTGTTTGTTTTGAAGTAATCTCCACACCCAACTTGGGGCTCGAACTCACAATTCCGAGATCAAGAGTCTCGTGCTCTTCCACCTGAGCCGGCCAGGTGCCCCTCAGTGATTTTTCTTGATGGTTACAATCTTGTTATGTTAAGCAGGTTAAGTAGAATGATTTCCATGTAGAATTTAGATTTTTAAGACCAAACTGAGCTTGAAATATTAGCTGGCAGAAACACGCAGCTGTAGTTAGAGTTGCCGCAACCTCTGTCTTAGAAAGGAAGGGGGTCAGCAGGGACAGCTTCCATGTAGTGGTGCAGTAATGACTCATCTTCTCCACCTGGTGCAGAAAATAACTTGCATTAGGTGTGCCTTCTCCCAGCCTGTGAGCTCCAGGAGTCCACCTCTTGGCACTTGGCTTAGGTGGGAGGGAGAAGAAGAGCCTAGAGTTACAGTTTTTTTTTTATCTGTTGGACCCACAAGAGATAAATAACATATGAAATCCAGACAGTCTTGGACATGTTTTTCTTTGGTTATCAGTTCCTGTCCAGGCAATCCTATTATAGTCATTAAAACAAAACAAGACATTTTTGAAGGTTAGAGGTCAGTGGTGTTACAAAGTTCTGTGTGTGTGTGTGTGTGTGTGTGTGTGTGTGTGTGTGTGTGATTGATACTCTGAGGTGGGGCTCTAGTTTCTGGCTATACTTAGCAGGTGCATTAGGGACACAGCCAGGTAATTCATGTTTCTGAAAGTAATACCCATAGCCTCCTGTCAGGTGCCCAGAGCCTTTACAAATAGTTGGGAGTGACAGCCCTTCCCAGCCCTCTGTGGACACAAAGAATGACTTCATTTACTTCCGTGAGACCAGTATAAAATTCTCAATCAAATTAGCATTTACTCTGAAAAAGTAGAAGTGTGCCATTTAGTACTTTTCTTTGGGTTTATAGGAGAATGTTTTGAAATCAGAGCAACTTCGGAAGACATAAGCTTAAAAAATTCCCAGACTCTCCTGAGTTGTAGTTCTTAGAATAGGGAAAGAATATGCCCCAAGCCTCTCAGTGCCTGAGACTGTTTCCCATACACCGTTCCTGGGTTGGCATTTCTTTTGCTCGTTGTGGGAGATCAGGAGATGTGATTTTTTTTTTTTTTTTTTTTGTACTCGGCCCATGTACTGTGCCAGACTGTGAGAAACAAGGGTGACCTCTTTTTCTCTGGCTTCTGGAGAATGGTATTGACATTAGGCATTGTTGAGCCAGGCCCAGGAGGTATGTGCCACCCACTCCTTGTTTGCAACTCTGGACTTTACCGCCATGTGCTGTTGAGTTATTATTTTGTATTATGTGAGGGGATTGTGAATGATCCCCATAGCTTTGGGAGATTTTGAAGAAGGTGATGATGTAGTCCTTGCCACCGAGGTCTGGACTAGGCAGCTGTCTGTTCTTGTTTTGCGCCCGTAAGAGCCAGTTCCTAAACGTGGAGGCACCTCCACCCCAGGGCCTATCGGTGCCCAGGGTTAGAAGGCTGAGTGAAAGCTAGCAGATGCCAAATTTAAGTATAAAGAATTAAGTACTAAAGTATAAAAACTTTAAAAATGGGCTCATACTCTATTTGGGCAGAGAAAACTTGTTCATGTGAAATAATTGTAATTAGTGGAAAGGAACATACAATCTGATTGCTGCATTGACAGTTTTTATGTGTCCCAAGGTAGAAAGAAAATCAGTGTATCAAGCTGAAAATACAAGTAGGAGCTTTTGATTTCTGGTATCTGAATGCGGAGGGTCGGGGCAGGGAATAAGTTAGAGAAACTCTGTTGTTCAAGAAGTGTGACCTCCTCCATGTTCCGTGATCCTAGAGGATACTCAGTTGTCTGGTGCTTCGATGAGAGTCTAGGATTAGAATCAAGGTACAGTTTTACCCCCTTTGGAGAAAGTATTTGTTGATTGATCACTGTCTACCCCACGTATTAAGGAAGATAAGCAGTTCTCCCCCATCTCTGGTTTTCTGGAGAGAAGTTATCAGCCAGAAGCTGAAGCTGAATCCTGTTTATCTACACAGATTACTTGGAAAATTTGTTTGAAAACCAAATTAGATTTTAGCTTGGCTGAATCTGTCCGTCTGAAGTCTGCTGTGAATGGTAGGCACTGGACATTCTCTCTCTGATTGGTTGTGCTGCTGGTTAGCTAACTAAATGCATTATGTGCTGTACGGAGTTATGCATTTGATACTAATATTAGCATAATTATTTCTTAATTAAATGTAAAACACTGATAAGTGTACAAGTCTCTGACATTTGTTGATTTTAACAGTTGGATGACAGATACTTCTTACCTGAATTTCTCTTGCAAAATACATTTTCTGTCCCAGTTAATTGTAGTTGTTGTGCCAAATAAAATAAATAAATAGATATTAGGTAGCTTGCCGGGGTTTCTAATTAAAATTAAATAGTTTGCCTTTTTGTTTATTTTAAAGATTTCCTTCTTGCTGACTAGGTAAGTAATAGGTGCTAATTTTGGAGGATTTGGAAAATAGAATGGGACAAAAAAAATCCTCGTTTATGTTCTTATTATTAATATTTTTAAATTAAAATTATTAAAATATTCAAACCATAATTGAGAGTGCATTTGCCAGTTGATGAGCTGAGTAGACCCCACAGAGAGAGAGAGGGCACGTATTCGGAAAATTTCACAGGACCGGAGCTGTCTGTTCGGTGTCTGTGGTCTTCCAGAACGGAGCACAAGATTAAAATAGTGCCAGAAGCTTGTGTGTGTGTTTGAAGTTGTACGAGCCAGAATTGGAAACTTCATCTTCTATTCACTTTTACAATTAGTATTGTGGTGAAAGGAAACTTTGTAAGACATAATAAAATAAAGAATAAAGCTTGAAAATCACTTCATTCAGATGTTCATAGCTGAAATAAAATGCAGCTTAGATCTGTCTCTCCTGTGTGGCCTCGTGGTGCCCCAAGTGAGCCTGTAGTGCCTTTGGGCTGTTGGATTTCCCTGCACTTCAGGATTGCCTTTAAAATGATGGGGAACAATGAGGTCAAATACTTCCCTCCAGGTTCTGATCCCCCTGCCGGTGCAAGACTCCCGGTGTGATACCTGGCGTCACTAGCTAGTGGAGAGTTTACCGTGGTTTTTCTTCTTCCGTAGCTGTCCTGGGATTTTTTTAAAACCCTACTTTTGATTTTTTTTTTTTTTTCCGGCTTTGTGTTCTCTGGCTAAAGATGCTTTCTTGTGGCCTTCAGCACAGCCCTGTGAGGAGGAGGAGGGGGCAGGTAGCCTCATCCCATTTTACACATGAGGAAGCTGAAGGAGCTTGTCTGAGGCCCTTTGACTGTATATGGCAGCTACCATTCTTCTTTCTCTTAGGGGTCTTAACTTTCTTCTCTTGGTTGTCTTTCCAGTGATAATAACACCAACCACACCAATGATTTTATAATAGTAAGAGCTGACCTTTATCACCTGCCACATGTCAGGCAGTGTTGTACGTGCTTTTGCATGTACTCTTACTCCCATGGAGTAGGTGTTACCTTCGTTTTAGAAATGAAGAAACTAAGGCCCACAGAACTTGCCCAAGGTTTGTAACACTCACGTGATAGAGTAATTGTGAATCTGAAATGAAAATACGTACAATTACAAGCAGGTTCGAAGCTCTCATGAAACGATGGTAGTTATGATGACTATGGCATGTATCCAGTTATAATTTCCACTTCTGTGTCTTTGTCTTCATTAGCCATTGAGTTTATCGAGGGCAGTTGGATGTGTCTTGCTGGCTGCGGTAGCCCCCGGGCTTGGTAAGAACTTTGTGCCCTGTTACTACTATCGTTGAATGGTCTTTGAATGTCTGGTGTGGCTGTCTTCTGGGGTTTAGGATTTGGTGTCATTTTTGCTCTCCATCGTCTGGTTAATCACCTGGTTCGAGTCATCATGCTGAATCTGCGTGGATTGGTGATTTATTGAACTCATAGGGGCTAATACTTTGACCACCCACCTCCTTGTCCCCCACTGCAAGTCCCCCTGGGACTGGTTGTGTTCTGAGGCATTGACTCACTTGAAATGGCCTGTGTGCTAACTCTAGCCACTGGAATTCTGTTATTTTGAAGAGGCTCTGGACACTTAAAACAAGAATAACATGAATTTTTTAGTTGAGATAAAGAGAACTTACTGAAATTGGCTGAAAGAAGTAGAATTTGGGGAAGCTGAAAATGTTTTTGCATTAGGATGTTCTTGGTCCTTTGAACTGTAGCCAAGAGACTCTTCATAACAGCCTGCGTTTAAAATCCAGTTGTAAAAAAAAAAAATGTGACAACACATTGTGGCTGTTTTGTCTTGTTTGAAGTTAGGCTGGGAGAACAAGGCCGTTACTCTCAGTGGGGTGCTTACTCTTTGAGCCAGCCTGTTCCAAAGTGGGAGAGTTGCTGCTGGAGTCAGGACTGAGCGACTTTCTTGGTGGTGGTTGAAACCAAAGGGACACCAAGAAGGCTGCAGCTGTTTTGATATTAGGGTTTCGATCTTTGGTTTGCTAAAGCTCTGTTTTTAATTGCCATTGATAAGCAAGACACTATCCCGAAGGAAGGACTATTTAGATTCTAGTTTTGGTTCCAATTCCGTAGCTCAGTGTGGATGATTTGATTGGCTGGGATAGAAAACTCCACATGGCTTTTGTTTTTCTCTCTGAACAAATGAAGTAACCTTCGTTCTCTTAGGAAGGGTAATTGAGATAATGGGTAAAATGCTACCTGGTGAGTAGCTTATTCCTGTGTTCCTAGGGAGTGGAATTCACCTCTGTGGGTCTCTAGGATATAATGAACGTTAGACCTAAGGCTACGCTTCCTGCAACAGGGGAAGTCTCCAGCTCCTTTTTTTTTTTTGTTCAGATAGAGAGTACCTGGAAGTCATGGTGATTTTGATAGCAAACCAGGAAATATCCATATATTTAATTCCATCACAGGAACCAAGAATGACTTTCCTAGCAGAAAATGCCCACATTTTCTGTGTATGGTGCAGAGTCAGCACCACTGGCTCAGGTTTGGAGGCGGGGTGGAGAATGTCTCATCTAAGCATGACTTTTTTGTGTTTATGGAGGTGCCAGTTTCCTGCTGCTTTTCTTTCCTTACTTGTTCTGCTGCCATGTGCTTTGTTGAAAAACCCTGTGTCATATGCCAGAAGACTGATGAAAAGTCTATGGGAGGAAAATCTTAAAGACTGAGAAAGTTCTCTCTCACCAGTTTCATTTGTTTTGTGAACAGGAAGAAGACGTCTGTTGTCTTATTTTTTTATCAGGGGACTGTATTTTTCTCAGATCTTCTAGCTTAGTTTTTAATCTTAACAATGACATGTGTTCAGTGTAAATAATGCAAACAAATAAAAGGAAATTAAAAAAATAAAGTAAAAATTACCCAAATCCTAAACCCAACAGTATATTTTAACATTTTGTTAAATACCCTTATGTAATTTTTCTGTACACCTACAACATAAAAATACATGTATGCAATTTTTTATTTGGTTTTATATTCTGTTTCTGTTTTGAGACTTCACTGATTTTTGGTCAGTCCTATAACTGATGTCGATAGATTTATTTCTCAGGGTATCCATTTATAGCTAGAGAGTATTTTCCCAGGTTTCTGTACCCATTTATGTAAAATGCTCTAAAATCTTTGTAAGAAGAGGAGGCCATTAATTAAGCATAACTTCAGAGAAGTTATTTAGTCTGGGTTGCCAGGTTTTTCATATAGTTAAGTGTAAATAAATGATGACTAAGATTTCTTAACCAATACTGATGAAAATTTTTCTAGAGTTATTGTACACTTGTAGCATGTTCAAATGTATACTTTGGCCCCAGGAATTTATTTCTAGGAATTTGTCTTAGTGAAATGGAGAGCATGTACAAACATGTCTGTACCATTCGTTCACTGCAGCATTGCTTAAGGCAAAAATTTGGAAATTATGTGCAGTAATTTATGGCTGTATTCAATACTGTATCCAGCAATGCGTCCATAAAAATGTACATCCTAAAATATTTGAGAGAAGGGAAAATAGTCATGCTATAATAAGAGAAATGCATGTTAGGAATTGTACACAATGCCAACTTTATGAAGAAAAAGCGCTTTATTCCTCCAAATATATTTACTTTTTTATACTTATATAAAATATATAGATACATGCACTCACAAATAGTTTGATGTTTTTCTTATAAATAAAAAAATGAAGTGTAACATGCATACAGAAAAGCACACAGACTCTAAGCTTTCTACGTTGATAAACTTTTGTAAACTCAACACATATGTGTAACCATTACCTAACTTAAAAATTAGAATGTTATCTAATTCTAAAATCTTCCTCATGTATTCTCCCATTCCATCACCCTTCCTCACCCTCTTTCCCCAGTACAAGGAAAGGTGACCACTGTTTTGACTTACATCACCATGGGCTAGCTGTGTCTGGTTATGAATTTTATAAAAATGGAGTAATACGGTATGTACTCTTAGTCTGGTTTCCTTTGCTCAATATTATATTTGTGGGTATAACAGGTTTTCTCTCTCCCCATGTAGTATTCTGACATGTAACTCTACTGCAGTTTATTTATTTATACTGAACATGTTTTGTGTGTGTGTGCGTGTGTGTGCAGTTTTTGCCATCACAGCTAATGCTGTTATGGGCCCATTCTGTATGTGTTTCTTGGGCACCGAGGTGCACATTTCTGTTGGGCATCTATATCTAGGAATGGGTAACTGGGGTTGTGTTATGTGTTTGTTCAGTTTTTGTAGATAACACAGAACATTGTAGTTATACCAGGTCACCGTTGTTAACGGTGTTCGAGACTGCCAGTGGCTCCACATCTTCACCAACACTTACTTTTAGTTTTTCCTTTTAGCCATTCTAGTGGCTGTGGGGTGGTGTCCATTGTTTGTTTAGATTGCATTTTCCTGAGGACTAGTGAGAAATTGCGCTTTGACCTGAATAAATTCCCTTCTGAGGAAATCTTATGTTATTAAATCTTGTGCTAATCAACTTCATGTTAGCAGTAACAGAAACGGTTACCTTCCTCTGGCACCGAGGGCGTGTTGTACGCCCAAGTTCTTCAAATCGTCAGACCCAAAGTTGATTCTTCTGGATCATTTAAGTGGGGCAGTCATTAATAGATACAACTTGTCATGCATCCAAATTGTGCTGCTTGATGATCCAGTTTATGTGATTTTCTGTTCTATATTGAGCAAATGTTTGACACTGTGAAATATTTCAAGTTACCTGTTCGTTTTACATCATGACTGATTAAATGTTGGCCAAATAATTCAATTTAAGAAATCCGAAAGGGAAAACTTTTGGGCTTTCGTGTGCTGATTTTCCTTAGACCTGTATATCAAGAATGACTCACCCCGTTTTTATTCAGAGTAACTTTTAAAAGAATCTCACTCTACAGTAGAAAATTGCAAGTAAATTTAATGCAGATGGAAAGTGGATTTGAGACTTAAGTCTGGGTCTAATCGCTACATGGAATATCTGAAGAAGACTGGTAGTCTTGGCATCCAGTTCCTGGCTTTTAGTATTAACTTTTTTTGGATCATAAAAGGAAACTAAGACATCCTTTAATTATCCAATTACTGGTCTTAGAATAGGGAGACTTCATGGTAGAACTTCAGTCTGCCATCTTGAAATAACACTGGTATTGAGCAAGTCCTGTGTACCCAGGCTTGATGCCAAGCATTGTCATGTTTTCTTGCTGAATCCTCACCAGTAGTGTGAAATAGGTAATGTTACACCTGTTTCATATATGAGGAAGTTGAGGCCTTGAAAAAGGCCACATGATGAGTAAGTGTGAGGGGCAATTTCCTAACTCTGATTTTATGATTATATGATGGAAAATCGTAGTATTTAGGACCTTTGGTTTAAGTTGAACAACTCTGTCAACTCTTTAGATGTCCTGGGGGTACCAGTAACATATAAAAATGGAGTGCTAGTGTTTGAATCTCAGATGAAGGCCACGTAGGGTATGTTATGGAGAAAATTGTTCTTCTAGCCTCATTCTCTCTCATACTGTGCCGAGGTTTTCAAGTAATCATCCTGATTAAAGACACATTTTTCAGTAAACGCTAATACCACCAGTAGAGGTGATGAAGTTAGAGAAATTTATGGCCAAGCTTCCATCTTAAGGGAACAAAAGCATGCATTTGTTAATTTGTTTGTTTTGAACGCTGCAGCTCCTGCAGGACTCTCTGTCCTAGGTAAATCATATATGAACCAGCTCCCAAGGGACCTGAGTTCTTATGGAGATCTAAGACATATAGGAAGGTAACCTTAATACGAGGTAGAAAGGGCAACCGGTATGAGGTATTTAGCCTGGGGCAAAATGCCGCAGGAATTCATAGCAGATGACAACTTTCAGCTGAAGTCTATCAAGAAACGCTTTCTGGAGAAGGTGGCCTTGGAACTACCTTTGACGGGGAGACAGAATATGGATACTTCGAAATTGGTGTCTGGTTCCGGGCAAAGCTACTACGTAGTTTATCTTTTTATGACTGTGAATAAATATGCTAATTAAAGGAGTGCTGTAGATAAAATTTGAGAATTTTACCCTATCAACAAAAAATGGTATGTGTTGTAAAACCGTAATGTTTAGGATGAAGCTTAGGCAAAGCCCCTTTTACTTTTAGCTCTGGCCTCACCTACTCAGTGTCACCCCCACTTACGGGCCTTCTCTGCCCTCTCACTGTGGAGGTTCAGAAACGTGTGCTGCATGAGACGGGACATCCTAGGCCGTCCATGCCTTCTTTACACTTTTCATAGATGCTCTTTTCCCTGCAGGATTGCCCTTCTTATCATGTTAATATTTGTCAGAGCCTGGCACACATCCTTTGTGAGTGGAGCACGAATGAAGAATTAAATGAAATAGAATGTTGTGCTTTGTACTAAGTTCCTATTTTTATCACGCACAGGTACTTGCTCAGTTAGTTGCAGCCTGCCCCAGAAAATCATTGTAGTGTAACTGCAACAAGCTGGTTTACAAGCAAGAGGAGCTGAGTGTGCAGGTTTGTGACTTTACGTGAAAATGGTTTTACCTTTAACTATGATTGTAGGTGTGCCATTGTTTGACCACATGAGTGATTCCTGTAATGGCTGATTCTAAAATTGTTGTTTTTGGTTTTTTTTCCCCCTCATCCTTTCTCTGAAATTGTTTGGATCGGAAGAAAAGGAGGAGAAGGGCTTATTTTCACTGCCTCAATTACTCATTTAAAATTTAAAATTCTTTTGACTTTCCACAACACTGTTGAGACCACAAGATAAACTTCCTAAACTAGAAGTCCTTAATTGGCATTTTTTATGTGATGAGATTTTGTTCTCTTATAGCCTTTTAGTAATTCAAAATCCTTATTGAGGAAATTTTAGGTGCAATAATAATAGTTAATCATTATTGAATAATTTGTACCCAGAAGTTTGCTAGACTTTTGCCTTCATGATCGTATTTAATCTCCACATCATGCTATGAGATGTTGAGCAACATCCTCATGTTACTTGTAAGGCTAATCGATTTTGACAAGATTATGTCACTCGTCAGTGGCTGAGCTGGGAATTGAACCCACATCTGTTTGCTTCAGTGCCTGACCCACTGTGTTAAATTGTTCTTCCCTGTTTTTTTCTGTGTATTTATGCTTCTCTCCTCACATTTTATGGTGATAGGATACATCCTTGTTTTAGCTTCAAATGATACACTTCAGTTGTCCCTAATCCTTTATGTAACAGTATTTGTTGATTTGACATCTTAGCTACTTTGGTCAAAACACTTTCATTTACTATGGTGTTAACGGTACTTAGAAATTGTGCGGTTTTCCCCTTTAGCAGTTGACAGGGAAAAAGGTAGGCTATTTCGTTTTCACATGTGGTATCCTTTTTTAACTGGTAGTTTAAACAGGTTCTAATAGTCCTCTGAGACAGAACCTTGGAGTTTAGATAATTCTTTCACTAGTTTGTATGAAATAGCATCTCAAGTCAGTGTGTGGTGTAACTGTGCAAGAGCACAGTGCGTGGGTAGTAGCAAAGCGGCCCTTGCACACTGCCGGGCAGAGAGCAGAGAGAAGGGTCAAGCAAATGAGAAAGTACAGGGACACAGTAACTGACCCAGCATTCATAATGTGTTTAGATTGCGTTAGAAAAACTGTCAGTAAAACCCTAAGAAAGAGACTCTTAGCTCCAGAGAACAAACAGGGTTGCTGGAGGGAGGCGGGTAGGGGGATGGGCATTAAGGAGGGCATTTGATATGATGAGCACTGAGTGTTCTATGTAAGTGACGAATCACTAAATTCTGCTGATGAAACCAGTGTTATCCTGTATGTTAAGTAACTGGAATTGAAATAAAAACTTGAAGCATAAAAAAAAAAAACAAACTTACAGAAAGTGTCATAATTCTTATTGTTATAAGTAGTTAACATCTACGTTTTAAAACTATCAATTTCACATCCTGTAATGCTACAGTGGATAACTGTTTATTATATATTGGTCTGCCAGTGCTTGTGGGGTAGGGTGGTATGCTTTGCCAGTCTAACATGTCTAGACAGAACCAAATGTATGATTATATAAAATCACAGCTCAGGGATTATGGTTGAAAAACTTTAATGATTATTGGCAACTCCATGCCATTTCATATTACTTTGCATCCTTCTTTTCATGGCCTAGTGCCGTAAAAGAGTTAAAGTTTATTTTTAGGCAGAACAGAAAATGTCTAAAATGTGATATGATGTGAATCTAGTTTCTTAAGTAAAATATATTTTCCATGCAAATACATGTTTCTTGATTTGGAGAATTGAATGAACCTAAGTAAGAATGATCGCTTCCAGCATTAAAATTGGATAGAAGCTCTCCAATCTAAGAACAACAAAACCACTACTTTAAATCCAAATTAGTTTTAAATGTGTGTTGACTGGCACTGTGTCCAGGGTATTTTTTAGGAGTTCAGACTGTCCTGTATCTGTTTAGTTTTTATTTCCTGTCTTCTCCCTCAAGTAGTCTTCTGGGCAGTCTAGCTGCTAGCCTTTTCTTCTTTGCAGGAGAGAAATTTCCAGCATCTCCTCTTCCTCTGTGGAGCTGTCTCCTCCCACACAGGCTATTATAAACAAGCTACAGCGAACATCTTCTTACTGAGTGCAGGGGTTCCTTACAGAGCCCACATACTGTTCCTTCTTTTTTTAGATTTATATTTTGCCATGATTTTCCCCAGTTTTTAATAATGTCATTGGATAATCAAAAGTTTTATATAGGACTAGATCTAATGTATCAATTTTAAAAAGTGGTTATTCCTGTGTCATAGGAAGCCTTTGCCTGCCCCCTCACCTTGAGAATATTCTGTGTTTTCTTCTGAAAGCTTCATGGTTTTAGCTTAGGCTTAGGTCTGTGTTCCACGTTGAAATGATTTTATTCACATGCCATCTTAGTGATATTCATTCTTTAAGAGAGATATTACCTCTATTTTATAAGTGAGGATTTTGGCTCTCTGAGAATTTGGCACTCTAGCCATTGCATGTAATAGTAAATTTGATTTATAATTTTAGAACCTTTTGTAGATGATCATGATGAAAACTATATGGTAGGTTGTATCTGTATATACCATTTTGCTCTAAACCTTTTTGAGATGTATTTCCATTGTCACAAAAAAAAACCCACATTGTTGCTAAAAAACAAATGTTCTTTTGGTGACCATGTTTATCCCCATAAAGAAACCAGAGGTGTTAAGTGCGGAACAAGACTGCAACCTTGATGTTGCGTATATTTTATCGGGAAGAGATGTAGTGTTTATGTACAAATGTCCTGTGAAGTTGCCTGGTGTGATTTGCCTGTTAAGGTACTAAATCCTCTCGTGATAAGAAATTGAAGTGAAATGATCAAATTGACTCAGCTATTTAACCTGGCCTAATTACTTGTTTTTACTAGATACGGTACGGGGCTCAAAACTGCTATCAGCGTTCAGATGTCTCAGGGTTCTCGCTTATTCCTACTACTTAATGCCTCTCTCTGACATTGTAGTAACATCACTAGTTCCAGCATCTAAGGCTCAAGAGAATTCTCAGCAATCGGTGTTTCGTTGAGGGTCTGTGTTTTGAGTGTTTACTAGGTGCTAGCTGTGCTGCACGCATCGTATTTCTCACAACAGTCTCTTTTTCAAGCACAAGTAAAGAGAGACTTTCACAGTACACACTTGGGGGTCATGTGGGGGAACCCACTCCAGTTCTCTAGTAAATCTGAGTGGCGATTTCGCGCAAGTCCTTTCATGTGTCTGGGTTAAAATAAGTAACGCTACAGCGTGCTGGTGATTCAGTCAATTCTGAGATACGTGTGGAGTCCTCTGGGGGAAGACAAGGGGCTCCCTGTATTGGATGTGAGAGGTACGCAGAGGTGAGCCGGACAGGAGGAAGCTAATGTTACTCTTAAGGAAGCTTCACCCTGTCATTGCACTGCCCTCCATTAGAATGTATGATTAAACACATTGGAAGCTTGCTGTTGATTGGGGAGAAAGACTGTCCTTTGTTTTGAGCTGAGCAGATGAGCATCACTAAGACTGTTCACATGCATCACTTAAGGACACTGAGATTCCCTCGCAAAGCTGGTGTTGCCCCTGCTGCAAATCGGGCTTGTGTCTGCTGCAAGGGAAACGGGCCAGGTTCACAGCACTCTTCCAGAGTGGCCTTCTCACTAAGGAAACATTAGCTTCAGTTGTTAACTCTCAAAGAAAGTGGGACAGTTCTCAGGCTGCTCTTTATTTGTATAGATAAACAACAGTCATTTAATGGAGCCATGCTGAAAGCAACAGTAAAAGTCGCTGTGTTCTAATTGTAGCCTCTTAGCAAGGTTATGTTAGTTTTTTTAATCTAAAAATTCTGCCTAAGTGGAGATTTCTGTGCATTATGAACCAAATTAAATCCTTTTTCTTAAATAGTATTTGTTCTGCCGAATGTTTGCTACTCTTTCTGATTAAAATGGATTAAAATGGATGTTTATAGTCTCAAGCACATTGACCAGTTAGTTTTCACAAACTCTTCTATACTGTGCATAGGAACCAGATTTAATGGACTTAGTTATTTGTTCTTTCGGTGTATTTTGAGAACGATTTTCTGCTTCATATTTGTTCTCTTCATTTTGATTGAGTGAAGTTTTGCTAAGTGCTTTTGATCTATAAACCAGTTACTGATAGGGGCGCCTGGGTGGCGCAGTCGGTTAAGCGTCCGACTTCAGCCAGGTCACGATCTCGCGGTCCGGGAGTTCGAGCCCCGCGTCGGGCTCTGGGCTGATGGCTCAGAGCCTGGAGCCTGTTTCCGATTCTGTGTCTCCCTCTCTCTCTGCCCCTCCCCCGTTCATGCTCTGTCTCTCTCTGTCCCAAAAATAAATAAACGTTGAAAAAAAAATTAAAAAAAAAATCAGTTACTGATACATGTAAGTAGTTCATCATTTTAAGGAAGTAAGTGAAACTGGCTCTGTCCTACAACTCACAGACGAGGTTTTAGAACATTTCTGCAGAAAAATTTTCTGGCTGCAACACTTTTAATTGTCATGTGAAACCAACCATAGATTTCATTGCCATCTCAGTGTCCAGGTTATGTCAGCAGTAATGACAGTTGGTAGGTGATTCTTTGAGTCAACACCGTGTGTGGGTATTTACAAACCACCATTGGATGTTGCTGTGTCGAAGTGAGTGTTGACTATCATTTATAGGTAAAGAACTTTCTTGTCTTTGTACATATTAGGTTATGTGAATCAAGTAATATTTGCTTAGCTATTTATATGTTAATATGTTTAAAAAGAAATTTCTCTACGAAGAGGCATTAATCATTCACTATTTGTTTGATCAGATGATGGCACTGGCATTCTATTGTGTAATCATAAAATAGCTTGTCATGTTTAATGCCAAGAGCAGATGCACTTCCTAGTATAAACAGCATGCAAAGCCCAAATCTAAATGTGTTATTTAGGAGCATATTAAAATCATTGTATTTTTTGTGATTTAAAAAAGTAACTGTGGATTGCGTTGTGTCAAATTAAAAAAATGTGATTACTGCCACAACTTAAAATCTGAAGAAGCAAAATCTGGCCCATATGTTTTCAAGTATAATGTGTTATTCTTGCAGACTATGTCATGCATAGAGGTTTAGTGCATTAACTTCGGAACCAGGCTGCCTGGATTCAGATCTTACCTATACCGCTTACCAGCTCTGTGATGTTGGGCAAGTTACTTAATCTCTCTGTGCTTCAATTTCCTCCTTTGTAAAATAGTAATCATAGTGATAATAGTATGTACCTTGTTAGGAGAATGATACAAATTAATGTAAAGTGCTTAGGACAGTCCCTGGCACATAGTAAGGACAAATGAGCAAGACTGTAAAGCGTGAAATAGGTAGATGTGTGCGTTACAGGAGCTTCTCCTACAATCAGTCCCAGTTCTTTTAAAATAAGTCAGTGATGTCTTGATCAGTCAGTGATACTTGTGGAATAGCTTTCATGCTACATATTAATCTAGATTCCCTGGGGCTTACAAAAGGAATAAAAAGCATGGTTACTACTTTGAAAGCTTGCATCATACTTACATAGGTACCCAAAAGGAGATATACACAATTGAGTATTATATAGCAATGTGTAAGTGAAAAAGTGTGAATCTTTTACAGTAAAAGCAGAGCGGGAATGAAGAAGTATAAAAGGTGAATTTTGACCTTAGAGGGCAGGTGGTTCATTTGGTTGAGTGTCTGACTCTTGATTTCAGCTCAGGTCATGATTTCATGGTCATGGGATCGAGCCCCTCATTGGGTTCCTTGCTGAGAGTGGAGCCTGCTTAAGATTCTCTCTCTCTCTCTCTCTCTCTCTCTCTCTCTCTCTCTCTCTCTCCCCCTCTCCCTCCCTCCCTGCCTCCCTCCCTCCCTCGGTCCCCCTCTCCCTTCCTCCCTCCCTCCCTCTGTCCCTCTCTCCCTTCCTCCCTCCCTCCCTCTTCCCCACATGCTCTCTCTCTGTCTCTGAAATAAAAAACAAACAACAACAACAAACAGAACCCTTCATCATGCAGTGGATGAGTTCACACACATCATGCTCAGCCCTAGCCAAGAGATTGATGTGGTTAGGTGAGTAGGAGCTGGGGGGCAGATGGGCGGCTGGCCAACCTTGACTGCCTCCGTGGCTCTGGCCCTGAGCTAGTAGCAGCGGCTGGGGGTGCCTGGCAGGCCCCTTACACTGTGTCAGGGGAGCCCCATGATGTGATACCACAAGCTTTGTAAACACCAGGGTATTTAGATCAGGATAGGGAAATGATAAAGCCGGTGAGGTGGTAACATGACTTCATACCTTTGAGAAGTTTACCTTGGGGAGCTTTGTAGCTGCAGTGGGGGGAAACTTCCATTACTGCAATTTATAAAGAACCTTTGGACAGCTGAATATGAAGCCAAACGACAGGTGCCAGATTATAGACACCCAGCTACACTCTATCTGTACTAGAAAGTCACAGTGGATTCTAATAGGGAAGGGTTTGTAAAAGAAGGAGGAGCAGTTAGCAACAACAGCTTCCCGCAGTGACTTTGGGATTTTTAATCCAGGCAAGGAGACCTTTAGTTTCTGTCTGCTGTGGATTATTCTCTGGCACTTAAGCAGTCTCCAGACTAGCTGTGGGCTTTTCAAGTGGCCGTGCAGCTGGGGACACTGCAAGAAGCCTCTTACATACCTCAAAATGAAAAAATAAGCATCTCTGATATTAGCCAATTCTGCTCTCCAAATACTTGCAAGAAATGTATATAATCACAAGGAGGAGGTCTGCCTGTGGTGATCATTTGGTGGAGCTGCTTGTATGTCATTAGATTTATGTGTTCTCACGATCTTGGGTAAATTTTGTAAAGGTTTTGGGACCCTAAGGGTCATATCTGTAAAATGAGGGTGTTGGGGTAAGTAGTCTGTTGTCATGCCCAAGGCGCGAATACTGTGTATTTCAAAAGGGGTTGGAAGATTTTCTTCTGGTCTTCCAACTATACGTGGAAAACTTTGTAGAGGAGTCTGAAAGTTTTGAGGAGCTCTTTTCACTCAACAGTGTTTATCGAAGACTGTGTACCCGAGACTACTCTGGGGGGCTGGAGATAGATCTGTGAAATAAGTTGGGGTCCTTCTCCTCTAGACATCCCCTTACATTTTAAAGAGAGGGAATATATTCACAAACACACGAAGAAGTGCTAGGAATTACTATCATGTTGGATGCGGAGTTAACAAATGGGAATAGTCAAGGACAGCAGCCACTTGGCCTGAGTGGATGGTGGTGGCAGCTTCTGGTCTGGTGAATGGAGCAGATCTGGGGGGTGAGGCATCCGCATTCTGCTCTTTGACATGCATCTGGAGTTTCAGATTTGAGAGTCTTCACTGTGTACTTGGTATTTGAAGCTTTGAGACAGGGTGAATTCAGCTGATGACTGAATTTAGAAAGAAAGGGGCAAGAGATGGGGACCAAGCCTGGAGGTTGGAGGTTGGTTGTAGGAGAGGAGTAGGAGAGGGAGCTCGGTTGGCTGCTCTTGGCTTCTGTTGAGCAAGTCTGTTCAACGCTAACACGTGCTCTGCTCCTTCCCTGAGCTCAGGGACTACCTGTGTCTGTGTAGGTGTATACTGCCCCTACATATACACGTAAAGCTTAAAAAATGCCTCTTAACACACAATACTTCGTATTTGCAAAGGGCTGAGAGACGAGAGCTCTCTTGGGTGACTTCCGTCTCCCTTTCTCCTCCTCCTGCCAGGCTCATTGAGGCAGCCACGCTGTGGGCTCTCAGTCCTTCTAGGTCTGCTGGTTGAGTTGAATGTTGATCAAGAATTGGTTTCATTTTTAACAAAAGCCCGTTTTGGTCAGTCGTACTTGTTATTGTGTAATTACATAATAGGAAATTGTATGTAATTTGACTAAATGTATTGTTTTTCTACAAAAATATGCTAAATACTTTTCAAAGCTTCCAAAGGCAGGCCTCCAAAAAGAATGCTATTAAGTTAGGTATGGTCATGGCAACTCTAAAGGAATGGGGGAGTAGTTAAACTTCTGTAAGGATTCTCAGCTTGTTTCCTGAAGGCCTGCGAGTGTGTATTCCATTCTAATAAAAAAGGGAGATTGGGAGTTGTGGATGATGCTTTTTGCTTGTGATTTGTGTAAGAGTGACTAGCCTATAGTCAGTCTGGAGGCCTGTTATTCACGGAAAAGACATTCACTCTACTTCAGGAAAATGGTAAAAGACTGTATATTTCAAATTAGATGGCTAAGCTGTGTGTGTGTGTTGAGGGGTCTCTGCTAACTTAGCCTTTCCAGCTTCTAAATCAATTATCATCCTGTTACCTTAGTTCAGTGGGGTTTTACTGGGTGGACTTTGTGAAAAGCAGTCTGTTGTGCCAAAAGCCATCAAAATGCTCATGTCCTGCTTTACCACTTCTTGGGCTTGATGGCAAAAACGTTTTTCTTTTTAATTCATAAAAATTTATGTTGGGGGATGTTGATCACTTTAATTTTTGTAATGTAAAAATTAGATGTACCCTATCCATCAGATAGTGTAAACTGGTTCAGTTGTGACTTGAACACGTAGAAGACTGTTACATGATGGTCGGGCATCTGAGTTTGGAGGAGCCCTGAACTACATGGAGAAATGTGCACAGGATGATGTGAAACTGCAAAGGGTACAAAGCATTTTACACGATCTCGGAAAACCTGTGCCACGATATTAAGAGTTTACCTCTGGGTGGTAGGGTTGTGGGCGACTTCTGAGTTTATGTTTTATACTTTAAATTTTGTAGTTTTCCACTTGTGTTATTTCTGTAATTACATAGTACTTTATTATATTACAGCAGTGGATGATTTGAAGCTTTAACAAAGAGGCCTTTTGAACTTGGTTGCTGTTGAGAGGTAGTACGTCATAGAAGGACTTAAGTAAGAGGGAACATGAATAAAACAGTAAAAGTTATTTTTCGTCTTCGAAATAATTATTAACTGCTTATAATTAAAAATACAAACAAAATTACCTTTATTGTTATATAATGTGCATACATAAATAATTTTAGTGTTCATCTGTATAATAATAAAAATGACATAATATATAATTAACATGTTAGTATTTATAAATATACAAATAAAAGTGGTTTTAATTAAAAATTTTGTTTTTGTTTTTAGTCTTTATTTATTTTTGAGAGAGAGACAGAGCACAGACAGGAGAGGAACAGAGAGAGGGAGACACAGAATCCGAAGCAGGCTCCAGGCTCTGAGCAGTCAGCACAGAGCCTGACACAGGGCTTGAACTCACGAGCTCTGAGATCATGACCTGAGTCAAAGTTGGATGCTTAACCTACTGAGCCACCCAGGTGCCCCATAAAATTGCTTTTAATCTCCATGGTTGTTATTAATAATTTACAATAGATATTAATCTTTATAATAACCAACAAAGGTGAACAAGCTAGAATTTTCCTCCTTTTAGAAACAAAGAAATGGAGTCTCAGAGAGGGTCATTTCCCTACCCCAGGTTACATGGTTGGTAACGGTTGGTTTTGAACCCAGGTTTTGTGATTCTGAATCGTGTTCTGCTCCTGGCAATGTATTCCAGTCTTTTCTCCAGCAAAGTTAGGTATGGAAAGAAGTAGTAATAGGAATCTGGCTTAAAAGTCCTAAACTGAGGAACTGCTTGTGGGTAAAAGGTTAAATAAACTGGGTGAGGTACAAGTCTGTCTTTGAAACAAGAACTTGAGGGGCGCCTGGCTGGCTCGGTCAGTGGAACGTGTGACTCTGGATCTCGGAGTCATGAGTTTGAGCCCCACGTCAGTGGGTAGAGCTTACTTAAAGAGAGCAGAAATGCTATCAGAAGGAGCCTAGGTTTATGTTTTCCAGAAGGGGTGCATGTGTTGGGGAGCAGGAAGAAAATAGTAGAGCTGTTATTAAGCAGTTCTAAGAAACTAAAATTTACTGACATTCAACATTGGGGTTGAAGCTGGGACCCTTGTGTAGGTCCTGTGTCAGACAGTCAAGTCTCCCGTTTGGGGCGCGGCTGACCCGGAGCTTCTTGTGTGGGACTCCCTCGGTGCTGGGGGTGCAGAGGGGCCCTTCCTCTCTTGTTTGCTGTCAGCCTGTTGTGACTTGATGCATTTGGTCAGTAGCCTTATGGGTTGTGCTAATCAGCTTTAATTAACATGGGAGCTATAAAATTGATACCTGGCTTTAAAAGATTCCTACAAAGAACCACAGGTTGAAGGTCATGTTGATAATGCAAACCCTAATGAGGTGTGAAAAATTGGCAGAGCTGAGACTTCTCTCGGTACCAGCTATTATCAACTATGAAATGAACTGAAGAGTGAATTTTGTCTGAGAAAATTGTTTTCCTTTGTGGAACAATGGTGCAGTTACAAGACTCCTCCAGAGGAGGAGGTGTTGTGATGCAGGGGTGTCCTTAGTGCTTTTGGGGAACAGCAGATAACATCCACCAGGGGTTATGGTCCTTTTCTTAGTAGAATTTCTTTTTACATTCTTCCTATTCAGCAGGCATTTCTTGAGTATCTCTTAGGTACCAGGCACCAGCTAGAGTGATGAAGAAGGCAAAACCTTAAGAAGCTCCCAGGCTCAATCTCAGGGTGCCTGGGTGGCTTAGTCGGTTAAGCGTCCGACTTCGGCTCAGGTCATGATCTCACGGTTCGTGGGTTCGAGCCCCGCATCAGGCTCTGTGCTGACAGCTCAGAGCCTGGAGGCTGCTTCTGATTCTGTGTCTCCCTCTCTCTCTGCCCCTCCCCCACTCGCGCTCTGTCTCCCTCTGTCTCAAAAATACACGTTAAAAAAAAAAAAAGATGTCAATCTTGTGCCATAATTATAGACTGAGAGTATTTTAGTTGTAAGGGATTTGTGGAGTATCTCAGTTGACCCTGTTGTTGTTTAGTTAGGACTTCTCTGCCACGCACTGCACACTGATGTACCTGTGCCGTCGTAATACCTAGGAGCTTTCGAAATTTCTCCCCGGAGAAATTGTGTGGTGTCCTCACATAATGGCATCTAGTTTTCCTTTCTCCATTTGACTGTTTACAGTTACATTCTTAGTCCTGATTTTCTAACTTGCATTTTTGCCCGGAGGCCTTGCTAATATATTCCAGCCTGGAAAAAAAATGTTTTTTCAAACTTCTCTCTAAATCATGTAAAATGAATGAGTTTTCCTTTAAAAAAATAATGTGTATGTGAATTCCTGTGTACTGATTTTATTTTGAACTCAGAGTGTCTTTGTTGGCTGAGACTAATACAAATAATAGATAATACCCCAGAAAGGAGAGCACGGCCATAGTGGCTCACTTAACACCGTATCACTCCAGATATCAAATAGAAAGCCGTGTACCCTGTGTGTGAGTCAGATTCAGTCGTTTATTGTCAAGCTGATTATTTTTCAGCATATAAAGAACCCCAAGAAGTACTACTTTCTTTTTATTTAAGTAGGCTTCACATCTAGCATGAGGCTTGCCTCCGGGACTTGAACTCATGACCTTGATATCAAAGACCTGAGCTGAGCTAAGAATTGGACCCTTAACCCACTGAGCCACCCAGGTGCCTCTAAGAAGTAACCCTTTCTAAAAAATAATGTAATGTATACTTCAGGCTTGATATTATAATCAAAGCAGGCCTATTAAATGCTCATCTGTTCCTCTGTACTGTTCTCAAGCAAGTTAAACACATCAAGGAAGAGTTTCTCCCCTTTAGAAATATCCAGACTCAACCTTACATTTATAATTGAATTATTTTTGTAATACTGGGTGAGAGCAATGGTACCTGAAAGTTTAGTGTATCTTATCCCCACCCCCTTTGGTGGTGATGGTGGGATATTAGATCAAAAATTAGGGTTTCCCCAAGATTAGTCATAACGAAAAGATAATGGTCATAACCATAATTTATGGCAAATTATGTTAGGAGTAGAAGAAAGGGAATTCAACTATTTTAATGCTTCAGTAGAGAGAGCCTTTGAAAAGTAGAGAAAAATAGAAAGGAAAGAAAACATTCACAGCTTCATCATTAAAAATTCTATTTTAAGAATACTTTTTGGGGTACCTGGGTGGTTTAGTTGGTTAAGTGTCCAACTCTCAATTTTGGTTCAGGTCGTGATCCCAGGGTTGTGGGATCAATCCCCTGTGTTGGTGTGGAGCCTGCTTAAGAATCTCTGTCTCCCTCGCCCCTCCCTTGCTTATGCACTCTCTTTCTGTCTCTTAAAAAAAAAAGATACTTTTTAAAGTAACACAGTTTTGATTCCTTGACACTATTGAGTGGCCAGCACTAAATCATGTAGGGCCTACTTGGAAAGGAGAGGGGTATCACTGAAAGTGGGACGGGGTGACATCTGGATTAACTCTTTTAATGGTTACTGCTTTCTTTGAAATAGGTGAAAACGACTCCATAAAAAATGCCTTGAGGAAATGGAAGACTAACCTGTTTTGACAGAAATAGTGCAGAGATGTGTCTTTAAAAATGATTTTATCACGGCACTGTAGTCCAGGGTTGGATCATGTCAGCTTAGCAGTGGCCATCGAGAGCGGTCCGTCCCTCTGCTCACCCGTGGAGTAGAGCAGCAGTTCTAACGAGGCGTGTGGAAGTTCGGGCCGGGCTCGGGCATGCTGCGCACGCACCCGCCCATTTGTGGCGGTAATGATGGCAGCGTGCAGGTGTTCTCAGTGAAACTGGTTTCCTGGACCTTTTCCTTTTGTATACATAGTCTTCGAGCTTTAAAACAAACTGTATGTGCCAGTGCTCCCTGTTGAGGAAATGGGGGTTTGTGGAAACCCCATGTGGCCAGAGATGGGACCCGGTGGTAGTGGGCACCCTTTGGATGGCTCCAAGGTTCTGCATCCGGTTCCCTGATGATTCGCCTGCTTTGCAGCACCAGCATCTCCAAATCCAGGTGCCTGAATGACGAGAACTGTTGGCTCCTGTTGAGTATTGGTTTCCTTGCTGTTGAACAGTCCTAGTGTGTGTGTGTATGTGTGTGTGTGTGTGTGTGTGTGTGTGTGTGTGTGTGATTGAACAGTTAACGTTAGGAAGAAATAGTTTTTTGGTGTCTATTGAAATGTTTTATAAATAAACTTGGCTTGAATAATATTTAATACTCCATGTTCCATTGTCTGTAAAACCCATTTCTGTGGTTATATTCAGTACAGTTATTTACACAATTTAGTTATGCAAAGATGTTGTTGCAAATTTCAGATATTTTTATGTTGGATAAAAGATTAACCTGGGTTAAAATTGCTTTTGTTTTGCGTTGTTTTGTTTCATTTGGCTGTACAAGTTCTGTGAGTTTTAACACACGTGTAGATTTATTCAACTGTTCCACAGCTGCTTACTCCCCTCAGAAAGTGTCCTTATGCTACATTCTCTCCCAACCCCTAAATCCTGGCAACCACTGATGTGTTCTCTACCTCTGTAGTTTAGTGTTTGCAAAGATGTTGTTTAAAGGGAAGCATGTGGTATGTAATGTTTTGAAGCGGACTTCCTTCTTTCGGTGTCATGTCTTCCCAGGGGTGGGTATTGATAGCATATTCCTTTTAATCCCTGAGTACTATTCCATCGTGTGGAAGTATCACTGCGTGTGTGTCCATTAACTCACTGAAGAATATTTGGGTTGTTGTGATTTGTGGGTATTACAGATAGCGCTACCTATGAGCCTTTTAGTACAGGTCTCTACATGAACACATGCTTTTCTTTCTCTCGGGTAAATATTTGGGAGTGGAATGGCTGGGTTATGTGGTAGGTGTACATTTAACTTTGAAAGAAATGTTAACCATTTTCCAGAGTTAACCATCAGTTTGTATTCCCAGCAGCGATGTTATTATCATCATTACTGTTCATTTCAGGTGCCTGACATCCTTGCCAGCACTGGATATTATCAGTAATTTTTATTTTAGCCTTTCTAGTAGAGATGTGAAGTGGTATCTCACTGTGGTTTTAATCTGCATTTCCCTAATGCTGATGAACATTTTCTCATGAGCTTGCCTGCAGTCATTTGTATACTCTTTTAGGTAAAGTGTGTGTTCAGGTCTTTTTTTTTTTTTTCCTTAACTGAAGTATAATTGACATTCAGTGTTACTAGTTTCAGGTGTACAACAGACTGAGTCAAGAATTATATACTTTAGGAAATGCCTCAGTAAGTGTAGTTACCATCTGTCACCATAAAAAAATTGTTACAATGTTATTGACCATATTGACTATACACCCTCTGGTGTACTTCTCATTCCTCTGACTTATTCTGTAACCAGAAGTTTATGCCTCTTAATTCTCTTCATCTGTTGTGACCACCACACCACTGCTCCACCATTGGCAACCACCAGTTTGTTCTCTGTATTTATGAGTCTGTTTTTGTTATTGTTGTTTGGGTTTTTTTTTTTTTTGTTTGTTTTTTTTAGATTCCACATAAGAGTGAAATCATATGGTATTTGTCTTTAGCGGATTTATTTCACTTGGCATAATAGCCTCTAGGGCCATCTGTGTTGTCACAAATGGCAAGATTTCATTCTTCTTGATGGCTGAGTAATATTCCATTGTATATGTATACCACCTCTTCTTTATCCATTTATTATCACTGGACACTTAAGTTTTTTCCAATCTTAGCTGTTGTTAAAAAGGCTGCAGTAAACATAGGGATGCATCTGGCTTTTTGAATCAGTGTTTTTGTTTTCTTTGGGTAAACATCCAGAAGTAGAATTACTAGATCACATGGTATTTCTGGTTTTTTCTTTTTTTAAGGAACTTCCATACTAGTTTCTGTAGTAGCTGCACCAATGTACATTCCCACCAACAGTGCATGAGAGTTCCCTTTTCTCCTCACCAACACTTATTATTTCTTGTCTTCTTGATATTAGCCATTCTGAGTGGTGTGAGGTACTCCCTCATTGTGATTTTAATTTGCATTTCCCTGATGGTTAGTGGTGTTGAGTATCTTTTCATGTGTCTGTTGGCCATTGTCATCTTTGGGAAAGTGTCTATTCAGGTCTTCTGCCCACCCCCCTCCCCTGTGCTTTAAGTTTGCTCGTTTATTGAGGGACAGAGAGAGAGGGAGGGAGGGAGGGAGGGAGGAAGAAAGTATATGAGCAGGGAAAGGGCAAAGAGAGAGGGGGAAAGAGAGAGAATCCCAAGCAAGCTCTGCATTGTCAGTGCAGAGCCTGACGTGGGGCTCAAACTCACAAACTGTGAGATCATGTCCTGAGCTGAAACCAAGAATTGGATGCTTAACCAATTCAGCTGCCCGGGCGCCCCTCTGCCCATTTTTAAATTGGATTGCTTGCTGGTTGGTGTCAAGTTGTAGGAGTTCTTTACATATTTTGGATATTAAACTTTTGGTCAGATACAACATTTGCAAAAATCTCCCATTCAGTAGGTTGACTTTTCATTTTGTTGATAGTTTCCTTTTCTGTGCCCCAATTGTTTATTTTTGCTTTTGTTTCTGTTAATGGAGGAGATAGTTCCAGGAAAATATTGGTAAGCCCGATGTTTAAGAGTTTATTGCCTATATTTTCTTTTGGGAGTTTTATGATTTCAGGTCTGACATCTAGGTCTTTCATCCATTTTGAGTTTATTTTTGTGTATAGTGTAAGAAAGTGGTCCAGTTCATTCTTTTGCATGTAGCTGTCTGATTTTCTCAACACCATTTATTGAAGAGATTGTCTTTTCTGCACTCTATATTCTTGCCTCCTTTGTTGTAGATTAATTGACCATATAAGTGTAGGTTTATTTCTGGAGTCTATTGTGTTTCATAGATCCGTGTATCTGTTTTTGTGTCGGTACTATACTGTTCTGATTCATTGTAGCTTTGTAGTATAATTTGAAATCTGGGATTATAATAGCTCCAGCTTTGTTCTTCCTCAGGGTTGCTTTGGCTCTTGGGGGGTCTTTTATGGTTTAATATAAATTTTAGGATTATTTATCCTAATTCTCTGAAAAATACTATTGGTATTTTGATAAAGATTGCATTGAAACTGTAGATTGCTTTGGGTAGTATTGAAATTTCAACAGTATTCTTCCAGCCTGTGAGCATGATATATCTTTTCATTTATTTGTATTATCTTCAGTTTCTTTCATCAGTGTCTTACAGCTTTTACAGTATAGGTCTTTTCCTCCTTGGTTACATTTATATCAAGGTTTTGTGTTTTTTCGTTTTTGTTTTTGGTGCAATTGTAAATGGGATTGTTTTCCTAATTCTATTTCTGCTAGTCTTTTATTAGTCTATAGAAACAACACATTTCTGTATTAATTTTGTCTCCTGCAACTTTATTGAAGTCAGTTTAATAGATTTTTGGTGGAGTCTTTAGATTTTTCTGTATATAGTAATCATGTCATCTCAAATAGTGAAAGTTTTACTTTCTTACCAATATGAATGGCCTTTCTTTCTTTCTTTCTTTCTTTCTTTCTTTCTTTCTTATCTGATTGCTGCAGCTAGGACTTCCAGTTTTGTGTTGAATAAAAGTAGTGAGGTGTACATCCTTTTCTTATTCCTGATCTTAGGAAAAGGTGTCAGCTTCTCACCATTGAGTATGATGTTAGCCCTGGGTTGTTACATTGAGGTATGTTCCCTCTAAACCCACTTTGTTGAGGCTTTCAATTATGAATGATGTTGAATTTTGTTAATGCTTTTTCTGTATCTATTGAGATGATTATGTCATTTTTATCCTTCCTTTTGTTAATGTGGTGTGTCATGTTGATTGATTTGTGAATATTGAACCATCCTTGCATTGCTGAAATAAATCTTACTTGATCATGGGGAATGATCCTCTTAATGTATTGTTGAGTTTGGTTTGCTAATACTTGTTGAGGATTTTTGTATCTATGTTCATCAGGGATATTGGTGTGGAATTTTTTTTTTTTTTTTTTTTTGTAGTGTCTTTGTCTGGTTTTGGTATCAGGGTAATACTGGCCTTATAGCATGAATTTGGAAGCATTCTTTCCTCTTCTATTTTTGGGAATAGTTTGAGAAGAAAGGGTATTAATGCCTCTTTAATTGTTTGCTAGAATTCACACGTGAATCTGTCTGGTTTTGAACTTCTGTTTGTTGGGAGTTTTTTGATTACTCATTCAGTTTCTTTGCTAGTAATCAGTCTGTTTGGGTTTTCTATTTCTTGTTTCAATCTTAGAAGGTCTTTTTTGTTGTTGTTTTTGTTTTAAGGAATTTATTCATTTCTTCTGGGTTGTCTAATTTGTTGGTGTATAATTTTTTTGTAGTAGTCTCATAATCCTTTTTATTTCTGTGGCATTTATTGTAACTTCTCTTTTGTTTCTTATTTTGAGTTCTTTCTCTCTTGTTCTCTCTTTTTATGAGTTCAGCTAAAGGTTTATCAGTTTTTTATTTATCTTTTTGAAGAACCAGCTCTTAGTTTCATTGATCTTTTCTATTTCTTTTTAGTGTTTATTTATTTTGAGAGAGAGTGCATGTAAGCAGGGAGAGGGACAGGGAGAGAGGAGAGAGAGAATCCCAAGCAGGCTCTGTGCTGGTAAAATAGAGCCTGACGCAGGGCTCGATCCCACGAACTGTGAGATCATGACGTGAGCTGAAATCAAGAGTCAGATGCTCAACTGACTAGCCACGTAGGCGCCCCTTTTCTATGTTTTTGTAAAATTTTTAAATGTTTATTTATTTTTGAGGGAGAGTCAGAGTGCAAGTGGGGGAGCAGTAGAGAGAGACACACACACAGAAGCTGAAGCAGGCTCCAGGCTCTGAGCTGTCAGCACAGAGCCTGACGTGGGGATCTAACCCACAAACGGTGGGATCATGACCTGAGTCAAAACCAACTGAACCATTCAGGCGCCCTCTGTTGTGTTTTAAATCTGTGTTTTACTTATTTGTGTTGAAATCTTTTGCCTATTTTTACTTACTTCTTTTCTTGGTTTAGTTTTCATTTTTAAAAAAAAATATATTGTGGATAAAAATTTTTCATTCCTTATGTATTTTTCCCAGTCTGTACTTATGTCTTCTTTCTCTTAGTGTTTCTCTCAGAGCCAGAACTCTTTGCCTAATCCTATATCCTAAAGATTTTCCCTTGTTTTCTTCTAAAGGGTTTATAGTTTTACATTTTATGCTTAGATCCATATGATCTATTTTGAATTTATAGTTGTATAAGATCTGAAATTTAGGTCATGGTTCCATTTTTTGCATAAGGATATCTACTTGTTTCAGCACTGTTTGTTGAAAAGACAATATTTTCTCCAGTGGTTTGCCTTTACACCTTGGCCCAGATCAGTTGGCTATAGTTGTGTGGGTTGATTTCTCCAGTGCTTCCTGTTTCTCTGAGGTTCCCTTTTTTAGTCCTCCAGGCACAAAGATGGGGGTTTAGAGTGGGGCAGGGTGCTTCCTGTGACTACCTACATTTTGGACCAGGACACAGGAAGACAGCAAAAAGGCAGCAGACATTTGCCCTTATATCTGGAGAGCCTAAGTCCTCTGAGCAGTGAGGAAGAAAGTTTCCTATCCCTCGGAGGTTTAGGTGACTGTTTTCCTCTGCCCACTGCCACCTTGTGATTACGTTGGTCTGGGAAGCAAGAAATTAGAGAAATAAAAAAGAAGAAAAGTGAGGAATTTCTCCCACTCTCTGGGGTATCAGGAATCCTTTTTCCCCACTTCTTAAGCTAGAACTTGGAGCTTTTCCAGATGTTCCCCCTCTGTCTACATCTTGGTGCTCATTTTCAGGTGTGTGGCTGCCTTGATTCCAGCCTGGAGGATTTTGGAGGAAAAAAAGGGGAAATTCTTCACTGGTTTGGTGTTACTTTAAGTTTTACACTACCGTGCCCCCCCCCCCCCCCCCGCCGTGCCCCCCCATCAGCCTGTTATGGTCATTTACTTTTCAGAACCTTCAAAGAGCTATTTTTTACACTTTGTCCAGGTGTTATAGTTGCGTTCGGTGAGAGACTGGAGTGTGGTTTCTTCATCTTACCTGGGACCAGTCTCTATGTTGTTTTTAAATACAAAACCTGGAGTACTGTTTTGGGCAAGTTACATAAATCTTAAAACAATAAGTATTCTGTGGACAATTGTTTTTTCATAGACGATTTTTTTTTTAATGTTTATTTTTGAGAGAGAGGGAGACACAGAGAGGGAGGGGCAGAGAGAGGGAGACACAGAGTCCGAAGTAGGCTCCAGGCTCTGAGCCATCAGCACAGAGCCCTACTCGGGGCTCGAACCCACGAACTGTGAGATCATGACCTGAGTCGAAGTCAGACGCTCAACCGGCTGAGCCACCCAGGTGCCCCCTCATTGACTTTTTTTTTCTTAAGTCATAGTATATAGGGCTAAATTGGTTTTATTTGCATTTGTAAATATGAGAACAGAGTGGAAACCTTTCAGTTTTGTGGAAATCCTGTGTTGAGATTACAGTGGGATTTTTTTCTCTTGCTCCTCCTCCGTACTAAAAAATTAACAACTGAAAGCAAACATTTTAGTGCCGTGTGCAATTTACATTTAGTACCATTTGATTTTAGGCGAATTAATGCACTTGAATGCATCTGAAATCAGTGGCCATTCGGTATTCTGTTTATGTTGTGATTCTTATCTTTTGTTACATCAACAATGGTCTGATTTTAAGCCTTGCATATCTAGTGTCGAGTTGCCTCTGAGATGTGAGTTGATACAACTTCCTTCTAAACCCCTTGTTTAAGCTTTGAGAGGAATCAGAGGACTTAGGGAAGTCCAAAAAAGAGAGGCTAGTTATTAACATATTCATTCTCTTCTGACTTTAAAAAAATGTGGACTAAATATAATTATCCAGACAGCTGGTGAAAAATAAATATAGCTCAGTGGATTCCTAGTGGAAACAACTACATGGTCTAGAAATTAGCTAATTTAAGTAATTATTTATCTGTAGAAATCCATTAAAAATTAGTGAGGGAGGAATCAACTATAGGTGATTGTAAGTCTCTTGAAATCAAACTCAGGAGGCCCTGTTAATAGAATCACAGCAGGTTATGGGAACAGACAATTAGAAAGGCCAAGTTTAGGGGTGCCTGGGTGGCTCAGTCAGTTAAATGTCCCAACTTCAGCCTAGGTCATGATCTCACGGCTCACGAGTTTGAGCCCCGCATAGGGCTCTGTGCTGACAGCTCAGAGCCTGGAGCCTGCTTTGGATTCTGTGTCTCCCTCTCTCTCTGCCCCTCTCCTGCTCGCACTCTGTCTCTTTCTTTCAAAAATATATAAACATGAAAAAAAAAAGAAATAAAAAAAAATAGAAAAAAATACCTTATTTTAAGGTATTTAAAAATAACTCCTTTTGCATTAAAATTTTAGAAAGTAACAGTAATATTTGAAGAGGGAAGATAGTTGGATAATCCTATGGATATTATCCTTTTATAGATATATTACAGTGGTTGTTATTATTGGTGTTTTTATGCTTTGGGCACCTATTTTATTATAAAATGCTTGAGTCTTTGAGGACTATTCCACTGGCTCTCCTAGTGCTTGCTGTGCTTCTGTTCTTTAAGACTACTAATGATTGGGAGCATTTCTGGAGTTCTGTAGCAGACCCTGTGCGGAGCGCCCTCCATCGTTGTTCCATGCCATCCTCACGAGAACATAGTGAGGCTGGTCCTGATTGATGGGAGAGGACACGGGCACAGAGGGGATAAGTGTTCAGGATTGAATTCATGTGGTCTGGCCCGAGAGCTTTGCTTTGCTTTTAACCTTTTAGCTGTAAGATTACTCAGTTGAATGGAGAAAGATTCTCGGAAGGATGGGATTGAGAAGGTCAAATAAAATACTAAAAATTACATACATTTTATAAAAGTAAAGAATATTTGACTAGGTGTATGTAGAAGCTTTAAAAATCACGTGTTGGGTTTAGTGATTATCCAGTGTAAACCAAAGGAAGAATGGGAACAGTCTTGGTGTTGTGAGTCATTCTGTCATCAGAACATTTCTTCTGCCAGTTTTCCCCTTGTCTGCTTGGTTTAAGTAACCACTTTTTATCATCACCCTCTTCCTGAGTACATCTTGCTCGGTAGCACTGTGCTGTGGTATGCCCCAGTGACGGGACTGCATCGAAAGGGAGACTTGGATGGGTTGAGGGTCATGGAAATAAGAGCTGGGTACTTTTTTTTCATATGGATAATTTAGGGTCCTGATACCCTGAATCTTCTAAGCTTCCCAAATGGTAGTAGGAAATGTGTCCTTGTTTGTGTTCAGAAGAGACGAATCCTCTCTGCCTTTTCTTCTTCTCACCCAAATTAATTAAAGTGCTCTCAAGCCAGTTGGCTGATTTTATACTTCTAAGAGAGAATAAGACCCTTGAGGGATTGAGGAATGGTGTTAACATCCTGTCCAGATGGATACTGGTGCCTGGACGTTCATGTTTATCACATTTTCCTTTGTGAATGTACAGACAGCAATCAGCTGAGAGTCAGCCAGACAACTTGTGTGGGATCCTTCCTTTCTGTGAGCAATTTGGCCTGATAGTTAGGCACAGATAAGATCTTTTCTTCATGCCTCCAGAGCTGTTTTGCTCTCTTTTTGATAAGTGACTTGTTGGTTCTGTAGGACCAGGACATACTGAAATCACTGGGGGAAAAGTCTCAAAGGGTCAAAATTTGAGGGCCCTCAAAATTTTATTCTCTACCTAACTCTAAACACTTGTTTATAATGTGGTTTATCCACAATTGCACGGACAAATGACAGATGTTTGAGACTTGGTTTTTATTTCTGTTCCTAACAGCTGATCTTAAGCAGAGGCATTTTATTGTGAAACTGATAGTGAGGTTCTGGTATCTTACAGTGAAGTTGCATGTTCCTCTCTGTGCAAATGTCTCCAAATGCACCTTTCATTGACTTGGTACCTCACTTAGTGACCATTTAAAACCAGACCACTTTCTTTTCTGTTCTTCCGGAGCCATTGGTATTGTTGGGACATGACGTATATACACAATCTCTACAGAAACCAAAGAAAGACCCAGCTTAATTGTAATTCCTTAGAAAATCTTGCAATAGGTTAGGTCTGTAGCCTTCTTCTTGCTCACCTGGATGCTAGCGTACCGTCCCATTCTGCCTCTGTAGCCAGTTCATTTTCCCCATTGCCGCCATAATTTCTGTGCAAAAACGCATGTCTAACCATGTCCTTCTCCTGTCTCCAAGGCTCCTCACAGCCTGTGGGAGCAAGTCCAGGATTATATGTGGCCCTCCAGACCTCTGACAGGAGCCTGGGCATCCACACCGTCTGCCTGCTTTGTACTTAATACTTCTTTTAAAATTTTTTTTTAATGTTTATTAATTTTTCGAGAGAGAGATTGACAGAGTGTGAGCAGGGGAGGGGCAGAGAGAGAGAGGGAGACACAGAATCTGAAGCAGGCTCCAGGCTCTGAGCTGTCAGCACAGAGCCCGATGTGGGGCTCGAACCCACGAACCGTGAGATCATGACCTGAGCCGAAGTCGGATGCTCAACCGACTGAGCCACCCAGGCGCCCCTGCACTTCGTACTTCTGACGCACCTCGCTGTCTCTCACCTCAGGGTGGTTGTGCTGTTCCCTTTCCACTTCCTGGTTCTGTAAGATTTTACTGAAAGGCTGCCTTCCTTCTGACAGCGCTAGGTTGCGCGATGTGCCCTGCTTCTGCACTGCTGTGGCACTCGGTATCCACCTGTCTCGTTGCCTGTCGCTGGATTGTATTCGAATGCCTGTGCCTGGGAGGGTGCTGTGAATTCCTGGAAAGCAGGGGACCGTGTCTTTACTACGTGTTCCCTCAAGCCTCATACAGAAACTGACACGCTGTAGATCCCATGCCCAGCGTGTGTCATTGTGGTGTTGCAAGAGTGATAGAGTTGCCTTTCCAGCTCCTGAGTTCCCAGCCCTAAGAATGTTTCAGGGAGGAGCTGAGGGGACTCTTACTCAGAAGTTACTCTAGCTCTCATTTTGTTTTTTATTTCACTTGAAACTTTTAGTTAGCCCTTTTTTTTTTTAATCTTTTACCTTTGACAACAAAATAAAACCCTATTAGTACTTAACATCGTATTAATAGCTGTAGAATGCCTCGTACATACATTAATTGGCACTAATTTTTCCAACAATGCTAAGAGGGGAGTAACAACATTATTTTCATTTTAGAGTTGTAGGAATTGAGGAATTGAGGCCAGGGAGAGGTAAATTAGTCTGCCCTGCCCAAGATTTTACCCACAATTAGTAGTTATTAGAACCAGGATTCAAATCCAGGTTTGAATTTGGATATTATGTGCATCTCACTGTTCCATTTGCCCATAAAGAAAGCTGGTGTTTGTGTAATAATTCAACGTAGAGCGGAATTCTACAGTTATCAAGTAGGCTTGTTGTTCTGTTTGAAGTACTAAGGAATATTCTTTTTAAAAAGGTGAACAGAGATAAGAATGGAAGTAGAATTATTTTCTCTTTAGTTTCTCCATTTGAGTTTTGTTTCTAGCTTTAAACAAAACCTACACATTGAATTAAAATGAAGAAGGTGATCCTGACCTTTCTGTTCTACAGTCTGTAAGTTTCTGGTTCTCCTCAAATATAGGAGCGCCCCCTGCACCCCCCCCCCCCCCCGGCTCTGTGGAATTACTCCATTTGTTAGGCATAATCCATTGCACATAATACCTTAGCTGTTTTGATGGTAGGAGGAGGAGAAAGGAGTACAATTTCATTTCCATGAAAATGTAATCTCACCTCTCTCAGACAGGATACTTCTTAAAAGTGAAATGACAGTATCAAAGAGAATAAGAATGTTATGACATTGAAATCCCATTGTGGTTCTGTGATAGTGGCAGTGACAGCCAGGGGTTAATTCAAATCATAGGTCTCCAAAGCGACTCTTACCTGACAATACACCTGGCTTGTAAAGCCCAGAGAAGCTCTTTGAAAACAGCTTGTGTTTTGCTGTTACAGATACTTAATGGTGCCCCCCTCCCACCCCCACGTGCCCGCTTCTCAGGGTCTGTTCTGCTGGCCCTACTCACTCCCCAGTTCAGCTCCCAGAGTGGGTCAGATGTTTTAAGAACGAGATGTCTTTTGTGCCCAAAGGAAAACATTGGAAAAGATTTATTTTGATTTAAAATGTTGTTTAGTAATGATGTGGATGTGTGATTTCAATGTCAAAAAGATAGTGAATCATGAAATAATGTTTTTTTTAAATAATGTTTTAATACTATAAATCTTTTTGAAACTGCCTCTTGCCAAATCTTACCATGTGTACTTTAAATATTCTGTAGCATCTGCAATGAAAGTTCTGTTTGACTATTAGGAACACAGATCTGGTTCAGCGTGGTTGATTTCTCGCATAAAATGTCTGTAGGAAAATCGTCCAGGAGTGGTGGTTCTACCAAGTCATCAGGGAGGGACTTAGGCTCCTTCTGGCTTTTAGCATCCTAAGCAGCATAAAGCTGTCTTCCACAAAGCCATGGGACACTGTTGGATCTCTAGCCAAGCTGTCTACAGAAGGAGGGGAAAGAAAAGTGGCAATAGGAACTTTCTGGAATCTCTACCCACGGACTTCTCCTTGAAACTCCTTGGCGACCACTGTCTTCAAGGGAGGCTCAGCTGTGGTGTTTAAGTAGGCACATTGCCAGCCCAAATAAAGTCAGATTTCTATTGCTACAGAAGAAGGGAAGGGCAGTGGACATTAGGTTTGAAAGAGTTGACTCTGCCACCAAATGTGAAATTTATTTTTTAAGTCATGTATCTGCCTAACCATCTTTTCAAAATTTAAAGAGAGTTGTATTATGTAAGGATATTTTAAGAAAATATTTCAGTTCTAGGAGAAACTTTTTTCAGTCCACTGCTGTACTTTTTTATAAAATTCTTTTTTAAGACATTTTATTATTATTTTTTAAAGTTTATTTATTTATTTTGAGAGACAGAGAGAGCAAGGGAAGGGCAGAGAGAGCGAATTCCAAGTCAGTGCAGAGCCCGACTTGGGGCTCGAACTCATAAAAACCATGAGACCATGATCTGAGCTGAAATCAAGAGTTGGGTGCTTAACTGACAGAGCCACTAGGCATCCTTTATAAAGTTCTTAATGTTCTTTTATTTCTCTCTACTAAGTGATTTTTTTAAAATTATAAATATTAATAATCTGAGCTTAAAATAGAGCAGGATTGATATTATTACATGCTTCAGATTAAAAAATTCTTTCTGCTTCTCTGGAAGGCACATGTTTTAGAAATATCTGCGGAAGATCCTGAGGTCTTTCTCATAGAGCTTTAGACATAACGTGTGACAGCTCTTCCATCAGGTGGTAAAAACTGGTTTGGGTGGCTGTCCTCATGATCCAGTAGTGAAGTCTGCCATGCCCCTCTGATGTCCTGTGGTCTTTCTTACCTCTGGATTTTTCTGCTTGGTAAATCCTCTTTATGAAAAGTTCTGCTTATACTTTTTAACCTGGGAAAACTCTCATCATCCTTCAAGCTGTACTTCACTGCTTGACTCTTCCTCTCCTACCTGCCGACTACCTTCTGCGCCCCACGAACCCCCTGGTATAGTGGCTCAGGTACTCCTGCTGGGTGTTCTCGGGGTCTCTGCTGCCCGTATCATGGAGAGGAGATACAGCCGTGATGGAGTGGAGTGAATGAGACGGGCCGCAGGGCACTCTGACAGGTGCCCAGCCTTCCATAGGAATCACACATTGTATATATCCCTCATTGTTTCACAGTGTATCATACGTAATTGCTTCTGTGCTTTTCTGGATGATAGATTCCTTCAGGAGAGTCGCCGTGTTCTGTTGGCTAGAGTTATTCCTGGCGCCCTGTACTGTGTGTGGTGGATAGTAGGTGCTCAGGAAATGTAATGAACGAGCGGGAGCGAGTGAGGGAGAAAGGAAGACTGGAGCTCTCCAGTGTTTACTTTCATCGTGCTCCACCTGCGGAGACATGCGTGAGGGAGGTCCCTGCATCCCAGAGGTGCACCCTAGCTGGGCAGGGACCAACAGTTTTCCCACGGGCTCTTTTGTCTTTGGGAACGAGCTGGCCTTCCCACAGATACCTGGGCATAGTTCTGAAACAGAATTCACTGTCATTGGAAGACTGTTAGGTAGCAGGGCTGGATTCACCAACCTCATGTTGTTCATTAACCCTTAGTGTCTGCCTTGTGCTGGGTTCTGGAGCTGTAGAAGTGAGGAAGAGCAGTCCTTGTCTCTAAGTTCTTTTAGGATAGTGGGGGAGACAGACAGGCAGACAGACACTCTGTCTTTAGTGTGTAAGTGCTTAAGTGAAAGATTAAAGGTGTGAACAGAGAAGGGACTTGTGATTCTTACGTTTTTTCTTTTTTCTCCTTTAAGAACATTAAGTTCTCATATGGTAGATAAGTACTGTACTGTTCCTTAAGCCCTGTTCTTTCCAAGATTTTTACAAGCCTTTTTATATTCATATGTACAAGACACCAGACTGTTGCTGCCATAAAGAGGCAAAACCAGCAGCAGAGGTGATTATGTAGCTTCTGTGGTGCCAGTATCTTTGGCCACTACTGCCCTGCATTTGGCAACACTGAAAAACAAATACTGCTTGAACCTTCTCTTTTTTGAGTTCCTGGCGATCTTCCTTAAGGCGATTGCTTTATGGAAGATAGCTACTGGAAGCATCACATTCATATTCCAGAAGGTGAAAAGAGAGAGGGAAACAAGGGTGAAATTCTGAACAGAATCCGCGCCCTTGAAGCAACCTTTCTTTGCTTAATTTTCTCAAAACACATATGCTTGTTTCTCATTGGCCAGACGTGCACTCACCTGGCTGCAAAGGAGGCTCAGAAAGGTAGTCTTCTAAAAAGTTAGATGCCTTGCTTCTCCTAGATCCATGGGGCTTCTGTTAGGAACAAGAGGAGAGTGGATATTGGGTAGTAACAAGCAGCCTCGGCCATGTAGCTCAATAAATGTTCTTTGGATGAATGACTGAATAAGGCATGACTGAGTCAAGGCCTTTGGTGCAGATACTGAGCGTTTACTTTTCATGGTCTGTAGTTTTTGAATCTTAAAATCGGATCGACCTTTCAGATATCTAGAAAATGAAATGTTTGGATTTCCTCTGCCTTCTGAATCACAGCGTTGGTTTATCTTCAGGCCTGGTGGACTGGGCCAGAATTGTAGGCTAATGAGAAGAGACAACTTTGGTGTGTGACACATATATGTGGTCATGTCTGATATTTTACTTTCATTCTTAAAAAAAAATTTTTTTTTAATGTTTATTTTATTTTTACGAGGGAGAGAGAGAGCGCCAGTGAGGGAGGGCAAGAGAGAGGGAGACACAGCATTTGAAGCAGGCTCCAGGCTCTGAGCTGTCAGCACAGAGCCCAGTGCGGGGCTTGAACCCAGACAGTTAAATCATGACCTGAGTGGAAGTCGGCCGCTTTATTGACTGAGCCACCCAGGCACCCCTCACTTTCATTCTTGATTTGTAATAGTTTATTTATGGATCTTACTAAATTGCTGTTGTTTTGGATTAGAGAAAGAGATAGATCATTTATGTAGTTGTATTTACAGACATTTTTGAATTTACACATTATCTGCAATCTGTTGCTGATGTTTCAGAGATTTATTTGTCTTATTTTTCACCTTTGTCCTGGCAGCGGTTTTCCTAATGTGTTACTAAGGTTGCTAGGATGTAGTTTTTCTAAGTGATACAGTAAGGCCAATCTTAACACCAATCTTAATATACTTGAAATAGAAGTTTTTAAAAATTGTGAAAGTTCTGAGTGCCTTGAGGCTTCCTCACAAATGAGGATCACAGTTTCCAAAATTATCATCAATTGGTGCTGTAATTATTTGACTGATACGATGAAAGGATATTGATGGTTTTCTTTTATCTTCCAGTTGGTGAACATAATTGCAACAGAAAACTGTATTGTCAGTGAGACTATTTTGGTCAGTATGGCCCTGTGAACTTGTACTTTCTAAAAAGAAATGTTCTGTGAGGAACCTCAAAAAATAGGTTTTTGTTGGTTTCTTCTTTGGGATGATATTCATGTACTCTGCACAACATTGAAAATATGCCCTTTTACTTCATTCTGTTGTGCTAAGCAATTGGAAACTGGTTTCCCCAAACTCTCTAAATGTGAAGAATGGCCTGCTTTAATAGTTATGTGAAGAAGCAAACTCCAGGGACACTCAGCTGCAGGATGGCTCCCTCTTCACAGCTGCCGCCCTTGCTTTGTGGAGGATGCCAGTTGCTAAGAGAAGGCTTTGTCTGTTGCGCATAAAATGAACTTTGTTTGGACCTCCCTCGAGCAACTTGAACTGTGTATGAGTCCAGCTGGACATTCCTCAGCAGATGATAATTTAAATGCAGGTCAAATTTAGAGCCCAACTTACACTAGTTTAAAAATAGACACTGCTGTTAGAAAGCTGACCTCTGATACATTTGGGGCTTGGGGATCTGATAGGGTATTTCTTGTAATTCCCACAGCTCTGTTTTAGGCTCTGAAAGGCAGTATGCATTTAGGTTATGTGAAACCGGTGTCCTTGTCCTTGGGACCCCATCTTCACACCATACCTCTGTCTCTTCCAGTGAGTTACTTCCAGTGAATCTATGTATCGTAGAATAGAATCTGATTTCCATACATTTTGTTGGATGTTTTATTGTCTAGGACAGGCTGGAGAAACAGAAAAGCTAGCAGGTTAATTTTAAGATAACAAGACGGTTGTATGATAAGTTCTTCGGTTTTATTTAGATGAGTCAGAATGGAGCTCACAGTCTGTCAAATGCTACAAGTTAACATCCATACTATGCATGTGAATAATCAGGCATTAGCATATGGAGTCATTCATGTCTCCATTTATCACGCCCAGGTCTAAGGTTTACATAGAATGTGTTGTGTTCCACAGAAAAGTTAATAGGGAACGATTGAGGTTATGAAGTTTATAACTAGCCTTTTAATGATCAGAGAGCAAGCATATATCGAGCTTACGTGAAATATTTGAATTACTGCCTAAAATTTTGTTCCCGATTAAAACAAAATGGTAAGCTTAAAGTTTTAGATACTTCAGTTATTTAGACCTCACAGAAAAAGAAGCTTTAATAACAGTTTTTCTTTTACTCAGCATTTCTTTTACTCAGTAAAATCTATCTTCATTTCTGGACACCACCTCTCTTATAGTCTTAATGGTTATCATTTTTACTAGCGCCTTTATGTTTAAGCAGAGTTAACCTTTAAACATTGAGTCTCTCTGGTACATTTAGCAACACAAAATTATACATTGTGATCCTTTGTAATGTAATTTTTTTTACATCAAAATAAATGTCTTTTAAGAAGAGATAATATGGGTTTTTGTTTGCTTTTTGTTTATAAGAGGTCACAGTATATTGTATATACTGTGTGTGTATGTGTGCGTGCACGCACATGCACGTGTGTGTGTGTGTGTGTGTGTGTGTGCGCGTGTGTAGTCCATGTTATAATAATTGATGTGTTTCTGACTGAGGGCTACTGTGAATATTTTTGCATTACCCAGGTAATGGTTAGAAATCTCCCAAGATTACCCTGCCATACTATCAGGATAGAAATGTCATACCACTCACATTGTTTGAAACATCTCTGGAAATATTTACATATTTTTTTTCTTTGTTGTATACCTATTTGGATTAAAACAAAATACTTGCAATAGTTATTTCTCATCATAACATAAATGTTGAAACTATAAAAGGTAGAATTTCTGGGGTGCATGGGTGACTCAGTCAGGTATGAGTTCAACTCTTGATTTCAGCTTAGGTCATGATCTCATGGGTTGTGGGTTCGAGCCCCACTTTGGGCTCGACTGTGAGCTCGACTTTTGACTGTGTGGAACCTGCTTGAGATTCTCTCTTTCTTTTTTTCTTTCTCAAAATAAATAAGCATTTTTTAAAGAGGTAGAATTTCCTTCAAAAAGGCAACCATAGGTATTGAGTAGCTACATTATAAAGAACATTTTTAAAGTTAGTGTTTTAATAGGAATGAAGATTCTTGGGGGAAAACTTTCAGTCTTTTACCATTAAGGATGATGATACCTGTAGGTTTTGTGAAATACCCTTTATCAGATTGAGGATGTTCCCTTTTGTTCCTAGTTTGCTGAGAGGTTTTGTTTTTTTTCTTTTAAATCATGAATAGGTGTTGACTTTTGTCTGTATATGATCATACTTTATGTCCTTTCCTATATTAAAATAGTTTTCAGACGTGGTGTTACTGATTTTCAGATGTTAAAACAAACTTCTGTTGCTGGGATGAATCCTATTTGGTAATAGTATCTAACCTTTTTTTTTATTGTTGTTGGGATATGGTTTACTAATTGAGAATTTTTGTATATATATTCATGAGGGATATTCATTTGTTTTCCTGTTTTATAATGTCTGTGCTTTACTTTAGTATCAGGGTAGTATTGAATTCATACAATGAGTTGAGAAGAGTTCTCTGTTTCAAACTGTATTTCCTGGAAGAGTTTGAAGAATTGGCATTATTCTTTAAATATGTGATAAAATTCAGCAGTGAGGCCATCTGGGCCTGGGATTTTCTTTGTGACAAGATTTTTAATTTCCAGTTTAATTTCATGTTATAAGTCTATTCAGATTTTCTGTTTCTTCATGAATCTGTTTTGCTAATTTATGTCTTTCCAGGAATTTGTCTATTTCATCTAAATTGTCTAATTTGGTGGCATACACTTTTTCATAATTATTCTGTAGGGTCAATAGTGATGCCTCTTCTTTCGTTCCTGATTTTGGTAACTGGTGTCTTTTTCTTCCTTGGTCAGTCTAAAAGTTTTGTCTTTATTGATTTTTTTAAATTAAAAGCACCAACTTTGGCTTCATTGTTTTTCTCTATAATTTTTCTGTTTTCAACTTCATTGATTTTTGCTCTTAACTTTTAAATTTTCTTCCATTTGCTTGCTTTGGATTTAGTTTACTCTTCATCTAATTTTTTTAAGTGGAAATGAATTGAGATCTTTCTTATTTCCTAACTTAGGCTAAGTTTAAGGCTGTAAAATTCTGGCAACTGCTTTAGCTACATCCTATAAATTTAACATGTTGGGTTTTATTTTCATCTAGTTAAAAATATTTATTAATTTTGCTTACAGTTTTTTTCTTTGGCCCATGGATTGTTTAGAAATTATTGTGTAATTTCCAGGTATTTGGAGATTTCCTAAATTTCTTTTGGTTGTTGACTTAATTCTTTGGAGTCCCATATTTTGTGTTATTTCAGTACTTAAGTGTATTTTGTGACATTGCATATGGTCTAATCTTGAGCCTCGAAAAGAATGTGTTACCTGTTGTCACAGTGTTCTTTAGATGTCAGGTCAGTATGGTTATCGGTGCTATTTAAGTGTTCATATCCTTGCTGCTTTTCTGTCGAATTGCAATAATTTTGAATGGAGTGTTGAAGTCTCCAGTTACTGTTGAATTGTCTTTCTCCTTTAAGTTCTGCCCATTTTCATTTCATTTGTTTTGGGGCTCTGTTGTTGGATTACAGAAGTATTTGTAATTATTATGTCTCCCTGATTAATCAGCCCTTTTATTGTTTTAAACTATTCCTTTTTCTTCACTGATATTTTTTGTCTTAAAGTCCACTCTGTTTAATAATAGTATGGCTGCTCCTGCTCTCTTACAGTTACTGTTTCTGGTATATGTTTTTCTGTCTTTGAAGGTGATAACACTCAGTCATGTGTCAATAGGAGAACTGATGAAGTTTTGGGGTGATGGTGGGGTTTGTGGGTTTTGGAGCTGACAGCCAAGAAAGAATTCTTAAAGACATCTTTGGTGCAAAAAGGTGATTTTATTAAAGCATGGGACATGACCTGCGGGCAGAAAGAGCTGCATTGGGGTCATGACAGGTAGTCATTATATACCCTCAAGTTGGGAGGGGGTCAGGGGGAGAGTAAGTCTCTAAGGAATTTTGGAAGCAAGGTTTCCAAGACCTTGAGGGACCTTGCTGGGGAAACACCATTTATCACTGTTTAGTAAAACCTCAGTCATAGTACCCTTCAGATGCATATTGGGGGGGCCGTCAGCTTGGAGCCTGATTGCCAGCATATATCCTGGGGCAGTTGAGATAAAGGAAGTAGACTGAATAGGATCCTCCATGTTTGGACAATGCTAAGCCTGGGTTCTCTTTTGCCCCTGGCAAAGTATCAACATTGAGGCAGCTGGACTCCCAGAAGGAGGAGTTTTAAGGACTAGTCAGTGGGCTGTAGGCAGTAAGGGAATTTAATTTTTCATTTGCTTTAGTTTCCCACATTACCATGGCAAACACCTAAACCCCTTTCCTTTGTTCTTGGGTAGCTGGGAGTGTCCGAGGAATATCACACAGATCCCTTCCGGGGTGGAAGGGTGGTGCTAGCTTGTGCTTTGCCCCTCAGCCTGCCTCATGCTCCCTCATCAAGAATGTTAGAGTGTTATACTATCATACAGTTTTTCAGACCTGCCACATTTTCATAGCATTTTGTTATATCTGCGATAGTGATATCTCCTTAAAGTAAAAACAAAACTCTCTTAAAAGTATCCCACAGTTGTAAACTATCATACCTATGTACAGTTCTGTAAATTTTAATACCTATTTATATTCCTGTAACTTCTACCACAGTCAGAATGCAGAACAGTTTCTTAAGTGCCCCCCCCCCCCCACTTCCTTTTGCTGTCCCTTTATAGTTCCCTCTTCTCCCACCCATATCCCCTGGCAATTACTGATCTATAGTCATTCTTGTCATTTTGTCTTTTTGAGGATGCCACTTAAGGAATCACATCATCATATAAATAGAGTTGTTCGGTGTTTAACCCTCTGAGACTGACTTGCTTCATTTAGCACCTCTTTGCCTTCGAGATTCATTTGAGTTGCATTTGAGTTGTTGTGTCCGTCAGTAGTTTGTCCCTGTTTATTGCTGCGTCTTCCATTGTGTGGATGCACCAGTGTGTTTTACATTCACCCCTTGAGGGACACTTGGGCTGTTTTCAGTTTGGGTGATTTATGAGTAGAGGTGCTAAGAACATTTGGGTTGAGGTTTTTCTATGAGTGGAAGTTTTCACTTCTCTTAGGGAGATAACCCAGGTGTGTGATTTCTGGGTCTCAGGCTAAGTGTATGTTTAACTTTGTAAGAAACTGCCGGACGGTTTTTAACAGTGGTTGTTATCATTTTGCATTTCCACCAGCAATGTTTGAGAGTTCCACTTGGTTCCTGTCCTCGCCACTACTTGGTGTTGCCAGTATTTTTTATTTTAGCCATTCTAGTGGGTGTGTAGCAGTTTTAATTTGCCTTTCCCTAGTGGTGAATGATGCTTTAAATTTTCTATATTAACCATTTCTGAGAACAATGATTTTAAGTACACTGAATATAATCTCTTCTTGATAACAGAGGTGATTATTATGAGCTACATTTATTATGTAGGTTTGGAATTACCAGGAAGCTTTTGGGGCTACTGTGTGTTGTTAGGCTGCTTATGTCTCTTTCAAGCTTTACTTTTCTGCCATACACCTGATTCTGGCTGCTGTCCCACTTTCTGCCCTCTTCTGGTTTATTGCTTTTATGAAATAAGCATGAATAAGCCTGTTAGAATTGTGTTTGAAAAAGAATAGTGAAGTGCCTCTCTAAATGCTATAGGAGCTCAGGGCACTAGGTGGCTCAGTCGGTTGAGTGTCTGACTTTGGCTCAGGTCATGATCTCAGGGTTTGGTTCCTGAGTTCGAGCCCCACATAGGGCTCTCTGCTGTCAATGCAGAGCCTGCTTCAGATCCTCTGCTTCTCCCCGGCTTGCACTCTCTCAAAAAGAAAAAATAAAACATTAAAATAAATGCTACAGGAGCTCTTTTCCAGATGAAGTTCCTAAACTCGGTAACATCTGTTTCTCAGTGCTTCTTAACTGGGGCCATGAAATTGATAGGAGAGGTATGTGAGTGTGAATGCATGTGCATTAAGCATTGTACAAACAATATATATTCTGCTCTTTTTCAGAAGTAATGTGGGTGCAGCTGCGCAACCTTGGATTCATTATAATAGTTCTCTGTTTTTCAGTGTAATTTCTCTTCCACCTCTTTTGCTTCTTTCCTTTTTCTTGGCCATTGTGGGGTGAGTAGAAGTTGTCATATGGAACCTTCCTGATAAGTGAGATATTTCTGTTTATCGCTAGCCAGGACAGAATGAAGTGTTTTTTGTGTTTGTGTTTTTGTTTTTTATAATTCAGTTTAGTTTAGTTTTTTTAGTTGGGGTACTTGTTGGGGTTTTTGTTTGTTTGTTTTGTGTTTTCAATGTTAGGATACTTGTGGGCTCTTTGGCTTCTTCAAATGAGAGGGCCTATATGAGTTATTAAAAAAATTTTTTTTAATGTTTATTTTTGAGAGAGAGAGAGAGGGAGGGAGAGAGAGAGAGAGGGGGAGAGATACAGAATGTGAGCAGGGGAGGGGCAGAGAGAGACACACACACACAGAACCCAAGCAGGCTCCAGGCTCTGAGCTGTCAGCACAGAGCCCGATGTGGGGCTCAAACTCATGAACTGCAAGATCATGACCGAGCCGAAGTTGGATGCTTAACTGACTGAGCCACCTAGGTGCTCCTATGTGAGCTATTATTAACACCAATGTCAACTCAACTAAAGAGAGACAAGAAAAAGTATATTCTTCAAGTCATTGTTGCAGAAATGAAATTTTAAATCATGGGTACAGGGTTGATTTTTTTCCCTCATATTCATCATGTCATTTTTGATGCATTTGTTATAAATAAACTTGATTAGTGACTTGGTGGTTTAATACATAAATTATAAAACTAGACAAGGAAACGGTTCCTGTGTGGGTAATTTTTATAAACAGCAACGTCTGCTTGTGTGCTCTCGATCAGATTCTTACCTAAGTCTATAACGTACTTTGCTGCTTTGCATGCCTCATACTGTCAAGCAAGTTCTTGTTCAAAGAATGTGTAATTATATCATAATATGATAATTTGTTATGCAGAGATCATGTCTTAAATTATCAATCTAACAGCTTTATTTTCCTCAGTTATTTTTGGTTCTCATTTCAGGATGTGAAGTGAGATGGTAATTCCTTTATGTTAACTGAAATTATCTAAGTTAAAGTACAAGAAAAAGGTTGCTGATGATCAGCACCCTAATTTCAGTTATGAAATATGCAGGAATGTAATGTTTTCAGGGCCCTTTTTTATCACATTTACTTAGATTCCCAAATTTCTTCATGATACTCAAATAAAACTTATCTTTAAGAACCATCGTTCAAAATTATTTGAGAGTAGAAATTTAAAATAATTGTTCCTGACCGGGATGGAGATCATTAGTATGGGATGTACCCCACCAGAAAGCAGGGATACATTTCCTAATCACTTCACATTAGAATGACCTGGAAAATTTTTTTTTTAATTGAGCTATTCTGTATACTTAGTTTGTTAGAAATTAAAATCTTTGTATAAACTCGTTTAAAGTGATTAACTTTCGGTTAGGAACATGCCAGTATATTAATTTAAAGTCTAACTGTTCCTATTTTTACATTTGGGGAGAAGTATTTGAATTCCATTGAGATTAACCATAAAGGAAGAGATTGATAAATTGAACTACATTGAAGTTACGAATTTCTCAGGCCACCTGGGTGGCTCAGTTGATTAAGCATCTGACTCTTGATTTTGGCTCAGGTCACGATCTCTTCTCATGGTTTGTGAATTTGAACCCCCCATGGGCTCTGACAAGTGTGGAGCCTGCTTGGGATTCTTTCTCCCTCTGCCTCTGCCCCTCCCCTGCTCACTCTCTCTCTCTGTCTCCGAAAAATAAACATTTTGGTAAAAATTAAGGATTTCTCTTCATCAAGAAACATTCTTAAGAGAATGAAAAAACAAGCCACACAGTAGAAGATGTTTGCCGCATATATGTATATATGCCAGGCCCTCCATTCCCTCCTACCCTCCCCCAGCCAAAGACGGAAGACTGTGAACGGACCGTTCACAAAAGCAGTCACTTGGCAACAGGCCTTCTAAAAGGTTCTCAACAGCAGAGAGAAAAGAAGACTAAAACCATCCTGACATGCTGTATTCTTGCAAGGATGACACGTGCAAGAGTCTGAGCATTGCAAGTGTGGACCAGCTGCAAAGTACACACATTTCCAGTGGGAGCCCCGGGGGATGCAGTCTTTGCTCCAGCATTCCCCCAGCCGGCAGCATTTGTACTAATGCCAAACTGGAAAAAACGAAAGTGTTCTCAGTAGTAAATGGGGAAATATGCTGTGGTGAGTTCCTCTGGTGGTACTAAGGCTTCCTGGGACAACATAGATGGACTTCACAGGGTCGAGTGAAAGAAGCCGGCATGCTCTTTGACCTGATTTAAAGAAAGTGCCTTCCCACCTTGTACTTTCCTTGAGCCATAAAGTAACTGGTTCACAAATAGGTAGAACCAGTCTACGGTACTAGAAGTCACAATGGTTGCTGGTTCTGGATGTTACTGATGACATATAAGGGGGGGCCTCTGAGGTGTGAGGAATTCTCTTTCTTGGTTGAATAGTAGTTACATTAGGTGGGTTCACTTGGTGAAAATCCTGGCAGGTGTACACTGACGTGCTTAAGTGTATATTTCAATTTTTGTGAAGGTTTGTCTTTAAAAATCCATTTTTTCCATCTTTCATCTGCATATTGCATTCTGACGTGGAAATGGTAATTAGAATTCTTCGGTGTTAACCATAATTGTTCATAAAAACCTTCTTTCCTTCAAGGACTGATGCTTTTATTTGGCCATTTTTCTTTGGGCCGTATTTCTTTGGGTTCCTGGACCCAACTTCACTGGGAGGGGAGTGGTTCCCCACACCACCGAGCAATTCCGTGGACATTAACTGGGTGTCCTGCAGTATCATTCTGATACCTGTATACCCACAGGAGGTGGGTTGGGTTGATTAATTTGCTGCAGTGGCTCACAGAACTCTGGAAACCCCGCTTACTAACTAGATTACCCATTTATTGCAAAGAATAGTAAAGGACACGAATCATCAGATGCGGAGACGCCGAGGGCGAGGTATGGGGACCCGGCGTGGGGCTTCCATGCCTCCACCCATGCCACTCTCCCGCTGCTCCCTGTGCTTACCAACCCAGAAGCTCTCCAGACTCCATCCTCTGGATTGTTACAGGCACTTCATTACGTAGGCCTGATAGATTGTCATTTGCCATTCTCTTTCTTGCCCCTCTCCCCTCCCTGGAGGTTGTGGGGTGGGACTGAAAGTTCCAATCCTAATGACTTGGTTGGCTCCGTTGGCAACCAACCAGTAACATAACATTAAAATAATATGGAGACACCCTTAAGCTCTTAGCACTTAAGAAATTCCAAGGATTTGGGGAGCAGTGAGTCAAGAACCTTGGAAAAAGACCAAAAATGTATGAGAAATGCGTATTTGGTTATCTGAGTGATCAAATATATATTTCTTATTTCTTATAAATCACAGTATTGCACTATTATAAGGATTTATGTAAAGTGTGAATATTTTAAACATCTCAGAAAGAAAATTTCTTGGCTGTTAAGTTAGGAATAAACTATAGTGGGTTTATTAAATATGAAAACCTGTCAATGTTTAAAAAACGTTACAGAGAACTAAAATGAGGTGCTGATAAGTTCTTATTACTAGTGATCCTGTTAGTCCAGAGAGAATATTTTTAGCTTGCAATAATGCAGATCTAGTTATGGTCTAATATGCTCATTAATTAATATAATTTTATCATCTTTGTGTTCTCATGAAACTCCTGTAGCACTTACCATTTCTGCCCTATGTTAAAGTTATTTATATTTCTTTCTACTGTGTATTCTAATTTTCTAGAGGGCAGCAACTGTTTATTTCTTCTGACATAACACATTACTTATATTAAATAATAATCAGGGGTGCCTGGTTGGCTCAGTCAGTTAAGTGTTTGACTTTGGCTCAGGTCATGATCTCATGGTTCATGGGTTTGAGCCCGGTATCAGGCTCTGTGCTGACAGCTCAGAGCCTGGAGCCTACTTCGGATTCTGTGTCTCCTTCTGTCTCTGCCCCTCTCTCTCTCAAAAATAAACAAACATAAAAAAATTAAATAATCAAAAAATGCTTTTTTTAAAAGCATAAAAACAAATTAGCAAGTAAAAAAGAAAATGAAAAAGTCTTTAATTTTATAGAAGACAGTTGATAAAATCTTAAACATACTGAATTCTGCATATTCCCCTTTTATAGAGGACGAAATTAGCTGCAATTTCTTGCTTGATGATGTGATGATCATGTAACATCTGTTCTGGCTGATGGTCTTGAAATTTTGTAGCCATGATACCTGTGTCTCCATTGAAGAAATGTGCTTAGTCAGCATGATGAACTTGGTCTGAGTTTATCCTCAAATGGTGTAAAAAATATTTTTTAAAAATTGGAAGATCTGGAATTAATACATTTGATAGTGTAGAAAAGTGCTTTGTAAATTACCATAGTTATCCGTAGTTAGGAGTCCCTGAGTGACTCAGTTGGCTAAGTGGCCTACTCTTGATTTCATGGCTCAGGTCATGATCACATGTTTCCTGAGTTTGAGCCCTGCATCAGGCTCTGTGCTCATTGTGCTGAGCCCCGATTCAGATCCTCGGTCTCCCTCTTTCTGGCTCTCTCCTGCTCACACTCTCTCTCTCTCTCTCAAAAATAAACATTTAAAAAATAAACATTAGAAAAACATTGTTAATAATAGTTACACAGCTAGAGGGTCATAAAGGGGTTTTCTAGCTGGTACCTATTTTGGCATTGATGCTGAACCCATGTTTATATTCAGAATCACTTTAAAATATTTTATGAGACAGTCACTGGCCTAACATAAGTTGATTGTGCTGAAGAAACATTTTAAGATGCTGATTTCATTGACTTGATTATCTTTTATGTTTCCAGTTGTATAGGCAGGGGTATAATAAATTTATTGGCTGGCAAGATTGATTTCCTTATCTGTATAAAACATTAAAGAATTTGTGGTGCATGCCAGTTTGGAGTGGTTAATTGTTGTGATTATGGTAATTTCCAAAGGTGTTTACTGTTGTAAATGTTTCATTATGTATTTTTCTTTACCCTTTTTATTTCCAGACAAACCATTTGTTGAGGTTAAAACACCAATGAAATTGCCTGTAAAATGTGTTTATATGTGTGTGTGTATATGTGTGTGTACACATACATATACACACACACAGTTGATCTTTAAATATAGCTCAGGGGTTGAGGTGCCCACCCCCCTATCAACTAAAACTCCATGTAGAACTTTTGACTACCCTAAAACTTAACTACTAATAGCCTACGGTTGACTAGAAGCGTTAGTGATAACATAAACAGTCAAATAACACATATATTATATGTTATATGTATAAAAACTGTATTTTTACAACAGAGTAAGCTACAGAAAAAATGTTATTTAAATTATTATTTTTTATACTTATTTTGATAGAGAGAGAGAGAGAGAGAGAGCACAGGGGAGGGGCAGAGAGAAAGGGAGAGAGAATCGCAAGTAAGCTCCATGTTGTCAGCACAGAGCCCCATGTGGGGCCCCAACTCACAAACCTTGAGATCATGACCTGAAACCGAGAGCTGGATGCTTAACCGGCTGAGCCACCCCAGTGCCCCTACAGAAAAAATGTTATTGAGAAAATCATCAGGGAGGGCAGATACATTTACAATACTGTACTTTATTTATTGAAAAAATTCCATGTGTAAGTGGAACCATGCAGTTCAAACCCATGTTTTTTGAAGGTCAGCTATATATACTTATTTATTTTAGTAAACTCTTTATTTTGGAATAACTTTGGATTTATAGAAAGCTTGCAAAGATGTGAATATGTACTTTAAAGTGCCCTGAGTGGTAGTTCCTTAATAAATATTTTTCTTTTTTTTTTTTAAGTTTATTTATTTATCTTTGAGAGAGAGAGAGAGAGAGTGCATACATGCACACAGTGGGGTGGGGGGGTGGGGGGTGCTGCAGAGAGAGAATTGCTAGCAAGGTCAGTGCTGTGAAGCCAGAACCCTGTGCTGGGCTCAATCTCACAAACCTTGGGCTCTTGACCTGAGCTGAAACAAGAGTTGGATACTTAACTGACTGAGCCACCCAGGTGCCCCCTTAATTAGTATTTCTGTTCAAAGTTTAATATTTTTAATTTTTTTAATGTTTGTGTGTGTGTGTGTGTGTGTGAGAGAGAGAGAGAGAGAGAGAGATAGAGAGAGAAAGAGAGGTTGCGTGCTCCAGTGGGGGAGGGGCAGAGAAAGAGGGGGAGACAGAATCTGAAGCAGGCTCCAGGCTCAGAGGTATCAGCACCGAGCCTGATGTGGGGCTTGAACTCACAAACCGTGAGGAAATGACCTGAGCCAAAGTCAGATGCTAACCAACTGAGCCACCCAGGTGTCCCAAAAGCTTACTATTTTAAATAAAAATGCCCTTGTATCAGATTTTTGTCCAATAGAAAAGTATTTTTGTTTTAAAGTATATTATGCTTACATGAAAGGAGGTTGGTTTAGTCTTTTTTTTTTTTTTTTTCCCCTAATGTTTATTTATTTTTGAGAGACAGAGACAGACAGAGCACGAGCAGGGGAGGCAGAGGGAGACACAGAATCAAAGGCTCCCGGCTCTGAGCTGTCAGCACAGAGCCCGATGTGGGGCTCGAACGCATGAGCTGTGAGATCATGACCTGAGCCGAAATCAGATGCTCAACTGACTGAGCCACCCAGGCACCCCGGTTTAGTCTTAAATGCCACTTTTCCTCTGCTGTAAAATGACTATCACTTACATGGAGAGCTGTGAAACATAAATGTGTTGTATGTGTGATTTATGTTCTACATTTATGAGCATGAATAAGCTTTATTGAAGCAGGACCATGGAGATCATTTAATTATAGATAGAATCAGAAATCTGCCTGGCCAAATGTTCACAGTTTTTTATTTTTATAAAATCAAGTAGTTTAAAATTGCATATGCCAAGATTTTATTTCCCTTTCCTTGCTTCTATTGTAGTTCTGTAGTGACCTGAGAGAGGAGCCTGTAAGGACACAGGGATACCACGTTTTATTGAATGTAAGATCCTTCCAGTCTGTAAGACATACCATTATTTTTGTCTCATGTCGCATTCTCTTACATGTCACTAAGAAACCATAGCCTTTTATATGATGCGGTGCTAAGATGCCACTGATGTACAAGATACGTTGTGATTTCAGTGATGTCAAAATGAAGAAAAATGTGAGTTTTAGATCTATGCAAAACACACACCACTATGCCAACACAATTATTTTATTTGGGGTTTATCTCAGGACCTCTAGCTTTGATAGAAGTCAGTGTGAGAATCGTTTATTGTGTGGCTTGCTTTTATGCTCAGATCCTGTTGGAGGCATGTGCTAATGTGTCTCTCATTCTAAGAAGATATGAAACTTTTCATTGGAGTGTTCTGCCTGTAAACAAGTTTGCGTGCTTTTCAGGGGCTGAAAATCAAAAGCCACGTTCTGCTCCGTGTCATTGGAGGCCTTGTGCCCTGTGGCCTCCAATAGTCATTTCTTCATGTTCCTTTTCTTCTGAAATTTCGATTCTTCTCTTTCCTGACTATTTACTCTTCTAGGTTGTAACCTAAAAAAACAAAAAAACAAACAACTTTTCTCAAAAACCAAACAAAAAAACCCCACCCAACCACAAAACAAAACACAACTTTTCTCAGCCCTGATTCTTCCCCAAACTATCACCTTTCTTTCTTCTCCCAGATTGTCACCCCTTTCTTTCCCAGCATTGCCCAAGTCACAGCTCTTTGCTCATACCAATTATTTATTAATCAGTTCTCTGCATAAGATTGATGTCTCTGCTGTTTCGCTGAAACTGTAGGTCTCAGGTCCCTAGTAGCCTTCTGATTTTCTCAAGCTGGCAACCTCCTTTTATGCATTTGTTAAAACTCCTCTTTCCAGCTCTCTTACACTTAGCTCTCCTCAGCTCTCTCCTTGGCTTGCTGGCTGCAGTTTTCGTCTCTGTGCCAATTTAATAATCCCATGGTACCAAATTTTCTTCCTATTTCATCCACTGTATTATTACAAGAATACTGAAACATGAGAAAAAAATGCTCCATAACTCTATCACTCTAGTGTATTATTAATTATTTCCACATTTGGAATATTTCCCTCTTTGGCTTTACCTCGTTGTAGTCTTGGTGGGCATATTGTTTTATTGTCTACCGTCACATGATATCAGCGATCTTCCCGGGGCCCACATGGTCTTCCTTATTGTTATATTGTAGTATAATTAATTAGAGATTACAATGTTGATGCACTATAATTTTCTATATAGGGTTTCTGGTATTGGGACAATCAACTCGTCTCCAGATTCTTTATGTGTGGTTTAAAAGACACTGTCGCAGAGTGTATATTCATTCATGTAACTTGTTGCTTCTGTTGTATTATTGACATAAGATCCATTTCTAGGAGTGCCATTGGTGACCAGGGTTATGAGCATTTCACTAAAGACGACCTATTCTTAAAGATTGTATCCCAATTCATAAGGCTGCACACAGGCTCACTCGTATCAAGTATATAAGAATTACTTTCCGGGGTGCCTGGGTGGCTCAGTTGGTTAAGCTCTCTGCTGTCAGGGCAGAGCCCGCTTGGGATCCTCTGTCTCCCAGTCTCCCTGCCCCCACTGCTCGCACTCTGTCTCTCTTTCTCTTTCAAACATAAATAAACATTAAAAAAAGTTTTTTTAAAAAGATTATTTTCCTCATATAGGGAAGGAAATCTTTTCCCCTCTTCCATTCTAGGTCCTCTGGCTTATGTAACAATTTACTTACAAGACAGATGAACAGGAAGAAAACCAAATTTAATCTCGTATGTACGGAAGCCCCAAAGATACGAGAAGCCCCTCAGCAGTCAGTTGAGGCTTGTAGCCCATTCTTAAAAAACTTTTTATGTTTATTTATTTTTGAGACAGAGAGAGACAGAGCATGAACAGGGGAGGGGCAGAGAGAGAGAGGGAGGCACAGAATCGGAAGCAGGCTCCAGGCTCCGAGCTGTCAGCACGGAGCCCGACACGGGGCTCAAACCCATGAACTGTGAGATCATGACCTGAGCTGAAGTCAGACGCTTAACTGACTGAGCTACCCAGGTGCCCCTACTTGTAGCCCATTCTTATGAGTTAAGAAGGGGACGAGGGATCTGGTCCCTAAGGGAGGGAAGACCAGAAGAGCAGATCTCTGGTGAGCAAATGTTTGCCCGGTATGCAGATAAAACTTTTTGATATAAAAAGTTATCTTTGATATTAGTTGTCTTCCTGGTACCGGCCCTTTATCTCAATTCTTTTAGGAGGTTAAGGGAGATGTAAAAGTAAAACAGAACAAGATAAAACCCGTCTTCCTGAGTCTATGGGCCTTGATTGCCTTCAGCTCAAAATAATCCACAGTCTTAGAGCCAAAGTGGATTCTGCTCCTCTTCAGTCTCACTTTGAAACTTCCCTAAGAGGTTTCACGTTCAGAAGTTGAGTTGGTAGACTGCTTCATCTCACTGGACCAGTCTGTTAGTCCTGATGGTAGGTCAGTTCAGTTAAACTCATTTCAGGCAGGAAATCAGGTATTGAGTAAGAAGCATTTTGTGGAAACAAAAGAAAAGCCATGGTTAATGATGGGAGGGGACTGTAATCCCAGTTTCTGAGTTCTGAGAGTAGCCAGTTGAGATTTCTAGATGTCAGGTTTGAAGCATCTTCAGGTAGAGCAAGGGGAAGCCGGGGCAGTTTGACACAGGTTTTCCTGGTTTGCAGTTTGAATGTGCCTGGTGATCTGAGTGTCCCAGACAGCAACCAGAAGGGAGATTTTCTGTACACACAGGGTCGTGGTGATTTCTCTGCAGTGTGTCAAGTTGATCCACTTCAGCTTGTGTGGCTTCAGGAAGAGGGCAGTGTTGGTTCTCAGTGATTCCAAGTCAGAGGGGTAGGAGAAAAACTGGAAATACTAGTTTGGAGAGTTGTAGCCAAATATTGGAGGAAACTAGGAAGAATTCATGATCTAGTCCATTGTACAGGTAGAAAACAGAACCTGAAAAACAATGAACAGTGCTAGAAGTTGATACTCACAATGGTATATTACTGAAACATAATTTTTCTCTCTAAATTCACCCCCATATTTATCAACGATAATCACAGTAAATCTAATTTGTTTGCTTTAAGGTTGGCCTGATTATTTACATGAGTGCAGCAAGAATAGGGATTGACTATAGACTTTTAATCGGCTTTGCTGGAACTTTTTATAAGGAATCTCAGATTAGACATGTAAAAGCCTCTCACGGCTAGGAAGCCATGCTAAGGACTTACTATCAAACTTAACCTGTAATACCTTTAGATTTGGGTTAAATCCTTTATTCTTGAAGTCCCCAAAGTATCTTGAGGTTTCTGTGCCTGCCAGGGAGTGACATTCTTTACTCCCCTGGTAAAGCTGCCAAGAACTCTGTAAGCAAGGACCAGGTAGTTTTTACTGGTAGGCTCTATTGGCTTAATAAAGTCAATCTTCGTTCCCTAAGCTGTCTGGTCTGGTCAGGTCATATCTGAGTCACGTGTCTCTTTGAAATATGACATTCTAGTCAAAGTCTTGATGATATAAACAATTTCCAAGTGTAACTTGTTATAAGGAGAACAGATTCTTTTTTTTTTTTTTTGAGTTTATTTATCTTAGCACAAGCTGGAGAGGAGCAAAGAGAGACACACACACACAGTCCGAAGCAGACTCCAGGCTCTGAGCTGTCAGCACAGAATCCGACATGGGGTTCAAACCCAGGAACCATGAGATCATGACCCAAGCTGACGTTGGACATTCAACCGACTGAGCCACCCAGGCACCCTGAGGGGAACAGATTCTTTTGTTTTTTTTTGTAATGTATATTTATTTTTGAGTCAGAGAGAGACAGAGCATGAACAGGGGAGGGGCAGAGAGAGAGGGAGACACAGAATCCGAAGCAGGCTTCAGGCTCCGAGCTGTCAGCACAGAGCCCAACTCAGGGCTCGAACTCACGGACCGTGAGATTATGACCTGAGCTGAAGTTGGATGCTTAACCGACTGAGCCACCCACACACCCCAAGAACAGATTCTTATTGAGCTTATGCAAATAGCTATATTGCCATGAAGATAAGAATACTCACTAAAAGGTTTTGAATTCTGGAGGCATCATGTTAGAAAAAAATAAGTGTTTTTATCTTTGTTCACAAAGGTATGTTTTACCAAATTGCTGATAGCATCAGAGAAGAGGTTTCCTTAAATCTGGAAAAACAAAACATGAGAGGTTGAACAGTGTTTCAAACAACAAGTAATAAAATTAGAACCATCCTCACCTGTTCATTCAGTCCCATGGAATTCATTCTTGTTGATCTTGATCTTTTGTTAGCAGTTTTAGGAAGCCATCATTTTCCCCACTGGAGTTCCATAAATTCTTACCCAGTTCACTAGTGTGATCTTCATGTGATCAGAAACCTGTATTCTAGAGTCCTTGCCAGAATCCTTTCCATGAGTCTCTCTGAAGATGGAATGTATTTACAAAACATCAAACAGTGACTCTGTAAATGACCAAGACTTAAAACGGCCGTGGCTAAAGGTCTGATGAGAGCTCATTATAATGGTATTGACCAGGAAATTTGGTTATTTCTGTGACATACAACATTTTAAAATAATCACTAGAACTATAAATGATTCTTGTACATTATACCAGAACATACGAGATTTTTAGGAATTTCATACAATTTTTAGAACACTTGTATTCATAACCCTTACCTGTACAATATAACCTAAGAAAGTTTATCATCACTTACTTAATTCCTTTTTTTTCTTCTTAAAGAGAACACCCCTTTTGAGATGTTCCAGGGCCCTCTGAAAAATCCTAAAGTTAGTTCAAGGTCACAAAGACTTCCTTTAGGGGCGCCTGGGTGGCTCAGTCGGTTAAGTGTCCCAACTCTCGGTTTAGGCTCAGGTCATGATCTTATGGTTTGTGGGTTGAGTCCCACATCGGACTCTGGGCTGACAGTCTAGAGCCTGCTTGGGATTCTCTCTCTCCCTCTCTCTCTGCCACTCCTCCACTTGTTCTCTCTTTCTCTCTCAAAATAAATAAACTTAAAAAAAAAAGACTTCATTTAGAATATGATCTTGGGTAAGTTTGTCAAAACATCAAAAGCTTTGAACATAAGACTAAATAAGATCACGGATCATTATGAAATAATGCTTAATTATCTATTTAACCGAAGTGACAATAGAAGAATTTAAAGGCAAATACAGAAGGTTACATAATGTATCTCTTTTCATATTCAGAAGATTGGGTTTTCTTAAGTAATTAAAGACCTGATAAAGACAGCGTGAAGCACCATAAATTATTTTGGTAAGACACAAAATCTTTGCTTTCTAAGCAGATTTACCTAAAAGGTAAAGAAATTTTCACCATCTGTTACCAATAGCAGACCAAAAGTTCAAGAAAAGGTTGTCCTTTTAACAAAGACATAACCACATCTGATTTTGTACCAGTGTACTTTTGATATTAAAATTCATTCTTAATTGGGGCGCCTGGGTGGCTCAGTCGGTTTAGCGCCCGACTTTGGCATAGGTCATGATCTCACGGTTCGTGAGTTCAAGCCCCACGTCGGGCTCTGTGCTGATAGCTTGGAGCCTGGAGCCTGTTTCAGATTCTGTGTCTCCCTCTCTCTCAACCTCTCCCCCACTCATGCTCTCTCTCTCTGTCAATAATAAATAAACATTAAAAAAAATTAAAAAATAAAATAAAAATAAAATTCATTCTTAATTAAATCTATTCCATTCTTAGCCCGCTTGACCATATGTAAAACTTCCTTTCCCAAGATTCTTTTTCCATAAACCTTCTACAGCTTTTATTTTTTATCTCCATTCAGATTTTGTGTAGATTTTTTCCTCTTTTTCCTCTGAAAGAACTAGCTTTACTTTAGGACAAAATTTCTTTCTTTTCCCTCAATGAACTGTATCTCCACTCCCCCTCCCCTCCATACCTTTGCTTACCAAAAACACACATCTTACTTTTCTTGCATATGAGATATTTCCCTAATTATTTTTAGGGGCTTTAGTTATATATATTAGGATTTCAAACCCTTAAAAACTTAATTTCTAGTGAAAATAAAGAAGTGAACAAGTGTGGGTTACTGGCAAGTTTATGAGTACATCTTATAATTTCTAGAATTATAAGCTTCCTGATAATAAAGGCTTTCATTATGGCAGAAGACATGCTAACACCCAAATTTATCTTTAGTTTCTCTATAATAAGGCAAAAGTAAGTAAACCTGTGTTCAGTAACCATTGTTCAGTATTTTATCTTACTTGGAAGTAATCTAGAAGTTCAGAGAACTTCTGTCAGTTAACTTAGCAAAACTAACGGTGGACATTACCAAAGATGTGGGAAACTGTTTTTGAGTAGATACACCATAAAACACAATTATTGCTAAAAACTCTTGCCCACTTACATTTGTTTAATTGATTTGTTTTTAACAAGCATATTTAGATTACTTACAAAGATTTTATAAGAGATTAAATGAGTTAGCCATCATCTTTAGTTATTTTTCTTGAGGGCAAATTTTAACAGACATACCGTGAGCTTATTTGGCTTTTAGTAAAGCTAGGTAGAATAGAAGCATTATACTTACTGCTGACATGTCTGTGTTAATTAAACCAACAAACTTAAATTAACTCTTATTTACCAAAAATTATCCTGGATCATGTGAACTTAAAAAAACATTTGGGTTAGTTTCTGTCATATTTCTGAGATTTAGAAATGCTTAATTTGATAAGCACTTGTCTTTGGGCCAGTTAAATAGAGCTCTTTACAAATTAATTCTGGCTATACCATCTGGTGGCAGAAAAATATCACATATGTATAACATACATTCTTAGACATACGTAAACACACAGACTCAAACAGAGATCCTCCTACAGCTTCTGTTCTAAAATTTTAGCTATGAATCAGGTGCAATACAAAACTCACTGTTTGTAAATAATTGTGTCTCTGGCAGAGGAACCAGTTAAGGTCACCCACGTTAAAGTTTTTTACTAATATTTTGTGAAGAAGACTTTTAAGGTTTATGTTTGTCCTTGATAAGTAATCTCACAGAGCCAATGGAATAGATTGGGCAAGGGAGCCTTTATAGCAATTTGTATTTTTTTTAATTTTTATTTATTTTTTTAATGTTTATTTATTTTTGAGACAGAGAGAGACACAGCATGAGCAGGGAAGGGGCAGAGAGAGAGGGAGACACAGAATGTGAATCAGTCTCCAGGCTCTGAGCTGTCGGCACAGAGCCCGATGCGGGGCTCGAACTCATGAACTGTGAAATCATGACCTGAGCCGAAGTAGGATGCTTAACCAACTGAGCCACCCAGGCGCCCCTATAGCAATTTGTATTTTAAAAACCACGCGCCACACACCTTTTCCCCTCCATCTTAGGAGACTGTGGGCTGTGTTTTAGTTATCTGCGGGGGTGTTTACATTTTAAAGACATGGTAAGATTTACATCTTCAAGGGACAGAGAAAGAATGTAAGTTTTCGCCCTTTGGGATATATTTGTCTAGAGCAATTACTATTCTAAGTTTTTACTTTTTCTCACGTGCAGGGCAGCTTTGCTTCATTTTTTACAATATCTGCTCACGTCTGAAGGAAACAGGGAAGGATCTGAATGGATTTTGAGTTGCTCTCAGAGTCATGCTTTCGGTTCCTTAAAGATGCAGGTTGCAAATCAAGAATTGTTGATTTTTGAACCCTTTTGCTCTTGCGTTCTGTGAGGTGTCTTCAAAGGATTGGGTGGCTGCTTCTAATAATGTTTAGAGATTGACTGGCCTAGCTGAGCAGGTTATTTTGAATTTGTTTCTTTTTAAACTGTGGAGAGAATGTCCTACTACGGTGGAAATGAAAAGATTTCTGTGTCCTGGAACTTCAGGGTTTAGTGAAGTATGCCTTTCAAAAGTCTATTTTAAAGTGTTCAGCAAAGGCCTTCAGATGCTCTCCTTTCTGTGTGCACAACTTAACCTTAGACCAGTTCACCTTAGAGAGAAAAGCCTCTACTAATGCTTCTGTTAGCCCCTGAATATCAGCCCCAGCTGAGACATTTGCAGGAGGCCTGGGGGAATTTCAGGCCATCTGTTTTTTTGTGAGGGTTTTTTGTCCCCCACGGGGCCCTGGCTTGTCTGATAACTATAGCATATTCATGGGTGGGAAGAATACTTCTTAGCAGCTAAACAAGGTCCTTGTGAGTGGAGCTGTGAGTGGCCATTCACCTTAATTTCCCTTTAAGTTCGATAGGATCTTCTGAGAGTGGAGCTAGATAGGCTTTATGACTCAGAAGATGTTGCTGTGTGTGGGGCATGAATTCTTTGGGTTGGGGGAGCCTAGGATAGATCCCCAAGGGACATTACCTAGGAAGGCCTGAAACCTGTAGAACTTAATTATAGAGCCCAGCAAAGCAAGCCTCACTGTAGTCTGGGTGCTTCCCTAAATTCACTTCCTGGCTTCCATCGTTCCCCTGAGTAACCTGTATACTCTGGGCCTAGAGATTAGGCTGGCGTGCTCTTTGTAAATCTTGCAGGGGAAGAGAAGCCAAAACCGGCAACCAGGTATTCAAGGGATTTTTCTGAGGAGGGTGGAGGGGTTTTGGAGCTAAGGGAATTTGCTGAGGAGATGGGGCTGGATTTTAAGAAAGGATTTATGTTGGATGTTGTGAATGTTAGTTTTCGTTCTGATTCTCATTTCTGTTCTTTCATCTAATTAAGGCAGACTCTGAAGTTAGCCATTGTATTCCTGTGTGTTCTCTTTTTAATTGTGTCTTTCCGTAGGTACCCGTAAGACAATTGTTGAGGATGAAAGTGCTCTAATTTTTTTTTTTTTTCCTATCAAGTATAGCCAGTTCAAAGGATCCATCATCTGGCCATTGATGAGTAGGGTCTTACATTCATCTCTGTAGTGACACAAACTAATATGCCTTTTTATGGCTTAACCATGGAAGCAAGAGGTGTCCCAAAAGAGGGTGCAAAAGATGCAGCCCTTGGGGTTCCTGGGGTGGCTTAGTCAGTTCCGGGTCCGACTCTTGATTTCAGCTCAGGTCGTGCTCTCATGGTTCGTGAGATAAAGCCCTACATCGTACTCTGCGCCAGCGTGGCATTTCGGAGCCTATCTGGGATTCTCTCTCTCTCTCTCTCTGCCCCTCCCACGCATGCACAGGTATGCGCACACGGACACACGTGTTCTCTCCCTCTCTTTCAGAATAGATGAACGAACTTAAAAAAAGAGAGAGAGATGCAGCACTTAGCAGAGTTCTTTCCCAGAGTTAGCCTAGGAAAGGGAAGACCTTCTTTTTCCCAGGCAGTAAAAATGGTATAGTGGAAGAAATGAGACATGGGAATCTGTGGCACAGGGTAGGCACTACCAGAATGGGACTTTTCCAGCACTAACAAGACCATGAACGTTGAGAAGGCAAAGGCCCCGTATGGACTAGGACCCCTTATGTCAAACTCCTGAGAGCTGGCATCACCGGACAAAGAGGATGCTGTTTGTGACTTTGTGTCTTGGAATCCCGGTGTGTTTGACTAGCCCCCAGATGCACATCGGTACCTATACCTTCTGGATGGTGGAGACCAGAGAGAACATTCTCACTGGTCACAGAGACAAGCTCTCAGGGCATGGAGCAAAACCTCAGCTGGTTTTTACACAGGGCACTCAGAGCAAGGTTTGTCTAAACAGACCCTAGTCTGATGAGAACTGTGAACTCATCGGTCTGTGAGGCTGCCTTGAACGACAGGCTTACAGGATCTGTGCCTGCATTCTGCCTTAGGGATTTTCTCCTTATGACAAACGGTGCAGAAGACAGAGACAAAAGAAACCAGTGATCATCTTTGAAAGGAAGGGGATCAATAGAAAACAAGAGTACTCATAAAAAGTCATTACTGGAGTTGCTATACCAAGGAACTAATTCACACAGAATTAGTATTTTCTCCTGCTGATCTGAATTTAGAAAAAGAAAAAGACTCCTACTACTCTCAGTTCCACATGACCCTGCAGGTAGAGACCCAGGAGACGAGTGTGTGTGATAAGCATTCTTACCTTCTGCTGGCTCCTGTCAGAGGTCCCAGGATTCTCAGCTTCAGCAACCCCAGAGTGTGTAAGCCCTAGTGGAGAGCCCCACTTTGGGCGCCAAAACTGCAGGGGAGGAAAATTTTCCCTTCTTTCCTTCTAGGTTCTTTGGCTAGTCTAATAATTAAGTTGACATAAGACAGATGAACAGGAGAAAAACAAATTTAATTTTAGAGCCCTAATATGTGAGGCTCCTTGGCAGTCAGGGAATTGGGACTTATATTACCATTCTTCGGGGCTAAGGAGAAGGGAACAGGGGTCTAGAGTCCCCAGCTAGGGAAAACAGATTCCAGGAAGATGAGAAGAGCAAATGTTTGCCGGGCCATGCAGGTAAGTCTTCCTGATATAAAATGTTATGTTTGCTATTGGCTCCTTTCCTAGTACAGACCCTCTATTAAATTCTTTCAGGTAGTTAAGGGGAAGGGGGGAAAACAACCAACTCTCCCTGAGTCTGTAGGCTTTGATTCGTTTCAGCTCAAAATAACCCACATGGCAAAATGGCATATTTTGGGGTCACATACTCTGCTCCCCTTCGCTAATTTAATAGTTATAAGTATACAGAAGATTACTTAGGTAATTTGATAGTTAGAAAATGATGACTACTTCATTTTTGCTTTAATGCATATTTCTTTATTGTTAATGAGGATGAGCATTTCCACCTGTAAAGTTTAATTTTGAGTTTGTATTTTTTTAAATTTGTATCCATGTTTTATATCTCATTTATCAGTCTTACAAAAGATGTAACAGAGATACCTATCTTAGACTGTAGGATTTCCAAATCGTCATCTTTTTAAACCATATGTGCAGAGACATTCCCGCTAGTCTGGTGGCTTTTGCCAGTGTGATGCTTTAAATTCTTACAAATCTTCTAATGTTAAATGGACTTCTTCTCTCCTTGTTACATAGAAATTTGCAGGAAAACCTAGTAACTTTTTTTCTGTGCTGACTAGTTTCACTGTAGTAGTAGTACAAGTTACTCTCTTACATGTAACAATTCGAGGAAAATTTTGCTGTTGAATTGTGCCAAATATTTTTTTTCTGCCTTTGCTTTTTATTTTGAAATGCTTTTAACAGGTAAGATAAAAGTTAAGTGATTTAGATACGCTGTAGTAACTGGTCGATGAAAAATGGCTTTTGAGAACTTGTTTCTAGTATTTCCACTTTCAATAATTCAGAGACACATCCTTCTGTTTCTACCTTAACCAGTTGGTAAGTAGCCTAGTTTCTCGGGCAGTGTAAGTTGATTTTGATTGATGTTGTTGGTTGGTTTTGCTATTGATTAAATTAGCTTACAGGGACTTTGATCTCTGCAGTGCTAGTGTCTTGACTGAGTGAATTTTTGTTGCTATCTCTGCACCATCCACATACTTAAAGCCTTCTTGAATGTCTTACTTCCTGAACTTACCTTTCACTTACTGTTACCTTTCTTTTACTGTTTTGAATTGTGGGCATTTCCTAGAGTTTTCATCCATAGTCGCTGTCTTCTCTTATACATTCCTTTTTGTGAGCTCAACCCTCTTCCAGTTAACCTATTTCAAACCCACCTTAAGCCACACTTCAAGCCCTGTCTCTGGCGAACAGCCAGAGACCCATATTTTCAACCCCTTTCTTGACTCTTTCTTTCAGCAGGTTTGCAAGCTTAAGTGCCTGGCCAACAATGTCAATGAGTAAAAGCAGGCCTTAGGGTAAGAAACAATATTTTTCTACACTAAGAAAAACAGCAGAGTAAGTGGAGTGATAAATAGCCCTTGACATAGGCCCAGGGTCAGGAAGACAGAATTGGGGACAGTGGGGAGGGGAGATCACAGGCCCCATGCAGGCTGTTTGGCTCTGGCCATTTGGTGCCATGTGGGAATATGGGCCCAAGGTTCCCCGGTCTTCTAGTTTTTGAAGAAAAGTGTAAATGAGGATTTGCTTGTTAAACTGTCTGAAATTTAAAGGATGGGCTGAATTTTTTAAAACACTGCGTTGGCCAAAAAAAACATGTCCGTGGACCAAGTTCAGTATATAGGCTCCTAGTTTATAAGCTCTTTTTGTAAAGGCGCTTTATGAACTCTGTGTTATTATCAAGCACTCCCCTGTCTGTCTCCCATTCTTCCTTTCTGTCTCTGTTCCTCTAACGGGAGAACCATCTACCCAGATATTCAAGTGAGGAACTTCCAAATCGTCATTGACACCTTCTTACCTCATTGCTTCTTTATTTTGGAGAGGGATCTGGGTCAAGGGAAAAGCTTTTTTGTGACTGAAGGCAGATTTGGACTTGTTTATAGGCAGAAGGGAGGAAGCCAACGGAAGAGGATAATGGACAGAACCCAGGATGTCCACTGGGGGTGGATCCAGGGTGTAGAATCTCTTTTTGTGTGTGTCGATGTCCTATTTCCTTGAATTTCTCGAGGAAATTTATCATCTTTGTAGAAACATGTTCTTTGTTTTTTCATTTTAAGTCTTTTTTTCATTGGCATTCTTGAATTTGATCCTTCTTTTCCATGTTGCTGAATGTTCTGGAATGGATAGTGATTATATTGGGGAGTTAAGCTTTTCCTCTACCCTCTTAGGGTCTCTGGCTGGGCCTGAGAATTTTAAGTTGACGTAAGACAGATTGGAAAAGCATAAAAAATTTTTTTAAACATGTACATGGGAGCTTTAGCAGGAAAATGAAGACCCAAAGAACCGTTGGGGCCTAAGTGTTTATATATTAGGTTGAATGAAGAGTAGTGATTGTGGAAAAGACACTAAAATGTATGGGGAGGCTAATGTAAGGTGGTAGGCTTTATTTAAAAAGAATTTGTTCTTACAGATTCCTCTTAGCTTCTACTCTCTGTTTCTGGTACTCAGAATGTTGTTTTTCCTCCGGGAGCAGGAATGGGAGTTTTCATATGGGAGTTTTATCTCCTGTTTTCAGGAAGAAAAGGGGGAGGTCAGCATGGACTTGTTTTTAAGATGTATCTTTAGCTCAAAAAAGTCAGTATACCAAATCAGCATGTTTTGGGGTGTCATGTTTTAAACCCCCTTGATTGTTTATCATAGATTTATATGTAGTAAACGATAGAACCAAAAGGTTGACTTCAGCATTGTCCTACAGTTCTATTTCCCTGGTAGTGCTGTGCTCTGATTTACAGGAGCCATGGCCAGTGGGCAAGCCATATGGGTGAGTTCCCCATAAGATGTGTGAGTTATTTGTCTTCGGAGTGCAGGGAAACTCCATTATAAGTTATTTGGAACATTGTCCGAATTCTCTTGTCCAAAGGATCACTGTGGGTATTCCTCGTGGCTTTAATCTGGGGCTAATACCACCCAATACATTTCTTCTAGAGAAGGGACCCATGCAGGTGTCATGTTCTTTAATTAACTGCCTCAACATCCAAGGTGTATTTCTGCTGACACTTGTTTGTTGGGTTTTCCTAGAGTCTGCTAGGAAAGTATATTTGAAGGTTCATCCCCTTCTTCGTTCTTCGTTCTTCCTCCTCCCCTCTCCCTTCTCCTCCCTCCTCCTCCTCTTCCTTCTTTTTTTTTTTTTTTTTTTAATTTTTTTTTTCAACGTTTATTTATTTTTGGGACAGAGAGAGACAGAGCATGAACGGGGGAGGGGCAGAGAGAGAGGGAGACACAGAATCGGAAACAGGCTCCAGGCTCCGAGCCATCAGCCCAGAGCCTGACGCGGGGCTCGAACTCACGGACCGCGAGATCGTGACCTGGCTGAAGTCGGACGCTTAACCGACTGCGCCACCCAGGCGCCCCCTCCTCTTCCTTCTTTTGTAGAGAGAGTGTGAGTATGAGCAGAGGAGGAGCAGAGGGAGAGGGAGAAAGAGAGAATCTTAAGCAGGCTCCATGACGTGGGGCTGGACCTCACAACCATGAAATCGTGACCTGAGCTGAAATCAAGAGTCAGATGCTCAACCAGCTGAGCTACCCAGGTGCCCTGATCCTCTTACTTCGAAGGGGTCTTTCAGTTCTGTTGAATTTCATTTTCAGTCTGTTTCAGTGTGCTTTCTGTTTCTCAGAACTTGTCACTACTCTGGTCTGCCAGTGCCATCTGTCCTGGGATTTCCTGTATTTCTGTGAATTTATTTGTATTTTTACATTTCTTATAAAATTTGAGATAGGAGGAAAGCCAGAAGGTAAATTTGTGAGTTATTAGCAGTTTTGAACCAGAAATCTTTTCTTTTTATACAGTTTTGCCTCTCTATTTCTGTTCCCCCTCAATCCCGTCTGTGTACCAATCTCAAATGTAGCTTGCCATTTACTTTTGATAAATGCCTATGGCATTGCGAAATGCTAAATGCTAAATTGCTAAAGGTTCTTTGGCTTGGAATGTTTTTGCCCTGTTGTTCTGCCTGGGAAATACTATTAGGGAAACATACAGCCCAGTAGCTCGACTTAGAGCCTATGTTCAAAACTGAGATCCAATAGCACTTAGTAGCCATGTCACCTTACAGAATTGTATCCTTCGTTTCCCCGGCCCTCCTGAGAATTGTGGGTAATAGTCGTATCTGCCGCTTAATGTGGTGAGGAGTTAGATGGGATAGTCGAGGTCAAACACGTGGGACCTAGTAAGTCCTGAAATACTGCTAGCTGAATTTAAAAGGTCAGCTGATGAAGTGCTAACCTTCACAGCTCTGCCGCCCTGTTGCCTTCTCTGTTTTGCCCGCTTCCCTCCCAGCCCCCCTCCGCCTTCCCCAGACCCCAAGTCAGAAGTCCTGTTCCCCTGTTCTTCCCACAGCACTCTGTCATACTGATACTCTGGTGCCCTGCTCACAGTCTGCTTTTATTTCAGGTTGGTCGGGGAGTGTCTCAGTCACTAGGGGTGGTCTTTTGGTAGGCTAGTGATGCCTTCGTTTTCCCAGGTAAACTGAGTTAAATTAAGGTGTTTCTTGCTTTGTGTGACCCAAACCATTGAAACTCATAGTGGGATTCTCATTTTGCCTAGTGTATCAGTCAAGACTCTCTAGAGAAACAGAATCAATAGGAATACACACATACATACATATGTGTGTTTGTGTGTATAAAATATATATTTTTCCCCAGTTCTGTTGAGAAATAATTGACATACATCACTGTATAAGTTTAAGGCCTACAGCACAATGGTTGTGAAATGATTCTGATAACAGGTTAGCTAATGCCCACTTTCTCATAGAGATAACGGTAAAAAGAAAAGAAAAAAATGTTTGCCTTGTGATGAGAATTTTTAGGATTTACTCTCTGAACAACAACCTCCCTACATATCATACAGCAGTATTAGCTGGCTGCTAATCATCATGCTGTCCATTTCATCCCCAGTACTTACGTGTCTTGCCACTGGAAGATTGTACCTTTTGGCCACTTTCCTCCAATTCTCTTTCCCCCTACCGTCTGCCTCTGATAACCACAAGTCTGACCTCTTTTTCTCTGAGTTTGGATTTTGTTTTCTGTTTTGTTTTGTTTTAGATTTCACATATAAGTGAGATCACACGGTATTTGTTTTTGTCGTTCTCTGCCTGACTTATTTTAGTTGGCATAACACCTTCAGGGTCCATCCATGTTGTGGCACATGGTAGGACTTTCTCTCTTTGTATGGCTGAATAATAGTCCGTTGTATATACAGACTGCAGCTTATTTATCCACTCATCCAGAGATGGACGCTTAGGTGTACTGTAGACAAGCGGCTCATGCATTTGTGGGGCTCTGTGTCTGAAATTTGTAAGGCAGGTCTGGAAACTTAGGCAGAAGTTAATGCTGACTGTTCGAGGAATTCCTTCCTCTTTAGGAAACTTCAGTGTTGGGGATGAAAGCCTTCAACAGATTTGATGAGGCCTTCCCACATTATCAGAGGTCATCTCTTTTACTTAAAGTCAACTGATTGTTATAGCTGTTAATCACATCTGCAAAATTCCTTCACAACATCACCTAAATTAGCGTTTGATTAAATGACTGCATACTCTAGTCTAGCCAAGTTACCATATAAAACTGTCACACCTAATGTAGGCTTCACCAGTGTAGAAAGACACTGAGTGATGGGTTAAATACCATGTCAGTAGATTTTTAGGCCACCAATGCTGATGTCATTAAACATCCAATTGTATATTTATGCTTCAAGTTGTTAACAATTCTGTTTTTAGTGACCGTAGAGCATGTATGGTGATGGTGAGGTCTGTGCATGTTTATCCAAATTATCTGAGAAGGCTGTTCTCTCGCATTTTGAGTAGTTATAAATATGACATTTATGATTTGAGCCTGTTTCCTTCACACTTATTTTTAGTGAAAAGATCTGTACATTGGCTGAGTTTCAAAAGAACCTGGTTATTTAGAATTCAGGCCAAATGCACAGTTGTTACTGTAGAGAGGAAAGCAAACATTGCCTTCTGATTATTCTCTGTTCTCTAAAGGAAAGAATGGAGAATTCGTGTAGCAAAATTATGGCTTAATAAATTTAGTGACTGGTAGACTGATAATACTGAGTGCATACCCTTGAGAATGAAAACTAATTGTTTCCCCAGCATACTTCTAGTGTGTGCCATTGTGGTTTGTTTTTTCTGTTAATCGGTATACTTGCTTCTTACATAAGTAAAGATTATTACCTCTGCTTAAAATAGAAATCTCTTCTCTGGGCTGTGGAATTGCTCTTTTTAAAATAATGCTGTTAGAAGGCAAACAGAATGAGTTAGAGGTGAATTGGGTAGAACTGTCACTTGATGTCTCTATGTAACTTACAATCTGTTTTATAGATGTTAGTACAATTCCTACCCATGTAAAATATGGGCTGTAATATTCTGTTCCGAACACTATTTAAAACATTAAATTTTTTTTTTTTTTTTTTTTTTTTTTTTTTTTTTTTTTTTTTCAACATTTATTTATTTTTGGGACAGAGAGAGACAGAGCATGAACGGGGGAGGGGCAGAGAGAGAGGGAGACACAGAATCGGAAACAGGCTCCAGGCTCTGAGCCATCAGCCCAGGGCCCGACGCGGGGCTCGAACTCACGGACCGCGAGATCGTGACCTGGCTGAAGTCGGACGCTTAACCGACTGCGCCACCCAGGCGCCCCTACATTAAATTTTTTTTAATGTTTACTTATTTTTGAGAGAGAGACAGAGTGCAAGTGGGGGAGGGGCAGAGAGAGAGAGAGAGAGAGAGAGAGAGAGAGAGAGGCAGAATCCAAAGCAGGCTCTAGGCTCCAAACTGTCAGCACAGAGCGCGATGCAGGGCTCGAATTCACGATCCGTGAGATCATGACCTGAGCTGCAGTCAGATGCTTAACCGACTGAGCCACCGAGGTGCCCCTGAAATGTTTAAAATCAAGAAGAATATATCATTGGTGCCAAATTGAAATATGTAATTTTTCCACATTGTTAACATCTGTTAGCCGTACCGTGTAAAGAAACTTTTGCTTTGAGGGTGGTTACGAGGGGGGCACCTCACTTGAATCTCCCAGCCAGCTTAGCTTAGCAAATGGTGGGTGACACAGTGTCGATCACTGTTAGAGGTTCAATGCTATAACTGAGTGATTGTGTTAGTACAAATGTCTTGTTTTTAATTTCTTGGTATTGATTTGAAAAGTTGTTTACTTGGGGGTAGAAAGTTATACTGCCATAATATATTTTTTTAAATGAATCAAATTGGGTCTAATTGGGATGAACCAGAGAGAAGGGATCTCATCTGTTTTGGTAGTTGACTAACAGAATAGCTTTTTTTTTCTTTTCTTTAAATATATATATTTTTTCTTTTGAAAAACTATAGTGTGGATGATGCCTTCTCAAGTGTCTTATTTTATTTTGTTTTATTTTATTTTATTTATTAAAAAAATTTTTTTTAATGTTTACTTATTTTTGAGAGAGAGAGAGAGAGACACAGACTGTGAACGGGGCAGGGGTAGAGAGAGAGGGAGACACAGAATCTGAAGCAGGCTACAGGCTCTGAGCTGTAGGCCCAGAGCCCGATGCGGGGCTCGAACTCACAAACCACAAGATCATGACTTGAACTGAAGTCGGACGTTTAACCAATCGATCCACCCAGGTGCCCCTCTCAAGTGTTTTAATAGCACTTTGGGAAATTAAGTATCCTCTTCATTAAGTAATAAAGGAGATCTACAGTTTTTTGTTTTGTTTAATCTAATGTTTGCCATGGGCTCAGTATTGTGTTCAAAGCTGTAGAGAATTATATTATGGTCTCTTGGAGGACTTAATGGTCTATGTCTTGGAAATATCCACAGTACTGAGCATAAAACTATAGGAGGCTTTTAATGACTATTAAGTAGCACTGACCCAGCCTTTAGTGAGCTTGTAATCTAATTCGTTAACATTTTGTATGTGATTCCTTTTTGTAAAAGTATTTAGGGAGGTTTTCCCCTTGAATTTTTCCACATTCATGCATTTAGCCTCAGAGTTCACTGATTTTGCTGCAAACAAAATGACATTTCATTTTCCTGTTGGAATTTGGATTGTTTGCACTTTTCTGTGGTTATGAACGGTTGTATTCATCTCTGGGTGGCAGTTCCCCTGGTGACCTTAAATTTGGGAGTAGAATTATTGGTCGGTAACATATACCCATGCTTGACTGTTTTCCAAAGTGATTGTACCAATGCATGACTCCCATCTGGGAGTTGGAATGTTTGCACTGCCCCACACCTGTGCCACACATTTGACATTGTCTGACTTGTTAAATTTAGTCAAGCTGTGGGTGTGTAAATGTGCTTTTTATTTGTGTTTCCCTAATTACTAGAGAAATTAAGTATTATTTTATGTGTTTAAGAAGCTTTTATATTTTCTTTTATAACTTTCATCCATTTTTCTCTTGGATTGTCTTTCTTAGACATTCATAAAAGATGTATTCTAGATACTGTATTATTTTGTTGGTTATACATCTTCTGATTTGTGGTTTAGCTTTTTTTTATGGTGACTTTTAATGAACAGAAGTTTTTTATTTTAATGTAGAATGAATTTATTTTTATGGCTTTTCTTTTTTATGTTGCTAACCTGTTCTGAAGCCATAAAATATTCTTTTACTGGCTACTAAAAGTTTTATAATCCTGCCTTTTATATGCAAGTCTTCAGTTAAATTACAATTGATTTTTCTATAGATGGTGGAAATCTCTATAGAGATTCAGTTTAATTCCCCCCCCCCACACACACATGAATAAACACATGTGCAAGTACCATTATTAAATAATTCAACCTTTCTCTGTTAATCTACAATTCCTGCTGTGTTGGAATTGATAGTTGGTAGGGCAAGTGCCTCACTATCATCTTCTTCTTATGAAGTATCTTGATTCTTCTCGAGCCTTTGACTTTTCATGTAAACTTGATAATCACCTTGTCTTATTCCTTGAAAAGTTCTACAGATGTAGATAAAATGTGTGAGCGTGTAGGTATGTATGAGTACATATACATGTATATTCGCTAACGCTATCAGTGAGAGTGCCTCAGAGTAGTACCCAATGGCAATGAACACCTCTAGCGCTTGGATTTTGATTTCTAAATATCACTTTCTAATAAAAGGAACCAGGACTCCGTGGTTCTTTCCAGGGTAAGAAAGTAAAAAAATGAGACTGAAACATCTATTTTCAGAAAGCAAGGAAAAGCTCAGAGAATAATGTGAAAATGACCCAGAAGCCATCTTGGAGGGGGTTTGCTCTGGCCAGATCTGGGACAGGTTGCGCTACAAAATAAATCATGGTAGTAATGTATTAAAACAACACTGCAAGCATACTTCTTTTCATTGCATTTCGCTTTATTGCACTTCGCAAGGTAGTGTGTTTTTTTTTATAAATTGAAGATTTGTGACAGTTTTGTGTCCAGCAACTCTTTTGGCTCCATTTTCCAACAGCATGGGCTCACTTAGTATCTCCGTGTCACATTTTGGTAATTCCCACAATATTTCATACTGTTCCATTACTATTATATTTGTTATGGTGATCTGTGACCAGTGATCTTTGTAAGTGTAACCGTTGTAATTGTTTTGGGCCTCATGAATCCTGCCCATGAGATGGTGAACTTAACTGGTGAGGGTCGTGTGTGTTCTGACTGTTACTGACCAGCCCACACCCATCTCTTTCCCTCTCCTCTGGCCTCCCTTCCCTGAGACACAACGGTTTGAAATTAGGCTAATTAATAACCTACAGTGGCCTCTAAGCATTGGAGTGAAAAAAAGAGTCATGTGTCTCTTGCTTCAAATGAAAAGCTAGAAAGATTAAACTTAGGAAGACCTGTGGAAAGCCAAGATAGGCTGAAAACTAGGCACCCTGTGCCGGAAAGCCAAGTTGTGACTGCAAAGGAAAAGTTCTTGAAGGAAATGAAAAGTGCTGCTCCAGTGAACACACGAATGATAAGAAAGTGAAACAGCCTTATTGTTGATATGGAGAAAGTTCTAGTGGTCTGCACAGAAGAAAATCAAACCAGCCACAGCATTCCCTTAAGTCAAAGCCTAATCCAGAGCAAGGCCCTGACCCATCAATTCTGTGAAGGCTGAGAGAGGTGAAGAAGCTGCAGAAGAAAAAAAGATTGAAGCTTCCAGAAATGGGTTCATAAGATTTAAGAAAAGAAACCATCTTAACATAAAAGTGCAAGGTGAGGCAGCAAGTGCTGATGTAGAGGCTGCAGCAAGTTCTCCCAGAGATCCAGCTAAGATGATTAAGGAAGGTGACAACACTTAGCAACACATTTTCCATGTAGACTCAACACCCTTCTATTGGAAGAAGATGCCATCTGGGACTTTCATAGCTAGAGAAGAAAAGTCAGTGCCTGGCCTCAAAGCTTCAAAGGCCAGGCTGACTCTCTTGGTAAGGACTAAGACAACTGGTGACTTTCATTGGAAGCCAGTGCTTGTGGACCATTGTGAAATCCTAGGGCCCTTCAGAATGATGCTAAATTTACTCTGTCCATGTGCTCTAAATGGAACAACAAAGCCTAGATAATAGCATATCTGTTTACCACATGGTTTACAGAGTATTTTAAGCCCACTGATGAAACCTGTTGAGAGAAAAAGTTTCCTTTCAGAATATTACTGCTCATTGAGAGTACAAACCTGGAAATGTACAATCAGGTTAATGTTGGTTCCAGGTCTGCTGACACAACATGCATTCTGCAGTCTATGGGTCGAGGAGTAATTGAGACTTTCAAGTCTTACTATTTAAGAAATACATTTCATAAGGCCATAGTTGCCATAGATAGTGATTCCTCTGATGGATCTGAACAAAGTAAATTGAAAACCTTTTGGAAAGGATTTAACCATTCTAGATAGCATTAAGAATATTCGTGATTCATGGGAAGAGGTCATTATCAGAATATCAACATTAATAGGATGTTGGAAGTGGATTCCAGCCCTCGTGGATGACTTTGAAAGGTTCGAGACTTCAGTGGAAGAAGTCACTGCAGATGTGGTGGAAATAGCAAGAGAATTAGAATTCGAAGTGGAGCCTAAAGGTGGGACTGAATTGCTTAATCTCAGAATAAAACTTCAATGGATGAGGAGTTGCTTCTTATGGATGAGCAAAGGAAGTAGTTTCATGAGATGGAATCTACTTCTGGTGAAGATGCTGTGAAGATTGTTGAAATGACAGCAAAGGATTTAGGATTAAATTTAGTTGATAAAGCAGCAGCTGGGTCTGAGAGCATAACTTGAATTTTTTTTTTAATGTTTATTTTTGAGAGAGAATGTGCACAATCGGGGAAGGGACAGAGAGAGGGGGACAGAGGTTCTGAAGTGGGCTCTGTGCTGACAGCAGTGAGCTGGCTAAAGTTGGATGCTCAACTGACTGAGCCACCCAGGTGCCCCTGAATAACTCCAGTTTTGAAAGATGTTCTGCTGTTGCTAAAATGCTATTAAACAGCACATGTGCTATAGAGAAATTATTCATGAAAGGAAGAGTCTATCAATGCAGCAGACTTCATTGTTGTCTTATTTTAAGAAATTGTCACAGTCCCTCAAGCTTCAGCAGTCACCATCCTGGTCAGTAAGCAGCCATCAACATTGAGGCAAGACCCTGCACTAGCAAAAAGATTACAACTTGCTGAAAGCTGAAATGGTAGTTAGCATTTTTCAATAAAGTATTTTTTAATTAATGTATGTACATTTTTTTTACATATAATGCAATTGCACACTATTTTAATAGACTACAGTGTAGTATAAACGTAACTTTATATGTGCCGGGAAACCAAAAAAATCATTTGACTTGTATTGCAATATTCACTTTATTGTGGTGGTCTGGAACTGAATCTGCAGCCTCTCCAAGGTATGCTTGTATCCATCTATCACCTACAAAATACATACATATATTAGAAAGCATGGTATCTCTGATTTGAGTTCAATACCAGTGTACATCTATCTATATCTATTATCTACTGAAATATATATGAAAACTCATCTCTGATTTGAGTTCAACATCAGAGAGTTCATTCTGGCCTTTCTTCTTCCTTTCTTTGTTTTGTCTCTAGCCTCAGAGTATATAGTCAAGATAGTGGTCTCCAAAGATGCTAGGTTAGTTCTTTTCCTCTGCATTCCTGTAAGTGGTTATGTTGTGCATTTGTAATGCAGTCCATTTGTCACTGATTGTATTTAATTTTGAATTACCCCCACATACTGGTTGATTTTAATTATTTACTTTCTTGATTTTGTGAAACGTTACCATGGTTACAAATGTCAAAACTAGACACAAATGTATATTTGGAGACCTGTCACTCCTTCTCTATTCCTTGTATTACAGATGTTCTGGCTGCCATAGATTTCTTGTACTCCTCGGTGCCTTTGCACACACTGTCTCTCTACCTAGAATGATGCCGTTCTCCTCTTCCTCCCTTGACCATCTTTAATCATTCAAAACCCATTTCAGTTCTTACCTGCTGTGGAAAGACTTCCTTTCCTCACCCTTTCTCCCCACTCCTCCTCCATGATAATTCCTGTGAATCTCTAGCTCCATAGCACTTGTGAATATTGTGTAACTGTTATAACATTTAATTTAAGTTATTGACGCACAGGCTTGTCAGCTTCCTATGTATAAGGCTTGTGAGCTCCTTAAAGATGGGAACATTATCTTCGCATTTCCAGCGTCTAGTGCAGTTTCTCACACTTATCAATTATGCAGTAAATGCAGTACAGTGAATGGGTTTCACTTTTTTTTTTCATTTATTTTTTTTCTTTACTCCTTTGCTCTTTAGTTTCACTCATGATACAAGCCCATACAAAGAGAATGTGAATCCTTATAATGTGCCCATGGTCTTGTTGTCTATGGCAATTATGTATTCTCTCCCTTTCCCAATGTATTTGGGCACAACCCTGGTAAGTTAATGGCTTCCTCTCATCCCTGGGATGTTAAGTATCTAAGTTTTAGACATAGTATAGATGGGTAAGATGAAGTCAAGATACAGAAACTGTTTGAAGTATGCAGACCTAGAAAGTCAAGACTATTTCATCTGTCAGGTTTGCTTCTTCAGTTTCAAAAACTGGAAGAAATTGTACTGGAAACAAATCTATTCAACAGTGTTTTTTTTTTTTTTTTAACGTTTATTTATTTTTGAGACAGAGAGAGACAGAGCATGAACGGGGGAGGGGCAGAGAGGGAGGGAGACACAGAATCGGAAGCAGGCTCCAGGCTCTGAACTGTCAGCCCAGAGCCCGACGCGGGGCTCGAACTCACGGACCGTGAGATCGTGACCTGAGCCGAAGTCGGACGCCTAACCGACTGAGCCACCCAGGCGCCCCTATTCAACAGTGTTTTAAGAGCCCTAGTTAGCTTTTAAAATGTCATTATTGTTGTCCAAAGGGCACCTTCCAAATTGTGTTTCTAAGCTGCTCACATGACTTTTATTCTGTGTATAGATTATTTAGCAGATTATATTAAAATGTGGGGCTTATTTCTACCAATTTCTTCATCCACCATCTGTTACTTTCCTCTCTCCCTCTGGATTGCATTCCCTTCCAGCCACTCCTGTGTGTTCTGTCTCACAGCTCATTCTCCACAGCTCACCTGGGACTCAGAACAAAGGTTTGGTTGCTGGGCAGACATCATACTAGCTGAAGAGGGGCTCTAGGATCATGCGTCTTGAGGGCTCAAGGCTTGCTGTTGCATCAGAGTGGTTCGTGTCCAGGGAACCCAGGCTTTGAGAAAACATCCATTTATACTGTTACGGAAACTGGTCTGGATCACCCGGCAGAAGAACTGAGCGGCACTTGGAGATCTTGGAAGGAGGGAGGTTTATTTTACACGGGTGGGCCCAGAAGAAATCATTCTCCAGAGATCTGAGCCCAGAGCATCAACCGAGGGGACAATTTATAGTCTGTTACTTCCGCATCCCTCAGTAGTAGTAATTTGGCACCTGTGGCGAGCAGGGTAGGAAGGAAATCCCGGAAGGGGAGTCTTCTGACAAGAACTGGATTCCCTTATCAGTCCTGTGGGCCATCTTATAACAGATTTTTCCCTAACAACACTACTGGCCTGTAGTATATACTACTGGCCTTTATTCATTAAATAAATAAATAAATAAAAAGTAAAATATCTTATTTTCAAAAGTAAAATATCTTATTTTACTTAAAAAAAATTTTTTTTTAATGTTTACTTTTGAGAGAGAGAGAGAGAGACAGCACGAGCGGGCGAGGGGCAGAGAGAAAAGGAGCAACAGAATCTGAAGCAGGCTCCAGACTCTGGGCTGTCAGTGCAGAGCCCAACCTGGGGCTTGAACCCACAAACCATGAGATCATGACTTGAGCTGAAGTCAGATGTTTAACTGACAGGCTCCTCAAAATATTTTACTTTTAAAATCACGTATAACACATATTAAGTAAATCTTAAGTGAGCATTTTGATGAATTTTCCCAAATTGAACATGATCATGAAACCACCGCGCAAATCAGGGAATCCAGTATTACCAGCCCACCAAAATTCCCTGTTCTACTCTGATAAGGTTTTGGGGTGATGATGGGTTCAGAGCTGATGGCCAAGAAAGAATTCTTGAGACGTCTTTGGTGCAAAACAAGGCGATTTAATGAAAGCACGGGGACAGTACCTGTGGGTAGAAAGTGCTGCACTGGGGTTGTGAAGAGTGACTGGTGATATACTGGAGTTGGGGGAGGTAAAGTCAAAAGGAAGTTTCTTAAGGGAATTTTCATATGCTAACGAAAACTCACAGGATACTGGACGCCTAGGTGTTGTAGCCTACGTGTTGTCAAGCTAAGGCTGTTTTTCCCTCTATCAAAGCATTAACGTTGCAGCAGTAGGGAGTTCTTGGATTTTAGGCTATTGATAAGGTTGCCCTTTTTTTTTTTTTTTTTTTTTTTTGTAATTGCGCTAAGATATTTGTAAACCGACAGAAACTCTTATCAGTTTAACCGTTAGTTTTCTGTCCTTTCCTTTGTTCTTGGGCAGCCAGGAGTGCCTGAGGAATGTCACATGTATCTCACCTGGGGGTGATGCTCTGCTAGCTTGTGCTTTGCTCCCAGCTTGCCTAATGCTCCCTCATCACACCCCTTTCTGATCTCTTCTTACTCCTCTTCCCACCTCAGAGGTAACTATTATCCTGACTTACATAGGTGTACCTATTTTTGAACTTCATAAAATGTAATCATACACTGTATTCTCTCATGTGTCTGTCTTCTGTCTCAACATTACGTTTGTGAGATTCATCTGTGTTGTTGCATTAGCGATGGTTCATATATATTTATTACTGTATAGTAGGCAAAGTACAGCCTGTGGCTGGTTGCTTGTTTTTGTAAGTAAAGTTTTATTGGAACACCGCCATACCCATTCATTTACCTATTGCCTATCTGTGTAAATGCACTCCAAATGCAAAGTTGAGTAGTTGAAGCAGGGCACCCAGACTGTTGGTCTCAAAAGCCAAAAATATTTACTATGTTGCCCTTGCAGAAAAAGCTGACTGACCTCTGCTGTATAATATTTTGTTGTGTTTCCTTGTGGCTGTTTGTGTGTGGGCCCAGCTTCTCAGTGGCCATCTGCTGGAGGCCACCCTTTGGCCCTAGAGGCTACCTGTGGTTCTCTGCCTTCGGGCTCTCTCCAAACGCAATTCCCAACGTGGTTTTTTGCTTCCTCAAGGCCAAGAGAAGGATCCCTCACTGTCCAGTCTTCTGAGACAGTCTTTTATAGCATAATCATGGGAGTAACATCCCATCAATGTTGCCATATTCTGTTGGTTAGAAGCAAGCTACAGATCACACCTACACTTAGGGATGGAGATTATACAAGGGTATGGATCATTGAAGGGTCAACTTAGGGTATATCCACTTCTTTCTTTCTGTCTGTCTCCTTATCTCCCTTCTCTCTACCCCTATTCCAAGACCAGCCAGAAATTCTGTCCTCCTTTTGTTTCTTTTTTTTTTTTCCTTTTCAGTGTTCTCTGTTTTTATTTAAATTTTTAATATTTTATTTATCTATTTATTTATTCATTTATTTATTTATTTATTTTTGTTTGTTTAGTTTTCTTATTTTTTTAAATTTACATCCATATTACTTAGCTTATAGTGCAATAATTTCAGGAATAGAATTCAGTGATTCATCACCTACATAAAACACCCAGTGCTCATCCCAACAAGTGCCCTCTTCAATGCTCCTTGCCCATTTAGCTTATCCCTCCCACCCACAACCCCTCCAGCAACCCTCAGTTTGTTCTCTGTATTTGTTTAAAAAATTTTTCAATGTTTATTTACTTTTGAGGGACAGCGAAAGACAGAGCATGAGTGGGGGAGGGGCAGAGAGAAAGGGAGGCACAGAATCCGAAGCAGGCTCCAGGTTCTGAGCTGTCAGCAACAGAGCCTGATGCAGGGCTCGAGCTCATGAACCCTAAGATCATGACCTGAACCAAGTTTGGGTGCTTAACCAAATGAGCCACCCAGGCGCCCCTGTTCTCTGTATTTAAGAGTCTCTTTCGTTTTGTCCCCCTCCCTGTTTTTATGTTATTTGTGCTTCCCTTCCCTTATGTTCATCTGTTTTGTATCTTAAATTCCACATGAATGAAGTCATATATTTGTCTTTCTCTGACTAATTTCACTTAGCATAATACCCTCCAGTTCCATCCACGTAGTTGCAAGTGGCAAGATTTCATTCTTTTTGATTGCCGAGTAGTACTCCATTGTATATATATGCCACATCTTCTTTACCCATTCATCCATCGATGGACATTTGGGCTCTTTCCATACTTTGGCTACTGTTGATAGCACTGCTATACACATTGGGGTTCATTCCTATATCCTTTGGACACATGCCTAGTAGTGCAATTGCTGTGTCATAGGATAGTTCTATTTTCAATTTCCTGAGGAGCCTTCATACTGTTTCACAGAGTGGCTGCACCAGTTGGCATTCCCTTGCACCTTTTCTTTTAATGGTGTTTTTATTTCTATGAACCTGAAGGTGATCATAATATGCCACCCCAAAATATGCTACTTTGGCGCAAGGATTATTTTGAGTGAAGGAAACTGAGCAATAGCAGATGCAGGAAGAGTTTTCTGTCGTTCCCCTGACAATGGGGCATAAATTTCCATTTGTCAAGGTGCATCCCGTCTCTGTACCTGGAAGAGGAGAACCCTTCTTACCACTGGAGAAACTTCAGTCTGTATAATCTTACTAAACAGTCCTATCTACCATACATTTCCTGGTCATCTTTCCAGTTTATCATCCTTAGGAGCCCAATCCCCCTTTCCCTGTTTAGTCACTTCTCCACAATTTATTGCCCGTTGTTAAAATGGTATTTAAGCCCCTGAGTCAGACTGCTTCTTTGGGTTTTAACTTTTTTTCTGTGACATCCCCATGCGTGTAGAAATATTAACATAAACCTTTTCTCCTGTTAATTTGTCCTTGTTAGTTTAATTAGCAGGCCTCTAGAAACTGAACATGAGAGGGTAGAGAAAAAAATTCCTCCCTACAAACTAGATGCCAACAACATGGCTGAATCTTACATACCCTGAGGAAGGTGAAATTAGACATGGTATTTGTAGCTATCCTCAGCCCTGTCAGGGCACAGCATCCCGAGGAAACATCACAGCAGAGATCGACTTTTATGTTTTTAAGTTCTTCTTAATTAAGAGTGTGCTTTGCTATATTGTTATTTGTCCTGAATAGAGAAATAGTTCTCATCTTTCATTTTCAAATATTCACAGCCTTTCCAGTGTTGTAGAGTCCCTAGTTGTGTGGGTGTGTTTCTTTAGCGTTCTGTGGTATGCTGAATATTCAAAGTGTTAATAAACACGCAGTATCAAATATTTGAATCCACTTTGTGTATTTTTTCTGAGAACTCTTCCCTCATGTCTCTGAGTTTAGAAATTTAGAAATTAATTGAAGCTGATTTATCTAACTTTAATTTGCAGTGATGTGAGTAGTGTTTTCTAAGGGGTAGACTACATGGTTTTTGAGATCCTTTTAATAATTCCGTTTTTCAGTTTTACAGATAGCAGTCCAAGGCAATATTAGTTGATTAAAATGTATTTAGCTTGTTTGACGATAGATGCAGATGATTTGAACTTGAAAATATTGAGAGATACTCTAATACTACAGATGTTTTCTCTGACTTCTAATTTAAATGCAGCTGCCTACTTGCAAAGGCTGGTTTGTCTCTTTCAGAAAAACGATGAAACTTTTTTTTTTTTTGCAACTATTTTATTTTAGTGAAATTTCTTTTGTACTTAGCTGTTGTTTGCCTGTTTTTGAACTGTTTTCTAACTATTTTATATTTTTCTTTTCAGGTTATTCATTATTAATGCGAATGATGTTTAAATTTCTGCAGCCATGACACAAGAATATAGTAAGTGCTATCCTGTACTTCCTATGACCTACCTGCTTTAAAATGAGTTGACTTTGTGCCTTTAAGTTGGAGCAGTGGAAATACAGAAACGTTTTTTTTTAATCTACTTTTCTCAAAGGGATCAATTCATTTGGTCGTCTGCTTTTTGAGTCTATAGCCATATATATAAATTCCTAACGACAGTGATTAATTTCATCCTCAGACGAACACAGTATTGTTCAGGCTGTTCCCAGTAAATATCAGCAGAGCAGACATTAGGGTTGGATCCGTATCCTGCATCCCATTTATCTCCCGTGTAGGAGCTCCAGGGTAGGCCCCATTAGAGGCAGTCCCATCCCCGCCTTGTCCACGAGTGACTCCTCAGCCAGTGTTGGCTGTCACCTGGAGGGAAGGATGGTTTCAGGAACGGCCCAGTAATCCTGCCCTGGCAGATGAGACTCCTGGGCAGGTCTGCCAGGAACTTCTGGCAGAAGTCGTCTCCTACTTAAAACAGGGCTAGAGGAAGAGCCTGCCGCGCTCTCTCTCTCTCTTCCTCTGGACGTTGTTATGTGCTGGCATGAGATCTGCTGTGGCTGCAGCCTGAGCAAGAAGCCACACAGGGTGGAGGACAGAGAAGCAAGCCCCGAGGCCTCCAGAAGTCCAGGCCTTTGAGCCAGTGCATTTGCTTTTTGTTTAAGCCAGTTTACGTTGGGAGCCAAAACATCCTAAGTGATTCACTTAAGCTCCATTTTATTTTTAGGAATCCATTAGTTTCTCCCTGGGGAATGTGGGAGTAATTGCAAAGCAAGGCAAAATAATGCCATTAAATTAAACTGGCAGGGCGTGCTGGTGTTGACTGGCATCCTCGGGCGGCACCCTCTTCCCTCTCAACAGTTAACAGATAGAGTGATTTAGTATTCAAAGACGGGAGAATAAAATCTATCGCTTTCACTGTCTCTTTTCCCTCCGGAAGGTTTTGCCTTGTAATCAACCCACTTGGGCTGTGAACTCTGAAGAGGGTCTTGGTCTGCCCGCCTGAAACCAGCTCCTTGTGTAGGTGCATACTTGGCGGTGTGGACTTGCTCTGTGTGTCTTACAACCACCTGTGGTCAAATATCTGATTCCTTGTTTGAAAAGTTGATACTGGGGCGCCTGGGTGGCTCAGTCAGTTGGGCGTCCGACTTCAGCTCAGGTCATGATCTCATAGTCTGTGAGTTCGAGCCCCGCGTCGGGCTCTGTGCTGACAGCTCGGAGCCTGGAGCCTGCTTCGGATTCTGTGTCTCCCTCTCTCTCTGACCCTCCCCTGCTCATGCTCTGTCTCTCTCTGTCTGAAAAATAAATAAAAACATTAAAAAAAAAAAAAAAAGTTGATGTGAATATTTCAGGTATAAAAACAATAGCATCAGGAATAATACAACAAATACCCATATGTACTTTCCTACAATACCCTGGAGAAATGGAATATTTGCCAATTCTGTGGTGCAGTTAAACATCCAGGGTAATGCGCCCTAACAGCAGCGCCTTTCTCTACCTCCAAGGAACCACTGTCCTGATTTTATTCTTTCTTTTTCTCATGCATTTTTGTCTGTGCCTTTATCACATTTGTGTAATACAACTTTTTGTATGCTTTTTAACTTCAGGTAAATGTAGATACTGTATGCATTTGTTCTTTAAAATCACAGAGGAGTTGAGAGTAAATTCAGGATCGTGGCAAGAGGCTACAGATTTGTTCTGAGACACTTGTCAAAAGATCTTTTATTACTAGATGTCCTAGTGATCTATAATAAATCAGAGACTTTAGGGGTGCCTGGATGGCTCAGTCGGTTAAGCGTCTGACTCTCGATTTTGGCTCAGGTCATGATCTCACGGTTTGTGAGTTCGAGCCCTGCATGGGGCTCTGCGCTGACAGTGGGGAGCCTGCTTGGGGTTCCCTCTCTCCCTTTCTCTCTGCCCCTCCTCGACTCGCTCGCTCGCTCTCTCAAAATGAACGTTTAAAAAAAAATGTGTTAGACTTTAAATTGTGGAGTTTAATCAACATGTAGACAGCTTTTTATCTTGGTTTCTGTAATTTGGGGTTTGGTTTGCTGGTGAGTTCCTTTTCTTCACCTGCTTCTGCACCCCTGTGCCCCTCTGGCATGTGCGGGGTCAACTGGGTCATGACTGGGCTTTTCAGAGTATATTGGTTGCTTCTTTATTTAAGTAGCTCTAATCATCCCGCGGTCCGAGTGCGTGCTTTTGGCCACCTTAGGTAAATGTGCATTTTCCTGCCATCGTGCCTGCTGAGTTTACTTCTGTGCTTTCTGAACTGTTGGTTCGTTTGTTGTACTGGTGGCAGCAGTTCTGGGAGAGGCACCCACACCTATGAACAGGTTGGGAAGCACGGTATGTACTTTGCAACATAGTACCGCAGTCACTTGTTCTGTCTCGTTCTTTCCTTTGGTGTCCCAACTGGAGTCTTAGAGATCATTTTGTAGCATGCTTGTCTGAAATACATCTTCGGTCATTTAACTTCTGCAGTCAAATAACTCTTTCTTTTGCTCTTGGAGAATTCATATTACCCCTTATTCTTGTTTGGAATGTGGCCTCCACAGAACTGAATAGTCACTTCCATTCAGAGATCATTAATCCTTTCAATTTGAGGGCATAATTACTGATAAAGTGTCAGAGGAAGATTTATGACCATCAGAAGAGAATTTCTCCCCCCTCCTCCACCCCAGGACGTTATTTTTGTTTAAATGTTTAACACGTGGGGGGAAAAAAAGTAAGCTCAAAAGATATTTTCTCCTTAATTCATGTATGTTGTATACATGTTACAGAAAGGAAAACAGTAACATCTTTCGGAGGTTTGTGTGCTAGGTGCGTGCGTTTTTCTGTTGTCAAAAGAATGGGTCCTTCTTTTAATTTTATTTAAATGTAACTATCTATAGCTTTTTTTTTCCTTCCAGTGTGGGCCCAGGATCTTAAATTAAAATGTTGCCAATGTGAGAAGATTATAGCCATCAATGGAAACACCCAATCAATGAGGGCCCTTGTAAAAAGAGCTACTCTTCTACTGGAAGACCAGATTTCAAGATAGTGCGCCATATTGTATGTTATGCCAAATATAAACACAATAAATGTGAGATATTTAAAATATAATCTTATAGTATGTTTTTTAAAATATTTATTTAGTTTTGAGAGAGAGAGAGAGAGCAGGGAAGGGGGCAGAGAGAGAGAGAGGGAGACAGAGAATCCCAAGCAGGCTCTGCACTGTTGGTGCAGTGCCCAATGTAGGGCTTGAACCCCGGGAACCCTGAGATCATGCCCTGAGTCGAAACCAGGAGTCTAATGCTTTAATTGGCTGAGCCACCCAGGTGCCCCCGATAGTGTTTTATATGCATTTTCTTATTTTAAGAATTTAGTGTTACAGTGCTTTTTAAGGGAAGAACACTGTTGAAATTTTTCTTTGAGAAATCAGTACTGTGAACTGATGTTTTTGGTCGTGTGTGTGTGTGTGTGTGTGTGTGTGTGTATGTAATGACATCTTATTTGTTTTTTTTATATAAAGGGATTTGTAGACTTGGCTTGATTTTATACCTCAAAATGAAATGGTGCCTTTGTGGGGGATGGTCCACGGGGCTGAGAGAACTGCTAGACAGTGAGTCAGACGTGTAATTGGGTCTTGCTCTCTCCGCACCCTTGTTGACTTGAAAGCACTGGCCATAGACCATTTAGTCTGGGAAAGCAATACATGAATCATCTAAATTGGCACAAATTATTTGGAATGCTACTAAATGTTTTCTGCTCTTTATTCTGATTGAGGGAATGAGAAAGGGAGACTTGTTCTTTGAGTTTGAAAGTCCTCTAGAGGATACATATACATTTATGGAAGCAGATTTCTTTCCTAGATAGAATGGAAGGCAGTTGAATATTTGACATTTGTATGACAGTTTCAGTTTTGTGGGTTTGTTTTAGAATATTCCTCCAAGCTCTATATATCCTTACCTTTATGAAGAAGGTGGTGAACTGTTGCCTGTTAGGAAGGGGAATCCGGGGGTGCTGTCTTGCTGTCTGAAGCCTCAGCTTAACCTCCACAGCACAACTGGGGTAAGGGGAGAATCCTGCAAGTTTATGTTGTGTTTATTTTGTTTCCTCCTAACTTGTCCCACTCATCAGTATCTCGCATATTTAGGATGGAATTTTGTTCTCCTTTTCTTCCCTTTCTCAAAATGAAGGGTCAGTAGACTTGTTGAGACCTATTAGGCATCTGGCAATGGAAGTGGGTGAAAACCATTTTTTTATCTTCACTAGATAATAAGTGTACTTTGTTTCAGTGTATTTTATAGCAAAAACTTTAAAATAATCATATTCGTTTTAAAGTAGAGGACATTTATGAGTCATTTAGGTTAAAGATAAAATGAAGACTTTCTTTATATAGAAGGTAAGCCTTTAATTAGTTCTTTTTGTCGTTGGGGGTGGGAGTTTCTCTGACGATACATTAGGGGTCTTGCCCAGCACTTTCTGTCTTACGTATCTGCTCTGAAGAGAAAAAGAAGCAGATTTTTCTAATCTATAGCAAAAAGACAAGATTTTTGACTTGTAATGTGCGTTGACTTTGATACATGGATAAATCTTCATTTTTGTTTTGGAATATATGTGAGTGGGCATCTCATAAGAATGCATCTTTTGACAGGAAGTAGAAGAAAGCCATAGCTCACCATGTAATTTTGTATTTTGCAGGCGTAACTACTGTTTTGTGTCTGTGGCCAGTGTGTACAAGCATGTGAGTCAGATTGTTTTTGTTCATCTAGGGCATTGCTCTCTGTTAGACATTGCCACATTCATTTTGGGGTTGTTGAAAATCAGGTGTTCAAATTATAAAATTATTGTCAGCACTTCTACTGAATTAAGTTGATAGATTTTAGAATGAGTTTCCAAGAAACTGGTAAAGTATTTCATGAATCCCCTTGACAAAATTATGTATTATGTGGTTAGTGCAGCTTTTTCCCCTAATACAAATCACAGAAACCTTTGTATAGCGATTTAGGTTATGTTTATGAAGAGTGCCCCTTCTAAGAACTGTGATTCTGTTTGTCGCAGGGACTTGTTTATGACCCAATTAACCTTTCACGTCATCTCTTTTTACAATTAGGAGCCAAGAGACCATGCCTCAGTACCAAATACAAATCAGCCAACCCTATTGCCTTTGGTTTGCATATTGTATAAATAATTGGGTCATTAGCCAATACCTAAACAGAGGGGCATGAAAAGTATATCTCTGGTGGGAATTTAACATCACTTGATGGCTTCTAGATTACTTTGTGTAAATTATTTCTTCCATGGCAGTCAGTACCTCTTGTTTAATGGGTGTAGTGATTTGTAAGACCTCAGTCAGGAATTCCAAAGTTCTTAATGAGTGTAAAACTGCCTAAAGGAGTTGTATGTTTGATTCTGTCCTATCTCCCTCAGGAGCAAATGCCTTCTAACTTGGTGCAAACGAAATCTCAGTTTTCTGAGTGAATGCTAATCCCTGATGAAAACTTCCCATCTCTCTCTATCTCTCTCTCTTTTTTTTCTTCTCAGATCAATTAAATAGAATTAGTCTGCTCTGTGGGTTAGGGGCCCCTTCTCTAATCTGGAGAGCTCTGCTAACCCGTGTGGAAAGGTAGACCAGCTGTTTCTATTTCTGTCTGGATATTTGACCCCATCCCTAAAATTTGATAATGTGCCCACTGTACTTCATGAAGGCCTCAGGTAAAGAGGGAGTTGCCAGAAGGTAGCCACACTCTGCAAATGAATGGAGCTTATTGCTTGTAAAGATGTAGGCCAGGGCCCAGCATTAATTGCTGCTATAATTTGATTCTTTCATTGTATTTTGATGATGTTTTGGAATAACATCCTTTCAGTTGTATTTGTCCAAATCATCAAAAAATCTTTCTTCCTTTCTTCCTTCCTTCCTCTCTTTCTTTCTTTCTTTCTTTCTTTCTTTCTTTCTTTCTTTCTTTCTTTCTTTCTTCCCCCCCCCTCTCTCTCTCTCTCCTATGTATTTAAGTCATCTCTACGCCCAGGGTGGGGCTTGAACTCATGACCCTGAGATCAAGAGTCACATGCTCCTCCGACTGAGCCAGCCTGGCGCCCCAAGAAAATCTCTTTTAATTCTGTCTCCCAGCACATTAAAAAAAAAAAAAATACTGTTAAGACTCTTAAATATAGAGCACAAACCGAGGGTCTCTGGAGGGGTTGTGGGTGGGAGGATGGGCTAAATGGGCAAGGGGCATTAAGGAGGACATCCCGTTGGGATGAGCACTGTGTTATATGTAGGGCATGAATCACTGGAATCTACTCCTGAAATCATTATTGTACTATATGTTAACTGGGATGTAAATTAAAAAAAAAGAATACCTTTCATAAAAATAATACATACTTGCGAAAATGTAAAAAACAGATAAACATAAAGATGAAAATGAGAACCATCTAGAATTTTACTATCTAGAAGTAGCTGTTATTGACATTGGTGAATAATGTGTTCTCCTAGAACACAGAGTACACCATTAAAGCGGGGATAAAACCCTTATTGATGAAGGACTGATGGAAGGTTGTGGCACGCAGACACTCTTGCATACCTATATATGGTATGTGTCAAATCTATTGTCATCTAAACTGCAGCAAGTATTTATTTCTACAGGTTGTCACCGTTTCGTCATAGGATACGGAGACAGCATCTTTAAAGAGAAGCTGGAACAGCCCTACTGGTTACCTTTCGTTACCATTGATTTTTAGGGAGAGATTTTCATGAGCAGGGCGTGCTTTTCTCTGTAGGTGGGAGTTTTTGTGTTGTTGTTTTTTTCTAAGTGAAGGAGTATTTGAAATAAGCTGCAAATAAGCTTCTACTCTTTATAGAAAGAGTAGAAGAATGGTATGCTTTTAAAAGAAATATATTCTGCCCCCCTGATGGAAAGGAGAGAAAAGTCGAACAACCAAAGGCTGTGTGTGGTAATGCCTCAAAGATAACTGAATGTCATAGTCTGTCCTGGGCTTTCTTTGTTTCATGTGGCATATCTGTCTCCTGGCACATCCCCGAGTGCTGTGCCTCTTCTCTCTGCCCCCTCCTGTCCCGTGACAGCTTCACACAACTTAGCAGCTCCACATTGCAGAAGTTTGGAGTTCTGCACTGACTCAGACCTTTGATTGTCCCACTTCCTGCTTCAGTTTACGATAACTTGGGTTATTGTCTGGTTTTCAGATCATCGCACCACAAAAACTCCAGCAACAGACATCTCCCTGGATCTGAAAGTATTTGTCCTCTGTGGTGTCGTGATGGTTTCTGAGCATTTGCTTGCTGTCCTCGTTGTCTGAGGCTCAAAATAACTTGGTATGCCACAGCCCTCTCAGCGTCCAATGGGCTGCTTTAAACGTCCTTAACTGAGGCATTCTCCATGAGCAGTGATGCGCTTCAACCAGTTGGCCAGTAACGACCCCCACAGTTTCTTGTCCTGAGGCCACTGTGGTGTAAACAGAGCAAGTGATGAGAGCTTTGTCCTCTAGTCTCTCTTCCAAGTAAAGAGTGTAGGAGTTGTTTGAAAGGAAGTCTGCGTTTTGTGGTATCATTCAGTTTTGGCGTTGTGTCTGTTTAAATTTTAGCCTGGAATTCTTCGGGAGACTCCACCCCTGGAAGAAAGTGAGGATTTTAAAAAGAATGTTAATGCCGAAGCTGCTCATGTTCCTAAGAACATAGGACCTTCGTTGAATATTCTTTGTTACACAGCAGCAGCTTACTGGGTTTCACTTTTGCCATTGTGGTGCCTTCCACTGAGAGACTGGTTGGAATTTAATTAGGCAAATATTGCCAAGTTTTTGATTATTTGATAAGTTTGTGTTACTGGAAAGCACTCAAACTTTGATTTGTTGGTCTCACAATGTGTTTTTAGTTGTAAGCATCAAATTGAGATCTTTGTATTTCAGTGGTTGAAGAGAGCAGATTTTAATTTGTCGCCAAGAGTCATTAATAAGTAATAATTTATTTTGCTACCTGCTTTACCTGTGAAACATTTGGATTTTACACGATGATGTTCAATAGTTCTGAACCTTGTCTTTTTTTTTTAAATTTTTTTTTTTTTCAACGTTTATTTTATTTTTGGGACAGAGAGAGACAGAGCATGAACGGGGGAGGGGCAGAGAGAGGGAGACACAGAATCGGAAACAGGCTCCAGGCTCTGAGCCATCAGCCCAGAGCCTGACGCGGGGCTCGAACTCACGGATCGCGAGATCGTGACCTGGCTGAAGTCGGACGCGTTTAACCGACTGCGCCACCCAGGCGCCCCAGAACCTTGTCTTTTTATCTACAATGTTGGGATAGACAAAGACAGCTTGATGGATTTTTTTGTTTTTAGGCAAGATTACAATTAATCTCTTTTTGGAAGGGATTTAGATAAGTCATTTTCAGTGGGTCTCCCAGTCCTCTTCTCGGTTCCTTACAGAGGGCTGCCTTTTTCCTTCTCCACCTTTCTCCTTTTACTTCTTTCTCCTTTTCCGATGAGATGGGGTTGGGGGAGAGGGTAGCGGTAGACAGGTTTGACTTCTCTAAGTGGAGGGTGAGCAGAAAACTGAGTTCAGGTAAAGAATGAAGTGCTGGACCTGACCTGGGAAAAAAGTTAAAGAGGAAAGAGCCTGGGTGAGAAGTGTGTGGTCTTCAAAAGTAAAACACTAAGGGGAAATTGGGAAATTGCTAACTCTGCCATTACTCTGTCAACTGTTTTTTCCTGTGACTTCAGCTGCACCAGATAGCCACTGTCTCCCGACCAAAGTCTGGGGACCACTTTTGAGCAATAGTTAACTTGTCAATGTTCTCTTCCTCCCCACAGTAGATGCTCAGTTAACAGAAAGTGTGACTGACTTCCTGACTTAACCACAGGAAAAAAGATAGGCTTACTTGTTCCTTAAAATAACCAGCCCAGTTTGCTATCAGATGAGTCCCTCCTTCATTAATTTTGTGAGGAAGATAGGATAATAGGTGGAACACTTAAAAAAAAATTATACACTAGGGTCTCTCTTATTTTCTCAAGGGGAATGAAAAGTATGAGAAGCTATTCAGGTTTCAAGATAAGAGGGCACACTGTTGTCTAGCTCCCGGAGAGGTGATTTCCAACCATTCTTACATTTCATTTCTGTCCCATCAATTGGTTGAATTAAAATTGTATCCTGAAATGTTGTCACATTCTTTGAGATTCATGGAGTCCCCTAGAGGTGGTGTGAAACCACAGCTCAGAATCACTCCTTGGGGATATGATCCCTTGTCCAGAAAGGCAGTTTAATCTCTCAGGTCTGGAGGAATGTGATCCGGATGCTTGAATGTTTCTCTTCTGCCTTTTCTAGTTTGTTACTTCAGATCTCTGTCCTTACCACCACGACTTTAAACTTGATTGTCAAGTTCACTTTCTTCTTAATGGTATAAAATAGAGGCAGAGCCATGGTACTTTTTGGGAAGAATTTGTGTCTGTCTTCTGCTATTTCTGGATACAAAAGGCAAAGTAGACCCATTCTTACAGGTTTCAGTGCTTAAAAAACAGGGACAACAAAGATGAACGAGAAAGGAGGGAAGGAATTGGGGGAGGGAGGAAGGAAGAAAGGGCCGGCAAGAAGGCAAGAGTCTGGTTTCTTTCCTTTTTCTTTTTTTTTCCTTTTGAGAGAGAGAGAGGCGAGGGAGGGGCACAGAGAGAGTTGGAGGGAGAGAGACTCGTAATCAGGCTCTATGCTGTCAGCACCGAGACTGACGTGGGGCTTGGACTCAGGAACCCTGAGATCATGAACAGAGCTGAAACTAACAGTGACACTTGAACGCTTGAGCCAGCCGGGTGCCCCAAGAGTCTGGTTTCTTAAGCAGTTACTGTTTTTCTTTTACAGACCCCCCCACCCCCCCTCTTTTTTTTTTTTTTTTGACATGTTTATTGAATGTAGTGTACCACTCACTGCAGTCATGGGGGTTTCAAATCTGGGAGAACACTGTTATCCATAAAATAGTTTCTTAGTGACTGTTTCTCAGATGTTTTTTAGCACAAGAGAAGACACAGTTATTTCAGATTATTTCAAATTTGTTAGTCGTTTTCCTCCAACGGCACAGGACAACATTGTTTTTCTGTGACCTTTAAAAAGGCCACGGGGTCTGTTAGATGCTGGGATGCTCCCTGCAACCCTGTCTAGATTCGGCCCACATTCCCAAATGAGATAATGGATGCAAAAATGCTCTCTAGTAAACTGTAAAGTATCATAAGTAGAAGTATTACAAATAGTATCACCTGTAGTCTTTACTATTATTCTCTGCTAGAGTGGGTGACTCTCAATACTCTGTTTAGTTCATGACCTCCATCTGAGAACTGACTGCTTTCGACAATCCTGTTTCCAGGGAATAGCTGTTTCTTGATTATGCCATTTTTTATCTGCTTGGACCTTTTGCAGAAGTAAATGATTTGCATATTGAACAAAAGTTGTAGCATATATTGCATTAAAATGCGTTTCTGACATTTCATAATATTTACAAATACAGGGGTCACTGCCCCTCATATGCGGCAATAATGGTGTATTGGCAATGACCCTAAAGTTCCTGGCCACGTGAAAAATACCTTGCTTTTGTAATTACTGTTTCAGAGTCTCAGCCACACTGCTTGTTCAGCAGGAGGACTGCTTCTCTGGCAGATGGGCTTGTAGCCTCTGTTGAGCTTCTATGTAGAATATTGCTGTTTTGATTTAACTCTTCGCCCTCAGGCTTTTTAATTTGTACATATCCATGTGAAAGACTGTTCCGAGAGATGTGCGGCCTGGTCTACAGCAGGTATAACTTGCAAGGAGAATTAGGAGGGGGAGAAAGACATTTCCTTCCTCTCTCTCCCAGAGTGACTGGAAAGCAGAACCATTTTTGTCTGTTTCAAGTCCTCAAGCCCCTATGGGGGAAGAGATGCTGCTCCTGCAGATACGGTCCCAACAAGTGCCTCCTTCAGTGGGACGATGCCATGTCACATTTGCAAGCAGGACTGAGCGTGCTTCTGCACTGGCAGTGGCTGCCTCACCAGAAATGCTTCCTTGGATTTCACAGTAAACCTGTACTGACTCTGCGGGAGCTCTAAAACCCTGTCCTGGAGATTTGACATTCGTGGTAGCTTGCTGATCGTTTACACGGACAAGCCACTTGGACTTATTTCAGAACACTACTTGCTTGCTATCAGAGGCTTGTTCCTCTGAAGGGAGGAGATGGGCTAGTTATTGCACGTATTCTAAGACTGCCTGATTAGAGGGACATTTCTTGCTTACGTTGTATTTTCTTTCCTTTCCAATATACAGACCTTCCTCAACTTCGGATGGGTTCCATCCCAAGAAACCCATCCTAAGTTGAAAAGAGTGTAAGTCAAAAGTGCATTTAATACACCTAGCCTACTGAACATCAGAGCTCAGCCTAGCCTACCTTACGTGTGCTCAGAACACTTGCATTAGCCTCAAGTTGGATGAAATCATCCCACATAAAGCCTGTTAACCAGAAAGTGTTTAATATCTCGTGCAGATTGTTAAACAGTGTATTGAGAGTGAAAAACAATGGCTGTCAGTGTCCTTGTTGCTTACCCTTCGGATCGTGTGGCAGACCAGGAGCTGCGGCTGGCTGTCACTGCCCAGCATCACGAGTGAGGATCTTAACACGCATCACTAGTGGGGAAAAAGATCAAAATTGAAAATTCCAAGTACACTTTCTGTTGCTTCCACACGGTCGTAAAGTCGGAAAATCATTAAGTTGAACCATCATCCTAAGTTGGGGACTATCGAAATCAAATCAAATATATCGAAATCAAATTCTATGAAATGCTGTGATAAAGTGGAGTCCTAGAATTTGCTTTTAGGAATTTTGGATTGTTTAAAGCTCAGTATTGTAGCTAGGCTAGCAAAAAAGTTCTCCTTTATCTTGGAAGTGATGTCTTGGCTGAATAAGAAAAAGAAGGGTAAGTAAGGTTGCGGTGGAAACACTTGGTTTACCTGATGAAAACATTTGAACTCTTATTAGCACAGAAGTCTCCTCCTTCAAAAGAGATGATATTTAAACTTAATTATTTAAGCATTTTAAGTTGTTTGAAATCAGGGCAAAATCAAGAGTACCCAAACCTACAGTGAAAAGAAAGTCCCAAGTTGTAGCTTCCACATCAATCAGACTTATTTACACTGCAAGGAAGAAATTTCCTGTCTCCACCTCTAGTAAGTATATATAATCCTCTACTGCATCTGAGGTGAATGAGCTCTTCTACTGGGCCATTTATTAAATGTTAAGTTCAATCCATTGGTGAGTAAATGAACCTAGAGACCATGGTCCATATTTAGAGTGTTTGGCTAACCTAAGAATTCTCAACATTTGTTAGTCTGTGATCTCTCCACTTTAAGGAAATACAGGCCTAACTGCATAGTTATTTGTTAAAAGTAGCAAAACAAATCACTTACAGGGCAGGAAACAGATGGGTCGTTGCATACTTCTTTCTCTAAAAGATAATCTATGTTGACACCCTGTGTATTTCATTCAAACAAGAGGTCCCAGTCCTTTGCCAGATTCTCTCTTACTGCTTCAGGCGAGCAGGATAGCCACTGGAAGAGCATTCCTCAAGGTTCTCCTTTCCATACCTTTTCTATCGGATGGCACAGAGGGATTCTGTACACCTGGGACCAGCAGTGGTTGCCTGACTCCTGGGGTAGGAGAGACAGAGGAGCCAAAGGCAGCTTCAGGGCTGGCCTCCTTCCCAGCACCCCACCTCCTTCATTTTTCCATTCTCCATGCTTCCCTCCCTGCTCTGTGACATCCTGCTCCTCTCCACAGGTGACCTCTTCACCCCCTCCATCCCATGGTCCGCTTGCCTTTGAGATGTTGATTCTTAGTCGTGTCATTCTGTCTCTCCCTTCTCATCCCTTCTTTGCCTGTGAACAGCCTTCAGCTCTTTCTCTGTCCAGCACAGATCTTCCCACCTGTCTTGGGTCTCTCTCATGCTGTCCTGTCTCCAACATGGGGAAGACCAGCATGGGGGAGGGGAGGGTTACCTCATCACTCTCTTATACCTTTCGCCCTTAAGTTTTTTGTTTTTTATTTTTTGAGATATGATATACATGCAATAAAATGCGTCAATCTTAAGTGTTAAGATTTAGGTTGTTTCTAGTTTGGGCTGCTATGAATAAGGCTGCTGTAAGCAACCTTAGGAAGTCATTTTGTGGACATATATTTTCATTTCTCTTGAAAAAATACCTAGGAGTAGAATTGTTAGATCATAGAGTACATGTATGTGTTTTACTGTATAAGAAATTACCAAACTCTTTTTCCAAAGTGGTTGTGCCATTTTCTACCAGCAATTTATGAGGTTCTAGTTGCTTCACGTTCTTATCAGCATTTGGTGTTGTCAGGTTTCGTTTTGTTTTGTTTTTAATTTTAGCCCTTTCTGGTGGGGTAAGAGTGAAACGGTGTCTCGCTATGATTTTAGTTTGTTTTTTACTGAAGTCTTAATGATTTGGGGTATCTTTATATATCTTTTTCATGTGCTTCTTGGCCATTTATGTATCTTTTTTTTTTTTGTGGCAGAGTATCTTTTCAAGGCTTGATTGTTTTTCCAAATTATTATTGAATAATCTTTTAATTCTTGATATATAAGATTTCAAATATACATTAAAATATATATTCTATATTTAAGATATATATTTAAACACAGACACATACATGGTGCCTCTTGATGAGAAGGTTTTGTTTTAAACTTAGGCTTGGTCAGTGCTTTACTGTATGTTATCTAAGAAATCCCTGCCTGGCGTGCCTGGGTGGCTCAGTCAGTTGAGTGTCTGACTTTGGCTCAGGTCATGATCTGGCGGTTCTAGCCCCACGTCAGGCTCTGTGCTGACAGCTCAGAGCTTGGAGCCTGTTTCGGATTCTGTGTCTCCCTCTCTCTCTGCCTCTCCCCCACTTGCTCTCTCTCTCTCTCAAAAATAAATAAATGTTAAAAAAAACTTTTAAAGAGTAAAATAAAATTCTAAAAAAAAAAAAAAAAAAAAAAAAAAAAAAAGAAAGAAATCCCTGCCTGTCCAGTTTTGGGAATATATTTTCCAATGTTTACTTAAAGGTACTTTATGGTTTCATCTTTTACATTTAGCTTGATAACCTAACTTTAATTTTGTGTGTGTATGTGTGAAATAAGGCAATTATTGAGGTGACTTTTTTTTCTTATGCATGTCTAGTACTATTTATTAAAAGACATTTTTATTAACTGAGCTGGTGTCTTGGTTGAAAATCAGTTGACCGTATATTTATGAGTTCATTCCTGGACTCTCTTCTGTCCCATTGGTCTGTTGTCTGTTCTTATGCCAATTTTATGCTGCTGTCTTGAGTACTAGAGCTTTATAATTTTGAAATCAAATAATGAAGCCTTCCAACTTTGTTCTTATTTTTATAATTGTTTTGACTATTACAGATTGTTTGCATTTTCATGTAAATTTTAGAATCATCTTGCCTTTTTTATCCCCCCATAAAAATACTAGATTTGTAATATCTATACCCAACGTGAGGCTCAAATTCATGACCCTGAGATCAAAAGTCACATGCTGTACCATTTGAGTCAGCTAGGCTCCCCTATAAAGTTTGCTAGATTTTGATTGGGATTTCAATGAAACTAATTTTCGATTTGTGGAGAATAGACATTTGGGTGATGCTCAGTCTTCTCGTCCATAAACCTCTCCACTTAATTTCTCTCCGCAACATTTGGCAGTTTTCAGTAGAGAAGTTTCTCACACCTGTTAGGTGTGTGAGATTTTTTTATGCTTCTGTAAATGATCTTTTAAAATTTCATTTCTTAATTGTTTACTTACTATTTGTATATTGACCTGCAAACCTCCTAAATCACTTGCTAGTTTTAATAGTGTGTGTGTGTGTGTGTGTGTGTGTGTGTGTGTGTGTGTTGTATGGGATTATTGGTTGACATAGATCATGTAGATGTTTAAATAATGATGGTTGTACTTTTTCCTTTCCCATCTTTATACCTTTTTTGAAGATTCATACTATTCACCAAGATTTGTTTTTCTTGGCCTTACTGAACTGGCTTAGAACTTTCAGTATAAGACTAACCAGAAGGGATGAGACTGAAATCTTTGCCTTATTTGTGATTTCAGGAAAAAAGTATTCAGTGTTTCCCTGCTCCGTTTATACCTAATTTTTTTACACAGTGGCTTTTGCTCTTCACTCCTGTAATTCTTTAATCTCCTTACTTCCAAGTATACAGAGCTAAACCAAATGTTCCTGGGCTTTCCTTTGTTTGTGACATTTGTGCTACATTATCCTCATTCTTCTCTTTCTTTTCTGCCTCATCTCCCTGAAAGTTACCTCCTCCTTTTCTTTTTCTTCTTCATTCTCTCACCTCCGTGGAAATACCTTCTTCTCTTTCACTGGCTTTCTTCTTATTATTCATTTCTTCTTCTTTTTAAGTTTATTTATTTTGTGAGAGAGGGACAGAGAGAGAGGGAGAGAGAGAATCCCAAGCAGGCTCCCATCTATCAGCACAGAGCCCGACGTGGGGCTTGATCTCACAAACCGTGAGATCGTGACCTGAGCTGAAATCAGGAGTAGGATACTTAACCAACTGAGCCACACAGGCTCCCCTGTTCATTTACTCTTATAGCACATATTTATGGACCAGGCGCTCTGTGGTCCAGTGTGCTGGTATCTGGCATTGTACAGGTTGATAAGGCCTGGTCTCTGTCCCCAAAGAGCTCACCCCAAAGCATGGGAAGTGCTTTGAAAGAGCGGATGGCTCCTTGGAATCCCTTGGCGGGGGTGGACATCTCACCTGGTCTAGGGGGCAGAGGGAAAGCCTTCTGGACAGGGGCCTGCACTGCCTCTGCCCTCTGCATGCGCAGTTACCCAAGATCATAGGTGGCGCTCCTTTTATTCCTCTGCATGTGGTCATACCTGTTCTCAGTCATTTCCAAGCCATCCCTGAGCAGTTTCCACATCCAGCCAGAAACACAGGTGTTGGGATCACTGTGGTGCTTAGCCCTTTGTGTCCTCTGTGGTTTTCTGTGAAGAGCTAGCCTAATAGTTCTTTAGCACTTGATGGTAGTAACTTGTTTGTCTTTTCAGGGACTCGACAGAATTTTATATGCATCAGAAATGATGTTTTTGAATAAACGAGCTCCTTGAAAACTATTGTTTTTTTCTTTGTGCCCTGTATTTTATTACTAGATAGATTTTTAAATTAGTTGAATTATGAAAATGACTTGGGAACATATTAATTTTCCAAGATAATTTTTGTGTTGGAATGTTCCCGTGAGGGCTCTTTTCCCTCCAAGCTACTGGACAGTAGTAAGTAGCTTTCTGGCTTTCTGGCTTGTTGCTGTTGGAAGAGCAGACTCATGTTCGTGAGCTACACTTCTTCAAGATTTCTGCCTAGGGTTTTCATTCTGTTTCTTTATCTAAACAATGTCTTTTTTTTGCTTGTCAGAATGCATCTCTTATTAAAAAGCTCTGCTTATTCTTGTAAAGCCATAATGATGCCACAGAACGCATTTCTTAAAGTAGGTACCAACTAAGGATTAATGTATTTTCAGATCATTCAATTATAAAGCTATGAACAGTGTCTTAATGCTAATGGAATAGATACATGAAGGGTTGTTTAGTGATTTCACCGGAATGAAGGTGAAGCAATTAAATGCATTAAATATATACAAATTGAATTATATATTTCTTGTTTTAGGCAAATGTATGCTACCTAGTATCCATTAAATGTGTCTGCATAGCTTTACTGTGCTGAAAAATGATGTGAGTCTGTAAACCTAATTATGTAATGAGAAGTCTGTTATCAGCATTTTATTCACTGAGTTTTTATCATTTACCAAATTTACATTACTTTGAAAGGTAAAGAACTTATCTTTTATTACCAATGGATTTTTTATTTCTATCCTTACAGAGAGGAGTGTAGTGATTATTGAAGGTATTTATGTATCAGATAAAAATCGATGTATGTGTGTGTATGTTTTATTGTCATTTTTTAATGCCCTAAAAATTCAGTTATTAGCATAGAGTCAACAGGAGAAATCAGTGTTTTAAATATAATATACACTAGGATGTAAACATTTGTGATATTCTTAATTAAAAATAAAATAAATATGGTTTTCAGTATAAAAGTGAAATGAAAAGACTTGATTTTATATGCACCTGCTTACACTGTTGGACCAGGAGCAGTTTTTGAGCCTCACTCCCCAGACATTGTATTATTACCCTTTTTGTTTTTAAACTCAAGTTTGTTTGTTTGTTTGTTTGTTTTCCCTTAATATATGATTACAAATGCTTTACCTTTATTATAGCTAATAAGAGTTCATAGTGATTCAGGATCAGTGTTTTTCAGTGCTGAGAAAGATTTGAGAAGTCCTTCTGAAGGACTGCCATAGTGTGGCTCCCTTGGCCTTATTGAGGGCCTCACAATGGAGGATCCATTTCCCCATAGATTGAGATTTAGTAGGTATAAATTGTTCTCATTGATTTATTCTCTTAATTCCTACCTTTTCAATTATTTTACCATCTTTTAGGCAGAGTCTTCTTTGTGAGAGATTTTTTTTGGTAATGCCCTTTGTCTTGTTCTCCTAGGCAGAGTGCCTGCTTGCCCTCACAGGGAGGGGGCTGTCCCACAGGGAAGCCAGGTAATTCTGCTATGGCCATTGCAAATCAGGGGACCTCTTTTGATTATTTCTGATGTTTTATTTATTTTCTTGTTCTCTCTGCCCAGATTGGCCAGATAGAGTTAGATCTGACAAGGTCAGCTGCAAACATGTGATATTTTCAATCACAAGTTGGCCAATCAGGAGGTTTCTATTTAGTTACTTGAACTAGGTCACCAGACACATTGTGTTAATCCTTTAGTTTAAATGGGCCATCTGTTGAGTCACCCTGGTAATTGTTCCCTTTTTGAATGCCTGTGGACCCAAGTTAAGCTGCAGCCAAGGGTGTTAGGAGTCTTTTCAAAGAGACTAATGCACTGCACTGTGGGCCCCTCTCAACTGAAACTTGCTCTTGGGAAGTCTCTGTTGCCCACTTACTTGCTTCTGTATTCCTTTTCGTCAATTGTGAGAGTTGTTCTGTATTGTTGTTATTTTAATTGTGAGAGTTTGAGATTGTAAAAGTTGAGGGTCATGCTTACTGAGGATAATTAGAAAAAGGGAGAAGAGGGTCTGGGAGTAGGAAAAAGAGGCCAAACATTTGTCAGTAGCAATAGTTTATTTCTTTGCTGGGAAGCTTTGGGAAAGGGAAGGGAGAGGATGGACAATAAACCTATTCCGTGTATTTGGGCTTTTCTGTCCCTCGGGAGAGGCCCTCCGAATGGTATAATGGGGGAAGTCAGAGCTGAGGGTTTTAGCAGAGTAATTTAAATGAGCTGCCCAAAGCATCTGAATTGTGCATTTTACTTTGTGTTAACTGATTTTCTGGGGAGATCTGGAAAGTAAGAGTCAAAAACATGGAGTGTGAAGTCTGGAAGGCAGTGGCCACATAGATGGAGAGCCAGACTGAGACAGACCTCTGTAAGTATGTTATCTGTGAAAAAGAAATACCAACTCTGTCCTGGGCCCTCTTCTCTTCTCTCCCGAGGTGATGTCATCGAGTTTTGTGACTCTCAGTGCCATCCGTGTGCCTCTGTGATAACCACTTCTGGATCTCCAGCTCAGACTTGCTTCAGATTTAGATTTTCAGCAGCCTCCCTGGTGCCTCCACATGTCTAGTGGACATGGTTGACACAGAGTTCTTGGTTTCTATGTAAAGTGAGCCTGGTCTCCCAAACCTCTGGTTTTAATGCTGAAGTTCCCACCTCTCGGGAAACCTCTCAGTCCTAGGCAGACCAGCATGGTTGGCCCTCTGACTTATAGTCCTTAAACCTGGTTCTCTGCCACTCTGAATTTCTCAGGAGAATGAATCATCCACCTAGAACCGTCCACCCATCTCGACATTCAAGAGTTGCCCTTAATTCATCGTGTTATAGGTCCAGCAGTATGTCATGCTGCTTGCTGACATCTAAATTTTGAGCGTGCCTTGTTGTCTCTACCTTCAGAAACACCCACCTCTCTCCATTTCTCTCCATTTCTGCTGATCCCACCTTAATGCATGCCATGTGCATGCATGGGTCATGTCTCATGCTGGGTCATGTCACGAGACAAGGCCATGGAACCCTGCAGCTGCTTCATGTTGCTCTTACCAAGGCCTCCAAGCTTCCTTACAGTCTGTTGCCATCTGTCTCTCCTACCCCAAGCCACTCCCCCTCCCCTCCAGCCATATTGGCTTTCTTTACTTTGGGCTTGCAAAGTCCGTTCATATTTTACATCTTTCCACTTGCTCTTCCTTCTGCCTGGAATGTCCTTCTTTTGGGCAGCAGATTCCTTCTTGACATTAAAGTCGTCTTATCTTAAATGACTTCTTCACAGAGAGGCCTTCTTTGACCGACCAGTTGACGAGAGTAGGCAACGAGCCAACTTCTGTACAAGAAAGTAAGCTCTTTGAGTGATGGTTTTGCCATCCTCACCATCCTATCTCCAGGTTTTAGAACAGTTCACAGAGAAGTTATCCAGGAAATATTATTATTTTTTTTTTAATTTTTTTTTTAACGTTTATTTATTTTTGAGACAGAGACAGAGCATGAACGGGGGAGGTCACAGAGAGAGGGAGACACAGAATCTGAAACAGGCTCCAGGCTCTGAGCTGTCAGCACAGAGGCCGATGTGGGGCTCGAACCCACGGACCATGAGATCATGACCTGAGCCGAAGTCGGACGCTTAACTGACCAAGCCACCCAGGCGCCCCCGGGAAATATTATTAATTGAAGTGGAGAATAAATTTAATTACCTCAAGGCATCTAATTAAAACTTTGAAGGAAAGAAGATTTTGAAAGATTTTTAGCAAGCAAGTGGAAATTGGGGGGTATCTGTTATTGCTGCTACAAAATGTATAGAATCTCGTTGAGGTAATGTCATATAATGACATCATCCTTTATGTTAGTTAAAATTCTTTAAGAACCTTTTCAGGTTTATTCACAAATATATTTTCCTGGGGTGCCTGGGTAGCTCAGTTGATTAAGTGTCCCGCTGCAGCTCAGGTCATGATCTTACAGTTCGTGAGTTTGAGCCCTGAGTCAGGCTCTGTGCTGACAGCTCAGAGCCTGGAGGCTCTTTCAGATTCTGTGTCTCCGTCTCTCTCTGCCCCTCTCCTGCTTGTGCTCTCTCTCTCAAAAATAAATAAACGTTGGGGCGCCTGGGTGGCGCAGTCGGTTAAGCGTCCGACTTCAGCCAGGTCACGATCTCGCGGTCCGTGAGTTCGAGCCCTGCGTCAGGCTCTGGGCTGATGGCTCAGAGCCTGGAGCCTGTTTCCGATTCTGTGTCTCCCTCTCTCTCTGCCCCTCCCCCGTTCATGCTCTGTCTCTCTCTGTCCCAAAAATAAATAAACGTTCAAAAAAAAAAAGAAAATTAAAAAAAATAAATAAATAAATAAATAAATAAATAAACGTTAAAAACAAACAAAACAAATATGTTTTCCTATGTCCTATATTTCCTTTGAGTTCATAAGTCATTCAGTGGTCAGCTGAATTATATTAAATTAAATTAATATTAAAACTCCAAGAGCAGTTTTCAAGACTACCCTGAGTGGAAAAGTAGAATTGTTATCATGTACATCAGTCTGTGGGCCATGAAGAGAGCCTGGGAGCCTTCCTCACTTGACTTTGACCTAAGGGACTAGTTTTGGAACTTGGGTAGTTATAAACCATTGCATTTCAGTGTTAAAGATACTTCCATAGCAGGGTCTGAGCCTCCGGACCCTGGCACTTGAGGCCAGGCAATTCTTTGTGCTGGAGGCTGTCTTACTGTAGCATGTTAGCAGTCTCCCGTGGCCTCCACTCCCTGGATGCCGGTAGTACTGCTCCCCATTTATAACAACCACAGATGTCTCCAGATACTGCCAGATGTCCCCCTGGGGACAAAATTGAAACCCACTACTCTAAACAGTTACTGTATTTTCTTCCGTATGCTTTACTCTGGGAAATTACTATGTAAAAAAACCAAATAGATGGCTGGTTTTGGGGGCTGGGAAGAGGAGGGAATGTAGCAGACTTTTAAAAAGCTATTATAAAGAAAGATTCTTCATCTTACATCATTACTAAGTTATAAGAATCTATTTTCAACTTAGCATGCCTCTCTAATTCCACGGTAAGCTTTGCGTTAGAAACCCTAAAATATTCTGAAGGAATTTGTTCTTTCAGTGTTTCTATATTTTTCGCCTGCTCCCATCACCATGGAGCCGAATGCTTTGAGAGACATGTTAGGTTAAAAACAGTAATGACAGAAGAGGAAAAAATGTGTTTCTTCTGTTTCATTTTTCCTTCTTTTCAGTTCTTTACCTCTCAGTCAACTGAGTGGGATCTTTAATTTGAACGTTTTAAAATTGGGCATCAAGGTAGGAAAGGCATGTTTTTCAGAGCATTTTTCCCCCCTGGAAAATGCTCATGTCAGAATTTGAGCAGACCTATGAATTGATACTCCAAGATCATGGAACACGTACCAGAACTGTGTAGGGAGAGAGCCTTTTTCCTTGGCCTGCTCCCATTTTACAGATTTATGTGCATCAGAGGTCACATTGAATTGCTTATTAGGATTCTTCTACATCATATAGAATTTTTTTTCCCTGCATAGAAAGCAAATATCAGAATGTATGTATGCTTGTTTTTAGTGTAGAACTGATTGATTGTTTGAATAAATGTAGTTTGCATCAACTTTCTTAACTGAGAACTTAGCATAGTATTGTGTATGAAGCATTAAGTAACCCGAGATCACCTATTAATTGAAGAATTTGAATTTCTAATCTCCTTCATTAGTAGTGGAGATGTTGCAGATTGATGTTGCACATAGTATGCTTGAACTTGAATCAGTCGTTTCCTATGCACAGGAAACCAGAGATGGCTCACTCAGACTGTCCTTTGTATTTTTCAGGTGAGGTTTTTATTTGAAATTCATACCCTGGCGCAGTTATATACTTTGAGCTTGACCCATCTGAATGGAACATTCTGCTCATTACTGTCACATGTGCCAGAGATTAATATCAAATCAGAGAAAACTCCCCCCCCACCCCCTCATATTTATGAACATAGTATCTTCTGTTAGTTCTAGGAACATGTACTGATGTTATTTCTGTTCAGCAAAGGTGGTTTGGAGAATTCTTCTGCTTAAAAACTGCATTTTTTCTAAACAGTTTAATGTCTTTTAATATTAATTATTAATCCCATGGTGGTTTCACTGTGCTGAAACCTTCCAACATTAATTTCAGGAAGCTTAGATGCCTCATTTCTTTTTAAACAATATTACTGCTTCCTCTTGGATGAATGAAGACATGGTATTGAATTTAAGAGTGGATGACCTTAAATTATGGAATTTAAACATCAGAGACTTAAAAATAACTGCAAAGATTAAAAAACAGGAAGTTTAAAAACTTGTATCTGCTTTTGTGCTATGGGCTAGTGAGAAAAGACTGCCTTTTTCTGTTTCGTGAATTTAGCTTCTTATCAGTTAGCCCCAGGGTGAAATTTAAGGAGACATTCTTTGCATTCTTGAGTAAAACTCCCCCCACGTGACCTTCTGTATAAAGAGCTGGTGTGTGCTTTTCTTTGTTCATTTGTATATTGATCTGAACAAAGATAACAATTCACAAATTACAACATCCTCTGATTTTATTTTTATAAAAAAATTTTTGGCAAGATTTTGAATGTTTTCTTTCTTGTTCCCCTTGCCCGCGGTACCCAGACTACCCTGCTTTTTACATATTAGGAGTTTAAACACACATGCAGAAAGTTCCTCCCTCCCTCTTACATTTTTTATTTTATTTATTTTTATTATTATTATTTTTTTAATGTGTATATATTTTGAGAGGAGGAAAGTGTGAATGGGGGAGGGGCAGAGAGAGAGAGAGTGGGGGAGAGAGAGGGACAGTCCCGTGTAAGTTCCATGATCAGCACAGAGCCTGATGCGGGGCTCAATCTCACAACCATGAGATCATGACCTCAGCCAAAATCAAGAGTCCAGCGCTTAACCAACTGAGCCACCCAGGTGTCCCCCTCTTACATTTTTTAGTATTGCCACTCTTTCTGCATGTATATATACACATAGACACTCCCACCCACATACATGTATATTGACATATGTATGTGTATGCGTGTGTGTGTTTATTTTTCTATGTTAATTTTTTTCCTTTGGCTTTCAATTTAAGCAACAGATACTTCTCTAAGTACCTACTATGTGCCAAGTGCTGTGCTGGGAGTGTGATGAGCTGGTAGAGAGCCTATCTTCTTCGAGCCAGTGGAAACCTAGAGTACAGAGTAGCATGCAAAGGGAAGGATGACCATTGCTGTTAACCTTACCAACCCTGACATACCGCGTGCTGTGGTATTCTCCCCATCCATGTATGTGCTGTTGTTATTAGGGTTTCTTCCTCTTTACAGGGTTGAGATCAGATTATACATGTAAGTTTTTAAATATAAACGTAACATTATACTGTGTTCTCTCTCACTTTGAAGGTAATTGTAATGAGTATATAATGTGTTGGGGACATTCCATAATTTCAGGGCGTTTAGGTTGTTTATAGTTCTTTTATTTATTTTCTTTTTTAAAATTATTGTATTTCATTTTCATCAAGCGAAGTGTCCTCTTTAGTTCCCATCCCCTATTTTTCCTATCCCCCAACCACCTCTGTTCTGGTAACCAATTTGTTCTCTGTAGTTAAGAGTCTGTTTCTTGGTTTGTCTCTTTCTTTTTTCTTTGCTTGTTTTGTTTCTTAAATTCCATATGGTATTTGTTTATCTCTGACTGATTTCACTTAGCATTGTCCTCTCTAGCTCCATCCATGTCAGTGCAAATGGTAAGATTTCATTATTTTTTATATCTGAGTAATATTCCAGTGTGTGTGTGTGTGTGTGTGTGTGTGTGTGTGTGTGTATACCATGTCTTCTTTATCCATTCATCTATTGACAGACACCTGGGCTACTTCCATAATTTGACTATTGTAAATAATGTTGCAGTAAACATGGAGTGCATATATCCCTTTCAATTAGTGTTTTTGTGTTTTCTGGGTAAATACCTAGTAGTGTCATTACTGCATCATAAAGTAGGTCTATTTTTAATTTTTTGAGGAAGCTCCATACTGTTCTACACAGTGGCTGCACCAGTTTGCATTCCCACCAACACTGCAAGCGGGTTCCCTTTTCTCCACATCCTCTCTAACACTTGTTGTTTCTTTTGTTTCTTGTTAGCCATTCCGACAGGTGTGAGGTGTGGTATCTCATTGTAGTTTTGATTTGTATTTCCCTGATGATGAGTGATGTTTGGCTTCTTTTCATGTGTCTGTTGACCATCCGTATATCTTCTTTGGGGAAATACGTTTTCATGTCTTCTGCCCATTTAAAAAAATTTTTTTAACATTTATTTATTTTTGAGAGACAAAGAATATGAGTGGGGGGGGGCGGGGCAGAGAGAGGGGGAGACACAGAATCCGAAGTGGGCCCCAGGCTCTGAGTTGTCACCACCACGTGGGGCTCAAACTCACAAACCATGAGATCATGACCTGAGCTGAAATCAGACGCTTAACCGACTGAGCCACCCAGGCGCCCCTCTTCTGCTCATTTTTAGATTGGATTGTTATTATTTGTTTTTGGCTGTTGCGTTGTATCAGTTCTTTATATATTTTGGATAGTAACCCTTAATCAGATAGGTCATCTGCAAATATCCTCTCCCATTCAGTAGTTTGCCTTTTAGTTTTGTTAATTGTTTCCTTTGCTGTACAGAAACTTTTTATTTTGATGTAGTCCCTATAGTTTATTTTTGCTTTTATTTCCTTTGCCTCAGGAGACATATCTAGAAAAACGTTGCTACACTCCATGTCAGATTACTGTCTGTCCTTTTTTCAAGGATGTTTATGGTTTCAGGAACCACAGTTAGGTCTTTAATCCATTTGAGTTTATTTTTGTGTATGGTGAAAGAAAGTGGTCCAGTTTGATTCTTTTGCATGTAGCGATCCAGTTTTCCCAAAGTCATTTATTGAAGAAACTTTTCCCCATTGCATTTTCATTTCCCCTTTGTCAAAGATTAATTGAACATATAATTGTGGGTTTATTTGTGGGTTTTCCGTTGTGTTCTATTGATGTGTCTATTTTTATGCCAGTATCATACTGTTTTAAATACTGTTGCTTTGTAATGTAACTTGAAATCTGGAATCGTAATACCTCCAGTTTTGTTTTTCTTTTTCAAGATTGCTTTGGCTATTTGAGGGCTTTTGTGGTTCCATATAGTGCTTTCCTATTATAAATAATGCTGTCATGAACATCTTTTGCGTAAGATTGTGTCTTTTGGATTATTTCTTTAAGAAATTTTCAGGAATAAAATAGCTGGGTAAAAGTATGTAAACATTTTGTAAAGGCTCTTGGTACATATTTCTGTAAGTTTTTTTTTTTCTTTAAACTAGTTTTCACTCTACTCCCAGTAGCCAGTGAGCTCATTTTATAAAAAATAAATTAAAAAAACCAAGGACAACCTGTCCCCCCAAAAAAGACCTCTTTTCATTTGTATTTATTTACTGAGGAGAAACATTTTTGAAATGTTTAACCAATTATTTATTATTTCCTTCTTCGTGAATTGCCTATTAGCACTTCTTTTCCCAGTTTTCTTTTGGAGTGTTAGTATCTAATCTTGATTTACAGTGACTCTTAATATATATTCAGTATATAAACCTCTGTTGTATCTGTTGTTTCCTTACTAGTTTTCGGTTTGCCTTTTAGTACACAGATGTCTCAAAGGTTTATGTAACCAATACTGTCTGCCTTTCTTTTCTGATTTCTTTCTTTACTTTTATACATAGAATATCTTTCTCCATTATATATCATTTATTTCCCCTGACATTTTGTATTTTTAGTTAAATTCTTTGTACTCCTTAATTTCATAAGAAAGAAGGTCTGCTCTTTGAACCAGGACATTGTTTCCAGTGATAGTGACTGCAGGTTATGTTTTTGTGTTTCTCTGCATGGAGGGCCCACTTAAGCTATTTGTTACCTTCTGACTTTGCTCTGGTTTTCAATACTGGAGTGCCTGTTCAATTCCTATCATTCCCATTCTATTAAACTTGAGCCCTTATGGAGGTACTTTATTGAATACAAAGAATGAAAAAATAAAATTCAACTAAAGTCATGACTGACTCTTAATTGAGTTCATACTTGTTTTAAGGGGCCCAGCCATGAAAGTTGGCTCTTGTCAGGTGTAACTGATATAAAGAAACCTACCTCACTTTTCCATGATGGGAATACTGTAACATTAGGCTTGAGTTGACTGCCAGAGAGAATGTAAAATATTATTTCTGGCTTATTTTATGATGAAAACTACTGATTTTCTAATTTGTACAAGTTCAGTTTTTAAAAATATGTAACTCATTTGAAATGAAAATACTTCCAATTGGCTGGAAAATGAATACTGCTAAACTATATTGTAAGTAATTATTAAAAGTATTGGTTTTTGATATGTTAATGTTGCCTTTCATAATTTTTAAGCCAAAAACCCGTTTTTAGAATTAATATTTTTGGTGCCATTCCAGATGCAATAGGTCAAAAAAATATTTTATTGAATTCAAAGCCTAAGTATTGTATGTTGCTTTTATGTCATGTTTTACTTATTTATTGTATTTCCCACTTAATGTAAACATTTTTAGGGCAGTAACTAAAGCACACAGAACAATGCCTCAAATATTTGTTGGATAATAGATATTTGCAAGTGGATATCAGGGAATAGCCTGAAAAAAATAGAGGGAAAGACAATAGTTTTGCTTGAGTGCCCAGAATGCATCAGCCATTGTACTGGATACTCATTGTTTTTATGACTATATATAGAGCCTTTTCTAATGATGAACCTGATTTTTACATTTTCTGGATACATTATGAGCAGTCCATTGTTAGGAGACAGTAGGAAACTGGCCATGTGCAGAGTGCCAGCCAGTTTGAAGATAGACTTCTGTTCTGAGAGAAGGTGTGTCAGGAGCCTCGATGAACCACTTCCTGTGCTTCCATTTAACCAACTGTAATCAGAAGTGGCATGGAAGGCTGGTGAAAGCTTTTGGGTGCTGTGGAATTGGCAAACACACACACACACACACACACACACACACACACACACACACGCATAGGTGATTTGCTCAGGATGGTTTGGTTTATGAATCTGAAAAATCTGTCACCTATTTAATTTTCTGAAACATTTTAAATGTATACAAACCTAGCAGCAGATGCCAACATTTTTATTTTCTGTTCAAACTTAACCTCACTTTTTGTAGAGAAAAGCATAGCATGATAAAAAAGTATTACAACTTTTTCTTAGTATGTACTGTTTGTGGATTTTTTTCCCTCAGTGGCATTGGACACCCTCAAGAATTGTGTCAGGATTGTGTCAGAACATTATGAAAGATCATGGTGTCAAACATTTAGGACAGTAAAATCTTATAGAGGTAGCCTTGTGAAATACTGTAACCTTTTTATTGATCTGACAGATTAATGTACAGTAATTAAGAGAATATGTTTTTTTTAAATCAAAGGATTTGGACCTGATTAGGTCTAGTTCCTGATGCATCACTAGACTACTTTGAACCTGATTCACCTTTATAAACAATAGAAAGTTTTCTGCATTTTTTCCTACCACATGTAAAATTTAATTTTTGAGATTTCCAAAAGCACGTTTTCTGACTTTGGAAAAATAAGAAGCCAGCTCCCATTTAAAGTTGGAAAGAATTATGTAAGTTTATTTTTTGTGTGAAGAGTCTTATCACTTTCTTGAGCAAGATTTGACATGGAGTACTTTTCTTGATCAATCATTAAAATATAGGCTGAGAGAAGAGACTTCTTTATTAACACCCCAAATTTATACTTCATGTGTAAGATGTTTTATATACTTTCTAGTGGACTCTAATTACTGTAGGAGCTAAATTTAGAGAAATATCTTAAAGATCCTATTGTAATCTACCATTTCTTTGTTCATTTATTTCTTCATTTCTTTACCTACAACCTCTTGTTTAAATATCTGATCAAAATAGCATCTACTTTTGTTAAAAATTAAATGGCAAATGTTTGTGAATAAAAATCACCTTTGTGCAGATTTATTTCTTGTATCGGTTAGGAATGTGATCTGCTTCAAGCATTAAAAAATCACTCTTAGTTGTTCAAACAAAGGGAAGTTTATTTTCTGAATAAAGTCATCACTTCTAGGTCTGGCACACATGCTCAGGGATGCCACCAAGGACCCTGGAGATTAGTGTCTTTCCTCCGGCTGGCCTTTGTTAACGTAAGATGCCCATTGGTCTTCCTGGCTTCCTGTACTCCCAGGAGGAAGAAAGTGGTAGGCAAAGCTGTTACTAGGCTGCACACATCTGCTTACTTCTCACTGTCAGAACTGGACTAGGTAGTTACCCCAGGGCCAGGGGGCCCCAGAGTCCATGACTGATTTAGGGAATTCCTAATCTCTCCCCTGGGGCTAAGGCGGAGCTGCCTGCTGAGGTGCTCCAAGGCTGCCTGAAACAAATTGAGAGTCTGTTGTCAGAAGAATTGGGAGGGATAAACTTGAGGTAGGCTGTGGATAGTGTCTGCCGTACCCCTTGGAGTAAGTACGGTGTGTACCAGATGAGTTTAGAAACCCTGTGCATTTTCAGTTCCCTCCACCCCTTGGTTTCCTAGAATAAATTATAGATATTTTTTCAAAATTTCGTTTCAGATAATTCTTACCATAGCTCGTCATTTTCGTGGGTGACTCAGATATTAGGACTGCAAATGCTGTGTTTTAGAGTCTTCCTTAATATTATGATGGGACTTTAGTGTAATACTCTAAAATTGAATATTGAAATCTGTGTGAAGAATTTGTACTTTTTTTTTAATTTTTTTTTTTAACATTTATTTATTTTTGAGACAGAGAGAGACAGAGCATGAACGGGGGAGGGGCAGAGAGAGAGGGAGACACAGAATCGGAAGCAGGCTCCAGGCTCTGAGCCATCAGCCCAGAGCCTGACGCGGGGCTCGAACTCACAGACCGCGAGATCGTGACCTGAGCCAAAGTCGGACGCTCAACCGACTGAGCCACCCAGGCGCCCCAAGAATTTGTACTTTTTAAAAGGAGTTCTTTTTAGTAGTTATCTAGAGGATTAATTCTGTTTTATTTGTGATTAAAACCTGAAGATGATTCATAGACAATAGTCACCAAATATATACAAATTCGCATTCTACCTTTTAAGTTCAATGTTATATTATAAAATGTTTCCTGTGTAGTATTATGCCATTTTAAAAATCCTTTGGTGTCTTAATTTATATAACCATTTTGAAGTTCTACATTTAGTTTACTTTCATTTTGTGCTATTAGTAATGCTTTCATTTACATCTTTCTTTGTATAGATTGATTTTTAGTGTTATAGTATTTTCTTTAAAATTCCCACATTTTAATGGCTTTTGAAGCATTTAGCTAGTTGCCCCCTAAAAGCACTGTACTGAAGAATTAGTTTGATTTTTTTTTTTTTTTGGTATGGCAGTAAAGTGAAACATTTTCTTTCGTATTTTCTTTTCTTGTGAATAGGCTCTTCCTGGTCTTTTTCAATTTGGTGCTTTTCTAAATGACAAAGTATATTTTTTACATTGTAAAATTATACATTCTCATTTTGGAATATTTGTCAGCCACATGTTGTCATCTCACAAACAACTATTAGTATTTTCTGAACAATTTGTGTAAACTTTTTATGTAGGTGATTATATATTATATATTTATTTGAGTCTATGTGCCTGATAATAGTAGATGCTGGGAATGCTATGATCCATATAACACCTATCATCTCCATGACATAAAAAAATAATGGTACTTTGCCCATTTTTTCCCTAATATTTGTGTCATTTCATTTTAGATCATAGTGAATTATGCAACTTCCAATAATAATTTATAGGGTTTTTGTTGTCTAAAATTAGTACCTCTACCAAAAATAGAAGCCATTCCTTTAGAATTCTTGTATAGAATTTTATTAAATTCCTACTTTGTGTCCACTAAGTGGTCTTATACTTTTGTTCTTGTTTTAATTATTTACGTGGAATACCAACAGGTTTAATGATATTGCCTAAAATTGCATTTGTGTATGTTGATAATGTATGTAAAATTTTCCTTACAGTGCTTGGCAAGTTGTAATTTCTCAATAAATAAAACACAAGAGTTTAGTTTTCTCTAGTATCTTGAGAGTTGAAATTGGAACCCTATTTAACTTAGAATTTAATAGATAACCTGCCAGCTTTTATTTTATTTTATGGTTTGCATTTTGCATGTATTTTTTCCTATGCATATGGAACATATAATGCATGATATCTTCATTTAATCAAGAAATTAAAAATTTCTTCAATTTGGAAAGAGTTAACAACTATTTGAGTATCTCATTTGGAAAGTATTTTATTGATAATTTTTTTGTTTCTTTTTTAGTTTTTTTGGTCTTTTTCTGGTGTTCTAAGTCCTTATGCTATGTTTTTAATCGGAAATCATCTGTGTTCTTGCTTATTCATTTTCAGATGTTTAAAAATATTCAGTGGTGGGGCACCTGGGTGGCTCAGTCGGTTGAGTGTCCGACTTAGGCTCCGGTCATGATCTCACTGTTCGTGAGTTTGAGGCCTGCATTGGGTTCTGGGCTGATGGCTCGGAGCCTGGAGCCTGCTTCAGATTCTGTCTCCCTTTCTCTTTGCCCCTCCCCCACTCGTGCTCTGTCTTTCTCTGCTTCTCAAAAATAAAGAAACGTAATTTAAAAAAAAATTCTTGTTTTTAAATAAAAATATTCAGTGGTTTACATATTCTAATTTCCAATTTGCTTCTCTTTTATTTCTACTAATGTGATTTTTATATGTATTTTATCATATTACGTTTATTATAGCTTATTAAATTTTACTTTTTTCCTTTATTTACATTTTCCTGTATTTTTCTGAAGGTTATGAGTTGAATTCTCAGTTTATCCTTTACATTGAAAGTTATAGATTTATCTTACTCTATGATTTTGGCTTAATGTATCTAATAGGCTAGAAATTTCACTTCTCAATTTTCAGGAATTTCTAACAATATCTTCTCATGTTTCAGTTCGCTTCTATAGTTATTATTTTGTTTTTATTGGACACGCCTAAAAATTAAGCTTTGACTAGACTAAGTTTTAAAAAAAATAATCCTATTTTAGATTTTTTAAGTGCTTACTGTTGGGTCTGTTTTTATATAGATACCACAGACAGTGAGTGAACTAACTAGAAAGGCGATCCTCTTTTAGGGCATAGCGGTCAGGATGACTTTATTTGTGTCATGAATTTTGTCCTTCATTGTCTCTTGTCATTACTTTGTGTCCTCAGTGTGTGTGACACTGACTGCCTTGCTCCGTTTCTTCCTGCTCTTGGCGGAATCGTCCATGCCTCCCTCTGTGTCTTCCCTGACCTTGTTTCGAAATGAAATTCTCGGTGCTCATTCTCCCCTCTCCTGCTTTATTCCTCTTTAAAGTATAATAAATTTAAGATATTATTTATTTCATTATATATTTATTATATATATTGATTATATATTGATTATTTATTGTATATAATCTTTAAAAATATTATTATTATTTTTTTGTCTGTCTCTCTCCCTAGACTATAACTCCAGGGAAGGCAAAGAATTTTGTTACTTTCATTCAGTGCTGTAGCCTCGGTGCCAAGAATGATACCTTGTATAGAGTAGACACACACAGTAAATATTTGTTTGATTAATAAATGAATGTTATTATTTTCACTTTGATTTCTCTTTTTATGTTTCAGTTTTTTCCTTGATTTCCTTTGTTAATGCTTGACATAAAAATGTCATATTTAAAAAATTTTTTCTTAATGTTTATTTTTGAGAGAGAGGGAGAGAGAGAGAGGAGAGCATGAGTGGAGGAGGGGCAGAGAGAGAGAGGGAGACAGAGAATCTGAAGCAGGCTGCAGGCTCTGAGCTGTCAGGCCAGAGTCCGACGTGGGTCTTGAACTCACAAACTGCAAGATCATGATTTGAGCCAAAGTCGGACGCTTAACCTACTGAGCCATTCAGGCACCCCAAAATGTCATATTTTATTACAGATGTTTCTGTTACCATAGCACCAGCTGGATGGTTTTATTTTAAACTTAATATCCAGTAATTTTGCCTCTTTTGTTGTTTTTTTTTTTCTTTTAATCCAGTTTTGTTAAATATCTCCTTTAAAATTTTCCCTGTCTTCTTTTGGTTTATACATTTTGAATGCAACAGGTTGGGAGTTTTTGTTTTATTACGAATTCGGATTCTACCTATAAATTGAAGTAATTTGCTTTCATTTTCATATTTATATTACTAATTTTTTTTAAATCTGAGAACCTATATGATGATTTTAAAAGCTTGTATCTCTTAAGAATTCTAATCAATTCCTTTTCACATAGGGATCATTATCTCTGGACTAAATCATTTCTCATGACCTATTTATATTATATCCATGTTCTTAATCCCATTGTAATTACTGAGTATACCTCGCAATGCAGTGTGTTCTGATTGATTCCTCACTGCTACAGCACATGTTCCCTTTTTACTGAACTACTGTCTCCAAGTAGTATAAAAGTAAAGAAAGAAATCAGAAAAGAAAGGCAGACAGTATTGGTCACATAAACCTTTGAGACATCTGTGTACTAAAAGGCAAACCGAAAACTAGTAAGGAAACAACAGATACAACAGAGGTTTATATACTGAATATATATTGTATATATATACATATATATGGTATATATATACATATATATGGTAAAATTAAAAATATATTCCTATAAACAAATTTTGGATGAATTAAAGACATACCTTTAAAAGAGTGACCTTTCAACTTTTAGAAGAAAATATAGGAAAACATCTGTATGGTGTTGGCGATTGGAAGAATTTTTTTTGAGCAAGATCCAAAAAGCCCAAAATATAAAAAAGAGCAATAAATGTGACTGTGTTAAATTTTTTCAGTGTGTATATGAGAAGACATACCTTAAACAAAGGTAAAAGGCAAGCTATAGAATATGAAATACATTCAGATATACATATCTTATGGAAGATAAATATCCATACCATATAGAGAAATCCCACAAATCAATAATAATGAAAAATGGGTAAAACATAAGTAAAGACCAATAAATGAATTAAAATTTTAACTAGTTATCAGGGAAATGCCAGTGACAACAATAAGGTAGCATTGATATCATCATACTGGTAATAATTTAAAGGCAAAGATGATAGAGAAAGTGATGTCCTGTATGTCATGGCTGGATTGTAAAATTGTTCCAAGCACGTTAGAGAGTAGTCTGATGTATCTAATAATGTTGAGAACTGCTCCAACTCAAGGTTTTAGCAGTTCCCTTTCTAGAATCCTTTAGAGAGAATTTCATACATGTCTCCAAAGAAGATACGAAAGTAGTGGCCATTCGTTCATTGTTTGTGATAGCAAAACATTGGAAATATTCTAGATTGCACTCAATAAAACCTAGTATATACAAAGAATAGAAAACATACAGAAGTTATTATAAAGGCTCTATATCTTTTTGTATCAACATGAATAAATCTTTAAAAACAATTTTTGTGTGAAAAAAAGTTGTAAAAGGATGCGTTCCAAATGATACCATCTGTACAGATTTCATAAATATACAAAATACTTATGGGAAGGGTACATAGCATCTTTGAGAAGTTTCTTCAGAGAAGCTGAGAGCAGGATGGGATTGGAAATTGATATTTTAGCTATATTTGTAACATTTTGTTTCTTTGTACTCTGAAGCAAATTTGGCAGAATATTAACATTTATCAAATCCAGATGACAGGTACTAGGTATCTCTACATTTTTGCAGGTTTCAAATATTTTGTAATTGAAAGTTTTCAGTTTAGACTAATAGCATTGCAGTCCCCAGTTAAACATCAGATTGAACACATGCCACAATTATTTCCTTTCCCTCCTTAACCCCTATGCCAGTGTCATTAAAGGAATAGAAAAAGACATAAATATATACAAAGACAAATAAGAGAAAAATAGGAGTAGATTAGAATTACCAGCACAGTTTTGGTCATTGATTTTTTTGTAAGTAATGATGTGGACAGAGCTCAATGTGAATGCCTTTACAGAGGGGTTCTAGGGCATGTTGACCCTGTACAAACCCAAAATTGGAGGACTCAAGTTGCTGAGAAGATTGGAGGGGTGAGGCTGGTTGCAGCTAGGTAGAGGGGGTCCCTTCCCTAACCTGATGTGATCATAAAGCCTCCAGAAAATGGGAGGAATTACTTGAAACACTTTTTGCTGAGCTCGGTTCTTGGAATGCTGAGCACTAGACAGGAAATGAAACCATTCTTCTCTCGAGAAACCGAAGTGTATCCTATAAATGAACTGTACACATGTGGCATTTGTGAGTCCCCCCAGCATAGAGGGGGGACCCTCCGTCTGGTTTAAGCTGGCAAAGGATTTATGGAAATAGTATTTAGTGACTTGCCGAATCACTGGGAAGGCTGTAGAACTAGGTCTGGAAAATGGGTGAGAACGAGGGAGGCCAAGTGGCCGAAGGGAATGCTCAGTCGTACAAGAAAACCAGTGTGGTGCTGCCTCTGAACACTAGACGTCTAGCTTTGTGTTACCACCGTGTGCACTTTACCAAGGGCACTACTGTACACGAGGGGCATTACTGCTCCCGTCACTTTCCACGTAGGTGGACTTGTGGCCCCTTGCTCTCTCCAGACACTACTTTTTGACTCATGGGTTCGGGATGTGCTTATCTCATGGGCTGAGGGGCTGGTTATATGTCTGCACCCTATCTGTAAGAATGTCTGGTTAGGTGATGGTGTGGCATTTGTAGCTTCTGTGGTGGAAGATAGACTCTCTGTATAAGGCAAGAAATTTCCCTGGATGTGGGAAGAGAGCTCAGAGACTAAACAGATGCTAGACAGTCAGAATTCTGTTTTCCCCTATGTTCAGTTTTCACAAGTAAAACAACTGGGTCCCCAACCAGTCCCCTCCAGGAAAGTTCATGTAGCAGTCAATAAGCCATGCCTCCACACAGAGCTTCTTTTTAATGCTAGAACGTTATTTTTTTAAGATTATATTTTCTAGGCACTCTCTACACCCAACGTGGGGCTTGAACCCACAACCCTGAGACCGAGAGTCACACGCTTCACAGACTGAGCCACCCAGGTGCCCCAGTGCCTGAATATTAAATATAAAAGGATAGTCAGTGATAGCAGACATTATGAGCAAAAGCCTTCCATGTGAGAAAGACAGTGATCACGACAGATAGAAGAAAAGTATATGTGGGGAAAATATAGACACCGAATATGAAAAGGAAGCTTTAAAAAAAAATTGCTTAGGGGTGCCTGGGTGGCTCAGTCGGTTGAGCAGCCGACTTCGGCTCAGGTCATGATCTCACAGCTCGTGAGTTCCAGCCCCGCATCAGGCTCTGTGCTGACAGCTCGGAGCCCTGGAGCCTGCTTCAGATTCTGTGCCTCCCTCTCTCTGCCCCAACCCACTCACATTCTGTCTCTGTCTCTCTCAAAAATAAATAAACATTAAAAAAAAATTTTTTTTAATTGCTTAATATTAGTAAGGATGAGATGAAGTATTACAGTTATGAAATAAGAATAGAATTTATTTTTTTAATGGGAAGAAACAATCATTGAACACAAATTTTTTTTCAAAATTGAGGCCAGGAGTTGATATGAAACATTTAATAATATGGTTGGAAAATGAAGGTAAAAAAAATTCTTTTCCAGGGGCACCTGGGTGGCTCAGCGATTGAAAGCCTGACTTTGGCTCAGGTCATGATCTCACAGTTTGTGGGTTTGGGCCCCGCGTCGGGTTCTGTGCTGACAGCTCAGAGCCTAGAGCCTGCTTCGGATTCTGTGTCTCCCTCTCTCTCTCTGCCCCTCCCCCACTCGTGCTCTGTCTGTGTCTCTCTCTTTTTCTCTCAAATAAATAAATGTTAAAAAAAAGAAAATTCTTTCTAGTACCTGAAAGAAAAAGAATGGATGGTGGGAGAGAGGAGATAAGCAGCTATTTAGGAGATCCAGTATCCAGTAAGTAGAACTTTGAAAGAAAGGTAAAGGGAAGGGAATTATTGAAAAAAAAAAAAAAAAAAAAAAAAATTTAAAGAAAGAACGAAAATTTCACTTAAGTGAAAGAGATGTTTTTATATTGAAAAGATTTACTAGGTGTCAAATGAAAGGATTATAAAAAGGTTCTCACAAAGGCTACTCTACTCCAGTATCTAAAAAGATTTTTAAAACCTCCTGGGGGGTAGGGGAAAGAAAGAAAAAAGAAGAAAAGATGTAATGTATAAAAGAATAGGAATCAGAGTATCACTGGACTTTTCAGTTACAACAATGGAAGCTAGAAGATAATGAAATAATAAATTCCATTGGTAAATGTTTTTCTACCTAGAGTTCGATACCCAGCCAAATTGTCAATTTAAGTCTAGACGTTCCAAGTCTCAAAGCTTTTACTACATATGTACTTCTTAGGCAGTTGCCAAATGAAGATAGTGCTCATCAAAATGAGGGAGTAAGATGTGAGATCCGGGGAACATGGGGCCCTTCGGAGGAGAGGAGAGAAGGAACTGTCAAGATGATAATGATGGGATGCTTCTGAGAATGCCAATGCAGTAGACCTAGCATTCAGCCAGGTCAGATTAGAGTAGAAGGATGGAGTGCTCCAGAAGAGAGGGCTCCAGGAAAGAGAAATGGAATTGATAGGGCACCCATTGCTTTGGTAACCATCTGGAAAACAGTAATGAAAAATTTGTGGGGTTTTTTTTTTTTCATTGAGTTTAGGAAGAATTAAGAGTAGGTATGTAGAAACGAAGCAAATGGAAAACAAATGAAGCAATTATTAACTCCAGGAAACATAAAGTAAGCAATTAAGGACATATAACCACAGTAATACAAATCCTGCTCTGTATAGCTATGATACATGTACATACATGCACATACAGAAATATGTATACAGAATAGGGCAAGGGAAGAAATGGGATACTTACTGAAAGCGTGCTCATTTCTCATTTTCCACAATAGAACTTCAGATAATATCTAAGATGGATAATATCTGTTTTGTGTTTTGTTTTGTTTTGTTTTGTTTTTTTCTTCTATGTTGTAGTACTATTTGCCTTTAACTATTGTATTAGCAGTGTGTATCTTTGTACAGTAGGTCTTCCTTCTATAGATTGTAAAATCACTTCTCATTGTTTGTTGTACCACTTATTCTTGTATTCACATATGGATGACATTTATCATTAAACTTCTGTAGGGACTAAAGCTAATAAATAAGGCATAATCCCTTGCCTCAGGGCCCACTTGTGGCTTAGTGGGTGGTGCATCAGAAAACCCTGAAACATCAGGATATTTTGCATGATTGCCTTTTGGGAACCAAGGTTGTGGTGGGAGTGTTAGGGACAAATGGAAAGACTGGCAGAGATCCTAGGGCCTGCTGGAAAAATAAAGATCAGAAAGAGTTGGTGTATGAGGAGGAGTCCTGGGGTTCAGCAGAAGAAAATCTTTTCAGCCTCTGGACAACCATACATTTCCAAATGTTGAAAGAGAGGTTACAGAGCCCAACAATATGATTATGATTATTTTCTGGTTTACCTTTTTTTTTTTCCCCCTGAAAGGGTTCTACCAATCTTCATTGCCTCTAGCAATATAAGGATGTCTGTTTTAACAGTGCACCATTAACAGTCAGTACTGGCATTCCTAGGATTTTTCCTAATGGGTATAAAGTGATGTAGTGTTGTTTTGATTTGTATGTCTTTGATGCTTATTTATACCCATGATTGTTACAGCACTGGTTAGGCCTTTCCTTGCGCTTGTATTCTGTTAAAGAGTTTTCTGCGACGTATTTTTTTTTTAAACTTGTTCTACCTGCAATTTTGTGAAAAAACTTCAAAATCACTTATTTTGTCAGAAAACTTCAAACAGAGAATCCTTCATTTTTATTGCCAGCAGAGCTGGTGTTAGAAGGTAATGATGCATAGTACGGTGATAATTTCTTTAGAGAATCCCGGTCTTGATTTTGAATCACCATATGTCACATGCAGTACTCTCAAGGGATGTGTGTAAAAGGTAACATGGCAACATGGCAGGGGCTGAAATGGGGTGTGGACAACTTCCTAAGAGAGACTGTACCTAAATGCAGTCTCGAGGAGTAAGAGGTGAACAGGAAAAATAGGGGTGGGTAGGAACAAACCAAGACAACGACGGAAGAGAATTGTATGAGGTTGTATTCCAGCACAGGTTGCTGCTTGGTGTTTTGGTTTTGTGTAGTTTGGTTTTGTTTGTTTATTTGTTTGTTTTGAAAGCTCATGAGTGCATTCAAGGTATATTCAAGGCATTGTAGCTGGTTCTGTTTCCCTTTGACTAGAGCCATACACTCTCTTGACAGCGTAAAGAGACAAGGCTGTTACTTACAGGGATCTATCTTGCATTTGTGAGATTGTTCTTTTGCCTTGAAAGTGGTGGGAAGTTGGTGTGAGGTTTTAAGCAAGAGAGTGTAAGTGTTGTGCTTGCATGCACTTTGTAAGCACTCAGTACCGAAGAGGCAGGGTGATGAAATTTTGAAGTGAGTGTTAGTGCAGGCACACAAGATGACATTTGAAGATCAAACTTATCATTCCAGTTAAGGAATTTCTTTCACTTGGTCGCAAAAATGAAAGGAGTCGCCAAGAAAGAGAGGACTTCCTGCCCCAAGGTTCTGTCTTTGAATGCTTGGTTGGTTTGCATTTTCGTTAGCTTTTTTTCTAGTTTGTAAATCAAAGTTTAAATGATAAGGTTACAAAATTTGTGAGTAACGTGGAATCTAAAACGAAAAACCAACCTTATGGATACAGAGAACAGATGGGTGGTCGCCTGAGGTTGAGGAGGAGTGACTTGGGTGCTGGTGATCAAAAGGTACAAATTTCCAGTTATAAAATGTGTAGGTCACAGTGATCTTATGTACGGCATGGTGACCATAGTTAATACTGTGGTATTGCATATTTGAAAGTAGCCAGGGAACGGAGCTTGATCGTTCTCATCACAAGAAAAAAAAGCTTTGTAACTATATATGGTGACGATGTTAACTGGACTCCTGGCAGTTATCATTTTACAGTACATACAAATATTGAATCACTGAGTTGTAGACCTGAAACTAACATAATATTATGTCAGCTATACCTCCTTTTTTAAAAATAATAAATTTGTCAGTAAAATCTCATTTAGAAGTCAGGAATAGATAAAAGTAATTTTATTTGAGGGTTATGTATAATGTGCATGAATGTTTGTATATGTGCATAATTAGTAAAGAAAAAAACCCTGGAGGAATGTGTGTCGTTTAAAAAAAAGTTATTTCATTCGCTCTTGTCTTAATTGTTGCTGACAAGTTGCCAGAAACATTTGTAGAGGGCTCCTATTTTCAGAACCAGGATTTAGACATATATATATATATATATATATATATATATATATATATATATATATGATTTAAATTGTGTCAGTTGTGAAGTGTTTCATCAAGTTATTTTCTGTCAGCTTGGCAGGGGGAGGTCCTCTGCCTCTCCTGGACATAAGTAGATTCTTTAATTCTTCATCATCCACCCTCTGCCTTCCTTCATTTTCTGGTTATGTACTAGATTAAGTCTCTTCAGAAGTGAGCTCTCCCTTGCACTGTATCCTTTCTCTCTGGTCTGTATCTGTCATTCAATCCTTTCTTACTGTGTGTGCCCAGCCCACACAATATCTGGAGGAATGCACAAACTATTAGGAGTGGCTACCCCTTTTTCTGCACTGTTTCCTTTTTTTTTTGTTGTTTTAAACAAGAAGCATACAATTCAGTCATTTAAAAAACAGCTTTGAAAAAGGCAACAATGGGAAGCCTTGTATACGGGAGAGAAATTACATGAGCATAAAAGATAATTGTCTTGACCATCATGGATTTGGTGACGGTTATTTTTATTTCTGGTTTCTGTTGTCTCTCCCACCTGTGCTAGACTAATCACCCCTCCTTTTTCCTGTGAATGTGTTTATTTACTTTGCTAGGATTTTTAAGACCTAATCCTGTTGTGCATTCGTTTACTTTTTAGTGGTTTCATTGTGAAGGGGCCTCGTCCAGTTCTAACTGATGCACTTCTGGTTGCTCTTTTAAAAGATTTGCTCATTCGTGTGGCTATTTTTCATGCCCTTTGATGGTAACTGGATAGAAGGGAAGAAGGTCAAATTGCTGTTATTTTTCATTCCCTTCTGTTGTTGTTACGAAGGCTCCTAAAGAGAAAAATTAAGCTGAAATCTGTATTAAATTTTGTTCAGGTAGGCTTTTTGTTTTCTTGACCTGTCCCCCTTAACACTGATATTTATGAGATAGCCATAACCACATTTTAAACGACAGTATGAATTCTCTTACTTTATCCATTAATTTCTAGTCCATTTTAACTGAGATCCTGTGACTTTTGTTTCTAATGATTCCATTTCAAGGAGATTGAGCTGAGATACTTTGGGGAGAAGAACCGGATGGATCTCTGCCCTCGGGAATCTAAACATCTAATTGGGGAGAAAACACCCAACCATGTGTAGGGCTGTCACGAATTTCAAAAAGTAGGAGGGGAGGAGAGGCGTTTTTAGGAGGTAGAGTGTTGTAGCGCAAGCAACATGGCGTAGGCATCAGACCCCTCGAGCAGCGATCCAGGCTCTTCTGAGCGGCAGAATCTTCCACACAAGCTCTGTGGATCACACCTCCCAGGAGGTGCTGTGTAAACAAGGTTGTGTACAAACTGGTACAGCATCATGGATGCTCAAACTGGAGTTAAAACTGATGGCAGCAAATTGTTGCAGAGCATGTTCTGGAAGAACTTCTGGCAGAGCTGACAGGATGGGAGTCTGGGAATGAGGAAACTTGGCTTCACATATGGGCTTTGCCCCTGGCCATTTGCCCCTGGTGAACTTCCAGTTTCTGACCCTGAGATACCACATGTGGAAAATGACAGGTTTGGACAGGGTTTTTTTCCTCATAACTCACAATTTTAAATTCTGAATGTAAGCTCAGAGAGGGATACCCTTAATTCGGGTTCAGTCATCCAGTAGATCTTTATGGAAAGTAGGCAGACCTACTTCCTGCTGTGACGGGAAGGAGAAAGCAGTCTGGGGACAGGTGCCACTTAGTCTTGAATTCCAAGCCTCAATCACACAGTAACAGGGTGGCAATTGAGGGGCCGTGAAGCTTCCCAAAAGACAAGTGGCTTGACCACTGTAGCATTTTAAGAAAGTTGATAATCAGTATTTTTCTCCTGCTAGATATAGAGATTCGTACAGGAGTTTGTTTTCAGAAATGGGGCACCTGGGTGGCTCAGTCGGTTAAGTGTCCGACTCCTGATTCTGACTCAGGTTATGATCTCACAGTTTGTGAGATCGAGCCCCATGCCGGGCCCTGCGCTGACCTTATGGAGCCTGCTTGAGATTCTGTCTCTCCTCTCTCTGCCCCCCACTCCCCTGCCTCTCAAAAAAAAAAAAAAAAAAAAGGTAATAAACATTTAAAAAAACGAATAACTCAGGCTATAAAGGAAGATGATTTTTCTTTTATAATGTGTATTTGAACTAATTTTCTGCCATAAATTCTCTAACTGCCAGTCCAGTATTTACTGAGAGCTAGCCCCTGGTGTTGCACACAATCTACTTATCTCCCTGAAAGCGGAGATACTGCTTCATAGGGTGCTTGTGAGGACTGAAGACATGAACAAGTGTTGGAGAGAGAAGTGGAGGGGAGTCCTGCTGCTCTGGAGCCCTGTAGGGAGAGCTTCTAGCCAGGAATAAGGGTAGGAAGAAACAGACAAATAAAGCATCTGCAATCTGTATTTAAGGAAATGCTAAAGCAGTGAGGGGTGATTTTGTTTTAATTTTTTTCTTCTAAGTCTTGGTCCTTGGGTGGTATTTTAAAATCTGCTAATGATGGGCACCTGGGTGGCGCAGTCGGTTAAGCGTCCGACTTCAGCCAGGTCACGATCTCGCGGTCCGTGAGTTCGAGCCCCGCGTCAGGCTCTGGGCTGACGGCTCAGAGCCTGGAGCCTGTTTCCGATTCTGTGTCTCCCCCTCTCTCTGCCCCTCCCCCGTTCATGCTCTGTCTCTCTCTGTCCCAAAAATAAATAAACGTTGAAAAAAAAAAAATCTGCTAAGTGTGGGGTGCCTGGGTGGCTCGGTTGGTTAAGTGTCCAACTTCGGTTCAGGTCATGATCTCATGGTTTGTGGGTTCAAGCCCCACATTGGGCTGTGCGCTGACAGCTTAGAGCCTGGAGCCTGCCTGGGGTTCTGCGTCTCCCTCTCTCTGCCCCCCCCCCCACCTCCTCCCCGCCAATGCTCTGTCTCTCTATCAAAAAAAAATAAACATTAAAAAATTTTAAATATGCCAAATGAAATATGGTTACTGTTGATATTCATCATGATTTAAAATTATTTGGATATTAGGGTTGTATATAGAAACAACTTTATGTTTATCCGTGATTCTTACTGATGCTACTTTCTACTCTAAGTTGAATTTACATGTGCTTTTTTCAAGCGCACTTCCTGAAATTTCTTTTTAGAATATAAATATTCAATTGAGAGAACCACAATATGTTTATTAAAGCCATTTGTGATGTTCTATCTTACTGAACCCACTGGATTCCCACACTCCTCTTGTTCCAGGTAGATTAGAGGGACTTGAGGGTGGAAACATTCCCTCTTTGGCTCCCCCTGGGAGGGTGACTAGTATAGTGCAAAGCACCAGTGGTGCCCTGGCCCAGGTCCATGTTGGCGACCTGACAAGCTGTCTTAATGATGTGGGTTCTCGGCTGCTGTTCATTGTGTGTGGATCAAGGGTAGCTTTCATAGCTTATGTAATTTGAATCTGACTTGATACAGTTCAGACCGTCTCTTTCCCTTCTGTTCCCAGAGGGGAAAGTCAATACTAGTAGAGTCTCCCTCCTCAGGTTAAATATAGTGTTGGTTTCCTGAGCCATCAATATCTCATAGCAGAGCCCAAATGGGGACATTCGTTACATTTAGCCTGAATCTCCGCAGAAAGAGGACTGTGGCGACAGGTAAGATGTCTGAACGTGGGAAAGTAGAAGCGTCCCAGGAAAGGGGACATGTGATGATGGCTGATGGCTCAACCTCACCCTGGTTAGGCAGCCTCACCTGGGTTTTCAGTCACCACCACCTGGTGGCAAGGTGAAATGGAGGCTCTTTGGGCTGCAGGGCATTTTATATTGATACTAAATACAAAGAAATCATCTGTAAATGAGGAAGTTTAGGCAGTTGTGTTAATCATCTGTATGAAGTAATCAAATTTGTAAATACTGCTGATCTTCTCATCTTTAATACTCTACATTTCAGATAGCCCTCTTTGATTTCATTTAAGTCAGGAGATTTAGTACAAGATCATCTCCGGGGAAGGACCTAACATCTGTTGAGCTTTGACTTGTTCGGTGATTTGCGTAGTTGGAGCTTTAAACAGGGCAGTAGTTTATAATTAGGAGTCAGCGTCAGAGGTGTGTTCATCATACTACATTCCCAGGTCTTTTTTTTTTTTTTTTAAACAACAGAATGATGGGTTTATTTTTTTCCTACATTTTTTCTTCTGATTATTAAAGTTACATTTGCTCATTTTAGAAAACAAATAGTACAAGTACCAAGAAAAAAAAGAAAGCCCAGAAATTAGTCTTTTTTTTTTTTTTTTTTTTTTAGCATTTATTCATTTTTCAATGTTTATTTATTTTTGGGACAGAGAGAGACAGAGCATGAACGGGGGAGGGGCAGAGAGAGAGGGAGACACAGAATCGGAAACAGGCTCCAGGCTCCGAGCCATCAGCCCAGAGCCTGACGCGGGGCTCGAACTCCCGGACCGCGAGATCGTGACCTGGCTGAAGTCGGACGCTTAACCGACTGCGCCACCCAGGCGCCCCAGCATTTATTCATTTTTGAAAGGCAGAGAGAGACAGAGCATGAATGGGGGAGGGGCAGAGAGAGAGGGAGACACAGAATTTGAAGCACGCTCTAGGCTCCGAGCTGTCAGCACAGAGCCCAACACGGGGCTTGAACTCACGGACTGTGAGATCGTGACCTGAGCCGAAGTTGGCCGCCCAACCAACCGAGCCACCCAGGCACCCGAGCCCAGAAATTATTCTTAATCCAACTACCTAAAGACAGGCGTTGTAAATCCTTTGGGGGAACTTCTTTTGGCTTGTTATGTAACTTTTTTTTTTTTAAAAAAGCAAAATTTATAATGTATATACAATTTTGTTTGTAGTCTAGATTATTCCAGTATTGGACATTCTTGTCCCCAATTGCATTCCATAGGATGCACAATATAAAAATTGTTCTATTTTTTTAAAAAGTGAATCCATGGGTCTTATCAGTTAAGAAATCTTAGTTTAAACGTTTTTTTTTTTTTTGTGTGTGTGTGTGTAACCTTGAATCTACTAAAAAGTACTATTATGTCCTAAGGGAGGTGATACGTAGTGTGTCCCTGCCGTATTTAATTCTGGGACCCTTTTTTGCGGATTGATAACTTGCAGAATTTGAAGCACCATTTGGGGGAGCTGCCAAGGATTCCCTTCTGCCTAGGAGACATTTACTGGTTGTTCCCATTTCTGACACTCCCTTTTCCCTCGATCATATTTGGTAGGAAGTGGTTTCGTACCAAATCATATTTGATAATCAGCTGTGCAGTAGTAGATTACATCGTACAGTACTGATGAATACAATTTTTATGTTTTTAAATGAATATTAATGTACAAATTAGTACATGAAAAACATACACTTGCTCCACTGGTCTGGTCTGGTCTCTTATATCCTGGTGCCAGGCATGGAAATGCTCAGTGCCCCTGATGAGTGGGTACACTCCAATTTTCCTTGAAACTGTTCAGGGGCACCTGGGTGGCTCAGTCGGTTGAGAGTCCAACTTCGGCTCAGGTCATGATCTCGTGGTTCATGAGTTCGAGCCCCGCGTTGGGCTCTGTGCTGACAGCTCAGAGCCTGGAGCCTGCTTCGAGTTCTGTGCCTCCCTCTCTCTCTGTCCCTCCCTATTTCACACTCTCTCCCTCTCTCTCAAAAATAAATAAAAATTAAAAAAAAGATGTGTTCGTTTCCTGCACCTCAAACACCTTGTTGTGTTTCCTCTGATAATTCTGAGTCACCGTTCCCCTTCTACTTATTGCCTTTTACCCTACTTTATACCTCTATGTTTCTACCATTGGGCTCCTCAGACCTAGCCCTTTGGCATTATATTGCATATTACATAAGTCTAATCATGTTTAAGTGTAAGAGATAAACATTCACACTTAACTTCTTATTTTGCCAGCTGTTGAATCATTTCCCTACCCACCAGTAACTCCGCCACGAAACTTGGGCACCTTCTTTATTCTAGTCTCCCATTTCTGCCATCAAGCTTTCTGCCGAATTTTGTTGTTTCCTTCACCCTCCGCTATACAAAGGATCTTCAAGCTTTAATAGGACTTTGAAAAATAACTTTTTTCAGTGAACTTTTTTAGTTAGGCGGTAGGGTAGGAACCAAATGTTATTTTTCCTTTTGGTTCTTGCTCTGGCCTAACAGACACACTTTAAATTGCTTTCTTATCTCCAGATTCAAAGGTAATTTCATTTTATTATATAGGTTTTGCATTTTATAACTTCTTTACTCGCTTGGTTAATTTCAGGGTGTTTTTGAATCTACTTTGTCTCCATGAGTGGTCTCTTATTCAGATAGTGAACATTTGGAGAACAGGAACTGGATTTGCCAACCCCGTTTTTCCCAATCCTTCCTGCTTTTTGTTGAAGGGACAGAACAGAAATGAAAGAAGGGAAATTCCTCTCTAAAAAGTTACATGCTGATTCATAAATCTTAAATTCTACATGACCTTGCACTGAGATGTTTGTATGTGTTACAGGCTCGCTTCAAAGACTGAGACAGCCCTTCCATCTGAGATGTTACTTTTATGCAATGTGAGTGAACTTCAGAAAAGCCAGGAAGGGATGTAAAAAAAATAGTTTACCTTATTTGGTTGTCCTAGCTAACGTAATGTTCAGGCACTGTGAGGTTATAATTCTATTATAAAATAAGCTTCCTATTACATTCTGAAGTATATTTATGGGCATTACTAAAGAATATTTATGGGCATTCTAAATCTATATATACAACTTTATACACTATTAACATTGATACTTTCATAAATACTCAAATTTCATAAGATAATATTTCACAAGTACTAGTGGAGAAATGTAACAACATCCCATTTTGTAATATGGACATATTTGATGAGAAGTGCTACATCTTTTTGGTGAACATACCATATTGTGTTGTAAATTATTTCAGGGAAGAACTATAGTTGTTGGTTTTTTTGTTGTTGTTTCTGGGTGGTTTTTTTTTTTTTTTTCATTCCCACATCTTCTTATGTAGCCTCTAAACTATTCTTTATGCCCTTGGCACAAGGAAAGTTTCTCGTGTTGTTCCTTTCGTTTGGTTCCTAAAGAAATATTGTTCTTACTTCCTTACCACTCATTCATTTCTTGGAAAAAAATTATTTTTCCATTTTTCTGGTAGCTAATTCATTATACCAACTGGTAAATAAGGAAGATATCAAATGAGTACTTGTATATATTTTATCTGGAGTTTAGGGGAGAGAGTCATGAGTAGGGATTTGGAGGTAACTGCACAGGGATTATATTTAAAAGTTCAGGTACCTATGATGTCACCAGACCACACTGGCTACCATGCAGCTATCTCCTCACGTAATTCCATTATTTGGTCTTCATTCAGTTGCAGAGGCAACTGTGACCCAACCAAGTCAACAACACCCTGCTTTCCAGAGTAATATTTTTACCTGAGTATACTCGTGCCTACTATCTTATCCTAATGGATTCAGTGCTCCCATACGTCCTAATACTGATACCCTTTATAGCCCCTTCCCAAAGTATGAAGGGTGGTAAGAGAGGCCAGCCAAAGCCAAGGATGCCATTCTGGAATCACTAGCTGTTCAGTGGAGTCCACTAGCGATACTGAAGAGTGACCAAAAAGAGAAAGGCAAGAGAAAATGAAGAACATGGTTATCAGGGAAATCTGGAGAAGAGAGTTTTAGGGAAGAGGAAGGGGTCAAGATTGTGAATGTCTCAAGGAGCCAGAATCAGAAGGACTGTTTTTACACCTGTAGCTTCCCTTGAAGGGAGAGATTGTTTCCTCAAATACCCTCTAGCACCAAGCGTGTGGTCAATGGTCAGAAGGAAATTCAGAAATGCTGGGGATGATTTAGAAGAGAGGAGGAAGCGCTTTTTCTGGAAGATTGATGTCAGGAAAGGATGGCAGGTTACGTTGTGATAGACCTTGAGTGATGAAAAGACTTTCCCAGTAGGATTTGAATGCATCTTCTTGTTTTCTAGAATTTGCAAGAAGTCACCGAACTAAACAGTGGGGTTGGTTGCTAAGTGGATCTTCCACTTACGTTCCAAATAGTACGTAGAGGTGGAAAATTAAATGTGTAGCAAGGAAGTTTTTATACAGCGGACTCTTTCAACAGATGGAGGTGACATGCTATAAATTAGTATTGTTCCTCTATTCAAATCTATTGCTAATTTTACTGTATTCAGTGATGCTTAGGCAGGTTTGCTGATAATTAAGAGAATTGCTAATAATTGTCAGCATATGTTTGCTTTTCCATCAACACCAAGGAGTAGGCTTTAGGTGTTACAGATCTGTCATAATATTACACACATAGTTGAAATTTTTATTTTTGACTAATTTAACAAATGTAAAACATATGTATATTTCTACGTATGCTAGTCTGTGTCCAAAGTTCATATTGCACTGAAAGGGGTTTGATGCTATAAACAAGGATGGGGAGAAAGGGAGGGAGATGGGGCTGGGAGGCAATGAGAATAGGAAAGAAGGTCCTGAGGACAGAAAAAATCTGTTATTTAACTTAGTTGTCTGTCTTCAACTCCTTGGTTTTGACAGGTCATTAAACTGTGGGCACTCTCTCTCCCTATGTGCCCATCTCTATTTTGAAATTGACAGGAAACATTGCATTGTTTTATAAGACGTAATGGGAGTCTTGGCATTTCTTTTAAACTGCAAAGAAATTTTTATGAAATATAAGATTTTTTAAAACCCATTAAAAAACCTAGGAAGCATGTGAGATGGTTCCGAAGAGGAGGTCTGTAGTAGAGACAGCCAAGCCTGGGCATTTCCAAGTCAGTTCTATTTATTGTCTTTTAGGGCTGCCTTTCAGTTTCCTCCTACAATGGATAGAACTTCACATCTCCTAAAAAAAGACAGTTCTGCAACAAACTATTTTCTAAGGGAAATGAAATGTGACAAGAATGTCTTTCTTATCACCGTGGCATTAGTGCGTTGGCCTTTTAGAGACCAAAAGCTCTGGGAATGGTAGATTTATTTGGATTTCTGTGAGCTTGTGACAAATGTTGAAAGCATCTGATTTTTATAAGAATCTACTTAGAATTGTGCTTGATGCTAGTATATTCTTTGTTTGAAAGATAGTTCATTGAAATAAACAGCCTGCCCCACCCCCAGTTACAAAATAGCTCATAAATTCCAGCTTTGGTTGCCTAAAGATTTTTTTCTATGGAGATGGGCTGGAGGTTACTTTGCATTTTGGCTCAGTTGGCTGGTTTCCCTCCCATCTTAGGAGGAGCACTCCTTAAACCTCAGCCGTGGCCACATGGGCATACCCGGCGCCTCTGGAAGCAAGTTAGCACGTTATTCCACTTGAAGGCTTACAGTTGGAGAGGAGCATGCGGCGTTTTGAATTGTAAAGGAAATCCTAGCAGTCTGAGGGCAGAAGTATCTCGAAAGCTCAAAAGCCAGGTTTAATTAGGTGGCCGTGCAAAACCATTATTCCCCGTCACAAAAGCCGAGGAAGAGGAGCCAGAGTGAAAACAATTGGCGCTTATCGGCCGGCGGCCCGGCCCAGCCCATGAGCCCAGCTGGAGCTCAGCCGGCCCTGCATTCTGCAGGCAGCGTGCAGTTTTTGAAACTCCCCTCAATGTTCCAGCCTTTAAATAGCAGCGAGTCTTCTCAAACGATGCTGCGTACTGCAAGAGAAATTAAAGTGGCTGCCTCGGAGGCAGGAGGCCGACTAGCGAGCTGCTTAATTATCGTGGAAGTAAGTGCTTGTTACCGATGAGCGGAGTGCAGCGAGCGCGGGTCGTCCCCGGGGCGTCTGCCGTGATTTGTAGACAATGCAGCCCTGTCAGCGCAGTGCTGGTTCAGCAGCATCCTTCCAAACATGTATTTGGCAAGAATTTAAAGGCCACCTCTTGTGTAATCCATGGAGCCCTGGAAAAGGGTCCTCTGCCTTTATTTTCAGGATGTACGCAACCACGCGGGGTTTTGCACTCAGCATGCGTGCCTCTTGCCTCCCGACTGACGGGCTCACAAGGAAGTTGGTGTTCTTCACCCATCACCTGCAAGGATGCTAACACTTCTCTGTCGTCTGTCGGGGAATATGGACAGGTCTGTCCAGAGCAGCATTTTGTTTCTGGTGTCTTCGTAAATCAGCACCGGAGGGGCGGGTGGGGGGCGGGGGGAGAATGCAGCGCGTAAGGAAATGCAGGCATTTGGTTAATTAGTGGAATTATTTCTAGCTTCAAGAGTAGACTAAGGAGAGCTTGAGAAGGGGTGGTGGTGAATGCGGGATCCATCCCGAGATACTCCTTGTGGGGGTAAGTAATAAAGTGAGGGAAATACAGAGGAGTGCTAATGGGTATAATGGCTCCGGGAAAACCCTGCTTATTTTTCTCTCTATTGTATTTGCTCTTGCCAACTGTCTTAAGCATTTGTAAAGAACCAAAAAAAAAACAAAAAACAAAAAACAAAAAACAAGTAAGGATTTTGAGATACAGAAGGTGTTAAAAAGTGAGTATTGCAACATACTCGATAACGTAATTTTTTGTCTTGTTTAAAAATTGTACACTGCTTAATTATCGAACTCTGTTGGTTATGTCTCGAACTTCTGGTCAGCACAGTGGTGGGTTCATGATGCTCTACATTATTGGAGGTCGTTGGAGCCTGTGCTTGGTCTGTACTTGGGGTAGGAGCCTTGATGTCCTAGAACAAGATCTCCACGCCCCTCCTCTTACAGGAAACAGTTCAGTGAAGCTCAAGTATGAATAGTCTTTTAAAATATATATCATTTAAAATGATGGATGGTCTTGAATGCTTTCACTTTTCTTCCTTTCAAACCTGCTTTACTAAAAATATGGGCTGTGAACTGCAAACCACAATCCATTATTGAGTCTTTTATTTTCTTTCATGTGTCTGCTTTTAGCAGTTGCATATTTATTTTTAGATGTATTTATCAAATGCTAATCCTAATTGTCCTTCTCTTTTAGGGAAAGCATGGGATTATGGCAATCACAGAGTCCTCCTAATACAAGTTCCATTCATTTTTTTCTGAAAGACAGCTGTCTGTTAAAGTGAAGCAAAGGAACTATTGTGGATTATAATGTTTTGAAGATCTGGATTGTCAGAGGTTTGGAAATAAGGCATCATTTAACCTTTTAAATGAAAAAGATTAAGATCTCATGCAACTGCTATATTTTCTGGAAACCATTCTCCAAAAGGGAAGTGCACATTTAAAACTTAGATATGATGGTCCTTTGTACAGGGATTTGAGTCTGATTGCTTTTACATCATGACCAGCTTGAAACGGTCGCAGACGGAGAGGCCTGCTGCCCCCGAAAGGGCCTCGGTTGTCGCCACAGATGGCGCCCCCAAAGTCCACACTGACGACTTCTACATGCGACGCTTCAGGTCCCAGAATGGCAGTTTAGGGTCCTCGGTCATGGCTCCGGTAGGGCCCCCCCGAAGCGAAGGGTCTCATCATATAACCTCGACCCCCGGAGTCCCCAAAATGGGGGTTAGGGCTAGGATTGCGGATTGGCCCCCGAGAAAGGAAAACGTCAAAGAATCTAGCCGTTCAAGCCAGGAAATAGAAACCTCAAGTTGCCTTGAGAGCCTGTCCTCCAAAAGCAGTCCTGTGAGTCAGGGAAGTTCTGTTAGCCTCAATTCCAGTGACTCAGCCATGTTAAAAAGCATACAGAACACACTGAAAAACAAGACGAGGCCGGCGGAGAACATGGACTCCAGATTTCTCATGCCTGAAGCCTACCCCAGCTCCCCTAGGAAGGCTCTCCGCAGGATCCGTCAGCGGAGCAACAGCGATATCACCATAAGTGAACTTGACGTGGATAGCTTCGATGAATGTATCTCGCCCACATACAAGACTGGGCCATCACTGCACAGGGAATATGGTAGCACCTCTTCAATTGATAAGCAGGGAACGTCCGGGGAAAGCTTCTTTGACTTGCTAAAGGGCTACAAAGACGACAAGTCTGATCGAGGTCCAACTCCAACCAAGCTCAGTGACTTCCTCATCGCCAGTGGGGGCAAGGGCTCCGGTTTCTCCCTGGATGTCATAGACGGGCCCATCTCCCAGAGGGAGAACCTCCGGCTCTTTAAGGAAAGGGAAAAACCACTCAAGCGCCGTTCCAAGTCTGAAACTGGAGACTCATCCATTTTTCGTAAGTTACGCAATGCCAAAGGTGAGGAACTTGGGAAATCGTCAGATCTTGAAGACAACCGGTCAGAAGACTCTGTCAGGCCCTGGACATGCCCGAAGTGCTTTGCCCACTACGATGTCCAGAGTATACTATTTGACTTGAATGAGGCCATTATGAACAGGCACAACGTTATTAAGAGGAGAAACACCACCACGGGGGCATCGGCCGCTGCCGTGGCATCCCTGGTCTCCGGACCTCTGTCCCACTCGGCCAGTTTTAGCTCCCCGATGGGCAGCACGGAGGACCTGAATTCCAAGGGGAGCCTCAGCATGGACCAGGGAGACGATAAGAGCAATGAACTTGTATTGAGCTGTCCGTATTTTCGGAATGAGATAGGTGGAGAAGGCGAAAGGAAAATCAGCCTGTCAAAATCAAATTCTGGTTCCTTTAGTGGGTGTGAAAGTGCCTCCTTTGAGTCTACGCTTAGTTCCCATTGCACAAATGCAGGAGTGGCGGTACTTGAAGTGCCCAAGGACAACCTTGTGTTGCATCTGGACAGGGTGAAGAGATACATCGTGGAGCATGTGGACCTGGGCGCGTACTATTACAGGAAATTCTTCTATCAGAAGGGTGAGTAGAGCTCCTTTGCCATGATGTATGAAGTAGTTAGATTTGCTACAATTCATGCCTTTTTGCATTTCTGAGTTACTGCCTCTTTTCAGGCATAAAAGTGTATATTAAATATTAATGGTTTTTTTAATTTAGTGGATGTAATTATAGCCTTTGTAGAAAAGACTTGCTTTGTTACCTTGAGAGATAAATGTCATAAAGTTGAAAATATTTTAAATACAGTTTTGTTTTGTTTTTTTTTTAACTACAAAAACCATCTTAGTGCTGCCTTTTCTTAGCAGTCTTATGCTTAGTACAGAACCATTTCTTTTCTGCCTCAGTGTTCTCGTCAGGAAATGGGACTTATACATTCCTTTAACTTTGATAGGAATTTTAGTGAACATTGATTGTGTTATTTGGCAAGAGTCACAGAGCCAATAAGTTTCCCGCAGGAATCAAATCTGGGTCTTAACAGATTTGAGTAGAAAAGAGTCTGGAGAGATAAGGACCCTTAAAACATTGGTGACTTCCTTTGTAGTCTTTCTGGTGTTGGGGGGCGGGGGGTACATATTGCATACATTGTTGGATTGTAAGGCCCTGTGATTCATGGAACAGTAAGTAGTTTCAATGAAGTCTTGGGAGCTGTCATTGTTTTTGAGCCACGTTATTAATTGAAGAGTGAGTTTTAAGTCCTACGAGTGCCCAAGCTGAGAAACCAGCTGCTCACCAAGGGAGGACCTACACCAGTGGTCCATTAGCTAGGTCAGTAATCTCGGCAGCCCTGGTGAGTGGCCTCCCTGTATGCAGAGTACCGGAGCAGCGCTCTGACTTTCCACTTCCTGCTTTGGGGTTTTTGAATCTTACTTAGATTCATTCTTCCGAATGAAGTTCCGCTTCTAGTACTCGTCGTAACTGTGTTACATTGCTCACGTTAGAATCAAACTTCCCATGAGGTATTACATGATAGACCCTATTCAAGAGAGTTTATTGGCCAAAAGAGTCTTGTCTTGTTGCTAAGTATCTGTGTCCTCTAAGTATCTGTGTCATTGATATTTGACACTATGCTAATGAAGATCCCATTTTCATTTTTAAGCAATCTGTGTTTTCTCAGAATAATTTTATGGAGTTCAGATTTTAGAAATCACTTCTTCATTCTATACTGTCCGTTAGGGTACAAGGTTTTTCAGTGTTGCCATCTTAGCATTTGGGGCTGGATAATTCTTTGAGGGGGCTGGCCATCCTGCAGGCATTGTAGGATGTAGGAGGGGTCAGCAGCAGCCCTGGTCTCTGTACCCTAAATGCCAGTAGGTACCCCTCCCCCAGTTGTGATGACCTAAAATGTCTCCAGGCATTGCCAACTATCTCTTGGGAGGTAAAATTGTATCTAGCTGTGAGCCCCTGCTTTATTGTACCTGGGGACATTTCCCACAGGTGTTTCTTAGTTGTCTGTTGGTGGAGGCCATCTTGCCAAAAATGGATGCATCGAGTCCAACATAAGAGAGAACATATCAGTTATAATTTTACTTATGTAGTAGTAGGCACTTTTTCTTATTAGGCAGTATAATAATAGTAATAAACATTTTTGAGCACTTCCTATGTACCAGAAACTTTTAGTACGCATTTGACGTGACCTGCATTTTCTCATTTCAATGTCTAAATGCCCACCGAGGTAGGTACTGTTAAGGATGGCATTTTCCAGACGAAAAAACTGGGGCTGAAGTGGTTAAGTGAACCTAAATGGTTCAGCTGATGTGAGCTAGTGATGTGGGAGCCAGGATTCCACTTCTGGTGCATCTCACCAGCGTAATGTCCTTAACCATCATGTTCTTCTCTCTACTATATTAGACTGTAGGGAAGGAGTATGTTTTTCCATTTAAATCTGGTAGAAATTTGTATGGGATAAAAATTTGGGCATCTGTATTCCAGAGGAATCCAGATCATAACACTTCATAAATTTAAAAGCCACTAATCCAAAGTCATTTCTGATTTGAAGCATGGAAAATACCCTCTTACCCAGCAAGATTGGGACTTGTTAATTGAAAATACCAGTTAAAAGTAGGGAACCTTTAAAATGTTATACATGCTTAGAATGTTTTATTTTCACTCCACTATAAAAATGTACTCGGCAAACTCTTGTGAGGCCAAGGGCTTTTCTTTGACAGTGATTCCACTATTTTGAATTTTACATTGCCTTAAAAGTATCAACCACAAGGGCTACAACAGACCTTAGCAAAGCAATCCAATCTTGCAGAATCTTAGGTTTCATTTTATTCCTCCTTTTTTATAGTTGTCTTGCCCACATCTAATCCAATAGCTTTCTTTTTAGTGACTTGCTGTTATTACGTCTTTCCAGAGCCTTCAGTTTAGTTTTTAATAGAAACAAGATTTATCTTTATTAGTACTCTTATTCCATGAGTTTCCATAATATTTAATTAAATTTCATCATTACAGTAACAAGTCGACTGGCATAAACAGGTTTGGGAGGGCACAGCCGACTCTTCGTCAGCATGAAGTCCAGCCGGTGGGAACAGAGTGTGCGTGGCCCTGGAGAGGGCCTGCCCGAGGCCTGGGGCATTCGTCATTTTGGTGCGGGCAGGGAACTCAGCAGGAGTTAATCCAGGAAGTCAGTCCAATGGGAGGCCGTTTTGGAGTGCCCGCTGTGTTTTCTTGGGCCACACAACTTAGAATTTTCAAATCGGGCAGGTCATTTGTCACGGTACGGTGATATCTGACAAATTATGGCTCTCAGTAACCTCATTTGACGCTGCAGTTAAGCCCCGAAAGTGTAACTGTGTGTTAAAAAAGTTAGGTGATCGCTATACTTAGTCACCCTATAGATTATAGTTAGACAAATAATTCTCTTATAATTTTTACTACACAGCTTGGTGCGCTGGGATCAGCGCAGTCATCGTTTTTTCCTAATTTCCTAATCGGAAACTGGAAGCGAGTTGTCTGGTTGAAGGAGTACATCTGCGTCAGATGTAGGTTATCTTCTAGCAGCGGAGTGTGGCGGTACTGACCTGGCTGTCACTCCAGCCTCTTCATCACCAGATATTTTCCGTTCTGCTCTTTAATGCATTCCTGACTTCATTGTGGCTAAGTCTTGGCGGGGGGGCGGGGATTCACTTCAGTGAAGGATGCTCGGCCGTTGACGTTCCATGTAAATTTTAATTCTATTTGGCTCATGAAACTGCAGTCACTTTTTCTGATGTCACACTGTTTTTAAAAATGTCATTATTTTGCAAATTTAGACTTGAGGATATTTGGCTCCACCAATGTAAGCCATTTCCAGTGCTGGAAGGAGGCTGGACCGATGGAGGAAGGAAGCCCACTGTTTGCACTTACTCAAATAAGCACCGCGCCATCACGGTGCTGCCCCCCACCCCTCTCTCTTGCCCCCTCCTCTCTGCTGGTTTGCTAGTGCGCGGGACTCACCGAAGGTTAAATGACACTAATAGCATCGTTAACATTTATTGTGTTACTAATTGTGCTTTATGCGGACTCGGACTTGGTCATTTAATGCTCTTAGGACCCTGAGGTGAACGTGTCGTTGTGCTAAGTCCAAGTGACACAACCAGGCCTTCCTGGAGAAACACAAAGTAGGCAGTAGGATAGCATTAAAATTAGTCGGGTCACCTCCCTTCTGAGTCCGCGTAGGTATTTTGTGTTTAGTTTTTATGTAGCTACTATGATCAAAATACCAAGGGAGTTTGTAAGCGGAAGATACTGTTAAAGTAGTTACCCTCGTGGCTTGTTGAAGAGGAGACTTTTCCTAGCCATCACTCACTTCACTTTTCTGTGGTCATACGGGACTTTTCCAATCTTGCACTGAGTGTCTAATTGTCCACGAGGCCCGTCCTTCCTGAATCTCAGTCAGGGTGATGCATATATGGAAAAGAGTGGCCTACAGGCTGCCTTGGCAGTGGTGTTTCTCACTCCATTGGTCAACAGTGTTGATTGGCTTGTCTCTGTGCCAGGTGGGATGTCCCTCTCAAAGTCCAGTGACTGGAGATGTGTGGTGGGGAAGGGCCTCCCCCTACTGCCCAGTGCCCAGGAGAAACTGCCATTGTCAGACCTGAAGCTCACCTAAGAATAGTTTCCCACTCCCGATGCTTGTGTACCTAATTATTCTTCTGATAACGTTAAGCCATCATATTTGATGGTTTTTATCGTTTCCTTTCCTTGCCCTCCACCTCCACCTTTCCTCACCCCACCACACACACACCTGTTTGCACACATGCACACACATGCATGAGCACACACACACAAATCAGTTCCAGCAGAATGCTGGGCCCCAGATCTATCAGTTGGTCATTGGAGTTCAGTTGTTACTGTAATACCCAGTTTTCTTTATAAGAGAGTGAGAGGAAAATCATCAACCATTTGTTAGACCAGCATCAAGTAGCAGTTCTGGTGGATTATGGTGTGGATTATACGTATAGATCATCATGGACCACCATACAGCAAAGCTTATTAGAAAAATCTGTGCTTAGTTTGTTTTTTTAATCCTTCTATAAGTTGTGCAACATTAAACTTGACACAAGTTGGGATATCTTATAATTCAGATTTCTTTAAGGATAGTTATGCTGTTTAGTGTTTTGATGTGGATAGTTTTATTCTTCAGGGAAGTGATAAGCCCGAGTCAACAAGTCTGCTTTACTGAACCATGTTGTGCTCTGTGTTCTTGAACTTCACAGTCAATCTGGGCCAACATTAATGAGGAAAGATTTTATCCATGTATAATAATTCATTGTTTTAATATCCTTGTGTTTTGTCTTGACTGAGATCACGTAAACTCTTATATGATTGGTCTAAAGTTAGATCTCTAATTAGGTGACCCTTTCAGGGAGATTTGGGGCACTAAATTTTTTCTTGAGCTAACGCAGGAGAGTCATTTGCTGCCATCTTTTTATCTGCTCAGGGCTTCCAGAAGCCAGGAGGCCATTAGGTATGAAGGTTTGTATGTTTGCTCCTTTGAAAACAGTCCTCCTCACCTTTCTTGGCTGTGATCTCCTGAGTTTTAACACAGATTCACAGATTCTGAACTCTGCTCCACAAGGCATTGAGGATTCCCTAGTACCTGAGTCATCTCCGCTCCGAGGAGTGTGGAAGTTGGTTAAGAGGGTACGTGCCCCAGATACTCCTCCCTGTGTTTTATTTTTAAATCAAGATAAACCATCAGAAGGCCACATTTGCACAAACACTTGACCTTATTCAAGGTCATCTTTTTAAGAGCCAGTCATATAAAAACAAAATTTGCTGTTGCAGTAAAACTGGCGTTGAAGCATTGCCCGTTATGTCATTCTTTGGCCCCTTTGGAAAGTTCCATGTGAGAAATTTGTTTTAGGAATTTGATGCCAGGACCTGTTTTCTGGTAGCTACCAAATGCCTGCTTTCTGGGGATACGTATATTTTATTGGTTTGCTTATTTTGTTTCTTTGCTGTGTCCTCTGTTTTAACTTCAACTCCCAAGACCAAATTTGATTCTCACATATACAGCCTTTATTACTAACACATTTGTTTTCACTTGCATCTTTTATTTCTGTTTCAGTAGCATAATTTATGTATTTCCTTTATCATTAATGACCTCAAAAATTTCTGTTTGGAAAGGATAATTAGCATACATACATTTCTGTCCAAATGCAACCCCTGTCTTCCCGGCTTTCTCCTCTGTTCTGGCTTCCTTTCTCCCCCGCTGTCCCCAGCTTCCACCTGGATGACTGTCGAGTTGGCAGTGCAAAGCCCTGCATACAAATGTTGACTTTAGTTTTTCCTCCCTGAACAAGCCTCCCTCAGCACCTCCCTCTTGCTAGAAATGCCACTGGTATCGTCTGTCGCTTGGATTTGAAGCATTGCAGTCTCTTTCTTGCCTCATCTCCCTTAAGCTCCCCCTCCGATCAGCTGGCAAGGCCCCCTGAGTCCTCCTGGGACTCTGCTAACTTCCTGCTCTCTGTGTCCTGTTCCCAGTGCTACAGCTGTACACCCTCATTGCCTCTCGCCCAGGTTCTAGCAGAGGTGTCTCAGTCTCTCCATCTCTGTCTAGTCTGCCCTACTCAGAATCCAACCTCTTGCCTTTGCCAGATACAATCTAACCTGGCAACAGCGTAAATTTACATCGTATTGTAAATCTAATCCTGTAACGAATATACTGGGTAAGTCGAGTCCTCCAAGATGCAGATGTGACCCCCTGACAGGAAAAAAAGAGCAGAATTGAACAAGGGGAGCCTCAGACCACAATGCAGATCTAGCAAAGTCATGGTCAATGCAGTGGAGTGAAGAATAAGCTTTAGAGGAGGTCCTGTGTTGGGCAATACTGGCCAGGTCCTCTTACCCCCAGCATGCCCAGTTTGTGGATGGGGGCTGCCCAGAAAGAGAGTGGCTGGGCTGGAAAACTGAAGATTCAAAGATGCTACAGCCAGAGTCTTTCAGCTATAATTGTATTTCTTGCGGCTCATTTGGTTGCAAGCCCTTTCCGGAAGGGAAAGTGCCGCTCATCTGTGGCTGCTATATACACATGAGTGCCTACATGATGCTTGGCAAGGCTTTGGGCACTGGAGTGGTAAGCAAAACAGACCACCTTCATGGAACTTACATTCTGGTGAAGGAGACCGACAATGAATAAGTCACATAAAGGATACGCATGCTTATGGTAAAAATCAGTAATATAGAAGTGGAGAAAGTAATCCCTCTCCTAGTTCCAGTAATTTGGCTTGTAATCTTCTATGTTTTTTCTTACACACACACAAATTCATTATCCCGGTTAGTATTAATAGGAATGTTCTTCATATTTTTAAAGTAGTTGTAAAAATCAACAGGTACACATGGGGCACCTGGCTGGCTCAGTTGGTATAGTGTGTGACCCTTGATCTAGGGGTTGGGAGTAGAGCCTACTTGAAAAACAAGCACACATTTGTATCTTTATTCTTTGATTCAATAATGGTATTGATTATGCCTCTAGTGTGTGCCAGCTACAGTGCCCGGCAGAGAACAAAAGCACATGTACCTGTCTTCATGGTGTTTACAGTCTGCCCTTGGTGACCTTGAGACAAACAAGAAACTATCAAGCATTATTTTTTTCCCCCCAATTTCAATAAATATTTTTTGAAAATCTACAATTTCTTTGTTCCACTTGCCTGGAGTCCATTTAGATGGATGGTGGAAACTCCGAATTTATCCGCCATGTCTTTCTTTTGTAATTTCAGTTTCTTTTTCATTTTGTTCTATATTTATCAATTTTATCTCCCAGAGAGGGGATTGGTATACACCTGTCTGCATTCTGTCATCTAGGCCTGCCATTTTATTTCAGCCAGTTGTATTTTTAATCCCCAGGATCCCACTAATTTTGTTTTTTTGCAGTTATTTTTCATAATTGCTCATCCTTACTTTTATATACCTCACCTCTCTCCATTGCCGTCCATTAGAAATTTCTTCTCCTGAGAAATGTTTGTTCTGTGTTTCTCATTTTTCTCTGTTGTGCTCTTCCTGGTTTTGCTTAGTCGTCTGGTGGTCAGAGTCCTGGGAGGACCGGTGTGGATGGCAGGCCTCCCCACAGTGCTGTGCGTCCCTTTCCCCAGCAGGCTTCCCTGGACGTGGACAGGGAGGACTGAGGGCTGGCACTGGAACGGCAGTGAGACCTCCTAACGTGCAAATGTCCCTGTAGCGTGAGAGGGCGGTGACCATGGTGCAGGATGGGAACCGTGGGTGCCAGAGCTGGGCCAACTGTATAGTGCTCCGTTTCTGCATGGAGCTGCCTTTCCTCCTCCACCCTGGCGCAGTGCGTGTCGTGTTCTCTTCCTCTCTCAACCTCCTGGCAGGCTCCTGCCTGTCATGGGTTTGTGATGCTTGAGTTGCCCCCTGCTCCCCACCACTGCCCCAAGTCACCCTGTGCCCTTGTTTCTACGATGTTCCTAACCAGCCTAAGCACTCCTTGAAGGCAAAGTCCCCAGATTAGGGAAGCTCAGTAAACGTTCCACAGTTGAACGATGTTTGGTGCGGATGTGAAGTCTAAGATTTATTGAGTCGAGTGTATCCTGTATTTATAGCTTCAGGGAGAGGCTGTGAGGGCCCTCTGTGCGCATGACCTTGTGTTCTACTGCAGACGCCGGTTAATATGTTGCAGTTCCTTTTCCGCTCTTTTCAGGAAATGAGACCACAAACGAGTCTGTGTGTGGTCATGGTGGTTTAGTGGAAATTAACCAGGACCACCAGGTGATCCCCACAGGCCCAACACACCGGTATGGAGACTGAACTTTACTAATGTAAACTGTAGTAGACACAACTGATAGATGCCAAAATCAGTGGGTGACAGTTGGGGAGAAGGATTGGCATAATCTCAAAGTGTATCCCAAAGATACTTGTAATGTACTGTCTGGCAGGTGCCATCTTAATGGAGTGAATCCAAGTCCATTATCATGAACCCCATGAAGTGGTGGTGCGCTGAGGTTACATCATTTCTGTGGTTCTCTTGCCCAAAGTACATAACTTCAGTCCAATCACGTGATACCACCAGACAAACCCAGTTGATTGGTAAGTACTTTTCAAAGGTGTCAAGGTCATGAAAGACTGGTAAACACTGAGGAACTGTGACAGACTACAGGGGACTGTGGAGAAATAACTAAGTACAATATGGGATCCTGAATGGGATTTCGGGACAGAACAAAAAAAGGGCATAGTGCGGGGCGCCTGGGTGGCGCAGTCGGTTAAGCGTCCGACTTCAGCCAGGTCACGATCTCGCGGTCCGGGAGTTCGAGCCCCGCGTCAGGCTCTGGGCTGATGGCTCAGAGCCTGGAGCCTGTTTCCGATTCTGTGTCTCCCTCTCTCTCTGCCCCTCCCCCGTTCATGCTCTGTCTCTCTCTGTCCCAAAAATAAATAAACGTTGGAAAAAAAAAAAAATTTAAAAAAAAAAAAAAAAAAAAAAAAAGGGCATAGTGGAAAAACTGGTGAAATTTGAATAAAATCTTTAGTTAATGGGATTGTACCAATGTTAATTTCCTGGTTCTGGTAATGATAATTGTACCGTATGTAGAATTGGAGGAGGCTGGGTCATGGATATATGGAAACTCCCTGTACTGTTTTTGCAACTTCTCTAAGTATAAAGTAACGAAGATGAAAGTAAAAAACCAAAAACCTCAGGTGAAGTCAGTTACTGGAAGCTACCATAGGAACCATCCGCATGAAATCTAATGCTTACCCAACTTGCTGTGTCGAAGTGCAGCAAAACCACCACCATGCTTACAGATTTCCATATTCCAAAGAACTTCTATACTCTGCTGTCTCAAGGAAGGAAGGGATCTTTAGCTCTGTTATTTCAGGACAACTTGATAACACAAAATAAAAGCCTGTCGCCTGTTTTCCAATGCATACCTCATTATAACTGTAGACACCCAGTGAGCCCTTAATTGTGAGCTCCAAAATCAGGTGCTCCAGAAATACTTGCTCTGTTGTATCAGTTCCTTTCTTCAGCTTTCTGATGGAGCCGCTCCTCTGTACATAGTGGCCATTCATCTGAACTTTAGGGCAGAGAGAGATCTCTAAGTGCATTGGAGTCAACTTAGAAGCATTTGATGGTAGAGAAGCATCAGCAGAAGCCACATCTGTTACCTGGTAGACAGCATGTGTGTGGGCTGTGCCGTTTTTTTGAGACACACTGCGTTGTCTCTGACCTGCTGAGCAGTGGTGACTTCTCCCTTGACTGCATTTGTTGCTGTCTCTGAGGGACGTTATTCCAGATCCTTCAAAAGCATTTTTATGTAGGAAGATGCCTTGCAACAATATCCCTGGTAAGGAGGGACAAAGGATGTTTTAAATATAAAAAAGTGTAGTTATACACAGGTGTTTCATTGTTAATTTCTCTCATTTGAATGCTATATTTTTTTCTGAGTTGGCATTTGAATTAGTGTTAACATGAAAAGTAAAGAATTACACTAGTATGCACCCTTTAACTTTAAAGTTTTTTTTAACACCCATTGGCCATTTGCAAACCAAATACATATTTTTATACTTTAAAAAAATCTTCCCATCATAAAAGTTATATATATATTCGTCATAAAAAAATTAGTAACTATAGAAAATTAGAAAATTAATCTTACAGGATTGCTAGTGATTTTGTCTCATCTTTTTAATACATTCCTATTCATGTTTTCAGTAAGGTAGAATCATTAAATACAGTTTATATATTTCTTCATCGTTCTGTATTTGGCTGTGCCATCATTTATTTAAAGTTTTCCACCTATTGCAAATTTCAGTTTTCCAGTTTTTTAATTTTTTTTTTTTTTTTTTATTGAGAGAGAGAGAGGGCATGAGTGAGGGAGAAGGTCAGAAGGAGAAAGAGAAAGAGAGAATCTAAAGCAGCCTCCACACCCAGCACAAAGCCCCACATGGGGCTCCAGCTCACAAACCATGAGATCATGACCTGAGCCCAAATCAAGAGTCACTTAACCGAGCAGCCCAGGTGCCCCTAGTTTTGCATTATACATATTGTTGACATCAGATGTTCCTAAGTGTCTCTCCCGCCCACCCCCACCCCCCACCATTGACCTATTTGGCAGTTTGGCAAAACCTATGGATTCTTGGAATAATGTTTGTTTTACTCAAATTAGAATAATGTTTTTAGGGGCAGCTCAGCGGGTTAAATGTGTGACTTTGGTTCAGGTCATGATCTCATGGCTCGTGAGTTTGAGTCCTGTGTCCGGCCTTGTGCTGACAGCTCAGAGCCTGGAGCCTGCTTGGGATTCTGTTTCTCCCTCGCTCTCTGCCCCTCCCCCACTCTCTCTCTCTCTCTCTCTCTCTCTCTCTCTCTCTCTCTCTCTATCTCTCTCTCTCTCTCTCTCTCTCAAATATAAATAAACATTAAAAAATTTTTTTAAAGAATGTTTTTAAATACATAAGATAAAAATACAAAGTGTTTAAATACAAAATGTTTATTTAAAATTTAAATGTTAAAAATGGTAAAATACAATAGTGTTTAAAATTTTGTAACATAGCAATAAATGTGTTTCTTATGCATTATTAAGAAGATCTAGTATTGGGTCTGATAATTTTCAAAGTAGTGATGAGCATAACTGATATTTTGATATGCCTGCAACAACTATAATGTGATATGAAAATATCAGGGTTTTTTTTGATGTCAAAGTCACATGTACAGCTAATATTACTGTAGTATGTTGCCTGCATTTATAATGGACAGAAATGCTACATTTCATTTAACAGCTGGTGAAAATAAAAATTTTTTTTTTCATTTAAGTTCATGGGCCCCCTGATTTCTATCTATAGATAAGATTAGAAACCTCTGGCCAAATATAAATGATCTTGTTATGTAACTTCCCCCACATACCCAGTTATTTCCATAAGGTAGACATCTGTAAATCAAATGCTGTGGCCTTTGTGGGGACCTTGGTTTTTATTGCCGAATTGCTCTTAAGAAAGCTGAGCTCAGAGGGGCACCTGGGTGGCTCAGTCGGTTAAGCGTACGACTTCAGCTCAGACATGATCTCACAGTTCATGAGTTCAAGCCCTGCGTCGGACTCTGTGCTGACAGCTCAGAGCCTGGAGCCTGCTTCGGATTCTGTGTCTCCCTCTCTCTCTCTGCCTCTCCCCCGCTCATACTCTGCCTCTGTCTCTCTCTCTCTCTCTCTCAAAAATAAATAGAACATTTTAAAAAATTTTAAAAGAGGGGCGCCTGGGTGGCTCAGTCGGTTGAGCGTCCGACTTCAGCTCAGGTCACGATCTCGCGGTCTGTGAGTTCGAGCCCCATGTCAGGCTCTGGGCTGATGGCTCAGAGCCTGGAGCCTGCTTCCGATTCTGTGTCTCCCTCTCTCTCTGCCCCTCCCCCGTTCATGCTCTGTCTCTCTCTGTCTCAAAAATAAATAAAACGTTAAAAATTTTTAAAAGAAAGCTTAGATCAGAAAGGTCTGACTAGTATGTTTAAGCTTGTATAGTTGAACATTTTCTTGCCTACTTGGAATATTTATAGCATATATTTTTTAATATTTATTACAGGCCCAAAACATTTTAATTTCATCACTAATGAGATTGAATTTTCAAAAATATAATTACTGGCTGTTTTTCAGAGATAGTGACCAATAACCCCCCCCCCATTTTGATTGTTACTCTTTATTTTCCTCTTGTTTCAAATAGAGTTTTCTTTGAGCTTTTTTCCCCTTTAATCATTTTGCTGCAGTTTATTAATGTCAACATAACTTTGTATTAAAGTCTACCTTTTATTGGCAAGTTAGGGGGCTAGTATGGGCTGCTTAGTGTCACATGCTCTTTTGAGCGCATTTGTGCTTAATTTTGGCAAGTTTGTCAAGTAGACCACCCTACTTTTTAAGAGCTACCTGTGAAAAAAAGAATTGGAACTTCAGAGCACTGTGTACTTTGTAAATGTGCACAATTACTCTTATGCAACAATAATTATAAGCTTAGTGGAGTGCTTTGGGACAGAATTCTGGCATGTGGCCAGTCCTGTGTAAATGTCCACATCCATTACTATGACCTGCTTTTGATTATGATGCAAAGTCCTGGGCTGTTTAGTTCTCATGGAACCTCCGCCCTTTATAATTAGGATGAGCCCTTTGGGGACCAGAGACTGAGAATCTCTGAGTGGTGCGCTTCTCGGAAAGAGCCATTCTTCAAAAAGTTGGCCTCTTGTTACCGCTACTTTGCCAAGCCTATGTCTCTCATTTTAAAAGCAGAATATGCTGCTGTTGTTTTTCTTCTTTTTTTAAAATTCTCCTAACTTTAGATCTGTCTTTTCTAACCTAGTTATTAGTCTTATTAAGATGGATAAGTTGCACGAAAACAAAACATCTGAACAACTTAAACCCAAGAGGCAGAGATGAGCCGCTCTGCAGAAGCATGTGGTCCAGTGAGCAGGCTTCCTAGTTGCACCCAGATTCTCCAGTAGAAGTGTCAAGGGTCAGAGTTCAGGTCGACTGCACTAACAGTGGCACACTTGCAGCCCACCCAGTAGACTGCAAACAGTGGCTTAAAATACTGAACATGGAGAAATAGTTTCAGTTGTCAATGGTTCCATTCTCTGACCTGCTGACATGTAGGGAGGCCCAGGTCTGTCAGCTCAGCACAACTATCTTGAGTGCCTCCTGCTGCAGGGACTTAAGGTGCCTTTTCTAGAGAAAATGGGAGGGTTTTCGCTTTTCCTTCTGCGTAGACAATTAGGGTGACTAAGGTTAGAATATGAACATTTTTGTGACTTCAGCGTATATTGCTAAGATGCTTTCTAAAATGGCTGGAATCAATTCACAGGGCCACCAGCAGAGTATGAACGTGACAGCTCAGCTCGGCCAAGCACCAGTTTTCACTTCAGAGATGTTGTTGCTAGTTTGTTAGGTGGGAGATAGCAGCGAAGTTTCTTTTGCTTCCCATGTCTTCGATTCGCGTTTATCACATCTAATTTCCCTATTTAAATTTCTAAGTTGACAACTTTAAGGAAATATTTTAAGTTTACAAATTATTTCTAGAAAACAAAAATGTATTTTTGTTCATATTTCTACACAGTGCAGATTATGCTGATCTCCCTAGGGAAATGCACAACTGAAATTGTAATACAAAGTCTGCAAGTATGAAAACCACAGGAACAGTCCAGAAAGTGCTGGTTGAAACCCTGTAACTCTTCTGATTGTATTTTCCTTTCCTCCTTTACAGTTAAAATACCGGGGGGCCCCCCCCCCCCCCCCGCCCCGTATACACTTGTTTTACACGCAGCTCATGACCAGGTGATGTGACTATACTTGATCTAATTACTGGAGCTTTGAATTGTTTCCTATTTCCCCTTTCTAAGATTGTGATTTTTTTATTTATTATTGTGAATGTAGCAACCAGAAATACAGTTATTTATGCGAAATAGTCTAGTGATAGCAGAACTACTGATTGGCACTTTCTGTATCATCCTTGTTAAAACTCAGGAACCAGAACTAAGAACTTCAGACTAAATATTCGTTTAGGTGTTAAATATGGAAAATGAAGGCGGGGGAAGTCAACCATCTATGAGTAAAATGTTAATATCTCTCCCTTTAAACACAGTGAAGCCTTGCTTATGGCACATCAAGGAATAAAGCTTTTGTTTTTATATAAACCCTGTTTATTTTTTAAAAATCTGATTTTATATATTTTCAGAGATTGCTGATTAAGATGCTTTTAAGTAATCTAAATCTTTTCTGTTCTGGGAATATGAAACCAATCCAAAACCCAGGTGTTTTTAGTTTTTTGGGGGGGTTTTTTTTGCACACAATGCAGAAATTGCTCCTCTGGCCACTTAAGCAATTTGAGCTCAATAAAACTTTCTTTATGTATGACCTGGCTAGTTCATCCCTTAAGGCATCAAATTGTATTGGACTTTTTAAAATTCATAATATAGTATCAGGAACTTTGGGGAAGATAATGTTAATATCAAATGGCTAAAAAAATGAGCTTTGGAATCAGTATAAGATCATATATTTGAATTCTGGCACTGCTTGCTGTTTGCTAGTTGTGGCTGGACAGTGACTTATTCTCTCCAAATCCTAGCTGCCACATCTGTAGAAAAGAAGGAAATATCTGTATTTTCATGGTGGACACAAATATTAGGTAGAATGCTTGGCAGAGCACCTCAGTGCACGACATGATATCATTGTAACAGAATGTGTGCGGTATTGGGTTTGGCACTCCAGTACGCTGGCACCAAAATGTCACTGCCTTGGGTGGTATAATGCCTGTATGTCAACTCATCTGTCAGTAGGTTTATCTACCCTACTTGATTGTCCAGTTCCTCTCCCCTTCCCCTCTCCTCCCTCAGACTTCATCGTCCTGAGTTCTTCCATCCTCACAAAACACAAAGCTGATTTGTGGATCTGGCTGGAAGAGCCCTGTGGAACTGATGAATAAGTCTGCCAGCTAAGGGTGTAGGTAGAGGGCTGCTAGGAAAAACTAATGGCACAGCCAGGGGCAGGTACCGAAGGTGCTACCCAAAGCCTGAGGTGCTAAGACGAAGGTACTGAGCTTGAAGGACAGGCAGAGCCAAGACTGGCCAGAAGGACCAGATAGGATGCCTCTAAAAAGGCTGGTATTTTGGTTTATTAATGTTTTTTATTTATTTTTGAGACAAAGAGAGACAGAGCATGAGCAGGGAAGGGGGAGAGAGAGAGGGAGACACAGAATCGGAAGCAGGCTCCAGGCTCTGAGCCATCAGCACAGAGCCAGATGCGGGGCTTGAACTCACAGGCCGTGAGATCATGACCTGAGCTGGAGTCGGATGCTCAACCAACTGAGCCACCCAGGCGCCCTTGGTATTTTGGTTTAAAGAAAAAAAATCAGAGTCATTTGTCTTAAGATCAAAGTTTAAGGACTCAGAAATTCAATTTAAGGTGACATACTCAACCAAAGTCCACTGCCAGAGAGTACACAGTACATTTGGATTTTGAACTGAATAAAGGTATGTTCATGTAGAAAGGGTGTTTTTCTATACCTCTGTAATCCCTGGGAGCAGAGGAAACAGACAGTGTGCACAAAAAACAAGGCTCTTATTCTGAGAGTAAGTCTTATTCAAGTGGAAACACATTTTGGACAAGCAGAATCTGACCATGATAGCAGTGAACTTAACTCAGGGAACTAGACCAGAATTCCCATCTATCCCATGTAACTGAAATAGAGGAACAAATGGAAACGCTTGCTTGGAGCTCTTTTTCAAGGAAAAAGGCAAAAAGGTTTCTGCATCGACACACACACAAGTTTACAAAGTCTGCCTAGAGTTATCAAACCAGAGATGGGTTTGTTTGAAGATAGAGTCTGAATGAAATATTAGAAATGACTTATACTTATCTCCGGAACATTTCCCAACTCATAAATGTACTTATTTAACAGCTGTGAAAAATTGCAGAAAAATATCAGAATTTAATGATGACACAAAACTTTACATGACCTTTAATTTCTTTTCTGCTTTTTAAGCATTGAGTTTTATGCAGGGTTTAGTTTCTTTTTTATATTTTTTAAATGTCTATTTATTTTGAGAGAGAGAGAGAGTGAGCAAGGGAGGGGCAGAGAGAGAGAGGGAGAGAGAGAATCCCAGCGCAGAGCCTGATGTGGGGCTTGAACTCATGAACCATGAGCTGAAACCAAGAGTTGGACGCTTAACCAACTGAGCCACTCAGGCGCCCCCTCTGAAGCTTTTTCAGTGTGTTGAGCTCTTTGCTCCTTCAGTAGACGGCCCCAGACTGCTGTCTTGTTTTCCTTTAAGTTCTTGTCTGCTCTTTCATGCGGTTTCTGTCTCCTGCCTTTCCGTTTTCTTCTTTGTTGTCAGTTGTTGTATCACATTGCCGTCCGTATGCAAGTCTGTAACAGCCCTACACTCTGGACTTTGTCAACCTCTGGAATGTGATCACACCTCTGAGACAAAGCAGTGAGCTTGAAGACCAGACAACCAAGCTTATTAAAATTGTATGCGACGTAGGAGTAAACAGCCCCTGAGTGTGATTCACACGTGCAGAGCTTTGAGGGTATACAGAAATGTTTGTAGTGAATTTTGTGACCTCCATTGGGTTGCGTTTTGGTTATCCGTGTGTGAGCGGTTCATTGCCCGTATTCCCATTGTGTTTTCTTATTTTGAATTTCCAGGGAGTATGATGACGTTCTTGGAGAGCCCTCACTCACTATATGATTGTATCTTTTACGACCACTCTTCAGTACTTGCAGAGTACCTTCATATACATTACCCAAATTTTAAAACTATATGATTAGATATATCATGCTATTATTTCTTCTTATTCTCATGGCTTTTCAAATACTTTTATATTTTGCATGGGAATGACACATATTTTCAAATGCATGCATTTTGTATGAGGAAAATTGACCGTGTCATGTCTGAGTCATTTAATGCCTGTGTCACATGTAAATGAAATAGGACCACATAAAGTGCTGTGAAGAATAAGTTATCCACTTTAGTTTTTCATATATTTCTGTGTTTTGTGGACTTCCCCATCTGTGAACCATCTCATGTATCGACAAGTTTTATTTTTTTTAAAGAAGTATATACTTAGTGTACAGTGAATATCATTTAAAGAAGTTTTTTTCTGTAATTTAATTTTGATCCTGATTTTCCATCTGGTCAAGAGGAAGATACATTCAACACCAGTCCTTTGGAGTCTTGAGCAGTGCAGCCCGTTTGGGGAAGGGCCCTGAATCATCATGTCAGTCACCTGGCCACACTGCCTCTCTTGGAGGGACCTGTTATCCCAGCCCTCACGTGCCCTCCAGGTTCATGGCTCTGTAGGTCGCCTTTAGTGCCCACTGCATGGGAACCACTGGTAAGGTGCAAGAGCCCCATGCTAGACTGCTACCTCCTGGGCGTACTTAGAAGCTCTGTCCTTGTAGACCCTACTCTTGCTGGGAGCAGAGTGCGACTCCGTGACTCAGAGACCTTTCTCCTCTCTTCAGTTCTGGGAAGTCTTTGTTAATCTGGGGGAAATTCCTCAATCCTCAAACTCTGTTCTCAACAGATTTAGGGTTTTGTTGTTGCTATTGTTTTAACAAAACTAAGGAGCATTGGCACAAACCTTCCCTTAGGTGAGGAAGCCCACATAATGCAGCCCATTTAAATGGTAGAGTATGGGGCGCCTGGGTGGCTCAGTTGGTTGAGCGTCCAACTTCCACTCAGGTCATGATCTCACACTCAAGGGGTTCGAGCCCCGCGTCAGGCTCTGTGCTGACAGCTCGGATCCTGGATCCTTGCTTCAGATTCTGTGTCTCCCTCTCTTACTCCCCCCGCCGCCCCCCCCCCCCGCCTCATACTCTGTCTCTCTCTCTCAAAATAAATAAATATAATAATAAAAATTTTTTAAACAGTAGAATATAGGGACAGAACGCAAATCTCTTTTAAAAACTATAGTTAAATAGTAAGTTGCAGAGGTAGTGAAAAAACAACTGGATAGGCCACCTCTATTCAGTGTTATTTTCACTGAGACCAAACTTATGTATCTAAGTCTCTGTTTCTGTAAATCATTGAAGAATATTTGTTAAATGCATTGACATTTTATTGAGTGATCTTACTATCAAACAGAATATAACATTTTTAAAGTGTTATGTAAATGTTCTAATTTTGTTTTGTCTTATTTTACCTAAGAACACTGGAACTATTTTGGGGCCGATGAGAATCTTGGACCAGTGGCTGTGAGCATTCGGAGGGAAAAGCCAGAAGAGACGAAGGAAAATGGATCTCCCTACAACTACCGAATAATTTTTAGAACCAGTGAGGTAAGTTGCAAACCAGAAAGATTGAGACTTGATTGGAGTGAGGAAAAAATGGAGTGGTCGCAGTAGCAAAGCAATTAAATTTAATAGCAGATAGTTACAAATGCCTTTGAATAAACAAAGGCCCCTTTCATTCATTCCGGTGGTGATGGGGGTGGACATAACGGTTAGATTTGGATCCTTCCTTTCCATGGAGCTCTGGATAGATGCAATAAATGAATGGGAGTTTTGATGCAGAGAAAGATACCTCATTTAAGTGTGGCCCTAGGAAATTGGAGCCCTCAGAATTCCAAAGTGGATATTGCATATCCGGCTCAGGGGGCCGGAAAGCCCTGAGCCAGCTTGAGCCAGGGGCCTTACAGATGAGAGAGGGTCACCCAAAGAGTAAACTCACTCTTACAAAGTGTTGCTTAGGCCAGTTCTTGACCCAAGAAGAGGGAAAGGCTCTTTTCTTCTTCCATTTTGCTGTCTCTTGGGCCTGTTACCTAGGCCTTTTGGAGACGGAATGCAGACCAGTCAAACCCAGGGCTATCTAACTGCACATTGAGACAGGCTCTTGGAGCTCCTTAGGAATCTAGGCACACATAATATGTGAGTTTTTATTTTAAAATGAAATTCAGGTCAGAAAAGAAAAGGAAAAATAAAATAGCTAACAGAGCAGGGTTTTTTTTGTTGTTGTTGTTTTAAACCTATGAACAAGTTTGGGACAGTGGTTTGCTTTCTTTGTAAATATATATATATATAGTTGTGCCAGTTATGAATTTATTATTGCCTCCCTGCACCAAATTCACTTTAGGACTGTTGTGAGGCATTAATGCCTAATACTCCCCTGAGGTATCTAGAAAATAATGGGTTTGAAACTAGTTTAAATAGGACAGTTAACCTCTTTCCCCCATTGAATACAAGGCATGTGTCAGGGGTTGGCTTCACTTAGTAATTGTTCCTCAGCTTGAACTCGGGGGAAATTAAAACTAGGATTTTTAAAGGCACAACTTCCATTTCTCATGTGTGGTACGCGGTGGCCAGAGAGGATTGAAGCGCTCTCTTGCCCTAGTGTACTTTCTCTCCACACCAGAGCTAATCGCTAAGCAGGGTGAATGCTTTTGTTGAACGTAGAAAAGCACGGAGAACACGCTGTTCTTGAAGTTGGACGAGGTGGTTGCCCCTCTCTGGCTTCTTGGATCTCTGTGACCCTGTTACCTTACTTCAGGTGTTTTTGCCTTCCTGTTCTTACCTGTTTCCCTCCCAAGGCCACCCCCGTTTCAGCCCCCACCATGTTCTTCCTTTTCTGTTTTTCATCCATTTAAATACCTCTTCTCGCCACTGTCCTACCGTCCTTCACGCCAGAGGTCAAAGTTTTCTAAGTGAGGGATTTCTTTCTCCCATCTGGTCACTTCGGTCATTGGTCTCCATGACCATCCCTTCCAGCTTGCCTCGCCACATTCCCTCTCTCCCTGCAGCGTTAACTGCTATCCTGAGTTCATGTGATCCCTCTGCCATGATCGGTGGCCCTGTCCTTTCATCCCTCACTCCCTGGGCCCAAAGTGTTCAACCTGCACCTCCCCCTCCTTCCCTAGACTTGCAGCCGCTAGTCCTTCCCTTTTCCGCTAGCCCGTCTGGCGAGCCCTTCGGTCCACTGACTTAGCCTGTGATTGGGACATCCAAGTCAACTGTTACTTGTACTTCAAAACACCATCACCGCTTGCTTTTATGTTCAAATTAATGTTTAGCTGACAACTCTATTATTGAGGGGGTTCAGGCCGGAAACCTTAAAGTCACACTGGACTCCCCTCCCTGCCTCCTGCCCCCACCCTGGCTGTCAGCAAAACTGGTTGACTTTGTTTTCAAGATATGCCCAGATGTCAACCCCTTCTTCCATCCCATCACCTCGGCCTGGGCCAGGCCACCACCATTTTTCACTGAGAACCTTTCTTCCTGCCTCTGCCCTTAATCCCTGCATCCTTTCAGCCCAGGAGGGATCCTTCCGAAGTGCAAACCGGATCTGTCATTCCTCAGTTCAGAATCCTTTAGTGGCTTCCCATCTCGTGAGAAAAAACCAGTCAGTGTCCTTTGCTAATTTAGGAGAGCATCCGTTCCCTTGGTCTTTCCAGCCACGCTGGCTTCCTTCCCCTCTGGGCCACCTTGACACCTCTGCCTCGGTACTCGGCTGCTCCCTATTCCTCTGTCCTGCTGTGTTCTTCCCCTGGCATCCTCCTGACTGGAGCTTTCTCATTTCCTTCTGACCTTGACTCCTAAACCACAGGGGCCTTCCCTGGCCACTGGATCTAAAATTTCTGCTCCCACATATCCCATTTCACATCTGATGTGAGGCTTTCTTTTTTCACGAACATTTAATACTACCTCACCCACTGTACTTGTTATTTTGTTTGTTTTCGGTCTCCCCCACTAGAATTTAAGCCCCGTGGGGATGGGGACTGTTGTCTGAGTTGTTCACGATGACATGGCTGATGCCTAGAATTGTACAGCCGTGCTCTCCCTTCCCCTCTGTCTCCTTCCTTCATTCTCTTTCCTTCCTCTCTCTCATGTGTATTTAATGGAGTGCCCCTAGCTTTCGTGGAACGTTTTCCTTTCCGGTGAAAGTAATCCTTAAATGTGGTTTAATGGTACTATCTTAATGAGGCTTTTCATACAAAGAAACTAACAGAAGTCCTCTGATAGAACCCTCTCTCGAGGTCTGTCCCCACCTGACAGGCATGTTGGTCCTTCCTCTTTCATTTCAATAGAAATCATCAGCGCACAACACAAACAGAAAAACATCAACGTGTTTGTAAAGCTGACAGTTTCTGGAGAAAACCTTGTGACACGTGAGTGTTTTTAAGCAAGGTACACAGGGACTCCTAAGGCCTCTCGCCTTGTTTCTGGAAATCATTAACAGAAATATCAGTAATGCTAGTGATCCAGTTATAAAAAATGAGTCATGCTTTTTCTCCTCTGCTTTGGCTTCCTGGAGGTGAGCTGCAGTCTTCCCTGTGCTACAGGATTAGCATTCCCGGGCTTGGTTTCTCAGCTGAAAATACTTGGAGCCTCTGTAGCTTCCGGGCTCCAGGCACGTTACCTCAGGGACAGAGGAGCACGGTACCTGGGTCTTCCGGCGGTTTCCCATAACTCAAAACACAATCAAGCAAACAAATCCGAGAAACCATTTCTGTCAGATTAGGTATTAAGTCATAGGAAAATGATGGGTTTTTACACAAGTGTTACTTGAAACCGAATTATTTATAAATGAAAGAAGAGATACTGATCACGTGAATAGGACCTTGTTCTTGGATTGAGAGCAAGATGTTGGTCAAGTTTGCTTTTCCTGCCCTCCTCCCTCTTCTGCATCATCTGGCAGATGTTAGAGGTTTTGCTTCCCTGGTGGTTTTTCCTTTGGCCTCCATTTTGCTGCTAGACGCGTATCATGCCCTCTTTGCCTGATTCCCGGACGCTTGCAGCTTCCTGCTCACCGTATGGTCTGCCTGCGGCTTCTTCCTCTGGCTTCTTCCTCTTGCGGTTCCTCTTAAGGGACGCATCACCCGCCGCACTCAGACAGGGTCTGAGGTTGCCCCTGGGAGCCTGATGGGTGCACACGCCCGCTCTGGGCTCTCCCCACCCTGCCTTTGCGCTGTCGTCAGCTCTGTCTGCGCCATAGCCGTGGCTCCTTCACGCCCACGCCCCGTGCTCTCTCATCTCCGTGCCTTTGCTCTCTGACATTTTCCAGAATCCTCCCCAGGTTTCATGGTGCCTTTTCAGTGCCACCTCTTCTGTGAGGGCCTTTTCTTGTGCTCTGAGCCATGATGCTCCCTTTTCTGCCTTTGGACTCTCTTGGGCCCCGAACTTGTTACCCTTTCCCAGTAAATACAGCCTTCCGAATTCGCGGTTGTGTGTCTCTTCCCTCGCACGCACGTGCCACACCTGCCTGTCGACACGCCCTCCTCTGTTAGCTCCTGTCACTCCCGTGTAACCTACAGGCTTCATGGAAAGGGGTTCAGTGCAGTGGGGCTTCTTTCGTAGGTCACATACAGTGTTTACGTTACGTTAACAACTTAGCCACACGACACCTTTTGGGAATTGCGACCGCTTTGGGCTTCTTGTTTACTCCAACAAATCGTCGTTACACGGGGAAATTTCTTTGCTTCTGTTTATTTCATAATAATGGAAAGTGTTTCTAGAAATAAGGGGAAATCTAAAGTAATTTGCAGTGCTGTAGACTCTGCTGCTGTACTAACCACAGTCGTTGTCTTTTTGTAGCATTTGGGGATATAAGTAGTTTATGCTTGTCCATGATATGTTATGAAATTTAAAACTTGACCCTTATCTTTTGTAAATCAGAAAGTTATAACATGTAAATCCTGAGCATTCTTCAGATGTTTCTCTGGGATATCTTCTTAATTTCCTGGTTAGTGACATTTTATAAGCCATATAAAGGTCTAGATCTTACTGAGTTCTTGAAGGAAATACTTTATTTGGCTTTAAAGTAGATATCCTTGGAAGGCTTGACTCTGAGTTCCCTTGGGCTTGTCTGGGTCTTCTTGAAAGTGTTGGCCTTGGGGCACCTGGGTGGCTCAGTCGGTTGAACGTCTAACTCTTGATTTCGGCTCAGGTCATGATCCCAGGGTCATGAGATCTAGTCTGGCATGGGGCTCCATGATCTAGTCTGGCATGGGGCAGCATAGAGCCTGCTTAAGATATTCTCTCTCTCTCTCTCTCTCTCTCTCTCTCTCTCTTTCTCTCTCTGTCTCCCCCCCTCCCTCTCTTCCCTTCTCCCTTTCTCCCCTTCTCTTCCTCTGCCCCTCTCCCCTGCTCATGCACATTCTTTCTCTTTCTATAAAAGAAAAAAATAGGGGCACCTGCGTGGCTTAGTTGGTTCAGTGTCAGACTTCGGCTCAGGTCATGATCTCACAGTTTGTGGGTTCAAGACTATGTTGGGCTCTGTGCTGACAGCTCAGAGCCTGGAGCCTGCTTCTGATTCTGTGTCTCCCTCTCTCTCTGCTCCTCCCACACTCATGCTGTCTCTTTCTCTCTCTCTCAAAAATAAATAAACATTAAAAAAAAAAAATTAAAAAAAAAAGAAAACAAAGTGTTGGCCTTGTTTTTCATATACAAAGTATCTAAGCCTTTGAGAAGTCATTCCCGGCTCCTCGGGGGCATCTGAGTCCAGGCCTTCAGAGCATGTGATGTATTTACTCCTCTCCCACACCGAGAGAGACCTCACTGGAGCACATGTCTGTTTTTCAGCTCATGACCCTGAGAGGTTCAGTCCTGGAGGATGCCATTCCCTCAACGGCGAAGCACTCAACAGCCAGAGGGCTGCCCCTGAAGGAAGTGCTGGAGCACGTGATTCCTGAGCTCAACGTCCAGTGCCTGAGGTTGGCCTTCAACACTCCCAAAGTCACAGAGCAACTCATGAAACTGGACGAACAAGGGGTAAGTTTGGCTTCTGGGGGAAGACGTTCTTGTCGCTCAGTTTTCCCGCTAGGTGTCCAGAATACGGAACTTAAGGTTTCTTTTTTGACCCGTTAAACGGATGGCATTTATTGCAGAGCATGGTCGGTCTCTTTGCAATTACGCATTTTCTGTTTTCCTAACTCTCTGAACTCTGAACATTCCTTATCTGATGAAATTTTCTGTGTCAGAATCGATAAATAGGGTTCTTAAACTGTGTTCAACTCTTTTGGTATAAAATCTTCCATAAATGCAGTGAATTTTTCAGGGATTCTAAGAATAAGTAGTAGCAATAAGAGTAATATATTCACCAGGCTCTGTTTTCAGTGCCTTCAATGTTACCCCATTTCATCTCCCAACCCTATGAGACTGGCACCATTAATGGAGACCTTGTCTCCATTTTAGAGATGAGGAATCTGAGGCGTAAGGAGATGGAATAGTAGGCCCAAGTTCACACAGTTAGTAAGTTCAGAGCCTGTACTGTTAGCCACTGTCCACAGTACAGCTGTTCTTAAAAGCTTCAGTTTTTAAAGCCTATTTATACCACCAAAGATGTTTTCTAGCCAAGATTTCTAAATACAGAATTTTAAAAATTTGTGTCCCAATTAGTAACAAAATGAAAATGCTCAGGATTTTCTTACTTCTATGCTTCCTGTACTTCCTGTGTGGCCATTTGGTCAAGATGCAGCTGGGCGATAGGACAGTCCATACAGAGGCAGCACAAGGGTAGAGAATGAAAAATTATGATCTCGCAAATCCACTAACCAGGGAGCGGGCCCACATTCTGCTTGGAATAATTTGAACATCTGGGCTAGTTTTGTTAGATGTTTTATTTATATACTCTGACTCTTTGAACGTCCTTGAACCGTTTTAGCCATATTACATCCTAGTAATATGAGTGATCATAGCTTTATTATTGCATTAAAAAAAACACCCTCCAAACAAAATCGGTCCCTTTATTGAATGCCATTTTATGAGCTAATTTTGATGGTATCTCCTTAATTAACCAAAAATTCCAGCGTTATTAAAATGAATGGGAATTTTAAAAAATCTGTCTCAAGGTGTGTTCTTTTAATTCAGCTACTAGGGATATATTGGGAACCAATGGTTGGACACAGCTTTTCTCATCATGACTCTCTCTCTTCATTCGTTTCACTTGTGAGAAAGGCCAGCTGATGTCTGTGCCACGCGTGGACCTCCAGCAGGCTGTGCATGTCCACGTTTATAACATGGAAACAAGGGAGCACTTTGAATGTGTCAGAAGACTGCTGGTGCACTAGTGAGCTTAACTATTTGGGGGCTGTTTTCCAGTAAGTGTTCTGAAGATTCAGTCTAACAAAGGAGGAATAGAGAAAATGAGGATTAGGCTCCACTGTGTGGATTCAGTCTTTTCAGTGACCATGTTTTTCAAGGAGAATACACTAAAAAAAATTTTTTTTTAATGTTTATTTATTCTTGAGAGAGAGAAAGCATGAGCAGGGGAGGGGCAGAGAGAGGGGGAAACACAGAATCCAAAGCAGGCTGCAGGCTCTGAGCTGTCAGCACAGAGCCCGATGCTGGGCTTGGACTCACGAACTGTGAGATCATGACCTGAGCCGAAGTTGGATGCTTAACCGACTGAGCCATCCAGGTGCCCCAAGGAGAGTCACATTTAGACACTGATAATGTAATCACAAATTGAACATTCTAAATCCTACATTAGAACAAGTTATTTTGTGGGACCGCTAGCCCATGTTATGCCCTCTCTTAGTGATGAACCATTCCTAATCCCATCAACTCAGAAAAAATAAGACCACTGTACAGTGAGTTCAACTTAAATTGATTTAATTCATAAAACTGTCCATTCTAAAATTAGGGCTTCTTATGCTTAGCGGGTATTAAAATAATCCTTTCCTTCATAAATTATTGATGATGATATATGTTAGTTGTTTTCTGTAATGCCTTTCCTCTGCGAAATTAAAATTTGGCAACCGATGGGCGTCTCCCCAGTTTTATTTTGGAAATTTTACTAGGCAGTAGAACCTAAAACTTTAAAGCCTGATCTTCCATATATGCAATTCTAAATCTGAACTAAGGGGCACCCCCCTTGGCCTCTGTCTTTTCATTTATGTCTCCATAGCATTCAAAGCCAGGATTGTGCTGGTAAAAAGCACATGATATGCATACTTAGGCGTTTAGTCTGGGGAGTTCTTTTTTTGGTAGGAAATCTCATTAATGCCTTGGAATCATTTCGAGAAAATGATTATTTTGGTGCCTTGTACATATACAGATTTCTTTTAAAAAATGCATGTAAGTGCAGTAGATTACACATTTGAATCATTGCAAAACATTTTGTTTCCATCCTTGTCATCATTTTTAAAAATTTCGTGCTTTGTACATCCTTACATTTAAAAAGATTTGTAGAGTGATACCAAGAAATTAGACTCACTGAAAAGAACTTCTAGATCTCCCTTTAAGTTTTATTTAAATGATTGCTTTAGTAGCTTTTTTCCTTTAAACAGCTTACATAATTATGCTTGGAAAAAGAAAACATTGTTTGCTTGTTTCATTGTGGCATTTTGCCTTTCGGATCTCTGTTGCTTTATTTTCTCATTTTACCACTTTTAAAAGCCGAAATGAATAGAAGGACGAATTAAAATTATGTCTGTAATATGTAAAAGAAAGCACTTCACAAAAATATAAAAATGTGTTCTTCATTTGACTAGACTGATATGTTTGCAGGAACTGAAGAGGCATTTTAATTCCTGAAGTTTTAGAAATGAATGTATGCTTATCCCAGTTATGTATGTGGTTTATCCAAGCTTTTACATTCTCCTCCCTGATACTTTTCTGGGCCTTTCGCTATTCATTAATGTCCACGTCCATCATCCTGTACAGGGCAGTGACCTACCAGTGATTTCACACTGTCACGAGTTGGGAACAGTGTGTGACTTAAGAACATCTGCATCAACTCTGGACTTAGTTTATCGGTCATGGTTCTAGATCTTCACTTACTAGATAATTGAGAGCATCACTTATGATAATAACAAATTAGATCAGCATGTGTGTTTACTTATCACACTTCCATAAGCACTTCACCACACTGCCTGATTTACTCGTCCTAGCGCCTTGCACGGAGGTTCTAATTATTGGCCTGGTTTATGGTTGAGAAGATGGAGAATGTCGAAGTTCTCAGTGCTGTTTTCAAAACCCTCAGTAGTCCTGAACGCTGGGTACACACATTTGCATAATGCTACCTTTCGTTTCTAAGATTTGCAAGTTATATTTTTTCAGGTCTTGAATTATTTTGATCCTCAAAACTATGCTGTAAAATATCAGGAATTTCATTATCCAAGCCAGCTTTTTAATAATATAGCCGATAGTTACTTATCAATTTGCCGGATCAGCGCCATTTTTCTTCATCAGTCATTTAAAAAGCACCTTCATTTCACCTACTCTGTGCAAGGGGAATGAAAAGCCACCATGCCGGGCACATGGTGAGCCCTGAGGAACTCTTAGCTGTGGTTGATAACGATAAAATAATAAAACTTGCTAGTAGCCCTTTACATGCGCCATCTCATTGAACATTTGCAAGCATCCCATGAGAGAGCTGCTGTCATAGGTAGTATAATATGTTATGCTTACTGTCATAAGTAAGCACAACTGTTTCAAATCTAATAAATGCTCATTGAGTAATCACTCTTGGCGGATTGTTAAAGACTATGGAGAGTAAATGGGCTAGTAAGACACAATCCTTCCCCATGAAGGAGACAAGGTCATCAATTACTGTAATGAAAGTCAGGTTTAATATAATGAGTGTAATAAAAGAACGGCAAACAAAGAGCACTGGAGGTGCAAGCCAACAGGGCCAAGTCATGATTGGTTAGGCCCATTTCCAAGATGGGCCATGGAAGGGAAGAGGATTTCATCAGGCCAGAGAACAAGCAATGGGGTGGTCTAGATTCAGAACAAAAAGCACAAAACACAGAGGGATGAAAGCACAGTGTGGTTATGGCAGCAAGCAGTCTTGCGGAACAGGAGCGTAAGGCACATGTAAGAGAGTAATAAAAATAGATACTTTTTATTGGGCAGTGACCAAGCTAGGTACCATGTGAAGCAGTTTACATGAATTACTTTAATTAATCCTCAGAATCCTTTGATGTCAGTGCTTTTATTGTTCTTATTTTACAGACAAGGACGCTAAGGCACAAAGATGCTGAAAGACCACACCAGTCACAGTTAGGATCTGGTGGAGGCGGGTTTTAAATCCAAGCATTCAGACTCCACAGCCTCCCTTCTTACCCAATGCACTAAATACCCCATCCTCCTTTTCTCTCCCCTTGAGTGGGAGAGGAAACTGGAAAGATGGCTCTCAGCATTATTGCTGCTGGCTTCAGTGCCCCGTATTAAGTAGAACATGTTAAAGTACTATAGCCAGTTTGCAGTAGAGAAAATTGGTAGTCCTGTTTTCATTAGGAGATGTCAAGTTTCATGTATGTGGTAGTGGTTTTCCTAAATGAGTATCTCCACTGTTTTTCTAGGTAATTATTAAAAGTGCAAAGAAATGAAAATATTTTTGGGGTTTTCTATTCCTTAAAGTCTTACCTTCAAGTTATTGACATTGAAGGGGAAAGGTGATCATCTCTAATTAGGTTTGCAATATTTATCTGAAGAACAAATGTTAAGAAGCAATGTTTATTTGATCACAAATAGCACTGATTCCTTGATTAAGGACACGGGTGAAATTTGCTGCTGACTTCGCCTGTTCATTGCCATGTTGCATTATTTTATTGAGGATAAATGAGTTTGACCAGCTGTTTTCTTCTTTGATTCAGGCAGCAAGATTTAAAGAAGGAACCATAAAGAAAACATTTTTCCCAAGACCCATTTTGTATGAATGAGGCTGTGGCAGAACAGTTGCCATTCCTGAAATTTTATCCTAGATTATGATAACAGCTAATGCACAAACTAAAGTTCAGATGGCCACACATTGGTTCTAGACAATTCATGGGTCTGTACGTACATCATCAGGAAGGAAATATACACGACAGTTGTCAGGTCAGTGGAAGAAGGCAGTGTGGCATTATCGGTAGCTTTATCTTGTCTGTTCACAAGTGATGATTACTCTGCACTGGCTCCTCCGTGCTCTTTTGCCTGGCTAAGGCAGGGATGGGTGGCTTGTTGGGAACCTTTCCAGTGGTAGGGTTCTGTGATTAACACAACTGACAGCAGTGGCATTTAGAAGACATGTGGCTGTGGAACAACCGCGGTTTGCGGTGGTGGAGTTCCGCGTGGCAGTGACATGCAGTGAGGACCCTTTGGTTCACAGTCCAGAGAGTGCAGCTGTTTCAGGCTCAACTTTGAATTGTGGATTGTGTCTTAAATTCAGCATTAAATTAAAAATTTGAACTAGTTCCTTTCCCATGGGAATAAACTAGCTAATATCTTCAAATGGTGCAGAAATCCAAGTAATTCTGTTTATTTTGAGGGATCTCATAGTTACCAGTTTTATTAGTTGCTTACATATTCCTGTGTCTCTATACAGCCATCATCAAATATGCATCTAGAGTCTTCTTCCTTAGAATATACAACACGCTCTGGACATTTTCTCTTTTTCACCGAGTAATGTGTTTTGGAGACCTTTCTATGTCAGTATACAGAAAGCTTTCCCATTGTTTCTATGGCTGCATAGTATTCTATTTTGTTTCTGTACCATCGTTTATTTTATCAGGTGCCCTAATGTTGGGCACTTGGATTGATTCCACTCTTTTCCTGTTACAAACAATGCTGTAATGAAGAGCCTTTTTCTGTACAACTGAAATTCATCTTCGTGTCAGATCAATTTAATACCCAATATGAAGCTTTTTATTTTTGTGAGAAGTTTTGCACAACATTAGAGAAGATTATTGCGTGTGTGTATAGAACATGTTATGCCAAAGATAAAAATAGATCAGAATGGCTGTGCACATATATAAATAATTTTGACAGCATCGCAGTCAGATTTTTAAAATAACTTTCCTACCCAGTATCCATTTCATTTTTTAAAAGCAGTTTTATTTTTGTTAGTAATTTCCAATGAGGATACATTTTCTAACATCATATTTTGCTCACAACACTGAATTTTTCCAGTCTCTTTGACATTCTTTTTTTAGGGGACAGTAGAGTGATGAATCTTTAAGAAGTGGTTTAAAAAAGTTGTCATGTTTATAAAGAACAAACCAAAGTAAATGCTGTCTGGGTGAATCATGAGGATTTTTCAAAAAGAACAAGATCTTCATGTCCGGTAATGACACAGTAGTGTGTTGCAGACCAGACCACCCAATGAGAAGAACCAGGAACACTGGACAAAATATTTTAAAAAGTAAGTTTGTAGTTTCACATCTGGAAATACGGGGTATATCTATTTTTTTCCCCTATTCTTCCTGCTAAGTACAGCTAAATGCCTTGTACATTGTATGAAAAGTAAACATAAAATGAATCTTCAGGGTAGAGAGGAGGCAGACCGGCTAAGGACCGTGGGATTTGAGGAACAACACAGTGGTCGTTTGTGATAAAATGAGAATAGAGGGGAACTGGCTCAATTTAATGAAAAACATCTACCAAAAACCTACAGCTTATATCCTCCTTAATGATGAAAGACTTAGTGTTAACACGGCAAGGATATACAGTGTCACCATCGCTATTCGACATGATACTGGAAGTGCTAGGCAGCACAGTAAGGCAAGAAAAGGAAATAAAAGATGTTAGAGAAAGGAAAAAAAATAAAACTTTCCCTATTTCAGGTGGCTTGATAGTCTATGTACAAAGCCCCGAGGAAGCTACAAAAACTTCCTAGAACTAGAAGGTGTGTTCAGCAGGGTTGCGGGATTCAGCATCAACTCACAACAATCAATTTGGTATCTTTGTCGTTTGTATTAGTTGAAGGGTAGTTGACACACAATGTGACATTAGCTTCGGTGCACTATAATGTACGTACTAGTGATTCAGCCAGTCTGTGCCTTATGCTCTGCTCACCACAAGTGTAGCTGCCTACCATCAGTCATCATACAGCGCTGTTACAGCACCATTAACTGCATTCCTTATGCTGTATCTTTCATCCCCATGACTTATTCATTTCACAGCTGGAAGCCTGTACCTCCCACTCCCCTTCATCTGCGTGTCCTTTCCACCCACCCACCCACCCACTCTGGCAACCACCATTTCTCTGTATTTATAGGTCTGTTTCCGCTTTGTTTTAGATTTCACATATAAACAAAATCATATGATTTGTATTTCTCTGACTTACTTCACTTAGCATGATACTCTCTGGGTCCATCTATGTTGTCACAGATGACAAGATCTCATTCCTTTTTATGGCTGAGTAATATCCCATTGTGTGTGTGTGTCTGTGTGTGTGTGTGTATGTGTGTATGTGTATATATATATATACACATATATACATGTGTATATATATGTGTGTATGTGTATGTGTGTATATATACATATATGTGTATATATATGTATGTGTATGTGTATATATACACATATATATACACACACACACACACACACACACACCCCACATCTTCTTTATCCATTCTTCTATTGATGAGTACTTAGGTTGCTTCTGGGTCTTAGCTGTTGGAAATAATGCTATAATAATCACAGGGGTTAATTTATCTTTTTGAACTAGTGTTTTCATTTTCTTTGGGTAAATACCCAGTAGTGGCATTACTGAATCATATGTTATTTCTGTTTTTCATTTTTTGAGGAACCTCCATACTGTTTCCCACAGGGGCTGCCCCAATTTACATTCCCTCCAACAGTGCACAAGAGTTCCTTTTTCTCCACATCCTCACCAACACTTACTAGTTCTCATGTTTTTTACTGTAGCCATTCTGACACGTAATAAGGTAATATTTCATTGTGGTTTTGATTTGCATTTCCCTGATAATTAGTGATGTTAAGCATCTTTTCATGTGTCTCTTGGCATCTGTATTTCTTCTTTGGAAAAATGTCTGTTCAGGTTCTCTGCCCATAGTCGTGCCCCAGTTACTTGTTTGGGGTCATTTTTTCTTTGGTGTTGAGTTGAATATGTTCTTTGTGTATTTGCAAATATATTCAGTAGGTTGCCTTTTCCTTTTGTTGATAGTTTCCTTTGTTGGGCAAAGCCTTTTTGCTTTGGTGTAGTTCTCAGTTTGATTTATTTTAATGAACATGTGGAAGCTAAAATTAAAATACAATACCACTTCTAATCCCATAATAAAAAATGAAATGCTTGGGTATATATCTAACAAAACATGTATAGGACTAGTGTGCTAAAAACTATAAAACACTGATGAAGGAAATTAAAGAAGACCTAACTAAACAGAGAGACATACTACGTTCATGGATTGAAAAATTTAAGATTTTAATGATGTCAGTTTTGCCCTAATTAATATACGGTTAACACGATATTGAAATACCTGTAAGATTTTTTTGTAATTGTTTTGAAATTTATATGGAAAGGCAAAAGACCTAAAATATCTAGAACAATTTTGAAAAAGAAGAATGAAATGGGAGAAATCATTGTATTTGATTTCATGACTTATTATGTGACTACATTAATCAAAACTGCATTATATTATTGGGAGGACAGACTCATAGATCAGTGGAACAGGATAGAGAAACTAGAAATAGCACCCATCCCCACATATATCCACGTGATTTTGACAAAGGTGTAACAACAGTTTGATGTAGGAAGGATAGGCTTTCCAAACAAAGGTGATGGGACAATTAAATATCCATAGAAAAAATAATGATGTTGACCTAAATATTACACATTGTACAGAAATTTATTCAAATTGATCACTGATTGAAATATGAAACTATACAAATTTTGACAGTGATGTAGGAAAAACTTTTTGGGATCTAGGACCTGGTAAAGAGTTCTGAAACATAACACCAAAAACTTGATTCATAGAAGATAACTGAGAAAATGTATTCATCAAAATTAACAATATCATGTAGTGTTTTTTTCCTTAGACATTCGTTGTTTTATGCGTGGTTTGGGGCCTAAGTTCAGCATAAAGTTTCAGATAAAAGTTAGGTGACAAATTAGCCTTGATTTCATGAGGGCTGCAGAAATCAAAAACAGAGTTCAGGGATCACTGAATCTGTAAAACAGTCATTGAAAATCTGGAATGGAAAAACAAAGGCAAAAGTTAAAATTTAAATAGATGTGTTTAAGAGCATATTAGAGCAGAAGAGAAAAAATCATTTCTCTTTTTCTTTTCCTTTTTCTTCTCTTCTCTTCTCTTCTCTTCTCTTCTCTTCTCTTCTCTTCTCTTCTCTTCATGACAACATTTACTGTAAGTGTTCTCTTTAATCTTCATCCCCTAGTTCCCCCTCTACCCCCTCCCAACTCTCCTCTGTTGACTATCAGTTTGTTCTCTGTAGTTAAGAGCTTGGGGGCGCCTGGGTGGCTCAGTCGATTAAGTGTCTGACTTCGGCTCAGTCATGGTTTCACGGTTCATGAGTTCGAGCCCCACATCGGACTGTGCTAACAGCTCAGAGCCTGGAGCCTGCTTCAGATTCTGTGTCTCCATCTCTCTTTCTTCCCCTTTCCCACTTGTACTCTGTCTCTCTCTCTCAAAAATAAATAAACATTAAAAAAAAATGTATAGTTAAGAATCTGTTTCCTGGTTTCTCTTTTTCCCTTTGTTCATTTGTTTTGTTTCTTAAATTCCACATATGAATGAGGTCATGTGGTATTTGTCTTTCTCTGACTGACTTGTTTCATTTAGCATTATATTCTCTAGATCCATCCATGTTGTTGTAAATGGCAAGATTTCATTCTTTTTCTATGGCTATATAATACTTTGTGAATGTGTGTGCGTGTACACGCGCACGCACATGTGTTTATACACATACATACATACACACACATAACGCACACCCCATATCTTTGTCCATTCATCAGTGGATGGGCATTCAGACTGCTTCCATAGTTTGGCTATGTAAATAATGTTGCAATAAACCTAGGGGTGCAGTTACCAGAATAATTTTAACTGAAGAATGGAGACAAAAAATATGAGAAATACAGAAAAGTACCTAAAACACATTGGGCCAGAGTGAAATACATATATATAATGGAATCCCAGGAGGAAACCAAGTAAAGCATTATTTAGAGGACAGAATCAATATTTGGAGAAATACTGGTAGAAGATTTGCAGAACCGATGAAAGACAATGAATTAAGATGGATTTATGGAGCTCTTCCTGCCCTAAGCAAGATGAATACAAAGAAAATTCGGCATATGTCCATCAGAATCAAAATTTCTGAACTTAGAAGAAAAAAGGGAAAAAATCTTAAGTAGCCAGGGGGAAAAAAACGCCTTCAAAGAAGAATAGGACAACTAGCTGTTAAAATCAGCCATTTGATTTTAGGTAGAAGCCTCAGGAGTTTCTAGAGTGCCAAAAGAGTAACTCTCACAATGGATTTTCCCCAATAAAAATATTCTTTAAAGATGTAGGCAAAACTAATTTATAGTTGGGGGGAAAAACTGGTCACTTGAGTTAGTTGATGCAGGGATGGGCTGTACACAGGAACCAGGAAACTTGGAGATGATGGAAATAATTTTATATTTTAATGGTGGTACAGATGTGTTAGAACTCATTAAATCACATGGATGCAGTTAACTGTTCAGAAGTTATATACCAATAAAGTTGACAGAAACTCAAGGGTAGATTTCTTTTTTTTTAATTTGTTTTTTTTAACGTTTATTTATTTTTGAGACAGAGAGAGACAGAGCATGAACGGGGGAGGGTCAGAGAGAGGGAGACACAGAATCCAAAACAGGCTCCAGGCTCCGAGCTGTCAGCACAGAGCCCGACGCGGGGCTCGAACGCACAGACTGCGAGATCGTGACCTGAGCCGAAGTCGGCCGCCTAACCGACTGAGCCACCCAGGCGCCCCAGATTTCTGCTTCCATCTAGGATTAAGAAAGAGGGACTGGATTTACCTTCCCATCTGAAACAACTTTTTAAAAAGTAGGCAAAACAATGAAACCGTGGTTTTTATGACATTGGGCATTAGGCAGCAAAGGACAGTGATCTCTGGGAGCTGGGACACAGATTAAATGAAGGGTAAGGTCACACCAGCTTTCTGCCTAAAGAGTTTGCAGACTGCAGCACAGGGAGGAGCATGGCCGGGCGGGGGCAGGGAATGCCCAAGGAGTCTCCCTGAGTGGAGACTTACAGGTGAGTCCAGGGAAGCCCAGGAGGGGTAAGTGCATGCATTTGAGGAAACTGCTGGAGGAGCCTTGAGAACCCCCCTACAGGTTTAGGGAGGCAAATCCTCAGTCCCCCCACAAAGCCGAGGACAGTTTTTGCATCCACTGGGTCAACTGGAGAACCTCATAGTTCACATGGCAGGGAGTAGTCTCACAGTAGTTTTGCCTCAATAGTGAGTGGGGCAAAATTACCCTCAGATTAAACACTGCTGTTGTATGACCTAACAGTTTAATAAAAAGCAGGAACTGTAGGCATCAAACTATCCCCAAATATCTGTGTCCCAGAATAGCATTCAGGCTTCCTCAAGGCTTCACAGCCCACACTCTGAGAACTGCCTCACAGTAAAGTAAGCACCTTTTAGTGACGGTTTTAAATTTCTGGATTAAATCAGACCCTGTAAAAGTTTTATAAGAATTTAAGAACTGGGTTGTTCTCGTGCTCTTTGCCACCCCAGTGACCTTCCCAAGGCTGTGACAGCAGGCAAGAAGAGGTGAAAATGGCGAACCTCAGACCAGTTCTCTGAGAAGCGGGTTCTTCAAATCTGTTTCTCCTGGTGGAGGGCTCTGACTTTATCATCCCATCTTTCCAGAAACTCAGGGCTATGGAAATCAGATTGCAGTTTTCGTTTCTTTGATTCTGTGTTGAAGTATCCACTTTATCAGAGGAAGTACAATTTTACGTACAGTTGGTCCTGAGCTGTGAGAGCCCGCGTCACTTTCGGCGGATGGTCGGGACACTTTGCTTTATCCAGACACGAGGCCTTCATCTCAGAGACAACCTGTGTCCTGTAGGATTGACCGTGATTCTTTTTTATAGCATTTGTGGAGTGTCCAGACACGTCCATAATGCTCCCTGGCAAGCATGGAATTGTATAGCATGATCCTGGGATTACCCAAAGCAAAAATCCTGAACTGTGGATAAACACAGCGTGTTCTCAGAATGGCTTGTGGTGTCATCATGACTCCGTTTTGAGCATCACATGGAAGTAGTACGTATTCGTATGTGTAAACCCATACGCGTGTGTTTGTGCCCGTCTCACAAAAAAGAGTGCTGTTTTACGTAACCTCCTAACTCAAAACCCCAATCCGCAGCTCTGACTGCATTTACATTTGCTCTTTCCCTTGAAATGTTGCTTGTTACATTTACATAACTCCTCCTCAACAGCTCCTCTCATTCTGGCAGAGAACATGGTTGCTAACTAAGGATTACAGGAGCCTGCGTTCAGAGAATGCCACCTACCTTGACTTAATTGCAGTGGAAACCAAGAATATTGTCACGTTAGAGGATAGAGCAGTGACATTCGGCACAATTCCTAAACGAAGGACATTTGACATTCTAACAGATTTCCTAATCCTCTTAAAGGCTCCTTCTTTTCACAAGCAGCAGACATCACTTGGTTTTCCTGGCTGCCGGTGGAGTTCACTAGAGTATGAGAAATCAGTCAAAAGAAGGCGGCACATTGTCTCATTGTCCTTGGATTCAGCTTCTCCAGTGGTTTGGGGGGAAGTTTCCTTACTTTTCTCTGCAGTGAACTCCTTTCTTACATAAATGAAGGCCTCTGAATGTTGCATAGTGAAATCTTAGGCCTTTATCTGAGAAGTTTTAAAAAGCCATCCACAAATCCAGTGCTCCTGTGATGCTTTCTGTTGAACAGGGTGACTTTGTTGTACATTGTTGCATGAGAAAGGCTGATCCGGGAGGCACAGAGCCAAACAGCAAATAGTCCAAACCCCTTGCTTTCGCCGCATTGCTTTGTCTCTTTGATAGCTCTCCCTGCAGGGAGACAGTAAGGGTCTGGCTGTATTAAGGACTATTTTGTAACTGACATGGAGGCTACCGCTATTTTTTATTTGTTAAGTCTTACTAGGGTAGGTACTCAGATTGATTCTAAAGCCAAGTTGAGGTCTCTACCTGTGGGAGCCCTCCTGCCAGCATTAGCCACATTCAGACATTTGAAGCCGGCCAGCCGAGAGAAGGGCGAAATGTCAGTGGTGTGCACTATTTCGACTTTCCTACGTGTGGTATACAGAAATGAACTAAATCCTAGATGTGCTTTTGTCCATGATGAAATAGAAATGGTGTGATGTCACGTGCTATTTTGAAAATATTCCAGTATCACCGTATCCAGTTATTTGCTAATTTCAGACTGGGAACTTTACCTTCTGCTTGTTGGAGGAGGCGGAGAAAGGTAGAGCCAATTCTGCGCGATTAGAGCACTCCTAGGGAGCTCTCATGTCTCTGGGTCATGTAAAGGCCATGGAGCTTCCTTGTCAACAAGGTTGTGTGCAGTGGAGGGAGGAAAGCAAACAAGAGTTTGTCCCCTGTGACATTTTCCTGTTACTATTCTGAATCATCTGGTTTAGAAAGTTGGAAAGAGTAGTTCAGGTTCACAGTCCCTTATGTAAAACGGTAAGAGCTCGATGCGTTTCAGAGCTCAGAAATGTCCAGAGGATGTATACAGCATGTAGTGATATTCCCAGTGGGATCCGAGACAACACCCCACAATCACATAAGTATTTCCCCAGGGGGGAAAAATGTGAAGTCACACAATGAGAAATAAACTAGAAGTATTAATGTCAGTCCATATCAAGTTTTACTGCCAAAAGTGTTTGCTTACATTTTGTTTTTACCTCTCAACTTCAGAATTGCAAATACGGGGCTGTGGCGGATGTTGCAGCGATAGAAATCGAGCCTGGTTGAGTCGTGGTAATATTTAAGAGAGCTGAATCACAGGACTGACAATTTGTGGTCTTGTGTCTCTCCCTACTGGGCTAGTTACTTCCTTTTCCAGTCTCCGCCTTCACTTATCTGTCACCCAGGAATAATTGCCTTATGGGCTGTTATGAAGATAAGCTAATGTATCTTGAGTACTAAACAATGATTGGCTTACAGCGGGTATTCAATAAATGTTAGCTGTTACAATTTTGCCTCTTCCCGTCCCTTTCGTCCCTTTCGTTTTTTACGAGATAAAAATTGCCTGAGGCAGCAGTCGTGGCGCTGCTCTGGATATAGGCCAAAGCAGTGTGGATTGCCTCGATTTCAGTAGAGAATTTAAAGTCTGTATTTAAAAAAAAAATTTTTTTTTAACGTGTATTTATTTCTGAGAGAAAGAGAGTGCGAGCAGGGAAGGGACGGAAAGAGTGAGACTGAAGATCTGAAGCAGGCTCTGCGCACTGAGCTCAGAGCCCAATGTGGGGATCAAACTCACTAACAGAACTGTGAGATCATGACCTGAACCGAAATCAAGAGTCGGCTCCTTTACTGACTGAGCCATCCAGGCGCCCCCAAAGTCTAAATTTTTGTATTGAGAACAACACACAAAGTCTTGTTAAATGACTAATACCACCTTAAAATTTGTTGCCAGAATGACTAGACTTCTCAATGATGAGTAAATATTTTGATTAATGTCACATCATATTTAAGTCTCTTGAATGCTTCATTTTAACTGTCTCTGAGGAAGGATTGTTTGCCACTAGCTGATTTGCCATTATGAAGCCCCTTTTAAAGTTTCTATTCAGGCACTCATCTTTTAGAAAAATATTCGAAAAGTACATTGTTGATGATGGTAGTGCTCTAAGAAAGATATAACTGAGGTTTATAATTTAGTATATTGGAAAAATGGCATTGGGAGAGAAATCTTTCCCAGTTTTACCAGAAAAAAAAAATTAGCAAGAACATTAATGTGCTGCTTAGTCCAAAACGATATGAATTTTAAAAGATACAATTTTAAAGTATTTTTTGTGTAGTGGAACTCTGCTTTTAAATTTGTAAGGACTTCCTTTTTTATTTTTTTCAATTTTTATTTTTTTTAAAGTTCACTTATTATATTTTGAGAGAGACAGCAAGTTGGGGAGGGGCACAGAGAGAGGGAGAAAGAGAGAATCCCAAGCAGGTTCTGTGCTAGCAGCACAGAGCCTGATGTGGGACTCAAACTCACGAACCATGAGCTCATGACCTGAGCTGAAACCAAGATGCTTAACCGACTGAGCCACCCAGGTGCCCCAGCCTTCCCTTTTTAAAAGGCGGAAATTATTGAAAAAGAATTACCTTTTGTTGTCCAACTGTTGTTGTTATTTTTTTTTTTATAGCCTCATTTTGTACTTTGTAATCCACTCAGAGAAGATTCCCTGAAGTATCAACATCTGTTCTCATGATGTATTATCTTGACATACAGAAAATTTCAATTCATTTTCCTGACCTTTTCTGTTAATTTGTGAAGATTATAATTATAGATGCTGGTTCCACTGTTACTTTTTGGATTAGAGGACAGAAGGATTAAAACAGAAGGATTTGAAGAGAAGAGACCTGTTAGCCATGCTGGGCATGTGCCCTCCAGGAGTTAGGAGCATCTCAGTGGGGCACAGTGGATCTGCCTGTATTTATATGCCTCGTACCGCCTCTCTTCGCAGCTGAACTATCAGCAGAAGGTAGGCATCATGTACTGCAGAGCTGGACAGAGCACCGAAGAAGAGATATACAACAATGAGTCAGCCGGCCCGGCCTTTGAGGAATTCCTTCAGCTGTTGGGAGAACGCGTTCGGCTCAAAGGATTTGAGAAGTACCGTGCACAGCTTGACACCAAAAGTAAGAAATACTTACACTCTCCTGCTAGGCTTATTTCCGTCCTGCTGTGTTGATGTTCATCTGCTAAATTGCCCATAAAACAATATTGCCATTTACTGCAGAACACCGCCGGGGATGGGGGAGAGGAAGCCAGAGAAGGAGGACGCGGCCCCAAAACATTTGACGACTGTAATCAAAGTAGCTAGGATCGGACTGTTAAAAAGAAACGGTGTTCTCAGAAGCGTGGATGGAGCGATAGGGCAGGGGTGCAACTCACGCGGGATTGCTCCTGGATAGGGTTGTGTAAATGTCACTATAGTTAGGTGAATGTTAGAGCGACTAAAAGTTCCAGAATCTTGTAGCCATCTGGTCATAAGCCCTGGAATTTTTACTTTCGTTGATTTATCTTGTAATCCCCATGCTTATGGATGCAGTCAATCTTCATGATAAGGGTTTTCTTATTCATTTTTGTCTTCTATTAAGATTGAGGTTTTTTTGTTTGCCTCTTTTCTATTTTTATTGTTCGTACTCTAATTGAATCCCTAAGGAAATAGGCCTCTTAGCTTTGGTATTAGTTTGGCTCCTGAAATATGTTGATTAAGAGCACAATACTGGAACAGTCTTTTTAGCTATGGCTCATGAACACACAAGGTTGTGCGCTCCCATTCCCCACGCTGTTAATAAAATAGTTACGTTCTCCAACATCTGTTTAGGTTACAGTGTGTTGATGTCTGCTGTGTGTCTGTGAGGAGGCAATTTTAAATTTTATCTCAGAATCCATCCGTGGACACCTATGACCTGTTTTTCTTTGAGAGGGTCTTTGGATTAGCACATCTGTATGGCAGTCTATAGTAATCTCCGATTTTCTGTACAGGAAATTAAATAAGGAGTTGAGTCATGAAAACAGAAAAGCATTCATAAACTCCACTGCAGGGAAGAATTTCCTGTTGCCATGGTTTTGCTGTTGCCAACTTGGAAACGACATGCAGGAGAGACTATTAAAGCCCATAAATAGCCTAGACTCTTAAATATTATTTTAGCGTTCCATACTCTACTTGCAATTGCGTAAAACGTTAAATCTTAATATGTCCTGAACTCTTCTTTCCCAGATTTTCTGACATTTGCCCTATACGCTTCATTCATGTTGTCCTAGTTTGCAGTGTTCTATAAATTACCACCACCACGAAGAGCTATATGAAAGCTTCTGGGAAGAGTGTACTAAGCACCCTGCTTCTATGCATGAATGGCCAGATTGGAAATTGATTAAGACTGTGTATTATTTGTGTGTTCACACATTCCCAGCCGCCTCTTGATGATGAAAGGCAACATGAGAAAAGTATAGCAAGACCATACTTAAGCAGTGTGGCATCAAGTAAGACCCTGAAATAAACAAAATAAGCACCGTACGCATATTTTGCCTCAAAATCCCAATAGCTGCACAGGCTAGAGGGGGATAAGCGTGGGTTAGCTGACCTCCTCTAGCAGCATACTTGTTCTGTAATATTCAGCAGGGAAGGGTTCCTTTAAGACCCCTAGTAACCTTTCAGGGCATAGCTGATGAGCAGAGGAATGAGCAGACAGTTTCTTTTTCTGTCCTTTCAGAGTGTCAGATTTCTTCCAGGGAACAAAAAGTCGGAAAGTATTTCTATTGTAAAGCTCTAAAAGAGGCAGTTTGCATGTTTATCTCTCTTACTTCAAGCCAGTAGTGTCAAAACCAGCCTCTGCACGTCCCACAGCTTCTCATTGGCCATGGCACCCCCAAAGATAAGATTTTGCTTTGTGTGCTAGAAGATAATCTCACCTCATTTTGTCTAACCTTACTTTGTGTCAGGAAACTCTCTCTTTCAGTATAATCATTAAAAACAGAAAATGCTGGGGCACCTGGATGGCTCAGTCCGGTGTCTCACTTTTGATTTCAGCTCAGGTCACGACTTCATGGTTCATGAGTTCGAGCCCTGTATCGGGCTCCGCACTGAGTGTGGAGCCTGCTTGGGACCCATTCTTTTCTCTCCTCCTCCGCCCCCCCCCCCCAATTTCTCTGTCTCTCCCATGCTTGTGCTCTCTCTTTCTCTCTCTCTCTTTAGCTCTCTCTCTCTCAAAATAAACTAAAAAAAAAAAAAATCTTCAAAATAAATAAATAAATAATAAGTAAGAGAAAATGTTTTCCAGGACAAGTGTTCCTATGGGATCACTTCTAGTACATATGACAGTGTAGGTGTGATTGGATCTGTGGGTTCATAGTTTCCATCAAATAAAAGTAGTAATTGCCAATCTTCATTTTTTTTCTGTTGCCATCTTCTGAATTTCCAATTACACATACATTAGATCACTCACTAGTGTACCTCAGGTTAATGAAGCTGTTTTAATTTTTTTAACCTTTTTTTTCCTGTGCTTCCATTTGGATAATTCCTATTAGTATATCTTCCAAATTCACTGTGCTTTTCTTCTACAGTGTCTTAATCTGCTGTTAATCCAGTCCAGTGAAATTTTCATTTGAGATATTGTCATCTTCAGAAGCCAGAATTGCATTTGGTCCTCTTCTCAGTTATCTAGTTTATCTTCATTAGGTTCATGTTGTCCTTTAAATCCTTGAATATGTTTATTTTATTTTATTTTTTTAGTGTTTATTTTGCGAGAGAGAGAGAGAGAGAGAGAGAAAATGCGTGAGCGGGGGAGGGCTAGAGGGAGAGAGGATCCCAAGCAGCCTCCCAGCTCTGCACCCCAGCACGGATGCAGGGTTCAATCCTATGACCACGAGATCATGACCTGAGCCCAACTCAAGAGTTGGGACACTTAACCAACTGAGCCACCCAGGTGCCCCTCCTTGATGTATTTATGATAGCTGTGTTAAAGTCTCTGCATGCTAATTCTGTCGTCCTTGTCATTTGAAGCCTCCATTTAACAAATCTTCTCTTGCTCTTGAGTTACATTTTAGCGTTGCATGTGTCTGGTTACTTTTGATTGGAGAGTATATATTCTGAATGTTTTCTGGTTGAGTGTCTAGATTGTGTTGTCTTCTTCAAAGAGTGTTGAGTTTTGCTTTGGTGAGCAGTTAAGTTACTTACAAAACAGCTTGATCTTTACGGATCTTGTTCTTAAGCATACCCAGGGCAGTGTTTACTCTCTAATGTAGCTCTGCTACTAAGGCATGACTTTTCTTATGTCTGAGGACCTGCATATTCAATGAGGTCTCTTTATGGTGGCTGGTTAGAACTTGAGTGCCTTCCAACCCTGTGTCAGCCGTGAGAATTGTTTGCCTTACGATTCTTCAGTGGTTTTTCTTTGCCTAATAGTTTTTCCCTCTTTCTCTTACTGAGTTATAATTGACATATAGCATTATGTTAGTTTCAGGTGTACAACATAATGATCCAATACTTGCATGTATTGTGAAATGACCACCACCACAAGTCTAATTAACATGTGTCACCATACAAGGTTACAAAAAATCTTTTTTCTTGCGATGAGAACATCTAAGATCTACTCCTAGCAACTTTCAGATATGCAATACAGTATTATTCACCGTGATCACCATGCTGTACACTACCCTAATAGTTTTTCTTTGCCTGGCTTGTGGAATCTTCCTCTGTGTGTGCAGCTTCATCGTGAGCCCAAGACTCAAGGAGACCCTTATGCGGATTTCTGAACCTCTTTCACTGCGTAGTTTCCTCCCCTTTGGTACACTGCCCTGAGAATATCAACTACGTCAGGCTTCCTGAACTCCAGTATATTTTGGCTTTCCCTCTTCAAAGCCATGCACTGTGCCGCTGTTCCAAAAGTTCCTCCAGGTAGAAAACCTGGTGGGATCAGAGGGCTCATCTTCTTTTATTCTTTTTTCTCTGGGATCACTATCCAATGCTGCCTATTGTAAAATGTCTGAAAAAAAGTTGTTTCAGATATTTCGTCAGTTTTTCTAGTTACTTACGATGGGAGGACAAGTCCCGTACCACGTTACCTCTGGTGGAAGCCGAGGTCCCAGATATTCTGTGTGTTTGTCATTTCATTTACTCCTCAAAGTGTTTACTAGGTACTGGTTCTCCCCATTTTACAGAATTGGCTTCTTTAGATTAACGTGCCCAATGTTAGACAGCAAGGAAGCACTAGTGAGGTGGAACAGATCCTGGTGCTGTGGTTAAGGAGGTGTTCAGAGAAAGCATAAATGTGGAATTAAATACAGTGAAGCCCAGGGCTCTCTGCCTTGTGCCTGTGACTCTTCCCCTTCTCTCCAGCCCTTGGGCTAAAATTACCCAAGCCAACTCATGAAACAGCTCTACTTGTCATGCATTACAATTATATTCGGATTTTAGTACTTTGGTAAAGGAGGGAAAGGCTCAGAAGAAATGGTTCTTCTCTTTGCCAGTGTTTCATACAAAGTCCATTTTCCTGTTTTCAGAAGTAAGGTCTTTTAGCAAATAAGCTACAAATGGGGCGGGGTGGAACAGTTCTACAAAGAAGAAATTTTCAGGAGTGGGTTTTTGTTCCCCCTCCTTACTTTGTTTCCTTATTTGAATGATATAACCTCTAGATAATTACCATCCTCTCATTCTACAGCAAATGCAAAAATAAACTTCCCACCAAGCAGTGTGTTATTTGAAAGCTAGAGACCACCTTCATTTATAACTGTGCATATGGATTATTATTTGGGAAATCATTTCCTGAATGAGGCTTGTTTGTCAAGTCAGAACAGAGGAGACTTTAGGAGCCCTTTGTAAGCATTCCTTCCAAGCCTTGCCTTCATTAATTTGCTGTAGTATTAGTGAATGCTTGTTGCTTCCCCCTTTTGTTAGCAGTGTTTTAAAAACCAAGGAAATAAATCCTCCTGTATTTGGAATATTTAAACTTCGATAGGGAAGGGGGTAAAACTAGCATTGTTTAAATGCTCTGCATATGCAAAGGGCATTTGGAGTCAGAGACACTGATGAATGAAGGAAAGGACTCTTTCTTCACCTCCTTCAACTTCAAACTACTTTAACGTAAGGTTTTTCCTCTGAGTGTTTCTGGGATGTGCTTGGCAAAGAAATGAAAATACATAAAAGTACTTGTTTAAGGAGACTACACTTTTTACCTCAACTGCACAAAATTCCAAATTCTAATCAACACATTTCCTGAGCATCTTTTATGGGCTAGCACCTCTACATACGTTAATTCACTTAATCCTTACAGCAACAAGAATATCAATGGGCAGAGAAGTGATGTGATTTGTTTGTGGTCATTTAGCAAAGATGCCACTGGCATTCAAATTCAGATCTTCTTACTTCCAAATTGGGAAGCCAGGTAATTGCAGGTGTCTCGCAAAGTGAGGAGTTGGTAGAAAATACTAGTGGCTGATTCCTAAGTACCAACCCCACACCCATCTTGTCCTTCGTCATCTCTCAACGTGCTACTGATTTTGAGATGCCTTGAGTCCCAGGTATGTTCACATGCACCCTCACATATCCTGAAACTGATACCATATGAATGCACCTGCCATGGCCAAGGGTACTGCTATAAACTCTTCTTTATTGCACCCTCATTAAAGCAGAGTAACTCATCTGCTGGCTGTGTCTAAATGTACATTGAAAGAATATTAGTAAAAATGATAGATGCCAGAGCAGGTAGAATTCTTGATTTCCCCAAATACTTCATTAGTGAGTGAGTGAAATAGTGCCACAAGGGCAGAAGTGTGTCTCATCTCGAATGATGCCAGTGTTCCAGATGTCCGTTCTTGGCCCTGACTCTGTTTCTGAGCATTGACTTCTGCATTCCCCAGACCCTGAGGCAAGGTTGCATAGACAGGACATCAGGGGTCTTAAAGGGTTGGTCCCCAGCAGCCAACTGACAGTGATTATATTTCAAGTTAAATAAAAGGATAAAAATGAGATCTGCAGGCTATCCGACTTCATCTTACATTTGATGTGTTCTCTAGTGGTGAGGACATTTAATAAACGGAACTTAAGCTTTCTTCCTTCTGTTGACTTTATTTAGTCTGCATGAGTTTAGGTAACAAGATTACTTTTCTCTTGTGTTCATAAATATTTAAAACTAGGAACTTTCCTGAAATCAAGTTGCATAGGCCCGTTTTCCTTCATCTAGCTTTTCTTAACTCTGGATACATCCGTTAGTGACTGCAAAATGGTTGTAAAAAAAATCTAATTACTTTTCCTTATCCAGACTCATATACATACACTTTATCAACCAAGTTTCAGTCTACAGAAAAGTAAAGGAGTTGAGCCCAAAAGAGAAGTCAGAGATGATTATGACACTGCCTCTGAAACTGCTCTACAAATGTATTAACCTATTCATACCATTCATGGGGTTTTGGAGTGATGAGGGTCTGGAGCCGATGGCCAAGAAAGAAGTCTTGAGATGTTTTTGGTGCAAAAAGGTGATTTTATTAAAGTGCAGGGACAGGACCCATGGGCAGAAAGAGCTGCACTGGAGTTGTGAAGAATGACTGATGATATACTATGGAACTGGGGGAGGTAAAGGCAAAAAGGAGGCCTCCAGAAGGACTTTCATATACTCAAGACTGATAATATACGAGAGGCCTAGCTCTTGTCAAGCTAAGGTTGTTTTCCCTCTAGTAAGGCATCGGACATTACAACTGTAGGGGGTTCCTAGAGAAATGTTATACTGTATATTTGTCTCAAGTATTTGTCAATGGGCTGCAGGTTATAAAGAAATTTAATTCTACCTGCCATTTCCTTCTTGCCTTTGTTCCCCACATCACTGTGGAGGGGAAGGTGATGTTGGGGCTCCAGGAAACTGAGTCTATAGGTTTCTGGAGATTAGGCTATTGATAAGATTGCCTTTTTCTAGTAATTTACTAAGACATTTATAAACTGATGGAGACTTGTGTCCTACATGACTGTGATCTCTTACTAGTTGACCATTTGTTTTCTTTCCTTTCCTTTGTTCTTGGGCAGCCCGGAGTGCCTGGGGAATGTCACATGTATCCCACCTGGGGGGCAGGGGAGGAGGGTGTGCTTAACTTGTGCTTTGTCCTCAGCTTGCCTTGTGCTCTCTCATCACAGTCTTCAAATAGAAATGCCTAATGTAGGATATTATCCCATATCTACACTTTTTGAAAGCAGCAGAGAAAAATATTATCGTTCCTTAATTATTCAGTGTCTTCTTATCATCTACACTGAATATTAGAAATTTTACTTTCCATGACTTAGCATAGAATGTTGACCTTATTAGTGGGTATATGCCACCCACTGGTAGTATGATTTGGAGGCAAATCCCATGATTATTAAGATGACCCGTAAGATGCCCGAATTTACTTTTAAAGCTCCATACAGATAAGAAGGAGCATTATCTTCTTTCCACCCCTCTTCTCAAGCATATTTCCCATTATAAGTTTTTCAATATATATATTCTTTACCCAGAGCAAAATGGAATTTTGTCATTTTCATTTTTTCCTGATTGCCAAGCTGATTAAGTTTTTCATGGTTTCAGGGTTTCTGGGTCACTAAAAATATAATAATAGAAACATTGGATGCTTTATTCTTTGGGAAATATAGCAAACATTCGTTTTCCATTCTTTCTGGTAACATTTAACAGTTCTGTTACTTATATAGTATTTTCAGGATTTTGAAATTCCTTATGGCTTGGAAAGGAAAATTTCATTGTTTTGACTCTTGTTTCATCTCTGAAGCTTTTGGAACTGTTCAAACTGTTTACAATTATCAGCAAAACTTGAGGGTTTCCAAAGGTCCCCAGAAAAAGGCTGGTCAAGCAGCGTCTATTACATAAATGAGGCACACAGAAAGGACAGCGAGAGTGGGCCAGAAGTAGAAAAGCAAGGTTACCTTCAGCGTTGTCTTCCACATCAGCTTTCCTCTCTGGCAGTAATTCTTTTAGAATTAGACAGACATACAAAGCAAAATGTAACACATGAGTTCCGGATGACAGTCTCTTTTCTAGTTCATTAATTTTGCCCAAAATTGACTTGAAACACATGTAGGTACATGTCAAAGCTGACACATTCGCTTTAAGGTTTAAAATGTACTAATCGGTTCAGAAGTTATTTATAAGTAGAGCCCTTAAAAGTAGATATGTTCTTCCTTATAGCAGTAATTTATAGTTTTTTGTGTTGGTGGCCATTAGCATTTAGAAGATACTTTTTCTTGGGAAGCTATCTGTTGGTACATATTTTAGCAATTTTTTGAAAAATAGTCTGTGCTTTATTTCAGTTTTAGCTTGTTTTTTTAACCCTTTGCATTTTATGTCAGCTTCAAAGATTAAGTTCCTTCAAGAAGCTTGAGGTTGAAGCTCCAGGCTCTAGAACATGTTTACAAGCCTGTCTGCAAGCCACCATTGTGGTCTGTTTGTGGAGCAGTGCCTAAGGGCAGCAGAGCTCCTGCATCACAGTCACCCTGGGGGTGTTTATTAAAATAGATTCCTTTGCCCAGCCCTGTACCCACTGTGCAGTATTTCTGGGGGTGGTGCATGCAAATCTGCCTTTTAAACCAGCTCCCCAGATGCCAGTGTGCATGCTAAATTTTGAGAACTACTGCCTCTTGGTGTATACCAGAGGCTTTGTCTTGCGGCTTCCCCGAAGTGCAGTAAAATGTTCTGGTCTTCAACGGTATGGTTGATGAGGCTCGAATTTACCCAGAATGAACAAACAAACGCACTAATGTCATTTAGCAGCCTGCAAGTCCAGGTCCTTTAAGACCAGAGACGCTCCCTTTCGGTTGGACAGCTAATAATTCTCTTCTCTAGTTTCTGGTTATTTCTGGGCAATTGATTTGTTGATGATTAAGGGAGTAGAGGTTGCTCTTACTTAAGGAAGATGAAAGCAGAACACAGTCTATAAAAACTTGTTGGACATTGCTTATAATACCTTTGTTATTCAGGATATAGACCTATTAAGTTTTCATCTGTTTGTTAAGAATAAAACAACTCTCTTGCTTGAATCAGAAATATTGGAAAAGGCGTTCTTAACCTGACATCTGTGGAGAGTTCAGGGGTGTGTGAACTTGGACGGGAAATCATTTTACATTTGTTTTCACTGACCCCTAATTAAAATTTAGGACTTCCGGGGCGCCTGGGTGGCGCAGTCGGTTAAGCGTCCGACTTCAGCCAGGTCACGATCTCGCGGTCCGTGAGTTCGAGCCCCGCGTCAGGCTCTGGGCTGATGGCTCAGAGCCTGGAACCTGTTTCTGATTCTGTGTCTCCCTCTCTCTCTGCCCCTCCCCCGTTCATGCTCTGTCTCTCTCTGTCCCAAAAATAAATAGACGTTGAAAAAAAAATTTTTTTTAATTTAGGACTTCCTTCAATTATGAATGTGGGCAACAAACCACAGTTGCGTAAGTTCTACCTATGATTGTATTGCAAATTGAAAGCATAGATATTTCCATATTGTATTTTTTTTTTGGAGATCCCTCAAACTACTGCTTATGCACATCACTACTTCAGAATTATAGTAGTTCTATTCGATCAATTGCTAAAACTTGTTATAGAAATCTAATGCTATTATAGTTTAAAATTATTTTTGATAACTATTTCTCAGTATAATTGATTTCTATTGAAATCAGATGTAGTTTGTTTCATGCATTTACAAATACTGTTCTGAGAAGGGACCCAGGCTTCCCTGGACCGCCGAAGAGAATCAGATACAAAAAATGGGTAAGAACACTGATGCCAGTTCTTATCTAGCATCTTTTCATCCTAAACGATTTCCTTTGTTTTCTTTTTTTGGAGATATTTTTCTTAAATGAACTATTTTTCCCATTCTTACTGTCATCTCATCATTATATCTATTTTTTTTTACTGTAGCTGACTCCACTGGAACCCATTCTCTGTATACAACATACAAAGACTATGAAATTATGTTCCATGTTTCCACCATGCTGCCGTACACACCTAATAACAAGCAACAGGTAAGAGATCCCGGTGTTGTCCGTGTTTCCTACCCTTTTTCATTTCCCCCAGAAGCCTAAGTGGCAAGTTTGTAAAATCTGAAACCAGAATTGAATGTTGCACCTGTCACCACAGCAGGAAGCTTTTGTACTTTGCGGAAATAACGAATAGCAAATGAGCTGAAAACAAATGAAGAGACCCAGATTCTAGGTTAACAGCCAGCTGGATGGCTTTGTGAATTAATCATTTGCTTTTCACCCACGGGGATTGAGGTTTTCATGGAATCCGAAGAGAACAAGTTAAAATCATGGTGATTAGGTGACCCTGCAGTGTTGCAGAGAACATGTATGAGTGGGTGAAGTTCCATCTCAAGAGGCCAGGGGACAAAGCAGGAAAGTACTGATGTGTCATTTCAGATTTCAAAGGAGGTTTGGTACACTGACTTGGAGAAAAATCAGAATAAATGTCAGTGGGATCTCAGAAAAAGGTTTTTTTCTTAATGTTTGTCAGGAGGACAGCAAAGAACATAAAAAAACCCTTGCATTTGCATACATCATACACGGTGTCTTTTAAAAAAGTCTAAAAGCACAACGCCTATTACTAAAATGTGGTCGATGAGGTAGTAAATGAAGACACTAAGAAGTGACGCATTGTTACAGAGCAACATGGAAACTGGCAGTATTGTTTTGGAAGGTATATGGTAGTTGTTTTTTAAAAATATTACAAAATAAATGATACCAAACTGACATTTAAAAGAGTCAGAGAGCTAACAGCGTCTCCTTTCAAAAGCTGTTATAAACACAAGCGGTCCAGTATTCCCTCTGACCTTAAAATGGATATAGATTTTGTTATTGTCAGCTTTTGTGCTAACAGAACATAGGCCAGCTGCAGAATGAATCACACCGTCTTTCACAAAATTTAACCAAACACTGATCTGATCTAACACTTTGTCACTGCAGGTGTGATTAAATCGCAAATCCAGGTAATGAGATTTTGCTTTGCTATGATTACGAAAGTAATCAAAAACAGGCAGCAAAGCAATGAATCAGCTACACATCTAAAATAAACCTATTGAAGATAAATTCCATGATCTAGAACTTGTTGACAGTTTGTTTTATGCAAATTCCAAGTTCTACATTACTCTGATAGGAAAGCATCATGCTAAGAAAAATAACGTGTTTCTTACTTTAACCAGTAAGTGGTCAAAAAACTTCAGGACATTCACAAGTAGTATTTAAAGGCTGAGTACACAGCAGAGAAAGGGAAGATGTATGGAAGGGTGAAAAATTTAGTTAAGATTCAATTAAATGAGTTGAAGTGTGTTGAGCAGCATGAGTTGGCATTAAAATGGACAGCTGTCTGAATTATTTAATTTGGGGGTCCAGTCAAGGTGAAAGTGTTATTAGGTCCTATTTCAGGATAAAAGGGTGATTGGTACTGCTGCATTTTAAGAAATTTTAATTCGCTAGCTAGAGAATTTATTTCTTCTTTGTAGATCACTTTATGCTTGGGGAAAAAAACAAAAACAAAATATCTTTTAAAATCTTGTGGCAGGAATTTGTTTATAAATACTGTCTTTCATTATATAGAATGTGAGATGGATAGATGGATTTATTTCTATTTGGGTCCTTTATTAAGATATTAGTGTTACATATCAAGCAATATTTGGAATAAAGAATGACATTGCATCCAAAAGCAATGACATCATGTATGCAGCAATGACATAATACATAGACAAATTGTATGCCCGAGATTCTGAGTAGATTAATAATGTTTAATAATGGGTACATTCTGTATAACCATCAGCACAGACCATCTTTATTTCTGTAACGTCCAATAATATATCATGTTTAGAAATGAAAGTAAATGGCCTCATTAGAGGATAATTTGGGATGCTTTGAAATTCCTAAGGTTAAAAGTACATTTCTGGAACATTCTAACTCCCAATTCTCAACCGTAATCTAAAAGGCTATTGTTTCTCCCAGCTAACAGCTAATACTAGATCATTGATTTTACTTGTATGTAATTTGTGTAAGTTAAAGTCACTGGCGAATTTAAAAAAAAAAGTTTATGAATGTAAGCTTATGCCTAACAGATAGTTGATATAATGTTATATCTCATTATTTTCCTCCTTGTAAGAGCCTCTATATAATAAATACGAGAAATGCAAATTTTGTTCAACTTTTTTTTCACACTGTTGACTTAAATATGTAATAAACCCCACTTGGAAAGTCACTGGCCTAGCATGAGTTGGGGTGCCTAAATTTGAAAGCCACCTTCCAAAACACTTTTTAAATTTTTTTTTTTTTTTCCACGTTTATTTATTTTTGGGACAGAGAGAGAGACAGAGCATGAACGGGGGAGGGGCAGAGAGAGAGGGAGACACAGAATCGGAAACAGGCTCCAGGCTCTGAGCCATCAGCCCAGAGCCCGACGCGGGGCTCGAACTCACGGACCGTGAGATCGTGACCTGGCTGAAGTCGGACGCTTAACCGACTGCGCCACCCAGGCGCCCCCCAAAACACTTTTTAATGTGAAACAGAAGGTGGTCTTAAGCAATTTAAAAAACTATTTAGACTTGAAATTTGACCTGCTTTGAAATTGTTACATTTATATTCTGGAACATTAGTAATTTCTGCACTCCCAGCTCGTGGCACAAAAAGCATATTGGAAAACACCTTAGCCACATTTCTTTAAATGAAGTGAATTAAACCAGAACATAAATTGCAGTGTAATTACTTCAGCCATTCTCATCTCTAAAAAAATCTTCCCTGTGGCAAGTTTCTTTCTTCTGTGAAAATGGAACAAAACTGTTGTTATGGAAACTGAGAATTTGGAGATGCTGAAACTTGGCATTAAGATGCCAGATATTGGTTAGCTCCTGAATGGGCTCTACGTTTTATACAAATTTCAGAATATTCATTTCTGTAACCTTCCTCGGAGGGAGTAAGATGGGCTAAATTATTGACAGTAACTGTAGATTACCTACCTTAACATGCCCTGATTCATGGTGAATGTTTTAAATACAGTTATGTAAGGGAATTGGGGAGGAAAAAAGCAGAGTGTTGTCATTTATGTCGTTTGCTTATTTTTTCTTTCAGCTCCTACGGAAGCGGCACATTGGAAATGATATTGTCACAATTGTTTTCCAAGAGCCCGGAGCACAGCCATTCAGCCCAAAAAATATCCGATCCCACTTCCAGCACGTGTTTGTCATCGTCAGGGTTCACAACCCCTGCACCGACAGTGTTTGTTACAGGTACCTACCTGCGCCCTGGTAGCAGCGTTGTGGGCGGGGCCAGGGGTCACGTGCGGGGGGGGGGGCATCCTGCTCCGCTTGCTCAAGCAGCAGTGGGAAGTCTTGCCATTTACTTCTGTCTTTAAACTATGTGTGCGGATGGCCGATTCACGCGATGATGTCACCCGATGGCGTTGACATTGCCCAGACACGTTGGTTAGACACCTGCTGTTTCCATTTGCACCTCCTCCTTAGGTGGTGTCCTTGGTCCATACCATCTGGTCACCAGCTAATTACTCATCTTGCTAATTATACTTTGCATTTGGTGTGGCAAGAGCAGAGAAGAATGATGTAATAAGTAGAGAAGTTTTGTTTTAATTACTATTGTCTAAAAAGCCCAGCCCCTTGCTTTAAGACTGGTTTGATTCACTCTAACGTTTCTGACTACAGTCTTCAAAGTATTTGTATGCACTAGTAAGCACTTGGTGGAATTGTTTCAGTGTCCCATGTCGACCCAGTCTCTGGAGTGTCCGACTTCAGGCATCTATCTGCAAGAGGCCTTTGGGCGTTGACAAAGATAAGAACCTGAATTGCTGGGTCAACATGGTCATAGTACCAAGAAGATGTGTCAGGCTATTCTAGCATTAACAAGATATTTCTAATAGGAATCTGTCCGTTTAAAGTAATGGAATTTTACCCTGTCTTTCCATCCTTAATTTGGAAGATTAGGCTTTGCTAATGCTGGATATTTGTTTTTAAATTAATAAAGCCACCTACCCAGAAAGTGGCCAATACAGACTGACAGTTGGTTTGTTGTGAGAGCCACAGCTGTCTACTTTTGGGAGTCAGTGCAGGTTAATTACGGGAGGGGAGCAAGCAAGCTCAGGGAACAAAACAAGGAAGGGTTACTCCGGACTGCTGTAAACCACTACCTTCCTTGCACAGCCCGTAATAACTGTGTATGTTGGGCTCTGGTGATAAGCCCAGCACTATTTCTAGGCACTTTACATGGGTTGCCTCATTTAATTTGTAAAACCCATGCATTAGGTACTGTTTTTGTCCCCCATTTTCAGGTGAGGAAGCTTAAGCAGTGGGGCTAGGTCCCTGGCCCGAGGTCAGCTAGTACCAGGCAGTTTAGGTTGTAATGCACTAAGTCTGATTCTAGAGCCCAGCCCCTTCACTGCTCAGCCATGTTGCCTCGCTCACATGCCCTGTGAAGCACGGGTCTTTGCTGCCCTTGCTGCTGACCTACAAGCTGCTCCAGAACTCTGGGGCTAAGGGGGTGGGAACTCCAACAGAAGAGACCTAGATCTGCAGCCTCTTACCAAGAATCTGGTCCCTGGAAGCTGCTTTATTTAGAATAACAGGGCTATTATTTAGAATAGAATGACAGACTTAAGTGCAGAACATTTGACTATACCTGGGAGGGATGGCTATTTGCACTTAGAAAATATCCCCAAGCAATTGAAACACACTCTACTGGATTTATGCAAGGATTTCATGGAACTCTGATAGAAAGCTAACCCCTTTTGGAATGGTCACTGTGACGTTTGGGAGTGAAAAGCTTCGCGGTTTGTTTTAGAGATTTCTTCTTTAAAAGCCATTGTCGGGGCGCCTGGGTGGCGCAGTCGGTTAAGCGTCCGACTTCAGCCAGGTCACGATCTCGCGGTCCGTGAGTTCGAGCTCTGCGTCGGGCTCTGGGCTGATGGCTCAGAGCCTGGAGCCTGTTTCCGATTCTGTGTCTCCCTCTCTCTCTGCCCCTCCCCCGTTCATGCTCTGTCTCTCTCTGTCCCAAAAATAAATAAACGTTGAAAAAAAAAATTAAAAAAAAAAAATAAAAGCCATTGTCTACATAAAGTGCCATCTAGTAGAAATGTAATGCAAGCCATGTATTAATTTTGTATTTTTTAATAGCCATACTTTTTAAAGTAACAAGAAATGGGTAAAATTAATTTTAGCAGTATAGTTTTTGACCCAATAATACCTTTTATTTACCTGGTATGTCCAAATAATTATTATTTCAATAGGTGATTTTTAAGTTTTAAAAATTACTGACCTATTTTACATATTTTTGGAGTAAGACTTTGGAATCTGGAGTGCATTTTAGACTTACAGCTCATCTCAATTAGGATGTTTGATTTTCATTGGAAATAATGTTTAGATTTCATAAAAGTTGCAACTGGAAAAGTTGACTCATATACTCAGATTGTTCCAGACATGCTTTTTAAAAGCTTTTGAATGACTGAATTGAGTGTCACTTTTTAAAGTATGTAAAATATGGCCAGGGTAAGTCTAAATAGACTGATAATGAGGAAAGGTCTCTCAACCTTCTTCAACACTTTGCTAGGGAAGGAAGTGATGTCTGTCTGATTCTTTTTTATTAAAAAATTTTTAATGTTTCTTTATTTTTGGGGGGTGCAGGGGCAGAGAGAGGGGGAGACACAGAATCCAAAGCAGACTCCAGGCTCTGAGCTGTCCACACAGAGGCTTGAACCCACAAACCATGAGATCATTACCTGAGCCAAAGTCGGATACTCAACCAACTGAGCCACCCCAGGCACCCCTGTCTTGTTCTTTTAAAACTCCCCACCCCAGCCTTGAAAACCATGCTTTTTGCTATCTCTCTTATTTTTAATCTGCTGCCTGGCGAGCCCATCTTCTTAGCCCCACCGTGCAATGTGATGCTGGACCCTTTGTGGGAAGACAGTGGACACCCCAGCTCATGGCACATGAGCTGGCCTGGGATTTCCTAGTTGCCAAGCATGTTTGAAGACCCAGTGCCCTGCTTAGAAACTGTGAACTTGGGCCTTTTGCAAATCCAAGAGCACATACCAACTTGCAGTGTCACTAAAAGGAATCACAAGAAACGAAAGTAGAGATCTTTTCCTGTTATTAATTTGAGGTATATTGATTGTTCTCAGTCCATCTAAAAGTGAGGTCGGCATGTTTCCCGAAGTGTGTGGGGATGTCAGGAGATGCTTCAGGTCCCAGAGCAGATAGGGCAACTCTCTTGTAGTTAATGCTTGGGGGAAAGAGTGTGAAGGGTTTATGTTCTCTGAAAATAAATGTATCCTGAAGCAGAATAGGTCTTCCAAAGAATTTCTGTACCTGTGAGTTTTTCTCATACCCCAGCCACTCCCCAGAATACTAAGGATATGAAGTTATGGGCCTCTTTCGTTTATTTACTGTACTTTGGTTGAAAAGTTTATAGAGCTGCATTGATTTCTACTAAATTAGATTTAAATCTAATTTAACTCTACAGTGATACAGTTAGAGGGATTCAAATACTTTTTATCATTGAAAATCTCTTGTTCTGAGCTTTTTCCCCAGGGAACACTCACATTTACTTATTGACATCTCCTTGGTACGTGTGCTGAGGAAAGCACAAAAGGGGTTTTCTCAAAGGAGCTTCTTGCTGTGATCAGGTGGAGAAGTGCGGGGTCCGTACGGGCTGAAGTTATAAGGAACGTTGAACTGACAAAATGGGGTTTGGCATATGTTTTAGAGCATAGATGGAGGAAATTCAGTGGGGGAGAAAAAGAAATAACTCTAGGAGCGGCCAGTGGTGTAGACAGAAGTGTAGACAGAGGAAAGGGTGGGGGGTGGCAGGTGCCGGAAGAAGGTGCTGCCATAGATGGGGTTACGAGGCAGTGGAGCCCTTTGGAATGCGAGGCCATCCGGTAGCACGGTATAAAGAGAGCTTTAGGAGAATTCACCCGATGTCACCATGCAAATTAGTTTGTATACAAAAAGACAACTTTGGAACTTGTTGTTCATTTATTTTCACCAGCTCTTTGCAGCTCTTATCATGTGTATGCTAGGCACTATTCTAGGCCCTGGGATATAATAGGGGAACAACGAGAGAAAAATCCTATGGTGGATGTGGAAATGAGGTCCTGAAATAATGGATGTTCTATCTCTCTAGGGATTGGAAAGTTTATAAATTATAATTTATTTATAATAGGAAAAACTGACTATTTCTAACTAATTCCAGAGACCAGTTAACCTTGAACGGTAGACATAGCCAAGAACTCGGAAATTAATCACTAAGTCTGTACTGAAGCTTATGCTCATACCTTATAAGAGAGCCCCCGGTCTCTTGTTTTATTTGTATCATTACACTGAGCTTAATTATCTGGTCCTGGTTGATAGAGCAGATTAGAAGCAACAAATCGAAAAGATGAAGAACTGTTCAGTGGCAAGGATGTGCTGAGACATCACTAAGTGATTCCTGAGATGTAGAAAAACTCTTCACCTCAAAGTGAAGAGTAAGCACAGCAGTCTGGAGTCATTTGGTTTGGAAACAAAGGACCGAATATACTTAGCTCACCCCTGAGGGCCTCACTTTGTTAAAACACAGTGTAAAAATTTTTCCCAGCATTTTTTAGTAACTCATGAATTAAGAGACCCAGGCACTGATCTTCAGAGGTTGCAGATGTCACGAAAAGAGACAAATGTGTGTCTCATAATGGAAGGATACAACCGCACCTATGAATTAGTCTTGTTCCCTCCCCCACCACTGAACCTAAATCTGATCAAACCTCTGGAGGAGCCAGTTTACATGTTCTTCATGTAAACATGCCTGTATTCAGCAAAACTCAGACTCCAGGCAACTCTGTGTGACAAACAGCCCTGTTTCCTCAACATGTAAATGCAAGAAATAAAAGAGAGAATGAGAGAAGTGGAGGGGAATTAACAGAATAAAAAAGAAAAAGAAGAAGACAAATTGTAGTGTTGTGTGGGCCTTATTTGGACCCATGTTAAATAAAAAGATTTTTAAAGTTTTAGGACATCTTAAGCAACTGAACATTGGAACATTGACTCACTATTTGATGACGTTAAAGAATTATTAGTTTTAAAACTAGTGTAGTAGTAAGTGGTTATAATGACCTGAGCCTTGAAAACAAGTGTTAAATTGTGGTCAGTACGTTTAGAAAGGTAGAAATGTAGGTTTCTCCTCTCAAAGATTTCCATATTCAGAGGTTAAAATATAATAAATGCTGAAAGGCAGCAGTATGATATAGTGCAAAAAGCACTTGGAATCAGATCAGATTGTCAAACCTCTCAGATCTTAAATTTCCCTTTCTGTGCAGCGGAAGGTTGCTTGACATCTACTTGAAATCCCATAAGTAAAGTATCTAGTGTAGGCAGGGAGTGTGGTGTGTGCATATTAAATGTGCACGCCCTTCTTTTCTTGAATAAAAATAAGTAAATATGCAAGCTTCAGCTAGGAGGAAAAAAAATCAAAGTGGGTCAAGTGGTGGAAATTTTTTCAGAAGGTCCGTCTCAAGCCACAGTCAGCATCCCTATTGTCCAGTGTAGCTGACCTTTTTGAGACAAAAACCTGAATATGTTACTCTTGGTGTTTAAAACCATTTGGGGAGAAGTGCAGAATGCCTCTTCCTACACACCCCTGCCCCTCCTTCACCTGACGAATTCTTGCTTTTCTTTTTGTGGCAGGGCTCCCCTGCCCTCCCAGGATTATTAGGTAAATGCCTTTCTTAAGTGGTTTCAGTAGCACCCCACACCTCCCACGAGAGCTCTCAAACCACTGGATGTAGCCGCACTAGACTTTGAACTGCTGGAAGGCTGAGCCTGTGTGACCTCTCATCCTTGATCCTCAACGTGCGCACAGTGCCTGACACATAGTAGGTGCCCCATGAGTGCGGGGGAATGGATCCTATTAGAAGTCGAGAGCCCCCCAGGGAGTGAATGACAGGTACACATTTGTTCTGCCGCTGGTCATTCCTGTCCTTTGCCTGGGCCTGCTTTCTCAGAATGCTCCCCAAACTGGCAGTCTGATCCAGGCTCCCAAGAAGGGGAAACCTCCCTCTACCGTTTTGACATTGAGTCCTCTTCCTTCTAAATTTGGGGTTGGAATTGTTTATTGGAATTTCCACGGTGCTTCAGAAATTCAGGCATTGTTGTCTTCTCACTTTTTTTCCATTGAGACTTCTGTTCAGACTTCTCTGGAACATTCCTATGTATCATCTTGAAATTGGCTTTGGGTGTCAAGATCTGCTACTTTATCCAGGGTCTTTGATGCCAGCAAATGCTATGAAGCCCAGCCTAATGGTGGTCTCTTCCACAGCGTGACTCTTGTGGACGGATGGTCCCTTTTGCAAGTGCCTCAAGAGTGCAAGGTTTAAAAATGTTCCTTTAGGGGGAATAGTATGGTCTTGTCATAGAGCACGCTGCTGGCCACCCAGAAGTTCGAATTCCAGTCCCGGCTCTCTGTGAGAGGCTCTGGGCACATCACTTTACTTCTCACAGCCTGTTTCCTGGAGAGGTGAAGAATTCATAGCAGCGGCTCAAATAGAGGTTCAAGGATAGGCCAAACATCAGTAAAACTCAGGACACCTTCCTGGTCCTTCGCTCATACTCCCAGGGTTTGAGGGACAGAGCATGTTTCTGTGTTAAAACGGACGCAGATACTCCTCAGCAGAATGCAGGTTCAAGATGAATTTTAAGATGAAACTCAACATTTTATTGATAGTTCAAGGAACACTGAATTCTCTGTGTTCTCTTCCAGTGCTACCTTTCCCTAATTGCTTCAGCCTCTGAACTTCTGGCTGCTGGGTAACCCTCCTGAGTAGAACATCCTAGTCCTCAATACTGCTGATCACATAAGGCATGGTTGTGATTGTAAAGAATGTATTATTTCTGAGGAGACAGAGTATTGCCTATGAGGCTAACGAGTGTCCAAGCAGAAGCCCTTTGGAATCTGCTTTTAAAAATAGCAAGAACCATTTATAATTAATACATCTTAAGCATCTGTATATAGCAAACTGAAGTTCTAGAAAGGCTTCTTAGAGGCAAAAATACTTTCGGCTGAGCTTAAAGCAGGCCTTATTATCAGGAGTTCAGAATCTGTGGCATCTAAATTAATGAGCTTTTAACCTTGTAGAAAACCTTGAAGTTAGATGAACCCAAAATGAAACCCTTTGTTTGAAAAAAGCATCCCAGGGTATCATCTTCCTTATCTTCCATAAGTGTTCTGTTTCTAATGATGCAAAGCTGATTTTAGCTCCTATATCATTTACCTCCCTACCATGATGATTCATCGATAATTATATGCTCAGGATTCAGTTCTTTCCCTCATAGTTCATTCTAGAGGCTTCTAATTATTACTGGGTTTTCAGTATATGTTTGTCTAAAGTTCTAACAGTTAATAAGTAGATCTGTAAAAAACCTTAAGTAAGTTTAAGGGGCAAATGGATAGATGGTGCTCATATTGGTGCCCCCTGATAAGCATTTTCCTCTCCTTATTTAAGAGAAAACCACAGCTGCTTCTTGAGAAAGAGTGACAATTTGAAGTGAAATTAGCAAGAGAAGAAATTGCCGATTTAAAAATGAGTATTTCTGGATCCTTACAGGATTCCTCTTAGAAAAGCTAGCATATCTGGATTTTAGCATCTTTCGCTTGACTTTTGAAAAAATGATCAAATTAAAATTATACAGCTGTCAGCATTGAAGCCAGACAGTTCACAATAGATGAGAAAAATTGCCTTTCTAAGACTGGTCTAATTAGGCTATAATGCATACGGAGGTTTTGCGGATTCCCTTCTCCAGTTAGAAAAGGGAGTGTTGCTTGCCAGCTTTCTTTGTCATGAAGTGAACTAAATAGTCCTTTAAAATAATAAATAAATTGGGGCGCCTGGGTGGCTCAGTCGGTTGAGCGTCCGACTTCAGCTCAGGTCACGATCTCACGGTTCGTGAGTTCGAGCCCCGCATCAGGCTCTGGGCTGATGGCTCAGAGCCTGGAGCCTGCTTCCGATTCTGTGTCTCCCTCTCTCTCTCTGCCCCTCCCCCATTCATGCTCTGTCTCTCTCTGTCTCAAAAATAAATAAACATTAAAAAAAATTTTAAAATAATAAATAAATAAATAAATAAATAAATACATTTACGAAAACCAACAAATAGGGCATTCCATGGCATCTTCAGACAAAATAGGTACCTTCTGTCCTGAGGTTCCTGATTTTTATTTATTTCTCCTGTTGTCACAAGAAATAATCATTTTTTGAAACACAAAGCTAAATATGTTAAAGTAAACCCTTCTTAAAACAAAACAAAAATAGTAATGGAACCACAGTTCTTCAATTTACTTTGAAAGATGTACACTCTCTGATTATGACTTTTCCATTTTGGAAATGCAGAAAAAGCATTTTGTATTGCTGCCCTAATAGTTGGTACAATTGCATATGGACTCACTTTTAAATAATTAGGTAATTTGAAAAGAGAGATGTTTGCTCTGTTAGAATCATCATTTCCAGCCCTCTCAGACTTTGCTAAGGTCCTAGAATGAGATCCGTGAGAACACAGTAGAAAACACAAAACCTTTCTGTTTCCATTTAACTTCTGTTGTTACTGTTTTAGGAAAAACATGATTTTTTTTCTTTTGAAATTAAAAATGATAGGTCATTACAGATGCTCATATGGTCCTTATCTTAGGCCCAATTTTAGCAGTATTATGCAGAAGAAGTGATTGGGGCAGGATTTCTCAAATTGATCTTGCCTAAAGGAAGAGGAAAAGGAAAATATTTTCCTCACAAATAAATTATCAGAATCAAATACCAAATGTAGAGAAAGGGGACCAAAGAATAGCTCAGCTTAAAATACAATTTTAAGAAAAAAGTTGTTTAATGTTTATTTTTGAGAGAGAGACAGAGACAGACATAGACAATGCAAGCAGGGGGGAGGGGCAGACAGAGAGGGAGACACAGAATATGAAGCAGGCTCAAGGCTCTGAGCCGTCAGCACAGAGTCTGATGCGGGGCTCGAACCTGAGAGCCGTAAGATCTTGACCTGAGCCAAAGTTGGACACGTAATGGACTGAGCCACCCAGGTGCCCCCAAAATACAATTTTAAAACATGGTTGCTATTACTGTAAAAACCGTAATCATTTTAATACTTACTGAAATTTCAATTTGCATTTTAAAATTATGCTTTTTGGTCTGGTTGCATAGGTCAACAAGTAATGTTTGTTGAATTATTTTTCGATTTAATCCATTTTTTTTATGTCCTGCATCTTTGGATATTTTTCATTATAAGCTGTCCACATATATAGGCATCACGTCTAAAATGGAGACCACATTTGTGTTCTTACAAAATCTATGCCTGTTGTGAAAGGTTACGCTGATTATAATAACCCCTGCTTGGAAATGATCAGTAGGTATTTAAAGGTAGAATATTACAATGAACTTTTTCTTCATGGAGTTATGTTTGGTTTACTATCTGTTAGTGAAATACTTTTTTACTGTAAGCCTTTTGGGGTTTTTTGGCCAGCAGAAAAGTTTATGTTCTCTAAATCCTAAATCCTAAATGTGGTTGAATGGAAAGGTGTGTTCCTGTTAGATAGAAGTATGTACTGTTTCTTGTTGGACAGTGACAGTTTCCTCCTGAGGGATGTCTTTGTCTTTGAGAAAGTGTATTTTATTCTCGTGCCGCGAGGCTCAGGAGACTGACGCTCCTCTCTCACCTTTGCTTTGTCTCTTAGTGTGGCTGTCACCAGGTCCAGAGACGTGCCTTCCTTTGGACCTCCCATCCCCAAAGGGGTCACTTTCCCTAAGTCAAATGTGTTCAGGGACTTCCTTTTGGCCAAAGTGATTAACGCAGAAAACGCTGCTCATAAATCAGAGAAGTTTCGGGCCATGGCAACTCGGACCCGCCAGGAATACCTGAAAGATCTGGCAGAAAAGAATGTCACCAACACCCCAATTGACCCATCTGGCAAGTTCCCATTCATCTCTCTGGCCTCCAAGAAGAAGGAGAAGTCTAAGCCATATCCGGGAGCTGAACTCAGTAGCATGGGGGCCATTGTGTGGGCCGTCCGGGCCAAAGACTACAACACAGCTATGGAAATAGACTGTCTGTTGGGGGTCTCCAACGAATTCATCGTCCTCATCGAGCAGGAAACAAAGAGCGTGGTTTTCAACTGTTCCTGCAGAGATGTGATAGGGTGGACCTCGACTGACACCAGCCTCAAAATCTTCTACGAGCGAGGAGAATGTGTTTCGGTGGAGAGTTTAATTAATAACGAGGATATCAAGGAGATTGTAAAGAGGTTGCAGGTGAGTGTTTTCCTTCCATTGACCTACATTCAATGTCCTTCTCATAAAGCTTTCAATACAGACTAGAACCAAGTTGCCCTAGTGGGTGCTATTTTCTTAGCTCCTCTGAAAATTCCCTGGTGATCTGAAGCAACCCAGAGTTTATGTCACACTTGGTTTCCCTCCTTTTTCAGAAGGAAAAGTAGAACCAGTGGGAGAAGACACATTTGCTGTGCGTTTGTGTTGGAAACCATTTGCGTGTGACCTGGTCCCACTGCCCTGGTGGCTGGCGACGTAGCCCAGCCAGTCTGCTTTAGCCGTCGAGAAGAATTGTTTGATTGAGTGTCTGTGCTGCCGTGAATTTCTTAAGGGCGAAGCGAGTGGCAGAATACAGTCTCTCTTGGCTGCCAGCTCCCCGTAGGTCTCTGTGAGAGGGTTTCCTTGTAAGTTCAGTGAAGTCATTGAGTGCTTTGGATGCAACAAGTATGTTCTTTCTGGCCTAATGAATGGAGGTTAGTGAAGGGGAAATAACCACACTGCTCCTCAGCCGGCAGCGGGGTATTCAGAATCACCCTGCTTGCAGTGTTTTCCAAGTTCCCTGTCCACCACTTAACCCCCTACGGCGCTAAACCATTATACCTTTTGTTTCCTTGTCCAGTTTGTGTCAAAAGGTTGTGAATCGGTGGAGATGACTCTGAGAAGGAACGGGCTAGGCCAGCTTGGCTTCCATGTCAACTACGAGGGCATCGTGGCCGACGTGGAGCCCTATGGCTATGCCTGGCAGGCAGGGCTCAGGCAGGGCAGCCGGCTGGTGGAGATCTGCAAGGTGGCGGTGGCCACCCTGAGCCACGAGCAGATGATTGATCTCCTGAGAACATCTGTCACGGTGAAGGTTGTCATCATCCCCCCGCATGACGACTGCACCCCACGGAGGTAGGTCTGCGTTGGCCACTGTGAACCTGGGAATCCAAGGCCGGATTTGTGCACCACGTAGAACATCATCTCCTACCGGGTGGGGGAGGAGGCTGCCGCGAAGCGTGCCGGGTTACACGCGGCGCTCAAAGTTCCGTCCGTGGAAAGTCTGACTCGGGACATAGCTCCCTTTCAGCATGTGTCAGCAGCAGCTGGGAAGAGTGACTAACTTGGACCATTCCCAGGATTTACATCTGTGGATTTAGAAAGTTGCCATTACAGATAGAGAAGTCTGGTAATACCCGTCTTAAACATCTTGCACCAGTAGCTGAGAAGCATTGAGCACTTATTATTAGAAGACCCTGAGCAACACAGACTGTCAGGCTTTTTTGCTTTATGTTCCATGACACTCTCATTCTTTCTGTCCAAACTTCGGAATGCCATTTTGACCCCTGCTGTCTCAGCCTGGAACCCTGGACGTGACTTACCAGGTGTTTGCCCAACTGCATCTGTGTTGGGAATCGGCTTCAAACGAGCTGGTGCTGCTCGTGATGCTTTGACAGTTTGGTTCCCGGCCTTTCACAGAGGGAAGCCCAGGAGCTCCCCGCCCCTCCCAGTTCCTGCCCAGCCAGCAGCATTCGTGAAAATTTAATTTCTCGGTCTCTAGGGAGGTTTCTTGATGGAACAAATTTAATCAACTGTTTCTTTTCTCCTTTGGGCATGTCCATGTTATTTTCACTAGTTTTTTTCAATCTGTTAATTTGCTTTCAGCCCATTATTTTCTAAGAGTTTCTCTTAAGCTTTGGCAATTAATTCTTAGGCCTTCTAAAGCCAAGACAATATCCTTAACCTCCCCCCACCCCGAAAACGTGACCTGTCCTACACCTGGGCTCTCAAAGATTCATGAACAAGAGATGGCAGAATATGTAAACAGTTATTATGGGTTGTGTCTTTTAAGAAGTAAGCAGCAATGACAACCTGAATGTACTTCCGTTCTTCAAATCAAGTGTTGCAGACCAGACCGCACTCAGGGTAGTATTTCTGAATCCTGCTTACTGCCTAGATGGCCCAGAGCCTAAGTGCCTGTGTCAGAATACGGTGAGCTGTCTTTGTCTAATACCTTTAAGAAATGCTCCCTTTTGGATGACTGGATTTCTCTGGAAACCAAAATATCCAGAACTTTGTATTTTAGCTCTTTGGGGGAAAGGGGGTTATTCTGAAACACGTGCCCTGCCTTAGTTAACCCGGTCTTCTCTGGGTTTCTCAAGCACACCATCATCACTGTTAAGCATTTTGCTGAACTGGGATTCAGGAATGACTCTGGAGGTGGACGGAAGTGCTTGCTAGGTCCTTACAGGCTCTCCAGCTGTTCTGTACTTCTCCTCTGGTCGCTCTGTCTTCTGTCCCTTGGTCTCTCCTTCACATTGTCTACTTGATTGCTTCTAAACAGGCAGCTATAAACTGGAGACGATAACCAAGCTTTGTAACTTGTCAACCTTAATTATCTATAGTACAGTTAAAGACACTGGTCTGAGGACTAATGTTCTCAGAATGAGTCTGTAAATGGTGTGGCGTCATCTTTCTGTTCAGAGGCCTTTCCCCTGGCTTCTGGGCTCCCCAGTTGGGGGGGCGGGCAGGCAGGGAAATAGGTGTACGTGAGTGTATGTGATGAATTGGGTGGAATGGGCAACATTGCTGACTTTGAATTGTGGTTGGTGGTTACTGAAAGGTTGGGTCAGAAGGCCTGGCCCTAGAGAGATAGGCCTGTGGTAGGAGATGGTTTATCTACAGCAGTATACTAAGCTAGATAGGTTTTCTGTGGTGTGTTGCTAAAAACAACTAAAAAATGTGTTGACAATTTAATTTGCCAGATCCTAGAAAAAACACTTTTACATGGATTAGTGCATTTAATCCCTATAACTACTTTATGAGGTCATAGTATTAATATCATTCCTATTTAAAGGAAACCAAGACTCAGAGAGGTTAGTAACTGTCCAAGCTCATCTGGCAAGTTTAAGTTTCACTTCAGAATCCAAGCTCTTAACTACTACTCTGTATGCTTGGGGCACAGATCTGGTTTTTACACACCAGTATCAGGAGGGATCTGCTGATACATTCGCTTTCTGTTGAGGACAGGAACCTTGATTTGTAGCATTTGCTGATTCCCATGGTGTAAATACTGCCTCTGGTTGATTTCAAGCTACCAGCATGAACCCACTGAAGGCAGAGTGGGGGCAGATGCTCACAGTCTCCTCTCGCAAGCCAGGACAGACCGGCTCCGCACACCCCTGAATGAATGAGCCGTGTTTGTCTTAATCTTCAGCACTGCTGCTGAGTCACTCATTGCCACTCTCCTAGCCAGTGGAGCGGGCATCACTTGACAGAGAGGTGCTGGGAATGTACCCCCCTGAGAGTGTGGGATGGGGATGCTGGGATGAGAGATCAGAGCACCCCCAACCCCCACCGCAGAACCCCTTCCCTGGGAAGCATGCTCTGTGCCTTTCACTACAGTTTCCATCCGGAAACCCACAGTCACACCTTCTGGGCAGGTGTGAAATGGCGCCATTCATGCCTTTGGAGGACCGGAAGCCCACTCTCCCCTTCCCTCCTTTAGAAGCAACTTCAAAGGAACAGTTGAAGCATTAGCACCTTGCTGTAATTTTCAACAAAGTAAGATAATGCTCTTCTGTCATTTTTCTCTTCTCCTCCACACTTCACACTCCCACTGCTGTTTTCCTAGCAACTAATTACTCTGTTCCTTGACTAGTCACTGTCTCCTTTGTCGGCTGTTACTGCAGCTCCAGCGTGAGGCGGAACAAACAGGCCTCCCCCAGGCACCCTGTGCCCCGCTGCCCCTCAGCTGCCTGCTTCTCGCGTCCCCAGGATGCTCAGGGGTCATAGGCGATCACCCGTGTGTATTCACATGGGAGAGTCCTTAGCTGTGAAAGGCAGGTCTTTTTGTTTTAATGAAAAAGACAATTTAACAGCAAAGTGGAGCTCCAATAATAAAGGAAAGTAGGGCTCTTTTCCTTCTTCTTAGGATATAGGCAGATCCTCTATGAATTGCTTTCAAACTAAAGGGGTTTTTGAAGAGAAGAAAGGACAGGGGGAGTAAAGCAAAACTCCTGAGCTCCTACTATGTATTGCTGATTAAAAAAAAAAAAAAAAGTCTTCATTTCCATTAAAACAATGAGGAGGAGGTGGTCAGGCAGGACCAGCTAGCAGGATAGCCTGCTGCAGGCAGCTGGGAAAAGAGGTTTGGTGGTTACCTGCAGACTCCACCAGAAAGCTTCCCAGGGCGTGAGCCATCAGACATGGCAGGAGGAGGGGGGGGCCCTGGCCCTCACCCCCAGCCATCCTGACTCTGGAGTGCTGGAGCCAGGACCCGAACCTGACCAGCATTAATCTGTTGGTGTCTGTGACCTCTGAATCCTCAGCGGTCATCGTCTTGGCAGGATGAAAAACACCCCATTAACAGTTTCACCCAAATTTAATTGTGATGTTCCGAGTGGTGTTGCGGGGGAGTGGTGGACCTTTATTCTGTTGAAGCCTGCTAGCCTACAGCTTTTGAAGAAAGCAATCAAGGACCATTCAGGAGGAAGAGCTAAAAACAAACAAGTTACATAAAAGGACCAAATTACCTTTTAAATAGAATGGATCACAAAGTTTTGTCTCAATTTTAAAACACAAGTATTTCAAAATGCATAAGCTTACTGCTTTGGAGCCAGAAAGGCTGTGAGAGTTCGTCTGGTTCAGATCTCCCATTTTTCAGGCAAAGAGCTTGGGTGCAAAGAGGTTAAGTATTTTTCCCAAACAAAAATCACAAGGCTTATTAGGGACCTAGCTGTCCTCAAGACATCTGACTACTGATTCAAGAGTCCAGTGTTGTGATGCTCTGTTGGGTGTGCTGTACGATGGTTTTTCCACCTGTGTTTTAGTGTTGGAAAAGGACAGAGTGATAGGTAATCAGAAACTAAGGGAGAAAGAAAGAATAAAGAGGCTGAAAAAGTAGGGAGAAGGAGTGGCTTTTCAACCACCAGGGTTTCAGCGTCTCGCCATGTGTCTCTTAGCCCCGAAATACTGAAATTGCACTTCCTGTGGCCCATAGCTCTTGAAAGGTTTGTCACAGACTGTGCCCTGAGTGAAATGCAGTAGTCACTTGAAGTGAAGAAGTTTGGGACCTGGGAGTAGATGTAGCCTTCAGTTAGTGATTAAAATAAGGCTGACCCCCGTGCGGGTTAATCCTTGAGTTCAAATCCTGGCTCTGCCACTTCCTGGCTGTGTAGCCTTGGGCAGATGACTCTCTCCAGGCCTCTGTTTTGTCAGCTCCTAAACAGGGACAGTGGTGGTACCTACTGTTGTAGTGCAGCCAGATGAGTCCCTGGCCCCTGATCAGTGTTAGTTACTGCTCAACACCAACCTTTACCTGAATGACATAATAAAAATCCCCTGGTGAGTTTTTACGTGGGTCACGAAAAGCTGGCCTTTATCTTTGGTCTTCACTGTACTGCCCGCTTCTTGATTCCGTGTATCATTCTTATATTTGCAGAGATAAGTAAGTGATGGGAAGCTAGCAGGTGGTCTGATCACCTTGGAAGGTGATTAGACATGGCGAGTTGGTCGAGGTTTAGCACTGTGAATCCGTCGTCTTTCGTTTTCTGCGAATGAGTCTTCTCTCCCTCCTTAGGCTTTATCCTACTGCATTCTGTTATCGACTGTGCAGAAGGCTTCTAGCTATATGTTAGTAGGAGTGGTAGAAACCAAATAGACTACAGAGAAGATAAAATCTTTGGAGTCTTCTCACTGGTTTTAGTGTTAAATGTCATGTAGCTTAAGAGACCATTTCAAAGAGTTTTTGAACTAGAAGGAAGTTAGCGATGACCAGTTCCAAACCTTTTGTTTCCCAAAGAAGCTGAGGCCCAAAAGATGAAAGCAACTTGTCCATTTCATAGCACATTATTATCGTTTCTATTATCCCTATCTATCATTATCAGCCATGATGCAATATGGACTTGAGAAGCAGCCTGTACCTGTAAAGGTACATAGGAAGTGCCATGAAATTTAAAAACTCAGCAAGAGAATCTCTTAGCGGGTAGGGTATGGAGAAGGGAAAACATGGCCTACAGGAAAATTTTGGAAACGCTAGTGCCCAGGACACACGGTGGTAATGTTCTGTGCATGTGCTGGTGGTTGGCACCCAACAGAAGGATATTTTATATATATGATGGAGTGATATGATCCATGGAGTTTTCAAGTTAAACAGACCACTGCTGGGGTGAAGCAAAAGCTAGTCCTGATTTTGAGGTGGAGGGAAATTTTCCCATGGGTTATTGCCTATTTTTATTAATATCCCTTTTGCAAGTTGCAGGATTCTTGCATTATATTTATAGACCGGAGCATGAGATATAATATGCCATATTTAGTCAGAAATGGAAGATTTCAAACCATACTACAGTAATACCTCTATTAAGAATCAGAAAAGTATTGCAGCTTTTTTGTCAGATCAGAATCAAAGCTAGAAATTATGTCAAAGCCTGAGGTGACATTCCCTCCTATCAGAGAAAAGGTTTATTACATAAGAAGTCATTAACTGCTAAAAGTCATGTCAAATGTGCCGTAAAGCAGTGTTTTGCGAACTGCGGGTTGTAACTCTGAAGTAGATCACGAAATCCATTTGGGAGGCTGCGTTCAGTGTGTTTCTTTAATGAAGTGGATTAACACAGAATACAGCAGAATGGAAGGGTGTGTGTGTGGTGGTGGGGGGGGGGGGTCGTGCTGCATCACAGTGTAAAATGCATTTGTTACTGGGCTCATGGTCCAAAAAGTTTGAAAGCCACTGTCAAAGCTTCTAAGGGGTCCAGCGGAACCTTGGGTGGAGGGTCAGATTAAGGTTGACTTAAGAGTTTTGGGGAGTCAGGAGGACTGGTAAGAGAACTGTAAGAAAAGCTGCTGATTAGAGATGTGGACTGAGACTGAGCAGGCAGGGACCCCAGCAAATGCACGCACCTCAGAAGCAGCCCTTCTTGGGCGCTTGGGTGGCTGAGTCGGTTAAACATCCAACTTCATCTCAGGTCGTGATGTCACAGTTCATGGGTTTGAACCCCACATTGGGCCTTCTGCTGACAGCTTGGAGCCTGGAGCCTGCTTCTAATTCTGTGTCTCCCTCTCTCTCTGCCCCTCCCCTGCTTTATGCTCTGTCTCTGTCTCTGTCTCTCTCTCTCTCTCGAAAATAAACATTAAAAAAAAAAAAAAGGAAGAGGCAGCCCTTCTCAAAAGTTGTGTCTCTCGTGGGGACGTGGGAGAAGGGAGCATTGTGGGGTACATGTTAGAAACCCAGAAATTATGCCTGAGACATGCAGACAAGGTCCTAAGAGAGCAGCACCTTCCACTGGCTTATGCACCCACCATACAACCCCATTTCCCAAGTCAAGACCTAACCTTCAGACCCGTGTGATGCAGTCAGGAGCCACGCATCTCCTGTGGCCAAGGGACCCTTGTAATGTGGCTAGTCCAAAGTGAGAAGTGCTGAACATGTAAAATACACACTAGATTTAGATGGATGTACATCTCATTGTTAATTTCTTAATATTTGTTGATTACATGTTCAAATGATAGCATCTTAGATACATTGGATTAAATAAAAATATAGTATTAAACTCATTTCACCTGTTCCCTTTTACTTTTCTCACGTGGCTACCAGCTCGCATTATGTCTCTAGTGGGCAGAACTGCTTGGACTCTCCTCTTTCTCTAAAATGTTTCGTAATCACTCTTAACCCTTCCTTTCCCAGGCTCCCCACTTGCTTCTCAATCTCTGAAATTCCTTTAAGCAGAAAAGTCATTTTTTTCACTTAGTAGTGAAATTCAAATGCGCAGTTTGAGTTAATGCTTCAGTGGGCATAGGTTTTTTTCAGTTAATTTGTCTGTCAATCAAATTAATAATGGACTGAACCTTCCTTGGCTGTTTGGGTAAAAGGAATGGAAAGTGGGTTCCGCATTTCCTAAGGTTTGGGGGTTGGGATGGTAGCACAAAAAAGGGGCTAAAGCAGTAGAAGACGTTTTTGCCTGACATTAATTTCACTCAGGCTGCTATCTGGGGACAGTGCTGCTATGGGACATTTCTGGCTTTTGGGTTGCTGGGCAGGGAGTCCGATTTCAGATTATGCTTTGTTCCCTGGTGATTTTTTTCCCCCTCCTTCTGAGCTAAACTTGGCTCTCAATTTGGATTTCAAAATGTAACCCCACTTACTAGGATCCCAACAAATCCAATACCTTTTTGGGTCCCCAGTTCAGGACACTCGATAAAGGGTACACAAAGCTGCTTGTTTCCTCTGAGGCCCAGTCATGCCCGCCTGGCTGCATTTCCTGCTCAGGCCGTGGTCCTGACTCTGCCCTTAACCTACCCCCTCCACTCACCCCGGTGACTGTGGGTCTCGCTGTTTTTTTAAGACTCCCTCTCTCAGACTCAATAGTTGAGATGCAGCAAAGGAAAATACACTCGTGTGGTACTTCCTGGGGTTCTGGTTTTTGAAAGGACGGTAATTATAGGGCCCGATGATTAAAAGACAGTTTGAAACAAAGAATGAAGTGTTTGATCCATTTTAACTGTTAATGAGAATCAGTGTGGTTCCACCCACAAAAAGAAGCAATATTAATTTTTCTTCTTTCTGTGTCCCTAATAGGAGTTGCTCTGAAACGTACCGCATGCCAGTGATGGAATACAAAATGAACGAGGGGGTTTCATACGAATTCAAGTTTCCCTTCCGAAATAATAACAAATGGCAGAGGAATGCCAACAAGGGGCCTCACTCAGCTCAAGTCCCCTCCCAGGTGCAGAGCCCCATGACCTCGAGGCTGAATGCTGGCAAAGGAGATGGGAAGATGGCTCCTCCAGAAAGAGCCGCCAACATCCCTCGAAGCATCTCCAGTGACGGGCGCCCCCTGGAGAGGCGGTGAGTGCACCTTCAAAGGTTTGCTCCGAGTCTGCCCCAGATTTAAGGAGCACCAGACCCACAGACACTAGCTTTAGGTGTTTCCATGGTTTACTAGAAATCAGGAATTGAAACAGATGCATGCCCCGGTGGCTTTCAAAGCATGGGAGCATTCCAAAGCCGTGAGAGTGAAAGGGGATACGTTCCAGCAGAGCATTCAGCTCTGAGTCATGATATTTGTGCTTTGCCCTTTCATCTCCATGTGATAGCAACAGAAACCATCACTGCACGCTTAATGGCTATGATGGGCTAGAACTTGGCAGACGCATTGAGGTGACATTGACCATATTGTCATCTTTGATAGTCTTTGTCTCTTGGGGAGAAGTGATAGGATAGTAGCAAAAGAATGCAGGTGTTTGGTTGGGTGTCTGTGTCACTTTGTTAACGAAGATTGTAAAAATTTTAGTAGCACTTGGGTGACTCAGTCGGTTAAGCGTCTGACTTTTGATATTGGCTCCAGTCATGATCTCATAGTTTGTGATATCAAACCCCCACAGGGTTCCGTGCTGACAGCGTAGAGCCTGCTTGAGATTCTCTCTCTCCCTCTCTCAAAATAAATAAACATTAAAAAAAAAAAGATTGTAAACATTCTAAATAATAGCACTGTGCATTACCTATGCTAATGAAGGAGACCGTTTTAATTCAGTAAGCTGTTAGTCGCCCGCTAGAAGAAGCCAACTTTTTTCTGTTCCCTGCCCTCTCCTCAACACTTCTGCTTGTCTTGATCATATCTCCGAATATTTTTGTGACCCCCACACTGGAGAGGGATCAGGAATCCCCAGAGTTGGGGAGAACTGTCTGTTCTAGGAGCTGTGTGGGGCAGAAGGAAGGTGGGAGCCAAAACGTGAGTCTGGCTCAGCTAAGCAGTGGAAACCATGTCCAGCAGGTACAGAGTGCCAAGGAAAATGGGCCCCAGCTATGCTTTCGTAGTCATAGATTGTTTCACGTTGGGAGCAGAAAACCTGGAGGGTTTTTGTGTTTGCTTGTTTTTGAAAATTTTTTTAATGTTTATTTATTTTTGAGAGAGTCAGAGATTGAGCATGAGCAGGGGAGGGACAGAGAGACAGGGAGACACAGAATCCGAAGCGGGCTCCAGGCTCCGAGCTGTCAGCACAGAGCCTGACACAGGGTTCGAACCCGCAAACTGTGAGATCACGACCTGAGACGAAGTCAGACGCTTAACCAACTGAGCCACCCAGGCGCCCCAGAAAGCTGGAGGTCGTTTATCTTAAGTCTAACTTTTGATCTATTGCATAAAACATTGTCACTTAACTAGTTCAGAAATACTAGGATACCATGTAAAACTAATTCAGTAAAAACCACCACTACCACCGCCACCAACAAAACTAGCTGTCTTTTCTAAAATTGCTCACTTAATCTTGGAGAGTGATTTGTAGAGCTTTACTCTTTATCTCAATAAACGATAGAGCATGTGGACTCTTACTTTCATTTCTGAGGAGTAAAAACATCCAGGAGATCTCTGAATAAACTCTTTGTTCTACACATTCCAAACTTGGCTCTCCCCAAGGTGTGTGTGAACTAGAATGCATGATTTGGCCCACATTTTGAAAGATGAGCCTTAGGAAATCATTGTTTAGAGAAGGGCCCTTGCTTCCCCTCTTAATGCTATTTTCTTCTCTTTCAGGACAGTCATCAGACTTTTACGAGTTAAATTGTTTTGTGTTAATTTCTTTATACAGTATTCCATATAAGAAAAGAACAGGATGTATTTTGATTCCATGTTGAATTTAATTTCTGCAACAAAAACTAAAGCTTGTTGCTGTACATCCTGACCTCAAAAGTGGAAATATTTTTTGTAGCTAATTATCATCTTATGATGCAGGCAGATTTTAGTGCTAGAGAACCCGTCAACTGAGTTATTCCCCAGATGGACCTCTTCTCAGTTCGAGAGGTTATTTCTGCAGGTCCCTGTGTCTGCCGTGCATCTTAACCAGCACCCAATTCCCAGGGGAAGGGGAATCTGAGTGCTCTCCCCGTAAAACCATTGGAGTGGCCCTGGCACCCTCCAGGCTTCACAGATGAAAGTGGCAGGAGCAAAGGCCACCAGTGGTTTTCGGGGAGATGTAACCTCTCAGGCTTCTGAGTGTCAGGTATTCTTGAGGACACAGGACTGATATTTCAGATCTTATGATGGAGAGCTTAGGTGACCTGTAAAATCTCAGCTCTACAAATGCAGGGTATTCAGGTCACTTGGCTCATCTTCATTTTGAAATATGTGGTGGTTGGGTATTCTTCCTTTGTGAAAACTTAAAGAGTTGGGTTTCCTATCCCATCATTGCTCATTTTTAGTAATGCAGTATTTCTTTTTTTAAGTTTCCACTTGGAGTCACAGAGAAGATCCTATTTGAGGAACTTTGTTTTGCTATTGTTTCAGAGATACTTAGATATAGAATAGACTCATGACATTCATCAGGGATACTTCCTGAGTCCTCCATGAATCCCCAGATTCATAAATTACCTGGGAGTATCATTTTCTCCATGAAGTGTAGTAAAACATAACTGAAAAGCCTCCCCTTCATGGTGTTACTGAGAACAGAGCACCTTACTGAGATTGGGAAGTGAGGCCCTTGGCTGCTGGGCTCTCCTCGTGCACTCGACCTTCCCCCTCATACCAGTCCTGTCCTGTGGGACATTCACATTTGTACCTGGGCAATCTGTAGGAGAAAGGGACTCCTTTCAGATGTATCACAAATGGTCAAATTAAATGCCAGGGTCCACCATATCTTGAATCTTGCCTTACCGATAACAGCATGAGCTGAATACTGAGACCAAAGTATTGCCTTTACATAATTTTCCTTCCATTTATTTTCCTTCCCCAGGTTAGGTTGTATTTTAACTGTAGAGAAACCAGCTGTGTTAAGCTGAAGCCAGCAGCTCTCCCAAGTCTGCCCTGCCCACGTCTGCTACACAAATCTGCCCGCTCCGTTCACCACGGCCGGTTCCAGCATGGTTCATTTCAGATGAAAACACAAATTGACTGCTTGTAGAAGTATAGTTTTTCTTGTATTTTTATGCAAGATCCCGGACTTAAAGGTCATTGGGAAGATTTCATTTTTTTTTTGTAAATACTTGTGGAACAGATTTTCCTTTTTTCCTTTAATACCAAGGGCATGATTTTTATAACATACCAAAATGTGTTGGTGTTTGAGGTTTCTAACAAGAATTATTTCACTCAATTGTGTTCTCTATACATTGTTGAGAGAAACCAATGCAGTAAAAACAGATGACTCGTTTGCCATCTAAATAGACTAAAGTCTAATTCTCTTTGGCTTAAATATATGAGCTTTATGCTCTCCAGATGGCCTTTTGAAATAGAATCTGATAGTATATGTGTGAATAGTATTTCTTAACAGGAACAATATTTATTCAACAAAAATAGGTAAGATGGGGGCACCTGGGTGGCACAGTCACTTAAGCGTCTGACTCTTAGTTTTGGCTCAGGTCATGATCTCATGGTTTGTGAGTTCAAGTTCTGTATCAGGCTCTGCACAGTGCAGAACCTGCTTGGGATTCTCTCATTCCCTCTTCCTCTTCCCAGCTTGCACACGTGTGCGCTCTCTCTCTCGCTCTCTCGCTCTCTCTTTCAAAATAAATACATTAAAAAAAGTAAGTAATGTGATGATGGAATCACTGTTTTGGCCTCAAATTTACCTGGAGTGCAAGGGTAGAATTAAAACCAAAATTTCTGCTGTAGCACATTGAACTGGACACTTTACTGTGTTTAAACATAATGTGGGATCTGTAATAAAGCCCCAAACTGTGTTAATATGCTCTGAAAAGCTTATCTATTTCAGGGGCTTTGCCTAAACAACAGGCATCTTAGCATAAAGAATTTTCCTTTGTCTTTGTGTTTTTAGAGGAAGCATCGCCAGCCTTTATGCAAATATTTGGTGTTGGATCTGAGCCACTTGGGCACTTTTAAGTGTTACCTGGATGCCACCATTCCCTGCTTCCCCACTGCTCTCAGCTCTAAGCAGCTGGATGGAGAGCATTTCTGCGCTTAGAGAGGTTCCGAACCAGCACCTCACAGGAAGCCCAAGTCCTGTGCCCCATCAGTCTGCGTTTTGAAGGAAGTGCTCTCTAAATGCAGTTCCCATGACAATCTTCACTGTCATTTTCTGCTTTGAGACAGAGCAAGTACCCATGTAATCCCTCCTCTTCCTCTAGTAAGGCAGTCAGCTGTGGTTAGAAGTTTCTAATGTGAACTTGCACACCACAGGTGCTGTCCACCTGAATCATAGTTGTTTGGTTTGACTTGAGGACCCTTAAATCCTAGAACTTTTGAGCTTCTCTGAGGTCACTCAGGCTACAGCCCCTGCCCTCCCTGTTTCTTGAGCTAAAGCCCCTGGATGTGGTGTCTTTAGTTTATCTGACACCATTCGCTGCTCTGTCCTTCAGACTCCTTTTCCCCATCTTCCAAAACCTTAACTCCTGATTTTTTTTTTTTTTTGGCAGCTCTTTGCACCTGTCTCATCGCCCCCTCCCCCCCAATTGTGTGTCCTCCACAGCTCCTTCCTCATTTTTCTTTTAATCCCATGCTGTGCAGTGTCTCACAGTAGCTTGTCTGAGCTACGTCAGCCATCCTGCACGTGGGCAGTTCCTTAGTGGTGTCTGTTGATCTCCTTTGTACTTGTCACATTCATTTGCCTGACTACCTACTGAACGTCTGCCCTTGGATGTCACATTAGTGGTTCATATTTACAAGCACAAGTGGGCTCCCATTCATCCATCACCTTCTCTTTCTAGTGTGTCCCCCACCTCAGTGAACGGCCGTACCAGGTACCCGAGTACACAGGGCAGAACTAGCATTCGCGATGTAGCTGGTCCTGCAAGCAATCCATTTTTATTTTCTGTTCTTTAGTGTCACTCTTAGATATAAAACTGGCTCTTCTCAAGAGGCATCCATGATGTGTGCCGGGCTGTGAACTTCTAACATCTTGCCAGCAGCTGTGACGTGATGATCCGTTTATCTCAGCGTGATGAATTGCCGTATTTTCCTAACTGGGCAGGGGAGTTATTCCTCGATGTAAATTGACCTTGTCACTGGAGGCTCATCGGAACAGGATCTCCAGGATCCAATCCTAACAGCTGACATGAAGTGTTTGGTCAGAAAGCCAGGGGTAGCTCTGGTTCACAGAGAACACAGTAGGAAGAGATAAAAAGACAGAGGTACATACAGTGACTTGAATTTGAATATAGTTTGTTCAAACTCTAGCCTGGATAAAGCACCCAAATTACATTACCTTGAGTCATTTAGAGAAAAAAACCCATTTTTTTTTTTTTTACATAATTCTGGAAGAATCCTGGTTGATATAGATTGCTGAAGACAGGTTTCAACTTGGTCCTGTTCCCTGGGTGAACAGCATTTTAACTGCTAAGTTGTGGTAAAATGCTGTGCTTAATTACGGACTCAAGTATCTAATTTGTCAGTCATTGCTGCTATTTGAAACCCTCTCTCTTGTTTTTACCATCATTCCACTGTTTGCACTTGGCTTACAGAGAGCCTTGTCTCCTTGGACACATTAGGAATGCTGTCACTTAGGGGTACAAAGCAGGACATAATTCAACCTATACAGAACTACTCAGGAAAAAGTTTTGTCATCAGCTATTTGGATACTGAATGCTTTATCCATAACTTGATAAATTATAATCGGTCACAATCTGAAGAGATCAATTGAATGAGAATCTATTAATGTTAACACTGTACATGTGGCCCTGTGAGTTGATTTATGGGAAGGATGTGGTGGGGTGCAAAAGTTATTTTATTGGAAATCTGGATCTTGAGGGTGAATCTCTTCTCCCTTTTGTCTTGGTGTGAGAATGCTTCTGGAAAAATGAAGAACTGACTCTGATCTTGGACCATCTCTTCCTAAATGTCCATTCCATTCAACTCCTTGTTTTCATCGCAGTGAAATGCATTGCATGTAAATGAAAAGCTGGTGTTCAGTGGAGTCCTGCAGACTATGGAGGCATTGTCTGTCAGGCTGGTGATCATGACTTTTTCAATTGCTGCATTTTTGTCATACAATCAAAAAGCCCTGGTGTTTTGTTTCTGCAGAAGGAAGTGAGAGGGAGCTCCAGAGGACACTTAATATCAGTTACTTTAAAAACATTTAGTTATTTCTTGGCTAAAATTGACAAAAATGTAGGGAAAAGAATCTACCGAAATTAACACTAAAAGGTTTAGACATTTCCTTTCTCACAGTGACCGGAGCATTCTTGAAAATTCTTACATTCCACAGAATTGAAAAAAAACCTCACAGCAGTTGAAAGATACGTTCCTGTTCGTCCTCTAAACCTATTTGGGCATTAACATCCAGATGCTGGGGTTGGGGAGGGGCGTGGCATGGGCGGGGGTGCTCTTTAGGAGGAAGTAGAAAGATCTCAGCTTATCTCAAAAGAGAGGAAAAGCCTTGTGATCTTGCTTAACTAAGTCTTCACTGGCCCCAGCAACCCTTAAAGTGGGTGGTGAGGGGGTGGAGATTCAAGAAGTCAGCCGGCTAGCTTCCTCTGTGAGCCAGTTTGGGGGGACCCCTTTTCAAAGCACAGGACGGCACACAGCCCACCTTGAGTAATGACCAGGCACAGGCGCTCCCTGGCAGAAGGGCACTACCCGTGCCAGGCAGGCGGGACCTCTTACTCCCCAAGTGAGGTCTGTTCTCAAATAGTATTTGTGTGGTAGTATCAGTTTCAGAGTATTTGAAAAGAATAGTAAGAGATCAGTATAAGAGCTAATTCTGAAAATTGTTTTGCCCGCCATACGTACATCTAGAGTCGTAAAAACATCTGGATGGCTTGCCGTCAGTTTCTGGTTGTGTGTGCTGTGTGTGTGAACAGACAGAAAACAAAGCCACTATTAAGTTACATAAATGCAAAAGAAGGATGCGAGTGAATGCTGGCCTCCTGGAAATGCTGTTTTTTCACTTTGGGATCACTCCAGTAACCAAGTAGAATTTTCTGAGACGTTTGCCAAATAAAGGAGCTAAGGTTGAGAACTAGCCTGAGATTATTTTAAAGTAATGTTCGTTTTAGCAGAGTCAGAAAAACAGGCTCTAAATGCAATTGTAAGCTACATCTTGACTTTTCCTGTGGAATCAGTGGTTACTTCCTCACAGAAACAGAAACATTTTAACATTCACCATGCAGTCAATTCAGTGGCATTACTTGTTTACCCTGAAGAGAGAGTTCGCATCGGCCCCCAGATGTTAACACTGGCCCTGACCACGTATGTTAACGTTAACATGGTACTTGGTTTTCATCTTTCTGTAACACCTCCTCCCCCTCACGGTGGGAAAATCAAAGCACCTACAAGTGAAACTGTAGTTGAAGTTTCTCTGTAGTCCGCGCCTGTAGAAGCCAAACTCTTAAGATAGAGAGGAGTGTGGTGTCTTGTTACATTTGGATCCACGCTGCTCCTTAATCCGTACCTCTTCCGATTGTTTCAGAATAAACAGGGAGAAATTTGGGAGATGTCTTACTGGAAGAGAAATGAGATGTGGATTTTATGGTACCTAAGGAAGGGTCTTGATCTCTCTTTTATCAAAACACATTACCAAGAAGTAGGGATGAGCTGGTGTCCCAAGACCCCACTGGTCCCTGACCCCACCGTGGCTGCCCCACACACATAGCCCTCTCCTGAGCCTGTATCCTCATGAGAGCACCGCTGTGTGGCTGGTATTTCTCTGAGTCTGTGTGGCGATAACAGGAGGAGCATGGGAGCTCTGCCTCTTTCCCTAGCTTCTCATCCCGTTCCTCCAAGGGCCTTACCTGAGCATTCTCGGTGTCCTTTTGTGCACCATTTGGTACTACCTAGAGGAGCCATTACCAGCAAGTTCTCTTGCCATTACCTGTCAGACTGATGATATGCTCAGGGGTATCTGGTTATAATTCCAGCATCCCCTTTTCTCACATTGAAGGAGAGTATTAATTTTGAATCTGTTTTCATTGCTCTTAGTATAGTATCCACTAATTTTGGCACTTTATTATTAGCAGCCAACTGTTTTTCAACTGATACAGACCCACCATTAGTGGAACCCCTGGCATAGGCAGCTGATGTCACTATTGGCCCTTCTTCTTCTTCCTTCTTCTTCTTTGTAATGTCTGTTTATTTTGAAAGAGAGAGACTGAGCGGGAGATGGGCAGACAGAGAGGGAGAGAAAGAATCCCAAGCAGGCTCTGCACTGACAGTGTGGGGCTCAAACCCACAGACCGTGGGATCACGACCTGCGCCGAAATCAAGAGTCAGACGCTTAACCGCTTAACCGGCTGAGCCACCCAGGTGCCCCACTGTGGGCCCTTAATCTGAACCCACCTGCACTGCTGATGTTCTCCTTCATTCCACAAACATGTATCAAGCAGTCAGAGCTGTAAAGATAAGGAAGTCTCAGTCCTGCCCCTTAAGAAGCAAATCTAGTTGTGGAGATAGACACACATAAAACTGTGCTAAAGGTTGTGCTATGTAATAGTGCAAAGAACAGACCATGTGGGACTCAAGGAGGTTCTAATTAATCTGTGAATTCAGGGATATGATGTTGGAATTGAGCCTCAGAGAAAAAGGGCATTATGTAAGCAAGGGGGAAGAGAGGCAGAGAGGGCAAGACGAGTAAAGGTATGCATTTGGTAGCTGAGTTTGAGAATAGGGCCACACTGAATGTGTCTAGAATGTAGGGTGCAGGGAGACAGGAAGAGGGCGTGGAGAGGGGAAGGGACTTGAACAAGACGGTCCAAGGCCTGGAAGAGGGGGCCAGACGTTCGGTGCTCTATTCTGTAGGCAAAGGGAAGCTATGGAGAAGCATGTGGGATGGCTTCAGATGGGCTGAGCAGAGCCTAGACTTTGAAGACCAGTTAGGGCCCAGGTGCACTGATCCAGGCTAGAGATGAGGGAGTTTGGAGGACAGTCAGCAGGTTGAAGACCAGTTAACTTCCTAGTCTGTGTGTTGTCCAGACCAGCACCCAGGGTGCCTGACACACAGCTTCTACTCATCAGAAGTTGAACTTAATTAGAGGAGTTGACATGGAAGATGAGGAAAGGGACGGGGGAGATGGTTTCAAGGTGTTCAGCCTGAGATAACAAATACGGGAGGAGCAGGTTTCGAGGGCTGGGCGGGGGGAATGGAAAAACCTGTTAGGTTTGATGAGGTTTAATTTGAGCTGCTGTCGAGGCTGTTCAGTGGAGGTGTCTAGGAGACAGCTGGAGATTCTGGGTTTGTGGCAGAGCGGAGAGATCTGGATTCTCAAGTCAGACCCGCCTCTTGGGTATAGAAGGATTCGAGAGTTATAATTTCAGCATCTGTCCTCATCCTTTCCCTGTGAGAAAAGCTTCTCGTTGGGATTCTGTTAACCCCTCTGTCAACTTCCCGAACCTGAAACCCTATTCTGCCCTGCTCCAGAAGGCACACAGGTTCGCTGTTGGAAAATTCTGGGTTTCAGTGGATCGGGTTCCGTCGCCAGGCTTCAGAACTTTAGTTTGGGTGAAAAGATAGCTTTTCATATGAAAGCATTGACCGTGCAGACCCATTGCAAGCTGTCCTAGTAAGAAAAGAAAACCCGGCCTGCTCTGGGGGACACAAGTCTTTTAACACTGAGCGGTGGATTTACAACCAAGAGGCTTGGCTTACCGAACGAGTGACTTCGATTCCTCTCACTCCGCTCTTGCACAGAAGTGACCTGCCCTGCCACAGGAGTCGAGGGATTTGTGCCAGCGTTCCCTCTGAACCTAAAGATCAGTAGGAAGATGTAGGTTACCCCCAGTCACAGGTGCCAGCTTCACTTACTGATGTCCCCGGGGTTGCCCTATTGTCTACTGGAACAGAGGAGGTAAAGGACAAAGTCTGTGTCTGTCCTGATGACAGAGCTCTGATTTCTGTCCCCAGAGCCAGTCAGCAGGGTGACCATCTGCAGAGCACACATCTCTGCTGGGACATTGCAGAAGTTCAACAACTGACGTTCTAGGCATTTTTTTTTTTTTTGCTGTTGGAGGTTTTTATATGGTGATGCTCAGCCACATTTACAAATACCAAATAGCAAAATCTGAATATTCATTCCAGACATGGAGTAACAACACCCCAAGACAAAGACGCGGAGAACGCACCGGTCTCAGTGTGGTCCTTGACTCTGGGAGAACCAGTGTGAAAAATTGGAATTAATTGCTATGTTAATGTCACTGGGGCTCAGTTATCCTCTGCACTGCCATTCTAGGAAACTGCACAACCAATTCAGCCCAATGAATTTTGGCAGCTTTTGGAAACATACGTGTTGTTTTTCCCCCATTATTTTTGATGTCCCCTCACCCCACACCACCCCCCCACCTTCAAAGCCATTTTCCAGCTGTTCCTAAGGGAGTAGTTTTATGGAGAAGTTTCTTTTGTAGGCTTCCAGCTGGCCTCGTTTTCACTATCTCCATGAAGTCGCTTTCTCTGTCGCATTGGTAGGATATTATCCGTGGTGCATTGCCTCGAGACTTCCCCTTGGACTGAATGCATATTTTTGGTTTGCTCTCGCAGGCTGTCTCCTGGCTCAGACATCTACGTGACGGTCTCCTCCATGGCCCTCGCGAGATCCCAGCAGTGCCGGAACTCCCCTAGCAACCTGTCTTCATCCAGCGAGACGGGCTCTGGCGGAGGCACTTACCGGCAGAAGTCCATGCCCGAAGGGTAGGTGTGCCCTTGCCCCTCCGCACGCCCCCTGCCCCCCATCGCTGCCTTTCACCTGTGACTCAGACGTGCCTTGACCCATCTACAAAGGAGGAGCCAAAGGGGGAATGCGGTCAATATTCCAGATAGAAGATGTTTTAATGTCTGCTTCAAACCACTTCTCAGGAAGTGGTTTCTTCATCCTTCTCTAGCCTCCAAGGCCCCCGAAACAAAGAAATCAGACTGCATCACTTTCTGCAGTCGCGTGCACTGTCCTAGTCATACGGCACAGATTTTGTCACTTCCTCTGAAGCACACTCGGGAGCATGCTTCTTGCACTGGCTGGAGTTTGTGTGGCTGTTAGAGCAGGGGGAACCATCATCCTGTTCGAAACTTAAAATTATTTTTCTCACACTTTCAAAGGCTTCTGCAATCTCGGCCTGTGGTTGGTTGTTGTTTCTCATCTCTTTCGAAAACACGAAACACCCAAAGGTAACTGTTTGCCTCTGACAAGACATACAGACTGAAGGCTAAATGTACCTGATTTGAGAGGCTACTAAAAAGAAAGGAAAACAAAAGCAAAAACAAACCCCAAGCGACTAGAATGTCTGAGGCTGGGAAGTAATTAGCAGCAAAATGTTACGTGACCCACTCATGCCACCTTTGCCCAGAGCAAGAGTCAAAGAACTGTCAGAGACTTCCTGCTGGGGTGTCTCTCTGGGGAGGTTGATGGAGAACTCAAAACCATTTGAAAATCAAATGTGAGGCATTTATAAAAACCCATGTTTCTATTCTGAGTTTTCCCCCAAATACATTTTTAACGAACGCACACATGATTTGGTTACTTTTTTGAGATTTTTCCATGTTACAAAATAGTTAGGCTTACTAAGAATACCTTCATAATGGGTATTTTTTTTATCCTATAGCATTTTGTTGGTTTTTACAGCTATTAAGTATGATTTTTTTGTTGTTGATGCTAAATATTTATATTAGAAGAAAGTAGGTAATAAAACCACTACACAATATGCTTGCCCCTCCTGCATCGCGGGGTCCTCCGCAAGATTCCCTGGGTAGTATATCTAAAATGCACATGTCTTCTCTTATTTACTTCAGTGACAATTAGAAAAAAAAAATGTATCTCTTATTCATGAGTTCCTGCAAAAGGTTTTATGAGTTAAGTATTATTATCATTACCATACCACAAGTCCTAACCAATTATTCCTTGTTTCAATTAGTAGAATTTAAATGGCCTGCTTTTCCTTCAAAAATAAGAACCCGCTGCAACTTTAGTGTTAGTACAACAAGAAAATATAAATGAGCTCACAACAACAACAAAAGCAGTTTTCTTATGACTGGGGTACGCTTTAAACGTATACCAAAAATGTAAGCCGAAACCTTAGTGTTTTGGTGAATATTAAATGTCAGAAACATGGTTCCAGTGCCCACCCTACACAGTGTTTTCAGTAAGGTGGTAATTCTTCAACCTGATGTGTGACACTAACCCGACTGTAGGTGGTGGTGAGGAATTTTCCCTTGTTTGTGAGGTTACCCATGATATTTGCCATACTGTATAACATCTTTTTTACCTGGGGTGATCTTTGACAAGAAGGTAATGATACGGTTCTTTAGTCTGGATCCCCGGCAGTTTTTGCATATATCAGTGACCCAAGAGACTGTCCATTGTCTGATTCACATGCACCGCCCGTGGGCCAGGTTGGATTCTAAAGTTACTCTTATCAAGAGAAAGATGATCACGTCTACTCTACAACTTAGCCCAGTAAAAATAGGGGTGTACGAGTTGACCGTGAGGCAGGAGTGTATGTGGCCTGCTGCAAACCCATTAATACTAAACTTCAAGAAGCTCAGAAGCGTGGAGTAACACCAGTACATCAGATCAGTACACAGTGGTTGTCCACAAGTGTGATCTGCTCACTTGTCCTCTTCCCTCCGCTTCCGTGGGCCCAGTGTCTGCCTGTGTGCAGGGCGTGCCTGCCCACTCCCTGGTGTGGGGGTACTGAGACCACCCAGATCAGCTGAGAGGTAACAGGGTGACTAGTAATGCCCACTGCACTTACATGTGGGGGAGAAAGCACCTGCACCAGTTTGGTATGGAAACGAGAGATAGGTAGGAAACAACACTGTTGAAAAGACATAGGGTCTATTCTACCATCCTTGGAGATGTATTTTCGGGCCACGCGCTCTGAGCAATGTTGATGAGGCAGATCGTGGCAGAGGGAGGGATGACCTGGGTAAATGGAAGAGCTTGGAGATCATGGTGGGAAGCATAACTGAGGATGTACAGCCTGAAAGCAAGAAGCAGAGACAGAGGTAGGCAGGCCACTACAGCTTTCTTCCAGCACTCTTACATGAGGGAGGAAGCTTGTCCATGAAGGCAACTGAGACCAGTAAAAGTTGTAGAGAACAGGTTTCCAGCCCATGATGAGGACAGGCTGTGAGCCTGCTCTGGAGAGCCATGGACCAGCTTGTGAGTTAGAGATTCGTGGTCACTGAATGTGCCTCAAGTATCAGCCAGATGATACATGCTTTTCAAGGCAGGATTTAAGGACAGCCTTACTTTGTCATTCGTTTAAAACCAGACAGCCAGATTAAAAAAAAAAAAAAATAAGGGCGCCTGGGTGGTTCAGTCAGTTAAGCTTCCAACTTAGGCTCAGGTCATGATCTTGTGGTTCGTGAGTTCGAGCCCCACGTCAGGCTCAGAGCCTGGAGACTGCTTCTGATTCTGTGTCCCCCTCTCTCTCTGCCCCTCCTCTGCTTGTGCTCTCTCTCTCTCTCTCTCAAAAATAAACATTAAATAAATACATACATACATACATACAACCAGATGGCCGGAAAAGCATTTGACTTTAAATCCAGAGGTTTTAAGAGTTGTCTTTAGTTTCCACTGCTACCAAAAAGGAAGAACAAGATTAGAATTCATATTTAACTTTTATCTCTGCTTTTGTGGACATGTCTTCATTTATTGAAAATTCAGAATAAAATCGTAGGGCCAGTTGGAAGATATGAGCTCAATAAGGACCCTACTTAGGGAGGAGATGGCAAAGATCATAATTAGTGACTCGTCCCCACCACCCTTTGCTGTTATTGTTAATGAAAATAAGCATTATTGCATCAAGTAATAAATACATACAAAGATGCAAACAGTTTTAGCCATTTTCTTCCAGCTTACAGGAAAGGCAGAACTGAAATCCACACACAGTCTTTGTAGGAACCACTCCTCCCCCCCCTTTTTTTATTAAATGAGCACCTTTTGCTGAAATTTTCGTAAATCAAGTTTCGTGTTTATCATAATGGAGGTACTTTGTTTAGCAAGGCTTATGACTGAGTTTGTAAACAATGGTCATTGTGCAGAAGTAGCTAGGAGGAGGTTATAGCGGGTTAATGTTACAGCCTTCTCTACTTCGCAAATGCTTTTATATAGGTCCTTCTCCCCAGATCCATATAATGGAACTGCCACTTAACAAATAAATCGAGACTTTGGGTGGGGGGCTGGAACTCCGATCCAGGCCTCCCTCCTCCTTGTCTCTTTCTCTTACAGTGTATAACTTGCTAGTTCTCTCCATGTGTTTATCAGTCTGTGGCAAATAAGACACGTATTGTAAGCATCCATCATTCCAGGCTGTTAATCTTCTATCATATTGATTACTCATAAGCTCATTAGTAACCACACACAAATTTATAAATGTCCACGTAAGTCCTTGAATTTTACATTCTCAGCCTTTTTTCCTGGGCTCAGTCGGTATTTACTTTGCCGATATTGCTAATCAAGGCATATGCTTTAATTAGGCACATATTATTATTCTGCACAGGGCAAAATAAAACTGGCTCATGAAATAGTTAACTGTTCTTTCCGGAAATAGACATTTGCCTTTATGTATGCCAGTTTACCTACTTCCAAATTGCCCTTCCCAAAAGGCAATTTAAAATATATACAATTCAGAAGTGGTCACTCTGTAACGTAAACGATAGTCGTCTTTGTCTTTCAGACCTTAGAGCAAATGCTCAGAAAATACTTGTTCCAGGAATGAATGACTTAGTGACTTAGCAGCTCACTGAGTTCAGAGAAACCCCTGACATATTCCACTTAGAAGATGTCCACGGAACATTAGGACTGGGAAGCCTTTCCCTTGCCTGTGAATGACCGTCCAAGCTTGGCTACACGTGGGCTAGAAAATTTGGGTTTCCTATTCTATATTTCTTAGGTTAGCTCGATGCTAACGTCTCCTGCCCTTGTTTACAGTGTATATACCGAGCATACGTACCTTTCTTAAACAGAGTGATGTATGTTGACCGTAACACACACGGCTCCAGCCCCTGAGTACGCGTGCATAAGCCTGAGTGTACAAATGCCAACACATAAGCAAAACCAGTAGTGCCTGTCATTAGAATTCAGTTCATTACACCCAGGACTGTCTTCCCTTGATGGCTGAGGTCCCTGATGTCGTCTTTGCCTTTGTTTGGGGGAATTGCCACAGGTTTGGAGTAAGCCGCAGATCCCCAGCCTCCATCGACAGGCAGAACACCCAGTCAGATATTGGTGGCAGCGGGAAATCTACACCCAGCTGGCAAAGAAGTGAGGATAGCATTGCTGACCAGATGGGTAAGTGACTAACTCCTCCAAGAAGCAAGTTGCTATTACACCGAGGCGACTTTGGCCACCTCTTGATGACGTCCTTAAAGCATTCCGTTGTAGAAGACAGCCTTGGTTAACAAATGTGATTGAGAACTAAGTGTCAGTTCGATTATGTATAAGTGAGGGCAGCAAATAAGACGTGAGAGGAAAGTCCAGGAATTCTAAGTGGCCCCCAGTTTAAAAATAGAAAGGGCATAGGAATTACTTTCAGCACCGAGATTAAAATGCCAGACTGCCAAACCACATGTGTCCTAAGCATCTCCCTCGACCCTTGCTTGTTTGTTTGTTTTTGCCTAGTATAAGTGCCCTTAGAGACTCGTTGGTATTCTTGATGTCAAGTTAAAAAAAACAAAAACAAAAAAAAAACTGTACAAAGCGGGAAAGAGATGGAATTGTTGTTCAGTCACATATGTAGCTTGGTTAGGATCTCTCTCCTCCCTCCTGTGGTATCCACCCCCCCACCCCGCCCGGTCTCTGCTATTAAGCTGTCAGCTGAGGACATGTCTTAGCAGCATAAAACAGCTGGATGGGAAAGATGTGCATTAGTGAGGCTTCATTTGGATTTCTGGCACGGCCCTTTCTCTCCCTACATGCAGTTGTTCTACGGGGACACTGGAACACTAGTTGCTGCAACAAAATTTTCCCATGAAATAAGACTGAGTTTCAAAACAGTAGCCAGGGAGTTAGCCTCAGTACAGCTGGTACATCAGGGACTTGAATCTAGACCGTTGGGTGGGCTTTTTTCCCCCCTTTATCTTATCTCTAGTAGCATTACCATCAGTGTGGGGTAAAAAGAAGTGAATTTCAGGGCTGAAAAGAGTAAACTTTTAAGGCAAAGACCCATCTTTTTATCTTCTTTGCAAACGCATCGTTTGTTCTGTTTTAATGACTATCCCCCGTAAATACACTGACCGTCATCGTCATCGTAGAAAGGAATGAAGACATATTTAGCTAAGACAGGAATTGAGGAAGAGAAATGTAATTCTCAGGTTCTGAGATCTGCTTTGTTCCAGTAACTTCAGTGAGTTGTGCCTTGTTACTGAAGCCATCTGTCATTACCCACTCTCACGGCACCCACCCCCACCACACAAAACCTGAGCATTTTCCGATCTGCTGCTCCGCTCTTGACAGAATGTTTTTAATCCCATATGTTTTGATACTGTTGAGATGGTAACGACACATGTGGAAAGGATCCCTGCTTCAACATGACTTTAGCAGCTTTTTTTGGCTCCTAGTGCAGGCTTTGAACAAAGCTGCCAGCAAGCCCTTTGTGCAACGTTCAGTGCCACACTTCCCACTCATGTGAAGTCATATGGGGAACGAAAAGGTATCTTGGGACTGGAAAGGGTAATTATGAGGCTCGTCCTAGACCTGTATTCATTCGCTCACATAAACCTCCCTCCAGTCTTTTCTTCCTTGCATCTACTTTCGTTTTGGTGGCATCCCACTCTTAATAGATAAGGCTCTGAAATTAATATCAATGAATCTAATGAATCTTTTCAACACATTGTTCCATCCTGTTAGTAAGATATGACTTTGGTAAGATACCCCAGAACCTGCCAGAGAAACCTTTACACCAACTGGTGGCCTTTCACCGTCCAATACCGAAGGCTTCCAATAAAATGTTAGAATAAATTTTTTCTAATTTTTTACGTTCCACGATTCCAGAGGAATAACCTAGCTTTCTCGAATTGGCACGTCAGATGGAATCTGAGGCTTGGTTGGTATAACCCATGCCAGGGAGAAATCAAGAAAAACAATTGTTCCGTTCTCATTACTCAGCGTACTGTATTGAGTGTATAAAGGGCCGACCTTGTAAGAACAAAACGCCGTAACGACTTTCAGGTCACTGATTGAAAAGGCTGAGGAGATTCTCATTTGCTAGCAGACCTACCTGTCTTTGTACATCAGTGTGTTACAAACTGGTACCCCAGTGAAGAGGAGGAGTTGAGCTTAATTGGCACACCCATCTCAGTAGATTTCATTTCTCTGCCTCTGCTTTTGGAAACGGTTGAGAGTCAGAGTCATAGAGTATGTTGCCCAGTCCTTTACGTTTAGCAATGGTGCTGCAGAAGTCCAGAATTGTTGCTGTTAGCTACCGGTGTGTTAAAGCAGCTAAATCGCTTAGCCTTTACCTTTGGAACCCCATCTCGAACGCCAGCTTGGAGTCCAAAAGGAAGCAATTGTCTTAAGTAAACTAGTTGCTGTGTGTCTTTTCTGTTGTGCTTAGCTTACAGTTATAGAGGACCTCAGGATTTCAATTCTTTTGTCCTCGAGCAGCATGAATATACAGGTAAAATATTTCCAAAGTGTCATGGTAAGTAACACGTGATTGCATCCATGCCTGTCTAGGTAATGTAGACCAAGCTAGGTTAGCCACACTTTGCAATGAATGAATTTCATAAATTGAATCCATATATTCTCGACTTTCCCCCAGAACCAAAAGTTGATTCCTAACTTTGCCGCGTTGTTCATGGCCTTTGGTTTGGTGGTACTTGGCTATGCTAATGTGTATGACGTGACACACTGTCACCAGCTGCAAGCTTTACCCATCAGCCACTTAGTTTCTGACATGCTGTCTATCGTGTAAACTCTCAACAAGCTTATCGCTGAAATTCAGAGTTTGCTGGTCAGTGACCTGAGAAATGCAATGGCAAGCCGTCTTCATTTGTCAACATGTGCTTGTACCTATTTAGTGCCCGCACCGTAATGTCCTGTGCTGTATTCCAGAGCCAACGTGCCATCTCCCAGCAGTATCAAAGGTACTGCCAGCTTTCCGAGAGAGCCCCAGTGGGAGATTAATGCGGCAGGATCCGGTGGTCCATTTGTCTCCAAACAAACAAGGGCATGTAAGTTAACCGTCAAACAATAAAAATGATAAGCTTCCTAGCGATGTGCCTTTTGTGCAGTGTGAAAATGGCTGTTTTCACAGTGTGCTTTGCTGTTTCTTCCACATGGTCAGAGAAGAAGTCACGTGACCCTGGTGGACGATGGGTGTTTGCAGTCATGGCCCTGGAATTTCTGTTGCCAGGGGCCCTAAGGTTGCTTTGAGATTAACTCAAATTCCTCTTTGGAATGCACCTGCCACCCCCACAGACCTGGATGGAAGGCCATGTGATGCAGCACAAGCAGTCCTGAAATGTTGGGAACAGAAATGTGCTGAAAGTAGATTTTATTGAGTACATGGGTGGTTCAGTCGGTTAAGCGTCGAACTTCAGCTCAGGTCATGATCTCGAGGTTCTTGAGTTCGAGCCCCACGTTGGGCTCTCTGCTGTCAGCGCAGAGCCCGCTTCAGATCCTTTGTTCCCCCCTTTCTCTGCCCCTCCCCGCTTGCGTGCACACACGTGGTCTCTTTCTCTCTCAAAAATGAATAAACATTTTAGAAAATTAAAAAGAAATGAAAGTGGGTTTTATTTGCTTACACAGTTGCATGCATGAGATCTGTTTGGAACATCAGTCAAGGGGATAAATAGCTTCCTGACAGCTGCCCGTCCTGCTTCTCTGGTCCTGCACGCTTACACACATTTTTGTTTTACCATAGTTCTTCTTAATTCCTTGTTACTTATGGGTGGAATTAAGAATAAGAGGTTTTGCTCATGTAAGTTTTGCCCTAGTAAAATGAATATGGAACTAAAGAAACAGCACATGCCTGTGCGTGGGCAAGCGCCCTGCACTGGGCTGTGGGTGAGAGATTTACTGAAGAAATGCGATGTTGTCATCACAACATGTTGTAAGTGATACATTATCCAGTCTGTCAATTTCCTTTCCTTCATTAGCACCTTTATATTGATGACATGGTAAAATAATATTTTGGATAGATTAGGTTAGATTAAATATACTCTTAAAATTAATTTCACCTATTTCTTTTTACTTTTTAATTGGCTACTACAAAACTTAACATAACGAATGCGGTTCGTGTCACATTCCTATAGAAATCCGTTCTGTATTTTACACTCTTAGCACATCTCGATTTGGGCTAACCCCATTAAAAGTGCTCACACAGCACAGATCCAGAGCTAAAGAAGTTCCGCCTTACAAACATTAAAAATAAATGAGGGCCAGGGCACCTGGGTGACTCAGTCGGTTGAGTGTCCAACTCTTGATTTTAGGTCAGGTCATGATCTCACAGTTCGTGGGTTCGAGCCCCATGTCGGGCTCTGTGCTGATTGCATGGAGCCTGCTTCGGATTCTCTCTCTTCCCCTCTCCCTGCTCCTCCCCCACGCTCTCTCGCATTCTCTCTCTGTCTCTCAAAAATAAATAAATAAACATTAAATAAATGAAGACCTCATAACATAAAAGGTGTTGTTGCAAAAAACCAGAGTGGCACCAGTTAGGTAATGGATTGGTGGGTTCTTGTTTAAGAAAGAATCTTTCCCTCTAAAGTGAAATTTCTGTGTCCTCCTCCTGCTCTTTCCGTAGCCAGTGAAGAGCATGTCCCTTTCTCAGCCATCATGCACATGCACCTGCGTGTGTACACACACACACACACACACACACACACACTCTTGAGCTAGTGTCTACTCTCCTCTTTTCACTTGATCTCCACCAGGTATCTGGACTTCCTGTCTCCCATCTAATTTAAAATATTATTTTATTCAGATATATTTTGAAATCTTATTTCTTTGGTAAATTATAGAACATTCTAAGCAGCTAAGCCACTGTGTAAAGTATAGAGTTTAGGGGCCCTTGGGTGGCTCAGTCGGTTAAATGTCTGACTCTTGATTTCGACTCAGGTCATGATGTCATGGTTTATGAGATCAAGTCCTGCATGGGGGCTCTGCGCTCACAACACGGAGCCTGCTTGGGATTCTCTCTCTCTCTCTCTCTCTCTCTCTCTCTCTCTCTCTCTCCCTCTCCTTCTCCCTCTCCCTCTCTCTCTCTCTGCCTCTCCTTCTCCCTCTCCCTCTCTCGCTCTCTCAAAATAAACATTAAAGAAAAACTAAAGTATACAATTTAGTGGTTTTTTACTATATTCACAAAGCTGTGCAACCACCACCACAGTCTAACTGCAGAACGCTTTCATCCACCCCAAAAAGAAATCCTGTGTCCTCAGGCAGTTACCCAGGCTCTTCCCATGCCCTCCATGCTTTCGACAGCCACTCATCCACTTTCTGTCTCTGATGATGTGCCTGTTCTGGGCATCTCATGAATGGAAACATACGCTATTTGGCCTTTTGTGTCTGGTCTGTTTCATTCAGCATAACGTTTTTGGGGTTCACCTATGTTCTGGTATGTGTTCGTACTTCATTTCTTTCTATGATAATTTCCCATTGTATGCATATACATTTTTTATCCACCAGGTGATGGACATGTGGGTTGCTTCTATATTTTGGCTATTATGAATAATGCTCTGTAAATACTCATTTAGAAGGTTTTTTGTGATGTGTTTTCATCTCTCGAGTAGATACTAAGAATGGAGCTGTGATTGTTTTCCCACAGCAGCTGCCCCATTTTACATTCCCACCAACCGTGCCAACCCTCACTGCTGTCTGCCTTTTTGGTTAGAACATCCTAGTGTGTGAAGTGTTATCTCATTGTGGTGTTGATTTGCATTTCTCCAGGAACTAATGATGTTGAGCATCTTTTTTTTTTTTAATTTATTTAATGTTTGTTTATTTTTGAGAGAGAGTGTGAGCAGGGGAGGGACAGAGAGAGAAGGAGACACAGAATCTGAAGCAGACTCTGGGCTCTGAGCTTTCAGTACAGAGCCTGACGCGGGACTAGAACTCACAAACCGTGAGATCATGATCTGAGCCGAGGTCGGACGCTTAACCAACTCAGCCACCCAGGCACCATGTTATTGAGTATCTTTTTGTGTGTTTGTTGGCCATTTGATATCTTCTTTGGAGAAATGTCTATTCAAATCCTTTGCCCATCTTTTAATTGGGTTTCTTGAAGCACAAAAGTTTTTAGTTTTCGTGAGATCCAATTAATTTTTTAAAAATCTTTCGTGGTTTTGGTGTCATTCATATCCAAGAAACCATCGCATAAACAGGTCGTGAAGATGTATACTTATGTTTTCTTCTAAGAGTCTTACAGTTTTAGCTCATACACTTAAGCCTTTGATCTTTTGAGTTTATTTTTCTGTGCAATAAGGACCCAACTTCATACTTTGTTTTTTGCATGCAGATATCCAGTTGTCCAAGCACCATCATTTCCTTTCCCTACCACCCACCCCGCTCGCCCCTTGAATTGACGTAGCACCTCTGCATAAATTGTATCTCCAAGCACTCCTTAGAAAGCTGGCTCCTACACAGACGCCAGTGGGGGGAAGGAAAAGGAGATCTCTTTACAAATAAGCCTCATATTTTGCCTTACATTCACTCTGATTGGTAGGACTTTTGGAATCCAGCATACCTTCTGATTAAAGTGATCTCCATATTATTGATAGTTTTAGCCTAAGCGAATTGAAAAATGGGTTCTAAATCTAAACGTGGCCTGTTTCCAGCACTCTTTGCCATGAACACTCTGAATAGGTTCTTCCAGGCCCCTCCTGTATTTGGCTTGTTCTCACTGGAATTTTTGTGCCGTGAGAACCCCATAACCAGAAACATGCCACAGGGCCATTCTCCCGTTGTTTCTTCCCAGTGTTCAAGAAGCAGAGCCTATGCCTAAGGCAGTCTTACTTCCCTTGCAGTCTGACAGCCACTACTCAAGCCACTCCAGCAGCAATACCCTCTCCAGCAACGCGTCAAGTGCCCACAGCGACGAGAAGTGGTACGATGGGGACCGCACGGAGTCTGAGCTCAACAGCTACAACTACCTGCAAGGCACCTCCGCTGACAGTGGCATCGACACCACCTCCTATGGTCCCAGCCACGGCAGCACGGCCTCCCTGGGGGCTGCCACGTCGTCCCCTCGCTCAGGGCCCAGCAAAGAGAAAGTGGCGCCCCTGTGGCATAGTTCCAGTGAAGTGATCTCCATGGCAGATCGGACTTTAGAGACAGACGGCCTCGGCATGGACCGGAAAACAGAGTCCTCCCTGAGCCTGGACATCCACGGCAAGAGCCCAGCGGGCTCAAACCCTCTGACAAGGGAGAACAGCACTTTCAGTATAAATGACGCTGCTTCCCACACAAGGTAACTGCCCTCCCCTACCGCCTCTGGCCTTCCCAGGCCACTCCCGAATCAAGTTTCCAGCCTCATCTCACTTTGCTTCACTCAGTAGAGTATAAAGGAGGGGTTTTCCGTGCAGTGACCGCTATTTTTACATATGCCTTTTATTTGCCACCAAAATATTTTATTCCTACAACCCTAATGCATTATTTTTAACTGAGAAAAGTATACGGATTTACTCTTTGTAAAGTTGTATTTGATCTTATAAAAATTATCCTGTGTACCAGAATTAGAGAAGAATTTTATAATTCAGGCTTTCAGGTAGTGATAGAGAACGTCTATCAGTCAAACAGTCTTTTGAACACTGGAAGAAAATCTTGGGCATATTTTTAGAAGAAAGGGGTCTTTTCTAAGTGAACCTGGTGTTATTTATGATGCCCAGCCCATCCTTCACACTGCCTGTCAGAGAACATGACTTAGCCAGTGTTTGCAGGGGAATCCTTTTCCAGGAATTGCCTCCTGCCAGTGATATGTTGAGGGTTGGGGGAGGGGAGTCCAGTAGAAAAGTGTAGCTAAAATTAGACATCCCATGTATTTGGAGCAGGAAAGCACACATTCTCCTGTATCCTTAGAGATCTCTCTGATAGGCAAAATAAATACCATTTTTCATTTCCTCTTTTGGATTTGAGCCCCAAATCCAAAATATGACAAGATTCTCCCTTTGAAGGAGGAAATATTCCAACACTGTCTTTTTGGGCCTGTTGATCTCTGTGGTGGTTTCTCCTTTTATGTCTCATCCTTGGCTGTCATTGATCAGTTTGCACGACAGCACCTGACCTTGCTGCCTTCTGGGCCTCCTTTTATTATTATGCCCTGAAGAAAAACAGCAAAGAAGCTAGATTTAGTTTTACTGTTCAAATGGGAATCTAGGCACATAATCTGCCAGTAAACCCCGGATAATCTTTATGACAGAGGATGTCCTGGATTTAATTTGGATTTGTTTAACTCGAGCAGTTAAATTTCAGTTCTCTCATTGTGTCTATATTGTTAGTGATCAGATTCCTGACCTTTGCATCTGAAAATGTCCGTTTGGCCCTATGGTGTGAAGCATTGCACAGGTTTTTATTCTGTTGACCACACTGCAGGCCTGGAAACTACTTGACCCCAAACAGAAAGGGAGTTGGGAAGCAGTCTTGATGCGTTAAGGAAGTATTTGGGAAAGTAGAACAGAAAGCTGGACGTCAAATACCATAATAATGTAATGTGGACCTAGAATCACATGACCAATAATTACAACAGTCACTCACTGTTTTGGGCATGCCCCACCGTCTCATCAGCTGCTCCTGTGCACAGCTCCGACTGTTTTTCAGTTCCAGATAGTTTCTGTGTCATTTCTAGGTTTAGCTTGACTTCTGCCTTTTTGGTGTTCTGTTCTTTATTTCGAAGAGAGGATATCTTTTCTTTTTAACAGTGTTTTAAAGTTTATTTATTTATTTTGAGAGAGAAAGAGAGTGGGGGAGAGGGACAGAGGGAGAGGGAGAGAGAGAGAGAGAGAAAATCCCAAGCAGGCTGCTCGCTGTCAGCACCCACCCAGCCTGACATGAGACTCAAACCCATGAACCGTGAGACCATGACCTGAGCTGAAACCAAAAGTCAGACACTTAACTGACTGAGCCACCCAGGTACCCCAAAAGGAGGATATCTTTTTAAGAATGATAATTCCATTTGGGGATATGGCTCTCTGGTCTAATTTGTTGGCAGAAGAAAGATTATAGAGGTCTTGCCTCGAATAGCATCACCATGTAGTAAGGTTGAAAAGCGCTGGGCAAGACGTCAGCTGTGCCCTCTGACAAATCCCAGGGGATCTACAGACAGACACACACACACACTCTCTCTGTCTCTCTCTCCCCTCCCTCTTCCCCCCTTCCCCCAAAAAAGTAGGCACCTGGGCTTGCATTATCTGATTGTGCTGACTGGGGCTGCCCGAAGGCCCCAAAGCATTATCTGTTTTCTGCTTCAAACTGACCATGCAGAAATCATTTAAATCATCATTTGGAAATAACTTTTCTGTTGAAAGTCAAACTTACTAGAGAAGAGAAGAGAAGAATGTGGCCTTTCAGGGAGGGCACAGGGCTTCCCACCCGCTGATCGGTTGAGTCACATTCATTTCTAGACTCTGGTAAGCGGGATGCTTTGTGACTTGTCTGTTGGTCTTGGCAGAGCAGGCTGGATAATCAGAGCTTTAGCAGACTTCCTTCTCTGGAGGAAAGGAGGACTTAGCCACCAAATGCACAAAGCTAAAGAAACCAAAATCACTGCAAATTAGAGTGTTTGTGTCCTCAGAAGACAGGAATAGCAATTAATGTAGAGATCTCTTGACAGTGCATAAAAGAGCTTGTACCTGGGACTTGGTGACAAAATCTAAATTACAGTGATTAAGTTCCTCTGCGTATTTCTGGCTGGGCTGTGTTCCTACCCCCTCTGTCCTCCAGTCTCCCTGTTGATGATTGTGCAGGGTTTTTGTGGCACCCCATGAGAACTGCATTAATGTAAGTTGGTAATTACACCGGGTTGTTATATTTGCATGTCATTAAGAGAAATCATATACACTGATAACTTTCTACATTCGAAAAGTCTATTAATTGCTCTGAAGTGCTGCTTCCTAGAGTATCTATGTATTTTCTATGAAGTTTGGAAATTTAGAGAGGGGGCCCCCCCCCCCCCCCCCCGCAATGGCTATTTGACTTTCAGCTCTTAAACCACTCAGAAAATGGTTTGTGGTAAGCACAGGAGAGGTGAAGATAGTTTCAGTTTTAAAACACTCTTACCAGCTGAGTTCGTTTTTTTCTTAGAGTTCTGGCCTGGGCAGTAGGCAGTGCTGGTTTCTCTGATGACCAAAGACCTCTTTAGTTAGCGCTGTGTAACCGGTGGTAATGCTGATGTGAGAACTAGATTTAACAGCACACATTATGGGGGCACCTGGGTGGCTCAGTCAGTTAAGTGTCCAACTCTTGATCTCAGCTCCAGTCATGATACCATGGCTCACCAGGTGGAGCCCTCCTTGGGGCTCTGCACTGACAGCGCAGAGCCTGCTTGGGACTCTCTCTCTACACTCTGTCTGCCCCTCCCCAGCTCGTGTGTGCTGTGCTCACTTTCTCTGTCTCTGTCTCTCTCTCAATAAATAAACTTAAGAAAAAGAAAGAGCACACGTTATAAAGCTGAAAACCTCGTAGTTGCAAATCCACATTTCTTTCCTGACGTCCTGTCCTGACCTGATCGAGTATCCAGGCTCTACGGCCACCCTCATTCGCCAGCCGTTCTGCCGCTTCCTCTTGATTCTTTAGGCCCCCTCAGAGCTCTGCAGCCGATCAGTACACTCATGTGATGACTTCCTTTTTCCTGCCATCCGGTCCTGGAGGATTTCTCACCCAATATGTTCTTCCCAAACACCTTCGCATATTGTGTGCCACCAGGAGCGTAACAGGAAGGTGCTTGGTACATCTTGGTGATCAAATATGAATAACTTGTTCCTTAAAGATCTCACTTTTTGCCTGAACACTCAAGGCCCCCACTAATAATCCGATTCAGAAATAACATAAATCCTCAATTCCCGATGAATACTGTATGTCAAAGCTCATTGTATAGAAGTGTCACTGTTTGCACAGAGCTGTGTGCTCCTATGTACAGGTATGTGTATAAGTCCCAGTACAGAGGAACTTGTAGCGAAGTCACTTCTCTGAAAGATTTTCATCTGCAAAACATAACCAAGGAGGACTTTTTAATAGCTTGTATGCAAATAATCGATGTCTGAGTATAAGTTGGTCAGTGTGTGACGTTCACTAGAAGGGCCAGTTAAAGTCCAGGACAAAGGCCTGCCCACGGTCATCAGTACAGTTCAGTTTCATGAATGTATTTTTTCTGGTTGACTTAACAAGTTGACTGTTCATACCAGAAATGCCGTACCTTTCCCGAGAGTAGAGGTAAAGAAGGGCTTCTTACGTTAACTTTACATCACCCATCAACGCATGCCTCAGGCTAGCGTAGCACGCTGGACTGTCGATGATCGTGTACCGCTGAATGTGTGTTAGAGCCACTGTGTCTCACCTTGGTCCTCTGCCCTCTCTGGCGTCCTGTGTATGCGGAAAATACGCCTTCTTTGTTCAGAAATTATTCTGCCATCTTTATCTGTAACAGTTCTCTCTTAAGTATCTTCTGCCTGGAATTTTTTGTAATTGCCAACAATTCAGTGCCTCTCATCTACACTTTTTTCTTAAGGTGAGGATGTTCTTTTTCTAAGATTCACGAGCTAGTTCTTCAGAATGTGAAAGTGCAGCCTCTCAGATGACAAACCCAGAACTTCTCTTCAGCATGTGGTTGGCTCTGCTTGCCTGAGGTTTGTGGATCATTTTCATCGATAATTTTCCGCTCTGTGGTCTGACACAGAGTGGACATTCAGGAGTACATCGCATTTTGCTTTTATAGCAGAACTCCAGGTGATCTGTGCTAAGCTACTGTGCCCCATTTCTTCAGGTTTACCGAGTGGGGGATTATTTTATCCAGAGTGCAGTGGTGTTCAGCTAATCTCAAAGACTGAGAAACAGAGCCACTGTGGCTGAAATGTCAAGTGTACATTGGGAAAATGAGACTTCTGTCAAGTGCAGATGGCAGATTGCTTGGGGCGGCACTCACTGACACAAAGTTTATCATTACTTTGTTCTGTGATGCAACTAATCCGTTCATCCCATCGATAGGGAAAGCCCAGATTCTCCAAATGCCATTAAATCGTAAGACCAAAAAGAATTCTGAAAGAGCAGAGTCCATTCCTTGTCCTATTCAAACCATCCTACCAGGATGAGAACTTGTCCGACCGCTTCCAAAGGGGGACAGGAGTAAGGTAAGCCCGAGAAGACAGAGCCCATGACCTTTCTGAGCAAGTTCAGTGTTTATCACATCCTGTCCCTCTTCAAAACTTTATCCTGTGTCTGTGTATCTGAAATTCCTCTTGCTGTAACTTAAATACACAATTAAGAGAGAATGAATAGTTTCTCTGAGCTGAGTCTTTTCTAAACATTAGGAAGTTGTTTTGTAATTAAAGCCACCTCAGAGATTTTCAGGGCAAGTGTGTGGGTGCGTTTCCCCCCAGGTGGTTTGAGGTCCACAGGGTTGGTCAGCTTCAAGGAGCCCCACCAACAGCAGGGCCTGGGGACGGGGCTGCAGAGGAAGGAGGAGACCACCTATTTGAGAGCAAGAAGAGGTGAGACGCTAACACAGTAGTTCTTAAACTCTAGGGACATGGGAATCCTTTGGGGGGAGTTTGTTAAAATACAGATTTCTGGAGCTCCCGAAGATCCGACAGAAGCCAAGGAATCTTCATTTATATCAATACCTGCAGATGGCCATAGTCCACAGCTGGAGAAACCCTGCTCCAATGGCTTCACCTTCTTGATCTTGACAATATGAATTTGGATTTCGATGAAGTCATAACAGTAGGAATAATTCAGCTGATTCAAGCAGTGGTTCTCCAGCAGTGTGCACACTTAGGGGAGAGTCTGCAAAAATACATTCGCCTAGGCACCTCCTCAGCTCTATCAAATTAGAATCTCTGGGAATAGGGCCCAAGAATGTGTGTTTGGAAAGCCCCCAGGTGATCCTCCTGTGCCTACTTGAAGTTGGAGGCCAAGTGTACCAAAGTGCTCACCTTGCTTCATGCTGTGAGTTGTATACTTTAAAGAAGGAAGAACTACCAATGAATTATTCATTTTTTTTGCTTTTACCTTTGTTCCCAAATCTAATCAATTGTTAATAGAGCTGTCTTGATTATAACCATCCATGAATAAAAGTGTGCTGCTATTTCACACCTGGGATCTAGTGCCAGCCATCATGTTCACAGATAAAACCAATATCTAGGTCCGTGGTCTTAAGCAATTATCTTTTTAAGAATACACTTGTAAACAGAAGCATACTCTGTAGATTTATTTCTTGCAATAAAAATAAAGCAACGTCCAATTTTAAATACAATATGAATAAAATACAGCCTTCATACGTAATTCTTACATTAAAATGAATGGCTAGTTTATTTGACAGTTTCTTTCATCAAATATTGAATGTCTACAATGGCCAGGGACCATTAGGCATGGAGAATATAGCAGTGAACCAAAAATTTCAGCCCTTATGGGGCGTAGATTTAAGTGGGGGAGACAGACTGTGTCAGTAAGGTAAAGAAGTTAAGACAGATGGTGCGCTCCGTACGTGCTAAATACCGTATGGAGGTATTTTACTGGGTGTCTAGTGTATTCTGGCATTGTTCGACACACAAAGAAAAATCCCTGCCTTCACAGAGTTTATAATCTAGTTAAAAAAACTTACTGAATGCCTCCCAGGGAAACGGAACTAATGAAATTCACACAGGAAGCAAAGAGCTCCAAAGAACTGGTATATGCTGTATACATTGCTCTCTCTTTGATGTTCCCAAGCCTTTTCCATAACTTCCTTTTCATGCAGTCTGGACCTTATGGTGGAAACGGGCATAGCTAGTTTGTAAAACATGGAGGAATGATTTGTAAATTAATGGACTATACAATTTACTCTTCATTCTCATGGCTAATTATTTCTGTTCTGACCACACATTTGGTCTCTTTGAAAGCCCCAGGGTTTTGCATTCCCATACTATCACATCAAGATACTTGCTGCTGAGAAAGGGAAAATATGGGCGATCCAAATGCACCGATGGTACTGTAGTTCTCAAGTTAGGAGTTAAAGGGCCACAGCATCAGCTGGGAATGAGTCGCAAGTACATATTCCGATGTGCTCCCTCCCCACCCCCAACTCAGAATCTCTGGGGTGGGGCCCTGCAGTATGCATTTTTAACATGCCTAGAATGCGAGCACCAGATCTAGTATTTAAAAAACACCTGTACTCGCTGGTAGATGCTGATCAAGGCAAAGCAAGCACATGATTATTCACGATGAGAGGTGTGCACATTAGACTTTGACTTACTTTTCACTCTGTGGGCATCTGCTTCAGATCATAACCACGGATGAGGCTTGAGACACCCTCACATCTGTGTTACAAGTGCATAGGACGTGGATATACTCAGGTGGGGAAAGTCTGCAAACCAGAGATAAGCTGTTGTCCCTAAGTGAGCAATACATAACCACAAGCCTGTCATCTTGTGGCAAATGACCCCAAACGCTGCACTTTTACTATTTCAGAAACTCCTGTTGACACTGCCTCTGCTCCCGGGTGTTGCTGTTAACCTGAGTCTCTTGTGCTACCGTGTCTGAGCTCATTTGCCCCTGTCTTTATGTCCTTCCCACTTCACCTACCCACTTTTAGTCTGTTTTCCATAACAGAGACACCTACTGTTATTTTGTTCTCATTGATTTGGATATGGCACTCATAGAGGAATTTTGTATTCAAGGTAAAAACTGGGTGAGATTGCATTGTTTTGAAATTTATGTTGCCCTTTGAGGTCTTGTAAGGGTTTTTTTGTTTGTTTGTTTATTTGTTTCCTTTCTTTCTTTCCCTTCCTCTCTAGCTACAAAAATCTCAGGGAAAAAGAAAACTTGTTAGAGTAATCAGAATATGGCTGGCCATTTCTTTCTGAAGTTTGAGCCTGATACCTCCTGCTTAGTTACAAAAATAAAAGAGAGGGTTAAGTTTGATCTGAAGTGTTAACAAGGCCCAGTTACTGTGGGAAACCTGCTGGGTCAGCTCTGTCCCCACTCCCACCCCCTCTTTGCCCTGCTTGTGGCCAAGCTTCATGGAATGTAGGGCTTGTACTTTCAGGTCATTTACTTACGTATTTTTGTGGGTGTGTTCTCGTTGAAGTAGAACATTTATCCCAAAGGAGGCACAGGTCATATGTGTTCATCCGCTTGCATTTTCACAGAGTGAACATGCCCATGGGATCACCACCCAAATCAAGAACTGGAACTTAGCCAACATCCAAACTCCCCCCTCCCCCCACTCTTCTCACTTGCTTTCCCTGGTCATTCCCATCTCTTCCCGAAGGTAAACACAGTCTTGAATCCTACAGTCACACACGCACTTTGCCTATTCTGGAGTTTATATAAATGGAATCCTACCATATGTTTTATTCTGTGTCTTTAAGTCAACATTATGTTGGTGAGATTCACCCATGTGTTGCAGGTAGCATTGCTGTGTTATATTTACGTCGTGAGAACCTACCACAACTCCTGTAGCCATCCCACTGTTGCACATTTGGAGTGTTTCCAATTTAGGGATGTTACAGATTCGTGTACATGTCCTTTGGTACACATACGTGTGCATTTCTTGTGAGTATATACCTAGGAGTGGGGTTGCTGTGTTATATGATACACGTACAACTCTCGCAGAGACCGAACCAGTTTGTCACACGACCAGATTGTGGCAAGTAACACTCGCATCGTGTGCTCGTTGCAGTCACTTCACATCCTTTCTAGCACTTGGTGTCAGAAGTCTTAATTTTAGCCATTCTGGTGGGGGTGTACTGGTTCCCCTTTTGACTTCCATCTGCATTTTCCTCTTAACTGATGATGTTGAGCACCAACATGTATTGGTCTTTTAGATATCCTCTTTTGTGAAATTCCTTTTTCAGATCTTTGCCCATTTTGTCTGTATGGTGGTCTCTCCTATTGATTTTTAGGAGTTCTGTATTCTGGAGAGGAGCCCATTGTTGGATCTGTATTTTATACATCTTCTTTTTCTGTGTCTTTTGATGAATAGACGTTCTTGCTTTCAATGGAGTTCAGTCTTTTCCTTTATGATCCTTTAAAGAGACTTCTGCCTTTATCATAAAGATGTTCTTCGTGGTATAGTCCAGAATCTTTGGCTCTGTGTTTCAATACACAAGCCAGCTGGAATTGATGTTTAGGTAAGGTTGCAGGTGGGGGTTCAAGATCGCTTTCATCTGCGTGTAGTATCGCCTGTCTCAGCACCGCTAAGATTTGGGGCTTTTGGTTTTATTCATTTGCTTAGTTTTTAAGTAAGAAACGTTTTTATTTCAGAATAGTTTCTGACTTGCAGAAAAGTTACAAAGCTGTACAGAGAGTTCCCACGTCCCCTCACCAGTTTCCCCCATTGTTGTCCTCTGACGTTCCTGTTCCTGTGGTACATTTGTTGTAGCTAAGGAGTCAGTATTGATGCATCATTATGAAAAGTCCATACTTCATTCAGTTCAGGACCATTGGGTTTTGACCAACAAAGTGCTATTGGCAAATGCTTTGAGACCCCATCCTGGTCACTAAACCTTCAGTGACAACTTTCATTGTAGTAAGAGCCAGTGCACAAGGGCTCCCTTTGCTCCACATCCTTTTCAACACCTGTTATTTCTTGTCTTTTTGGTAATAGTCATTCTGACAGGTGTGAGGTGATATTTCATTGTGGTTTAGATTTGCATTTCCTAGATAATTAGTGAGGTCGAGCGGCTTTTCACATACTTGTTAGCCATCCATATATCTTCTTTGGAAAAATGTTTATTCAGATTCTATGCCCATTTTTTAAAAAATGTTTATTTTTGAGAGAGAGAGAGAGAGAGAGAGAGAGAGACAGAGCACGAGCAGGGGAGGAGCAGAGAGAGGGAGAGACACAGAATCTGAAGCAGCCTCCAGGCTCTGAGCTGTCAGCACAGAGCCCAACGCGGGGCTCGAACTCATGGAGTGTGAGGTCATGACCTGAGCCGAAGCCAGACGCTCCCCTCTATGCCCATTTTTAATCACATTTTTTTTTTCTGTTGAGTTACAGGAGTTCTTTATGTATTCTGGATATTGTGTCCTTACCAGAAATATGACTTGCATTCATTTTATTGATGGTTTCCTTTGCTGTGTATAGCTTTTTAATTCGAATACTTCCACTTGTTTATTTTTGCTTTTATTGCCTTTGCTTTTGGTGTCAAATCCATAAACATCATTGCCAAGGTCGATGTCAAGGAGCTTATCCCGTGTGGTTTCCTCTAGGAGTTTTATGGTTTCAGATCTTAATGTTCAAGTCTTTAATCCACTTTGAGTTGATTTTTGCATATGGTGTAGGATAGTGATCCATTTCCATTCCATTGAACAGCTTTCTAGAGAATCAGTCTTAATGCCAGATGCCATGGGGAAGGAGACCTCAGTGTGCCCCTTTGGCCGTGGATGTGGATGTGTGGAGAACTGTATGCCTGATCCAGTGTCGTGTCCCTTCCTCAGCCTGGACCTGGGGAGCATCACCAGGAGCCCTGGTTCTGAGGAAGGCAAGGCAGACAGCCACTGAGACTGCTACACCTGTTATTGCCAGTTCGCCTGTTACTTGCCTCTTCCAGGCTTCACTGTAGCAAACCTCAGTGTGTTAGCATGTTTCAGAGCGTCCCTGACAGTCTTAACTATTTTCGCTTTTTAACCTCAAAGTGCAGACTCAGCCCCGGTGACCGTGTTTCATTTTCACAGCAGACATTTAAATTATAGCGAGAAAACAAGACTGTTTTGGCTAGCCAGCCCATCCCCATTACTGTTTTATGAAATACTCATTGTTCTTTAACCTGGCCATCACTCCTGTCCTGGACGACACTTCGACGGCCGCTGTGCTGACCCCGGGATGCACGCATGCACACCGGGGTCGTTTTGTCTCTGTCCTGCTTCTCCTCAGCACCATGGGCTCCCGACACTCTCCCAGCCCCGTTGTCTTCACCAGTGCCAGAAGCTCCCCTAAAGAAGAGCTCCATCCTGCCACCTCACAGCTCCTACCTTCCTCCTCCTCTTCCTCCTCCTCGTCTGGTCCTAGGACTTTCTACCCTCGCCAGGGCGCGACCAGCAAGTACCTGATTGGTTGGAAGAAACCCGAAGGAACCATAAACTCCGTGGGATTCATGGATACAAGAAAGTAAGAACTCTTTTGCTTCTCTTCCTGAGTGGTTCGCTTTCAACATGACCAAGAACAGAAAAGGTTGGGGCAATTTCCTGCAAGAGAGGAAGCCACCTGGGGTCTGGGAAGGCATTGGTGTTTGGTAGGGAGATTTTTTCTTTTCTCCTGAGTAAAACCTGTCTTCAGTTATTTCTCTGCTTCATTCCTTAAATAAAATGTGTGGCAAAACACTGATTTGAGAATCTTCGATCTTGTAGGAAGAGAGTATGTCTGAAGAACAGACTTTGGGATAAATGACCCTTTGGCACTAAGATGACACTATCCCTTTGATTATATTAATCACAGCCTTCTCATGTCATCTTTAACTGGGCCGGGAGCCACTGGAGGGAGTATTAGAAAGGGACTACCCCTGAATATAAAGAACTTTTTGACAAAGTAGTACAGCAAGAAAAAAAAAGAAAAACAAAACCCTACGTGATTCATTCAATTATGTTGTTTGTATTTGTACAAAACTTACACTTGAGATTCATAGCCTGTGGTCTTTTATTAATAAGTCTTGCTAATTTGGGCTTAGTGGAGCTAACAGTTTCCCGTAGAAGAGTGATTTAGTCATCAGAATTTTTTCTTTTGCGTTGAGATTGGTGGTATCTTTCACAAACAGGTACCCCAGCAGATTCACCTTTTCTCTCCTGTACTTCCCCACTGACTTATAGCCTCTGGGCCCATCACCCGCTTCCCTCAACCTTGTCAGCTGGGCTGCTACCCTCTCTTCCCTTTCTTTCCAGGCGCCACCAGAGCGACGGCAACGAGATAGCCCACACCAGGCTGCGTGCCTCAACCAGGGACCTCCGGGCGTCCCCCAAGCCGGCCTCCAAGTCCACCATTGAGGAGGACCTCAAGAAACTCATCGACCTGGAAAGCCCAACTCCCGAATCGCAGAAGAACTTTAAGGTACAGGACAGAGCCCGGGGTAAATGGCAGTAAGAGAGGCCCAGCGGGATGGGGCTGCTCGCCGCAGGGACATCCTCCTGGAAGTGCTGGCTCCTGGCTCCTCTTCTGTGGAGCCCACCTCCCGCCATCACCCCCTTCCCAAAAATGAGCTCACGCCTGGGTGTTCTGCCCCGCTGCCACACCTCTCGGTCTGCCTTTAGATTAACCTGTCTCTCCCGCCACCAGGCTTTCTTCAGTGCACCAGCCATGCTCCTGATGAAATATTAGCTCAGATGACATTGCTTCTGAGAGCTCTGCAGAGGCACCTCTGTCTCTCTTGTCAGAGTTTTCTGTAAAGGCTTTAGTGCCTTCTGTCCGAAGGGTCTCTCCCCTGACAAGTAGCCCGGGGTTCACGTCCTGCCTTGTGTGCCCACAGCAGCCTGCACTTTGGCCTCACCTTTGTCCCCTGACCCACCAGGCAAGCCTACTGGCTGTGTGCCACATACTGGCCCGTCGCTCAGAGAAACTGCCTGATGGACACTCACTCTCTTCACCCCCTCACCCCCAAAAGCCACCTCTTCAGCCCAGCAAACTAGGTCTACACCACGTACCTTCAGAACTTTCTAGATTCTGTTTACTTTACCGAGCCTTCTCTGTACTTCCCTCCCAGAATTACAGTCGAGAAATGCCTTCTCTAAACCCAGCCTCCTTCCCCATCATTTCCCAAGCACATGCTCAGGGTGTATGTTTGTGTGTCAGTGGCCAGACCTTTGCCTGCCCACGTGGCAGCTCTGTTCTGCTCTCCTCAGCTCAGAGGACCACTGAAGCCTACTCAAGGCTCTTGAAGGTGTGCGATCTCACACTCCCAGGGCCCGGAGCTGGTTGTTTGCTGAGTGGGGCCCAAACGTAATTGGCTCTGAGCGTAAGGCATTTCTGTCTGCGGTGTGTGGTGTAGCCCCAGGAGACTGGAGTCTACCTCCAGGAAGGTCAGGGCAGCAAGCTTTGACATATTCTGTTCTCCAGGTTCTTAGCCAAATGACTGGTAGTCTGTTTAAAGTGACTAGACAGTGTACTTCAGGGACTCTGACAACTGATTGAAGATGTAAGCTACATATTTCCCTGAACACTTGGCTGTCCTCGAACTGGGATCAGAGTGCAGGGTGCCATGCCCAGCGGGATGAACGGCGTGGCCTTGTCCATCCTGGCTTTGTCTCCACTCTGGTGTGTGTGCAGCACACGTACATTCCTCTGTGTGTGTGTGTGTCTTCCTCAAGAGAGGTCAGATTTACCTCCTAAACTTAGAAATCCACATTTATAGAAATCAAACGTATTCCAGAGGCCAGTCTGGAGTTCTGCTGAGAAATAGGTTTATTAACATAAACATTAACATCATAAATCATTTTAAAGACTTGCCATTCTTGATTTCTTTAATTTCTGTTTTATAAGCCAGCACTTAAGACTTCTGACTCATCACCCAGGGTACAAATGGTTTCCTTAGCAACCTTGCAAAAGATAGTGCTTGAAACTTCTTTTTCCATCAGAACCCAAAGAGGTATATTAAAACATTTAAGTACCAGTTTCAAAATAAAAATTATTTCAGATTTTTCCTTTGAGGTTAGAGGAAAATAAAACTTGCCCTGAAAGGAATCTTTCCTCCAGTTCTCTTAACATTTTTTTTTTTTTTTTTTTTTTTTTTTTTGGAAAGGGGCAAACTCTATTCTTTTGATTTACTTATGCAGTAGAAATAATTGAAAGCAAATGTCTGTTTTCCCTTTCTTCCATTTCTTGGCTTTTATTTCCAAAATGAATTATTTTAACATTCCTAGTTGAAACAGGAGCGCACTTTCTTTGTGCCGTGGCTGTATCACCATGAGACTCTCTGCGGAGAAAGTGCTCCTCTGTTGCTGGGAAAGGCTGCAAGCAGGGCTGGAAATAAGGCTGTTTTCTCTCCGGCGTCCTCCTTTTCGGTTTGGTTTCAGATGAGTTTAGCTAAGTGGCTCGATGTGTCTTCCAAGATTCTCTGACTGCCCAGGGCTTTGCTGTGTCAGAAAGGCCAGCGTGCTCCTGAGAGGTTTTCCAGGCCATGCCTGGCTCAAGGCCCCGAGCCACCTCGTCAGGGTCCCAGCAGCGGCCAGCTTTGGGCTGTGTGATCCTTGGAACCCACTCGGACCACATCAGCTTTCCTGGACAGCAAGTGCTACTTAGGAGCGCTGGTTAATATCAAATGACAGGGTCACTCCCGGGCATATGATGTCTGCTGCAGGACGGGACAGACTCTGCCGGGCAGGCTGTGGCTCAGAGAGGGGTGGCTGCACGGCCTCAGCAGCTGCTGCGGAGCTCAAGGAAGGAAAATAGCAGAGCTCTAACATTCTAAGAAACCTCACTGGGGGACAGAGCTGGGATAACCGTATTTTTCCCGAGGGCTGCATACAGCCGCAAGTGAACACAGTACAAATCAGTAGGCCTGCTTTGCCACCAGTAAGCACTGCTTGCTTATTGCAAGTGTGGGTAACCCATTTCTCTGCAGCCAGGAGGACTAGAAAGAGTGAGAGAACAGGAGACTGACCTGGAGCTAGATGCCTTGTTCCTCAGCTTTGAAACCAGCCCAGAGTAGAGCGGTGGTGCCCAGATGATTTTAAAGCTCAGGAATTTGAATAAAAGTATACGTGGAAGCCCAATATGTAGAACTGAGAACACAGTTTCTCTGATGGGAGGGGTGGGTGTCTCGGGCTCCTGGGTCCCACCTGAACATCTCCTCTCCCCAGACAGTGACGCTGTGAGAAACCCATAGGGTCCGTTGGAGCACTTTGAAAACCCCGCAGCCTTATGGGCTCTCAGATCCCTTCCGAGTCAGCCGTTGACTCCCTTGTGGTTCCTTCCCAGGGCGGGCAGTACTGGGTGCCACCCAGCAAGCACCATGCGAGGCCGGCAGAGGGCGCTCTCAGAACCAGATAGGTGTGCATACCTACAAGACTGGAGTTGAAGAGGGATGGGGTGAGGGGACATCCCAGTGTGTTGGGACAAGACTACTTTTTAATGGGTGGAAAGCGTCGAGACAGATAGCTTCCTTCCATCACCTACCCCGCCTCCCATTTGAGTGCAGGTTGTTGTAACTTTTAATAAAGCATACTGCTCAAAAGGATCCCTTCAAGGGAGCTGTTCACTGCCTTGAAGTATGTTAATGTTTCCCACAAAAGAGGCTAAAACTAAAATTGGTGGAAAACCGTCCTGTGAAACCATCAGGGTGGGGATACTCACTGGAAAAGGAAATCCCTTTGCTGAACCCAGAAGTGCTTAAAAAAAAAAAAAAAAAAAAAAAAAAAGATTGGGACCAGTGTTTGAATGGAGAGACCCGGGGCCTGGTGTGGTTGGCAAAACCTTATGTGATCATCCTAGAAGCTTGCAGACACAGAAGAGAGAATCTGGCTTTAGTTTTTAAAATTGTAATCGGCAATCCATTTAACCTTCGTGATGCCCACTCTTCTCTTTGAGGTGGAAAGGGAAATCACCATTTCCATACCCAGTTCCCTGTACTTAAAGACTCAGAATTTATCACAGCAGCTTAGTTTTCTAGTTTTTCTAGTTTTCTAGGCAAGCATAGATGTACCTTGCATTTAACTCCTTGTGAGTTTTTAGAAGTGAGCACACTTTCTACACAGTTGGCTACTCCTGGGGCTCATTTGCATGTGTTGGATTAATAATTTTTTCACATTTAGGCAGCAGCTGTGCACACCATTTCCTGGGCAGCTTTGACATGATTAACCCTTGGTTTGTTGAACAGAAGCACGTTAGACACAGAGCCCATGAATGAACCTGAGTGTGTGCTCTATTCTCAGCGTCCTAAAAGAAGACGTGGCTGTGTCATCATCCCTCTGCCTCTTCAGAGTGTCACGGAAAGTCCCACAGAGGCCTTCTGCCAGCTATGACTCAGCCCTCCTACTCACGTCTTCACCTGTCCTCCACATTGTTCTCCCTGCCAAAGTGAACACTAGCCTGAGAGCCATGGAATAAATGGAGCTTTATTGCTGATAGACCAAATACTCTGTTGGCTCTCAGGCTGGATATTCAAACATTGTTAATATATCTGTTGTTTCGCAATGAATGGGATTCTCAGAAGTTCACTTTTTGCAGAAGAATCTCAAGTAAAATCAAATCTGGTGACAAAGGCAAAAGAGATAACAGCTCTGTGGAATGTCAGCCATTTGTATATACCTGTATAAATATTTGTCACTTAAGACGGCTTCCCTATTTTAATTTCATAAATAGAAATCCATCCTAAAAAATAATGTTTAAAACTCATTGAATGTATTAGTAATTGATGTTTATCAAGAGGCACCTACTACTAGAGTTAGTAGATCACGATGGTCCAGTGCTCTTGTTGCCCAGCGCATATGGCATCACCTGCTAAGCTTCTGGGGACAACCTCCTGGCACTGTGGCTGTTCCCCTGGGGACCATGATGTCACTTAATACCACCGATAAACACTCCAATCCAGTGTTTGCATTTACTCCTCGTAATAATCCTGAGAAATGCTGGGCTCAGATTCGGTCAATGGCACGGGACTCAAATAAAACTCACATGTGTCTGATCATCATCTTGTTCTTACCATGACACAGTCCTGATGAATCTGCTTAATCTCACACCTGAATTGTGTGCTGAGCACCAGTAGGCCATAGGCCACGTGCTGGGCCTTGAGGACAGGATGGCCAGGCACTCCCATCTTGGCTCTGAAGGGTGTGGACCGAGCTGGTGGAGCCAGAGGCTTCCTTGCCGGGCTCTAGGATCTGAAGGGGGAGGTGGTGTCTAAGAGCGGTGACTTCATCAGCCCACCCGTCCCCAATCCGAGCCTTGGGTGTGTGACCCAAGAAATTTACTTCTTGTTGTCTCGACACTGTTTTTCAGTTCCATGCGCTCTCCTCTCCTCAGTCTCCTTTTCCTACCACCCCCACCTCAAGGCGGGCTTTGCACCGGACGCTGTCAGACGAGAGCATTTACAGCGGGCAGAGGGAGCACTTTTTCACCTCAAGGCCTTCACTTCTGGACCAAGCCCTGCCCAATGACGTCCTCTTCAGTAGCACGTACCCTTCTCTTCCCAAGTCTCTTCCGTTGCGGAGGCCTTCTTACACCTTGGGAATGAAGTCGTTGCATGGTAAGTTGGTTTTTCTGCCGCCGCCGAGTAGCCCTGCTGAGGGAGGTGAGTCCCCAGAAAGAGGGGCCGCTCCATCTGCTCAGAGAGGCGTAGCTGGAGCAAGTGTGGCTTGCATGCTCAGGTTCTCTGCTAGCCACCCTTCCCTCAGCCTCTCACCTGTAATCCCAGCCCACAGGTACCAACGGTCAGCCTCACCAGACCGTAAGTGTTATCTGTTTCATTTTGGTTTTTACTGAAGTTTAACCAACGTGTAACGTTATATTAGTTTCAGGTGTACAACCTGACGATTCGATGTTTGTATTGTGAAATGATCACCACAGTGAGTCTAGTTAAGATCTGTCACCATGCATAGTTGCAAAATTGTTTTTTCTTTTGATGGGACCTTTTAACATCAGTCTCTTAGCGGCTTCCAAATACGCAGTTATTAACTGTAGTCACCATGTGGTACATTGCAGGAAACCCCGTGACTTATTTGTCCTTCTCCAATTTATTTCAATCGGCATAATGCCCTCAAGGCCCATCCATGTTGTTGCATGCGGGAAGATTTCATTTTTTAAGGCTGAGTATTAGTCCGTTGTGTGTGTGTGTGTACCATTCATCCATCATTGGACACTTTCCATACACATTTCTGTGTATGGAAACAGAAATAGCTACTGTTTCCATCTTAGCTATTATAGATAATGCTGCAGTGAACATGGGGGTACAATATATTTTTTTCAAGTTAGAGTTGTCATTTTCTTCAGGTGCATACCCAGAGTGGAATTTCCAGATCATAGGAATAGTTGGATAGTTGGATCATATGGTACCTCTGTTTTGAGGAAACCTCCATACTGTTTTCCATAGTGGCAGCACCAATTTACATTCCCACCAACGGTGCACTAGGATTCCTTTTTCTCTACACCCTTGCCAACACTTGTATCTTCCCTTTTTGATAATAGACATTCTAACAGGTGTGAAGTGATACCTCATTTTGGTTGTGATTTACATCTCCCTAATGATTAATGATGTTGAGCATCTCTTCATTTACCTGTTGGCCGTCGATAGGTCTTCTTTGGAAAAATGTCTATTCGTATTCTCTGCCCATTTTTTAATCAGGTTGTCTTTTGGCTCTTGAGTTGTAAGAGTTCTTTATACATTGTGGATATTACCCCCTTATCATATATGATTTACAAATATTTTCTCTCATTCCATAGGTTGCCTTTTCATTTTGTTAATGGTTTTCTTTGCTGTGCACAAGCCTTTTAGTTTGCAGGTAGTCCACTTGTTTATTTTTGCTTTTGGTGTCAAGTCCAAAAAGTCATCGTCAAAACTGATGTCAGGGAGCTTACTGAAGAAAACATTCTGGAAGCTTTATGGCTTCAGGTCTTACAATCAAGTTTTTAATCCATAATGAGTTAACTTTTTTGCGTTGGTTTAAGATAGTGCTCTGGTTTCATTCTTTTGCATGTGGCTGTCCAGTTTTCCCAGCACCATTTATTAAAGACCATCTTTTCCCTATTGGATATTCTTGGCCCCTTTGTCATAAACTAATTGACCGTGTATGCATATGTTTATTTCTGGGCTCTCTGTTCCATTGATGTATCTGTTTTTATGCCAATACCATACTCTTTTGATTTCTGTAGCTTTGTAGTATAGTTTGAAATCCAGGATCGTGATGCCTCTGGCTTTGTTTTTTCCAAGATTGCTTTGGCTGGTCAGAGTCTTTTGTAATTACATACAATTTTGAGATTGCTCGTTCTCCTTCTGTGAAAAATGCCATTAAAATTTTGATAGGAATTGCACATTGACTCTGTAGATTGCTTTGGGTAGTATGGACATTTTAACAATATTATGAGCATGGAATACCTTCCGTTTATTTGTGTCTTCAGTTTCTTTCATCGATGTCTAATGGCTTAGAGTGTACAGGTCTTTTACCTCCTTGGTTAAAGTTATTCCTGGGTATTTTATTCCTTTTGATACAATTGTTTTCTTAATCATTCTTTCTGATATATTGTTATTAGTGTATAGAAATGCAACAGATTTTTGAGAATTGATTTGGTATCTTGCAACTTTACTGAATTCCTTTATTAATTCTTAAGAGTTTCTCGGCAGAGTCTTTCGGGTTCTCTAATATAATATGCCATCTGCAAATAGTAAATTTTACTTCATGTTTGGATGTCTTTTATTTCCTGTTTAATGCTCTGGCTAGGACTTCTAATACTTTATAGAATCAGAATGATAAGAGTGTGCATCCTTGTCTCGTTCCTGACCTTAGAGGGAAAGCTTTCAGCTTTTCACCATTGAGTGTGATGTCAGCTTTGGACTTGTCATATATGGCCTTTATTATGTTAAAGTACATCCCCTCTATACCCATATTTTGAGAGTTTTTATCGTAAGTGGATGTTGATTTTTGTCAGATGCCTTTTCTGCACCTATTGAGATGATTATACGATTTTTATCCTTCATTTTGTCAATGTTATATATCACATTGATTGATTTGTGAATGTTGAACCATCCTTACATCCCTGAGATAAATCCCCCTTGATCATAGTATATGGTCCTTTTAATGTATCACTGAATTCGGTCTGCTAATTTTGCATCCATGTTCATCAGAGACATTGACCTGTGATTTTTTTTCTTACGGTGTCCCTGTCTAATTGTGGTATCTGGGTAATGCTAGCCTCATAAAATGAGTTTGGAAGTGTTCCTTTTTCTTCTTCTTCTTTTTTTGAAGAGCTTCAGAAGGATTAATTCTTTGAATGTTTGGTAGAATTCACCAGTAAAGTCCTCTGTTCCTGGGCTTTTGGTTGAATCAGTAGACACAAACCTCCCAACCATCTCTTTACTAGTAATGGGTCTGTTCAGATTTTCTGTTTCTTCATGGTTCAGTCTTCATGCCTTCTTAGCATAGCAGGCAGCACTCAGTCTCATAATCTTCATGATTCAGTCTTGGTAGGTTGTGTGTTTATGGGGATTATGCATTTTGTCTTGGTTGTGCAATTTGCTGGTGTACAATTGTTTGTAGTAGTCTCTTTAAGATCCTCTGTATTTCTCTGGTATCAGTTGTAATGTCTCTTCTTTCATTTCTGATTTTGAGTCTTCTCTTTTTTCTTGGTGAGTCTAGTTAAAGATCTGTTAATTTTATATTTTGTTTCTTTATTTTTTTTTTAGTTTCTATTTCATACATTTCCACTCTGATCTGCTACTGCCTTCCTTTTACTAACTTTGGGCCTAGTCCCTTCAGTTGTAAAGTTAGGTTGTTGATTTGAGATGTTTCCTGAGGCAGGCATTTGTCACTATGAACTTGCTTCTTAGAACTGCTTTTGCTGTATCCCATAAGCTTTGGTATGTTGTATTTCCATTTTCATTCTTTTGAAAGTATTTCTTGATATCTCTTGTGATGTCTTCTTTGACCCATTGGTTGTTCAGTACCATGTTATTTAGTCTCCATGTATTTGTGAATTTTCCTTTTTCTCATAATTGATTTCTAGTGTCATACCATTATAGTGGGAAACGATATTTGATTTAATTTCAGTCATCTAAAATTTATTAAGACCAGTGACTTAACATATGATCCATTCTGGAGAATGTTCTGTGTGTGATTGAAAAGAATTACATTCTTTTGCTTTTGTATGGAATGTTCTATATAGAGCTGTTAAGTCCATCTGGCCTAGTGTGTCATTTAAGGCTGATATTTCCTAATTGACTTTGTCTAGATGATCTATCAATTGATGAAAGTGGGTTAGCAAATATCCCCTATTATTGAATTGCTGTTTCTCATTTTAGGTCTGTTTATATTTGTTTCATGTATTTAGGTACTCCTATGTTAGGTGCATAAATCTATACAAATGTTACATCCTCTTATTAGATTGGCCCCTTTATCCTTATGTGTCTTTGTTTTAAGTCTTTTTTGTCTGATAGCAGGGTAACTATACCAGTTTTCCTTTGGTTTCCATTTGCGTGGAATATCTGTTGTCATTCCTTAACTTTCAGTCTGTGTGAGTCCTTATTTCTGAAGTAAGAAGTATATAGACATATACAGAAGTATATAGAGGGGTTGTGTTTTTTTTTATACAGTCACCCTGTATCTTCTAATTGGAGAATATGGTCCATTTACATTTAAAGTAATTATTGATAGCTAATACACTTTTTACTGTTTTGTAGTTCCTCTGTGTTCCTTTCTTCTTCAGCTCTCTTCCTTTGTGGTTTAATGACTTTCTGTAGTGGTGTGCTACAATTCTTTTCCCTTTATTTTTTGCATTACCTATTGTTAGGTTTTTACTTTGTGGTTACCATTAGGTTTTCATATAACAACTTATAACACTTTACTTTTGGTTCATAACAGCTTACGTTTTAAAGTATTCTAAAGTTCTACATTTTTACAACCCCCCCCCAACAATTTATGTTTTTTTTTTTTTTAATTTTTTTTTTTTAACGTTTATTTATTTTTGAGACAGAGAAAGAGCATGAATGGGGGAGGGGCAGAGAGAGGGAGACACAGAATCAGAAGCAGGCTCCAGGCTCTGAGCCATCAGCCCAGAGCCTGACGCAGGGCTCGAACTCACGGACCGCGAGATCGTGACCTGAGCTGAAGTCGGATGCCCAACCGACTGAGCCACCCAGGCGCCCCAACAATTTGTTTTTGATGTCACAGTTTACACCTTTTTTATCTTGTTTATCCCTTAATTAGTTACAGTTGACCCTTAAGCAACAAGGGGGTATGAGGTATCAACCCCCTGTACAGTAAAAAATCTGTGTATAACTGTTCACTTTCCCAAAATATAACTATTAATAGCCTACTGTTGACTGGATGCCTTACCAATAACATAGTCATTTGTAAATATTTTGTATGTATTATATACTGTATTCTTACAATAAAACTAAAGAAAATATTGAAAACTATAAGAGAAGGTACATTTACAGTACTGTACTGTAAGTCCACCTTGTTTGCTTGCATGATTAATCATTGGTCAGTACCTACACCAACTTTGTCTCATGATACAAAACACTGTAGATGTCACACGTATTATTAACACTAGCCATCAAAAGTGAAAAGGAATGCATATTTATTTACAAGGATAATATTTATGCACTGATGATGAAGCAGCAGCAATATGATTGCTCTATGGTAGCCTAGTGGAATTGATACAATAGCCTAGCATATACACTAATGAATGAATTGCTATAAAAGTTTTATGGCATAAAGTATTAGTCATATGTATAGCACAGTTTTAGAAACATGGTTATGTTAAAAAATAAAAAACACTTAACCTCCAATAGACTGATACGCAGTTTTCTCCCAATTACGAGTGAGAGGAATACTTTATGGTAATGTAATTCTTTGAAAGCAAAATACAAAACAGGAAGATCACTAAAATGTTATTACTTTTATATTAAATATCACTCACCTTATGCCTATGTAAGGACAAGCTGTTCACTCCCATACGAGACTGGCACATTGCATGATGACTATTTCAACCATGACGATGATGACACACAGGTACCTCCTACAGTTCTTGCTGTACAGTTACTAGATTTTCACATGAAAACACTTACATACACAATAGGTAAGTTTATTAGTTGTATGGCCTGATGATTACTTACTATTCATGAAGCGGAAGTGGATCGTAAAGGTCTTCACCCCATCTTCACACTGAGTAGGCCGAGGAGAGGGAGAAAGACGAGGGGTTAGCCATGCCGTCTCAGGGCCAGCAGAGGTGGCAACAGAAGTGGGGGAGGCAGACACGTTCCGTGTAACTATGGAAATACACTGCAATTTCTGACTTTTTTGCTTTTTCATTTCTCTGAATATGTTTCTATACAATAATGACCCTCCACTAGCTTTCCTTTCAGTGTCCACATCATAGGTTCTTGTTGTAAAGAAGTCAAAAGCAGTTCTGCATAATCCGAACTCTTCTGTGACAATTTGTTTTCTGGCACTGCTTCTTCTACGTCTCATCATCTGGCACTGGTTTGGAAATACTCCTCTCCATCAAGTCATCTTCTGTTAATTCCTCTGGTGTGGTGTCTGTTAGCTCTTGGCTTTCCCCAAGATCTACATGTTGAAACCCTTCACCTCCTGCCTTTTTTTTCCCATGTCCATAGGCTCCTTCATGATTTCCTTGGTCGGTTCTGTCATCAATCCTGTGAAGTCCTGCACAACATCTGGACCGTTTTCTTGAGCAGGAGTTTATTATTTTGGGCTTGGTGGTTTTCACAGCTTCCTCTCTAATGACGATTTCATGAATTTCATGGTGTTTTCTCTATCACGGTTCTCTTCCATAGTGTTGACAGTCCTTTTCAAAGAGTACTGTGTAATCAGTCTTAAAGGTTCTTATGACTCCATGATCTGGAGGCTGAATTAGAGATGTCGTGTTTGGGGGCAAGTAAACCAACCCTTTGGTATTGAACTCGTGGGGTTCTGGGTGGCCAGGGCCATTGTCCAATATCAAAGAACTTTAAAAGGCAGTTCCTTAATGGCAAGGTACTTCCTGACTTCATGGACAAAGCATCAATGGAACCAGTCCAGAAAAACAGTCCTCATTGTCCAGGCCTTCTGGTACAACCAGAAGACTGGAAGCTGGTATTACTTCCCTTCAGGGCTCAGAGGTGAGTGAGTTTATAGATAAGGGCAGTCCTGATCCTAACCTGAACTGCACTTGCACAAAATAGTAGAGTTAGCCTATCCCTTCCTGCTGCACACTTGTCTTCATATGGAGTAAATGATAAGTGTCTCTTATGGCATTTTACGCCAGAATAGAGATTTTGTCTGCATTAAATCCCATTCAGGCAGATATCCTTTCTCCTCAATGATTTTCTAAATGGCATCTGGGAACTTGTCTGCTGCCTCTTGGTTGGTGGAACTGCTCCTCTGGTTATCTTGAGCATTTGTAAAACCAAGCCTCTTTCTAAAATTATCAAACGATCCTTTGCTGGCATTAAATTCTACAGCTTCAAATCTTTCACCTTCCTTTTGCTTTGCATTGTCACGTGATGACTTTGGTTTTTTCGTGAATCCTATTAGTGTCTGCAGGAATGCCTTTCTTATCAGCAGTCCTGCACCCACATAAGAGCTGCATTTTGAATATGAGATAAAAAGATATTTCACAGAAAGTACGAGGCTTTCGTGCTTACTGGCACAGCTGCAGCATCGGCTTCATGAATCTCCTCTTCTTTTTTCACAATGGTCCTTAGGCAAGATTCATTTAGCTCAAAATGGCAGGCGGCTACAGGAGCAGACCTCAATCTATGATACATATCAAGCAGTTAAACTTTTTTTGTGTAATTTCATGTCTTTCTGCTTTTGGGGAAAACTTTGAGCATCGCTAGTAGCACTTAGAATGGGTCCCATGGTGTTATTCAGGGTTCATGGTATTGCACTAAACACAATGAAAAGTATATGAGAACGGAGATCACTTTTTACTGTGATACCCAGTTTACCGGTGAGAAGAACTGCTCATGTGGAGGTGATTAGCCTCACTTGCATTTTGAGTGGATATACGTTCCACACCAGGCCTCCCTGCGATAGCAACAGGAAGTAGCTACAAAATCACTGCAGTAGGATGCAGTATGTACTCTAGTTAATTTTGTGCAATTATGATTTAATACCACATCTTTGTTCATATTTCTCTCATCTGTGAGTGGTGCCATGTACTGTATGTGCAAGTTTTAATGAATTTTAACTTTTTATAATAGACATATATATTTTATGCATTCATGACATCCTTACTTTTTTTGCTATTTCTAAGCTACGTGGTTTGTCTGCAAGTTTTTCAAACGGTTGCAAATCTCCAAAACTTTTTCCAAAATATTGATAGAAAAAAGTCCACATAGAACCATGTGGTTCAAACCTGTGTTGTTGAAGGGCCAACAGTAAAATAGTTACTTCTATTTTGTTTTTTAACCTTCATACTAGGCTTATAAGTAATTATTTTACTAATATGTTTAGTATGTTTTCCTATATGTTTACCTTTTCCAGTAAGATTTATACTTGAATGTTTTCTTGTACTAATTAGCACTCTTTTTTTTTCAGCTTAAAGAAGTCCCTTAAATGTTTCTTGTAAGGCTAGTCTAGTTGTGTTGAACTTAGTTTTTGTTTGTCTGGAAAACTCTTTATCCCATCTTCAATTCTGAAGGACAACTTAGTTGGGTAGAAGATTCTTGGTTGGCAGTTTTTTCTTTCAGCATTTTGAGTACATCATGCCACTCCCTTCTGGTCTGGAAAAGCTTCTGCTGAAGTCTTAACGGGGATTCACTTGTACATAACAAGTTGTTTTGCTGCTTTTAAGATACTCTCCTTATCTAATTTTGGAGATTTGAATTGTAATGTGTCTTGGTGTGGGTCCCTTTACGTTCATCTTATCTGGAACTCTCTGATCTTCCTGGATCTGGATGGATGTTTCCTTCCCCAGGTTAGGGTACTTTTCAGCCCCTTTCGCTCTCTTCTCCTCCTTGGATCCCTATAATGCAAATGTTGGTCTGTGTGATGTTGCCCTATAGGTCCCTTAAGCTATTTTCACTCTTTTTCATTCTTTTTCCTTTTTGCTGCTCTGATTGGGTGAGTTCCATTGCCTTGTCTTCGAATCCACTGATCCTTTCTTCTGCTTCATCTAATCTGCTGTTGAACCTCTTTAGTATAATTTTCAGTTCAATTATTGTATCCTGAAGCTCTGTAACTTCTATTTAATATTTTCTTGTATTTTCTTTTTGTTGAAGTTATCACTGTGTGCATCCATTCTTCTCCCAAGTTCAGTGAGCATCTTTATGACTGTTACCTTGAACTCTTTGTCAGGCAGGTTACTTAGGTCCATTTCATTAAGGACTTTTCCTATGATTTTATCTTGTTCTTTTGTTTGTTACATAGTCCTCTGTTTCCTCCTTTGTCTGGACTCCTTGTGTTGGTCTATGTATTAGATAAGACAGCTGCCTCTCCCAGTCTTAAAGGAGTGGCCTCATGTGGGAGATGAACCTTGCTGTTCAACCCTGCCCTAGCTCTTTCTTGTCTCTCAAACCTTTGTGATTGTCCAAAGGGCCCATTTTATTTTTAATGGATCTCAGTAGTTGGGGGTGTGCCAAGACCAGTGTCCCCAAAGGGAAGGATCTCAGCAGCTAGACTTAGACTGATTGTAAACCAGACACTCTGGCAGCAAGTATACAAATCTAAACAGTCCTGTGGGACCACAAGTGTAAGCCCCACTGGCCGCCAGAGCCAGGCGATTTCATAGTGTCACCTTGGATGGCCAGTCATAAAAATCAGCACACTAGATGAGTGTATAAGTTCATTTCTGAGAACAGCAGGCCGGAGGAAAGCAGAGGGCAAGCACAAAGATCGCATCCACTGGCCTCTGTGCCCTGTGAGCACCTCTGTGGGCCCCTAGCTGTGTGCCAAACCTGTAGCCTGCCCCTAGGCCAAAGCTCCAGAACAAGCAAATAAGCCTCTGTCACAGGAAGACTAGCAGTTGTTTTGGTCTGCTCTCTGTGCAGTGCCCTGCTGGTGGTAGCCTGTCAAGAACTGTCCCTCCAATTGTTTAAATCCCATAGGACCCAGGAACGAAGCCCTCCCCACCCCACCCCACCCCCTTGCAGCCACCAGAGCCAGGTGAGCAAGGGGCATCCCCTGGGTGGCAGCCATAAAAACTGAGACTCCAGATGCATCTAAAAACCTCCTCCTGGCATGCTTGGTAAGATTTCCAGACCTTACCCAAGACCTGCTGAATTTCAATTTTAATACACAGGTATAGTTTTGGCATTATATTTTTACCAAACTTCCCAGCTGCTTACTATGATTGGGCAGATTTGGCTAACATTAAATTATTTTTTAGAGACTTGTATCCACTGGCTCCCTCCAGCTACCATATGAACCCAGACTTTCCATTGTTCTATCTTTCCTTGACTGTGAGAGTATTGCCTGTGGTGTCCACCAGTCATTGTCAGTTCATTCATTTGGTGAGCAGGCAAGTACTAGCTTAGGGAAAGGCATAGTATTGATGCCAGGCACCTCCATGTTCTTGCCTTTGGTTCATAAATACCTTGTTTGCTCTGTGACCTAACTAGATCCCAATTTTATTAAAGGCCATATTCTGGGACTATGGGTTTAAATTTGTTCTTTTCCTTTCTCCTCTCTCTATCCACCTATATTCCAGGGTTCTGCACCCACCCTCCCCACTGTGACCCAGCCCAGCAGATGCCTATTATAGAACCTCTGGTCCTGCTTGTTTATTATGCCTGTCTGCCCTTATTTCACATTCTGCCTCCATTTGTACTCACCTTTCTCTTCCTTTCTTTGCTACTTCTTTGGAGCAGTGTTTTCTTTGACTCTCCTGCTTGCCTCGTTTGCTTTCTCCCTGCTCCCCTCTACGGTCCCCTTCTCGCCGATGGCAGACATCACTCAGGGATCATGCCAGCTTCTCTCAGATTCCAGCTGCTTCCTCTCCCCTGTCTGGCTTCTCTTTTCTCCACGAGGTCACCCTCCAATGAACCAGTTGACACACGAAATGACCACTTCTTACCATCTAGACTCTAGAAGAAAAAAAAAAAAAAAACCTCCTGGTGGTGACCAAATAGGCCCTACCCTTTTCTCCCCTTGTGCCTCCGCATTGGTGTTCCTCTTCCCTGCATTCCGTTGCTCCTGTGACAAACCCTTTGTGAAGGCGTGTCTGCGTGGGTCGTGTCAAAGGAGACCCTGTCTTCTAGAGGCTTCCGTTCTAAGCGACCTGGAAATCACACCCACAGTCATTGTCCAGCCAAGGAAGCCATGTCTTCTCACTTTCCTGAAAGTCAGCCAGCAGCCCAGTGTGCCCCCCTGTCCAGAATGGAGCAAGCCTTGTTGGGCTGATCCCTCAGCCCTTGTTTCAGTGACTGTCACTGAAATGTGTTTGGGCAACGCGGAAGCAGCAACTTCTTTTTCACGTATGGAAATTTGGGCACCAGAGAGAAAAGGGCAGAGGGGTTGTGAGTGACACACAAAATTGTTCCACCCACTTACCCTTGGTGGGAGCAGGTTTAAACAGAGCAAAGCGTTTAATATCTGGCAGTATTTGTTGATTTCCATTTACTCATAATTTTGCTAATTTTAAGCACATTAATAACTGGCAGCTGCAGTTCAGAGCAGTTCTTTATGTAATTTGAAAGGGAAAACAAGCACTAAATATACTCTGGTTTACCAAGCTATCATAATTGGTGAAACTTTTTAACTCCTTGTAAACAGGTATTTCTGGAGCCACTTAGTGATTTCAGCTGAGCTTTTAGCTCACGTTGGCATGGATTTTAGTGCTGCAGTCACACTCTGCCCTGTTGAGAGCATTTCCACGTCATGAGCCCAGCAGCCCTCCCCCTCTGTTCTCTGCCCTATGAACTTGAGCACTAGCAGCCTACTGGTGGCTCACTCTCTGTCGCAGCTCAGGCTGTGGCACTGCTGTGATCCCAAACCAGTCCCAAGAGTAGCTCCTTGTGCCCTTGGGAAGGGGAAGAAGGCCAGCACCAATCCTAACATCCCCTTCTTGTAGGAACTCCCATCTGGATAATCGAGCACCCTCACATCATCTGTTTCGGTGCTCACACCGCCCTGCAGACACATCCCCAGGGTACAGGGTCAGCGGGGTCTGGGGAGAAGTCTGTCTCTCCTGCCCCAGGGGTGCAGGGGGTCCACAGGCAGGTGGGTCAGAGTCTGGGTCCCAGTCCAGTGAGAACGACCCTACTATCCCCTGGAACAGATACCAACAAGCTTCCTGGTCTGGCTTCAAACCCCAGTTGTCTGTCAAACCACACTTCAGCATCCTAGCCTGAATCCTTGACTGAAAAAAAGCAAGACACTGGAGCCACCCTGGGCCCCACTGTAGACAGCTTCCACAAAAGCAGACATGTTGCCTGGGTGCAAAACTAACTTTTCTGTGTCTTACGCTACTAGAAATGAGATAGAGGGAGGTTATTGAAAAATGAGTTAAGACTAGAAGAAGCCAGTTCCTGGTTCACATCAGCTTTAGGACAGCCCCTCGTGGCCTGCTGGATTAGAAACAGATTCCAAACAACTGAGTTAGAAATCTGCTGTGGTAACAGGAACTGGGTGAGACCTTGAGCGGTTCTCCTGTGGGCATGAGAAGTATCTGATCTTTCTTCTCTTCCTGTAGGAGAGTTCTCAGCCTCGGACAGCTCCCTCACTGACGTCCAGGAGACTCGAAGGCCACCCATGCCCGACCCTGGCCTGATGCCCCTGCCCGATGCTGCTGCGGATTTGGATTGGTCCAACCTGGTGGACGCTGCGAAGGCCTATGAGGGTGAGTCTGCTGCAGACCAAACAGGACAGCACAGGACCGGCAGGGCCACCCTGGGTTTTGGGCGGTGCGAGGCTCCGGTCCGTCCCTGTCCACTCGGTTTCCTCCAACACCCCGACAGCACATGGACTTGACCGGCAGAGCCAGAAACAGTTGAACCCACAGTTACCGAGTACTTGGTAGGGGCACACGTTGCGTGATTTAAACAGGTGGAGCCTGCCATCTCCTCCACAGAGGAATTCACAGCATTGTGCCTCACCTGCCCATGCGTGGGGAGGGCAGGGTGTGGGGGGAATCCCAGCTGTCACTTGACTGAAGAGATCACACGTCCAGAGAGAGTCTTTCACCGCATCATAAAGACATCATTGCAAAGTCGTGGTTGGATCTGTTAGGATGCTTGGTCCACTTGGCTGGCCCCAGTCTCTTTGTGCTCCTTGTTCACCTCTCCGGACTCTGGTAGCACATTTCCCGTGACTAAATGTAATGCTGTGTATGTGGACAAAAATTGTCAAATACCTGTTTTGAATAGACTGACTTCACTCTATGTTCATCAATGTAAACTCTCTGGAAATACTCTTTAAAAAACGGTGATAGCAGATGAATGGTTTGGGGCTTGTCTTGCTCTTGCTTGAAGAATTGAATGTAGCTATTCAGTCAAGCTAGAGTTTTCAGGAGAAATGGATTAGGCCACAGAATTCAGAAGTCCGGCCACCATGGTGGAGTCCACAGGGCATCTGTCCCCATGTTAGCTGATGGTACTTCCCCAGTACTGTCTTGATTTTAACTTTCGATTTGTTGGTCACTCTTTTATCTAAGATGGAAGCAGTTTTGAGTTTTTAACGAGAGGTTTTTCAAACTGATTTCGTTTTCTTGGCTCGTTTTTGGTTTGGTATATTTTGGAATACGTATGGTTGGACTTTGGCTGAAGCCAACGGAGATAGCCAGCTATCTTGTGGAAAACATTTCTAGAAGTGCATTTTATATCCTCACCCGGTGGAAAGCCTTGGTCTGGAAATTTGGCACAATGCCCGTTTCCAGGGAAACATTTCATAGAATGCTACTTTGATGAGTAATGAAAGGAGGACTACAAATCGATTCACAAGTATTTTTCAAAGAGAACTGACAACGCTACTGTCCTCTTACTGCTTCAACAGTAATTTTTTCCTACACGGGTCAGGAGCTAGGTTTCGGAGGCCTCTGCACACACTGTTCAGATCTGACCCTCGGTGTAGGCCAGCTGTTGACGTTTGAGAGATAGGACCTAGGATGTGGCTCTAACATCCTGAATGGCTTCTTCTCTCCCTTCCAGTCCAGAGAGCCTCCTTCTTTGCTGCTGCTGATGAAAACCACCGCCCCTTGAGTGCCGCGTCCAACAGTGACCAGCTGGAGGAGCAGGCACTGGCCCAGATGAAGTCTTACAGCAGGTCGGTTACCCAGTGGTGAGGCCACCGCCCTGCACCGTGTGTCGCCTCCTCTAGTGACAGCAAGTGTGGGGAAGAGGAGACGGAGGCCACGTGGATTAGCTGCTCAAAGCTCAGCAGCACAGGGCCAGGCTCATCACATTTTAGAACGCTTTGTAACTAAGTACCGTAAACATGATTAAACTGTTCTTGGTGACTTAGAATCATGAATAGTCATCATTATTTGACATTGTGATACACGTATGCCCTCGGGGCTTATCAGGTAAGGTAAGAAAAATCACTTGCCTTGTAGCCTTGAGCCTGGTTTTGGAATCTGTCCCTCTGCTCTCAGTTGGTCATGCTCGGGAACATGGCGCGATCTTTGCAGGTCCCAGGGGGCAGCTTCAGAGCTACATTAGGTCTGGGTCCCCAGGGTGGGTAAGAGAGATCAGATACAGAATGAAAGGCAAGCAATGACTGAGGCCTTGAGGGTTTTCTTAAGAGTTAGGAGCTGGGATTTTGACTTCGGTTTTAACTGTGTAGAGGCAGACTTCCATTTTCCCTGTGTTTCAAGCGGTGAGGATGTTGGATATGTATGTGTCATATTATGGATATTAAAGCAGCCCATGGGCTGCCATGGTACACGCAGTAGGCGCTCCTTGACACAGAATAATTTCATCAATTTGAATCTCCCTTTAAAACCTCTTGAGGGCAGTTAAGAATCCAGGTATCTCTAAAACTTGGTCAGAAACAGACAATAGGAAAAGTGAGGTCGGCATAGGTTATCCAGACAGCCTGTGGGACCTGTTCCTGAAGACTCCTCGGAGCAAGTGTGCAAGGAAATGCCCTTCAGAAGAGAGAAGAGGAGGAATGTGTTGTTGGTCAGAAGTATAATGGAGGCCGCGTTCACTCCTATCATAGAGGTGTCTCTGGTGGGAGGGCTGCAGTTAGCTTGGCCGTTGAGAACTTTAAGGAAAAAACCCACCGAGGGTGGGGCCTCCTCCAGCAGGGAGAAGTCTGAATGAACAAGTCCATCTTCCTAAGGATTATTGAGCCAACTAGTTCTTAAATCTTTGTGGAATCATAAGATGAGGGTGATGGTTGGCACTTTTCTTTTTGTTCAGTGAACAAATAAATGAAGTTAAATGTGTTCTTAAAACTCAAGGCGTACACAGACACAAAATTCACTTTGCAAACCTTCGCAAGTCAAGATAGGCTGCTAAGGGTTTGAACTGGTCGTCCCCCATCTTAAAAGTTTGCAGATTCTTATAATTTCATTTGTTGCACTGTGAGTTTTGCCTTTTGGGCTTGTAGATCTAGAATTAGGTCTAGAATTAGCCAAAGACATCAACACAGTTCGAGACTGCCTTTTCTTGATTCCAAAACTTCGGTCTGTCTGTACCTTCCCTTTTGACCTCTGCGAAGTGGTAGCCATGTGTAATCCCAGCGGAAGGCTCTAGATTCTTGGTTGTGTGACTCTGAGGTGGCGTATCTGGCTGGAACTCACGGGAACTTTCCACAGCTTGAGTTCAGGTAGACAGGAGTTGGACGAAGAACAGTTGACAAGGGTCTTCAGCCTTTGCCCGGCTGTCTCATCCTCTAACGGGTGTTTTTTTTGTTTGTTTTTTTGGTACCCCACTGGCCTGGCATTGCTATAGCACTTAGGTAAATTGGGAGAAAGAAAATTGCAGGCCTTGTTTGCTCATCACAATAGCCAAGGAGACATTAAGGTTGGACTGACAAGCTTTTGAAACCTGTGGTCTTATTTTTTAACTATTTTAAGATATTTAGACAAGCTTTCAAGACAAGAGCACGATACCTTAGCTGCAGCCGGATGAGTAACCACAGACTGTTTTACGGGGAACCAGAGACCTAGCTATCCTGGTTGCCCCGAGGCAGAGCTGACATCAGCCCCTCTGCACACAGAGGAGTGGCTCTCTTCTCCTCAAAGCCGCTGGAGAGAGCAGGGAGCACCGCACTGCTTGACGGCTGTGTCTGCCAGAAAGTGCCTCTCCCTCTGCCAGAGCCCGTTCTCACTTTCTGTCCCGTATTCTTGTATTCTCTTGTCATGAAGTGACAGCGTCTGTAACAAAGGAAGCTAATGATTGGCTGCATTCACCCTTGTATTACCTTTTGTTAAGATTACCTTTTCCTTTTTAAAGTGAAAACGCACATTGGGTCACCGTACTGAGTAATCTGACATAAAAAAAAAATACAGCGGCCTCACTAAAAAAGGGCCAAACAAACCCAGCCACAGAGGTTTCTCCTGACACCCATCTTTTGTCTCTTGCCCCCAGCAGTAAGGATTCCTCTCCCACTCTGGCGTCCAAAGTGGACCAGCTGGAAGGTATGCTGAAGATGCTCCGGGAAGACTTGAAGAAGGTAAACACATTCTCAAAGTGCCTGGTCCGTGCAAATTGTGCTTGAACAAACGCCCTTCTTAAGTAGTGTCCGTGGACTGACCACGTGGACCGTCTGTCCCTGTTTCCTCGGGACACGTGTTCCGCAGGCCACCTGGAGCCCGGTTCCCACTGACTCACACTGCGCAAGAAGGGCCTTCGTTGTCACACGTGCAGAACAATTGTGAAAGCCCCCGAACCCCGCCAGCCCCACCGAGCCCTCTCTCGGCCTCCCCACTCCTCGTCTCAGGGGTCAGTAGCCCAGACCCACACGTCTTCATAGTTAATCTGGGCTTTCACACCCCTTCTTCACACAAGAAGAATTGTTGTTTTGTTGCTCGAGTGGCTTTCACTGAGTTAAGCCAACAGCCACCAAAACAATAGTCCAAAAGTTAAGATGGTCCTTCTTGAAGATGCTCAAGGACCCATGAATGTGTTGGCTTTCCGAAACCAACCGTGGGGAGTCTCCAGAAGACCTGTCCCCTGGTTTGAGCGAGTCTAGTACCAGGCCACGTTCACACGTTGTTAGCAGATGTTTAGGATAAAGAACAGAAGTGGGTGAAGGGTACAGACAGATCCCTGGCCACCCTTCCCAGCCCTTCTCTCCTCTCCCCTCCCTCCCAGGAAAAAGAAGACAAAGCCCACCTCCAGGCGGAGGTCCAGCACCTGCGGGAGGACAACCTGAGGCTGCAGGAGGAGTCCCAGAACGCCTCAGACAAGCTCAAGAAGTTCACCGAGTGGGTCTTCAACACCATAGACATGAGCTAGGGCAGGCTGAGGGGACAGGAGCCGGGGGCACGGGGGTGCTCTCCGGTGAGGTTTGGCAGTCCCTAGCCGTGACACTGAAAGCATTCTCTGCCTCCCCACCCCTCCTCCCCGGCCTCCTACTCCGGCCCCTCTCGGGGAGTGCACAACACGATTGCAGATCAACAATCATTATCTGCCTTTTGTAGAAAAGAAAAACGAAAAAGTAAATAAAAATTTTAAAAAGTAAAATAAAAGTTTAACTGCTAAAATGTGAATGTCTTTATTTTTTTGCACAATATCTTTATCTGTTATGTATTTAAAAAAAAGAAAAAAAAAAGTGGGCCTAGGCTGTCCTGGCCCATCTGCCTCTATTTCCATTAGCTCTGATCTATTTCAGGTAACCCAAGCTTTCCCTCCTTATCCTGACAAATGTCATTGCTCCTAATAAAGTTTTTAAAAGTTGTTTGTTTAGGGAGGGGGATTTCCTTACCTCTGTTCCTAAAACGTCCGGGGAGGAAGGTGCTTTAAGAAAACGCCTGCCTCCCTTGAATGGCCCGTGCATGAGCTAGTGCCCTTGTCCCTATCTTAGCCACTGTGGGCAGGTCAGGGTTACCGCCAGGTGCACCAGAGACCGGGCTCGTGCCTCGGGCCACGCCCCCTTCCTGTCCGCATTGTGACGTAACTCCTCCCCTGCTTCCTTTCCCCAGGCAGATGGGCCCAGGTGTGTGCTTCTCGGAGCTGGACCCCTTTTTGTCTGGTGTGACTGAGTCCCACCAGCTTGGAGTCCGCCTCTCCACGGCTTCCTGGCTCCAGACGTTCATTGGGTTCAGAATTCCTCCAGACTCGTTTGCATTTTGGTCAAAAGTATAGCTTTTGTTCGAGGTGTTTAAAGATGACAATGTGGCAAAATTGGGCTCTTTGGCGCCCTCAAAATGACCATATTAATTAATTAATTAATCAATCCTCTCCAAAGCCAGATTTCACCAGTGTTTATAACTAGGGAAAGTGAATGTTAAAATGTTTCCTGCTTGCTTGTTAGGAGCAACGACCGTGATGACAGAATGGGCTTTGAAACCTGCATGTCCCAGTGTGCGATTTAAGCACGGCATTTGCTGAATCCCTTTGTGGCCGAAGGATTCCGCTGCAGAAATGACTTGATGTGCTCTTTGTCCTGTCTAGCGCTCTAGCCACTCTGGGGCCTCTGGTCATTGTTCCAAGGCTCCCAGTCCTGCAGACAGACACGCTGGGCCCACCAGTGTTGAGGAACCCAGGGAGCCCCTGGTGGCCTTGTTCCCTGCCTTCATAAAATGTCACTCAGCTGACACCCGTGTCCCTTCAGTGGCAACTCTGATCTAGGGAAAGTTCCGCAACGTAGTGTCCTCTGTGTGGAAGCTCCCTGCCCCAAGTGATCTCAGCTCCTTCCTCCAACCCTGACAGGAATGGGATGGGTTTTCTCTCTTCTCCCCCCACCCCCTCCACCAGACTTTTATGCTACAGTTTCATTCATGATTGTGATTTTTTTCAAGGGATTTTTTTTTTCCTGGTGACATTTCCATCACGGAAAATAGGAAGATTTCGGAGTGCTTTGTAAAGATCTCAATTGCCTGTCTCTTTCTCTCTTTGACTTGTATGAAGGAGATTGTTACATTGCCTGATAATCTCTTTGTAAATGAGAAATACTGCTAACATCCAAGCATTCTGAAGTCTTGCTTATCCTGAGTTTTTATTTTGTCTTTCATTTGTTTGGGAACTTGGGGCAAGCTATTTATTAGAGTTTTGCAACAGAGTTCTTGTTTGAAGCCTTTAAAGACTACTTGTAAAATTCAAACAATAAAATTCATTTTAAATGCTCTTTTAAAACGCTTTGGTATTATTGCTTGAGGTTTTCGCATTTCAAAGACCACCCAGTAACCCGTTGACCCTCCTTGCAACCAGTGTTTTCATCAGGTTAACACTAAAGGATGATTCTTCCAAGTTTCTGCCCCTCTTAGAATGTTAATAACCTTTTTTATTCTCTGTTCACATGTCGTTAGAGAATTCCTGATTTGGCTTCTCTGCTTATAATTTAATATTTGCAGAGCACTTTCTAATTAGTTCCTTCTTCATTATCCATGTGTGGATTTTCCATGACAACACTGTCATTCCCCGAGACCAGCACATGTTTGGACGGCCTCGACCACACCACCCAAATCTGTGTTAGATGTTGTGTGCTCCGGGAATACAAATGCCTGTTAATATCAGGCTGTACAAAATATAATTAGGAAAGTTAATCTGCTGAAAAAATAATGCATTCCAAAGCCAAATGGAACCAAATTTCTAAAATCTACCACATCACTGTTCCTCTCCAGTGGTGCAGCTAATTGAGAACTGACAGAGTTCCTTCCTTTTATTTGGTTCAACAATTCTACAATTTCTAGAATTACAAGACAGGGTAAGACTGGATGCCCCCAGACACTCTGATTCGCAAGCTAAAAGGGTCTGTTTAGACCATGATTCTTACCTGATGGGAAGGGCTTGGATGTGGGTTGAGAGTCCCCGGGAGAAGGTGCCATTAGCCCGCGTTGAGGGAGGGTCTTCGTGCATGAGCTGACTGGCGGGGCCATTTGGTTGTGCTTCCTGTCTGCTGCCTGTGATCAACAGATGGGGTGGGGTTGGATTACTAACTCCTCAGATGGGGATACAACCGATAGTCCAAGGGCAAAGGAAATCGACCCAGTGCGCTTCAGCCATTTCTCTCTAGTTAAATGCAGAACGAGAACGAACCGTAGTCTCACCGTAGATTCCTGTCAGCAGCTTTGTGGTGCCACTTCCCCAGTGTAACCAAAGTTGACGTGAAAAGTGCAAGATGGCATACCTGGGCCAGAAACCCATGACCAGTGAAGACCTAGGCGCTGTTCACCACGAACTCTGCTACTCTAAAAGAATGATCCCACGGGAATGTTGGATGCTTCTATGTGAATTACGCCGCTAACGACCTATCCGTAAGGAATTGTCACACACTGACAAACATTTGACTTCGACTGGGACGCGAGTCCCATCCACTACACCGCAGCTGTGTCTGTAGGTAAGTTAACCTCATCTCTGAGTCTGGGTTCCTCATCTGGCAAAATGGTAACCGTGTGATGTAGTTTGAAGGATTAAATGGAACCACCTATTAAATAAAGCCATTGACTGGCAAATTTGAAGACACAACCTGTCTTCCATCTCCAGTATGTTAAGGCTGTGATGTTGTTTTTCTGGGAGAGTATCCTGAGGTGTTAATAGCAGGGTGGGATGGAAGAACCAGGACGAGCTTCCCCCCCACTCAGTTTCCTATCAGGTGCTTTCAACCCTTTGCCGTGTCTCTTAGAACGGCGATTCTCGAATTTGAGCTTCCATCAGAATCACCTGGAGGTTTTTGTTAAACCACAGGTCACAGGGCAGCATCCCCAGGACCCATGAGTTAGCAGGTCTGGGGTGGGTACTCAGTGGTGTATTTTCTCCAAGTTCCCGGGTGATGATTTAAAAGCAGGCCTTTCAAAGAATAGGGGTAACAGGTGGACATCCGTATCCATTAATAGTTAAAAGAAACAGATGCTACAGTATAAGGCTCTTACGCCATATACCTGAGTGTTCTTTTGATATGTTAGCCAACCACAGAGCACTTTGCAGGGGAAACAGGCTTAAACTATAGCTAAAGAGAGTTTAAAGACCCTTTTTTAAATTAAAACTTAGTAAGTTAAGGGGCACCTGGGTGGCTTGGTCGGTTATGCGTCTGACTTCGGCCCAAGTCATGATCTCACGGTCTGTGAGTTCGAGCCCCGCGTCGGGCTCTGTGCTGACAGCTCAGAGCCTGGAGCCTGTTTCAGATTCTGTGTCTCCCTCTCTCTCTGCCCCTCCCCTGTTCATGCTCTGTCTCTCTCTGTCTCAAAAATAAACGTTAAAAAAAAAATTTTTTTTTTAAATAAAAGTTGCATGAATCGTTCTGCCATTTGACTTTTAAATCCCTGTGTTAACTGGATGGTACAGGAGTGCCCTTATGCCCATTAAGGGGATGGAACTAGTTACCAGGTCAGCAAGGAGTGAACTTGGTCACCTTGGGGCGACTGGCAATTCGGATGGCAGTGCTACCTAGGAGAACAAGGCAGGGGAGAGCCAGGGAAGGGTACTGGGTCAGGCCCAGTGTGTGGCCACATGGGAATACAAAACCTGGGAGATGTGGTTCCACCTGGGAGTGCTGGCTTCCACTCGCTGACTTCCAAATTCAGCTCCGCCTGCTTACCCCGATCTCCTCCGAGAACCTACCCAACCTCAAAGTTCTCAAGCGAGTTTTCGACTGCCCTCATACCTGCCCCACCTGTTAAGAAATGTTTACCTAAATCCTCACGCCGCAGACCAGCCCATTTTCTCCAGTTCTGCCCGGAAAGGCGGGGGAAGGGTTGCTTAGGCTCCATACCCTTTAGATAAGCTGTAGCTCGGAGACTCGAAGAGTCTGGCGGTCCTTCCTGAGATGATCATTGCAACCTGGCTTGTACTGGCTCCTGCGCTGACCCTTCTTCGTGCTCCTTCCCACAGATGTCCTGCCTCTCCCTGGGTTTCCCTCCGCACCCGGTCAGACTCGCCCTCCCGGCCCTCCAGCCTTGCAAATGCAGCATTTCCTCCTGTCTTGCCTTCATGCACCCCCGAGAGCTTTCACCTTCCCTTCCCTTCTACGCCTTCCCTTTCACCTTCCCTTCCCTTCTCCTTAACACCCCTTTGGCCAAGCCTGCCTTCAGTCCTGTGAGTGTGCAGAGCTCACATTTCCTTCCATTGCTGAACTCTAAATGAGCACCTCTCGCTATGCTCCCTTACCCCTCCTTTGCCAGGCACAGCCCCGCCTTTAAACAAATGCAGCTCGTTTCATCCTTCTCTTTGGACCTCTTGTGACCCATTGTCAACCTGAATGATCTCCCAAACAAAAGAACCTAAAGCTTTGGGTACCTTACTCTGCACCTTTAGACAAATGCTTTCCTTAAGGCATCTCGTCATATGTTCCGGGGATGCATCTATGATTCCTTTTCCTTAACCAAAGCGCTGTGTTATTTTAAATGAGCCTGTCTCCCTACGCGGTTTTTTTGGGTTATACATTTGTTAGCACACCCCCAGATCTCTAATGAGGCCACCCAACCACACCTCTCCTATGCATTTCTGTAATTCAGCCTGTAAGAAAAGCATCACAAGAGGGTATCCGCTGATAAAATCCAGGCTTCTTTGCAAAAGTGTAGATGGTTTGGGAGGGTGTGGGCTCTCCAGGTCAACACAGACACCTCCATCCCCTACAGCCTTCCACACTCCCAGCTCACTGTCCACATTTATGTAACTGGCCTGGTAGATAGGCATTTAAGTTGCAGTCTTCTGGATCCTATTGCCAAACCCAAGAGAGCCATATCCTTCACCAGCCCCAGCCCCCGTCATACACACACACTCCTATCCCACCCCACCCTCACCTTCCTGGGAACAAAGACTCTTAGAAAAGACACTTAAGAAAGGAGTTCTATTCAAGTTCCAATAGCAAACTAGGAGTGACTAACACAGGTGCCTGCAGGTGGCCTTTCAGTCACCTATCTTAGTGGGGAGGTAGGACAGAGTTGTAACTTGACCTAGTAATTATTCTAAAGAGCTTAAGGGTATTTGAAAAGAGTTACTTTTTGTAGGCTGCTTAAATGTTGTTCTGCAATCTGAAAACAATGAATATGCTCAGCAAACTTTGGTTTTAGTTGGTACAAAGATAAACTCGCCCAACATAGGTACCTTTCAAATCAGTGTGGCTATAGCCTATTGCAACATGCTCTGTAAATGCAGTCTCGCTTAATACTAAAGATTCCAGCTGGAGTAGAAGCGAGGACGTCATTTACAGGCACTGGGGATAGACAATTCTACCTCCAAAAAGAAAAGATCTGGTGCAGGGTAGGAGGGGTAGGGGGTACGGACTTACTGACCACCATTTTTAAGTATTTGACATGTCATTGTATGAAGGAGAAACCACCAACCAGCCTTGATGTCTGTAGTTCTAGAGGCAAAAATGGAACCAATGGATGCCTGTTGTAGGAAACAGATTTTGTCTCCGAGATAGCTGATCAATGGTGACTGGGTGGCTTCCTGGGCTGGAAGCCAAGAATTAGGAGTTAGAGTAGGAACCACTTTGTGAAGATGCCATCCCTTCATCTTTTCTAGTGGACTCTTGCCTTCTTTAAATAAACTTGGAGTCATGAGCCACAGACTCGGGATGGAAGGAGACCATCCTCTCAAGATAAGCAGTTCTGCCTCCCAGCCCTGATGGGGTTGAATCTCCTTTTCATTGTCCAGCCACCTGAGCGTGAGCACATCCGGTGAGGGGGAACTCACTACTTCCTGGGGCAACACACTGTACCTTTCTGTCTCCCTTTTCAGTCACTCCAGTTATTTAGGGAAAATCCATTTCCCTTTAATTTTTGTAACTACTCCCAGTCCCCACCATTTCAAATTACACAAACATGAATTTCTCTCCCCCAGTAGTAACCACCAGTATTTTGGAAAACATCAAGTGTTCTCAATGTTATTTATTCCCTTGGGACAAAAACTCCCTACTCTCTCAACTTTTCCTCCTGCGTCATGGACTCCAGCCCCTTTCCCACAATAATATAATCACATGTAACATGAATTAAGGACACAAATGCTCCGTGTGCATTAGCCCGTTGAGTACTCACAACGGCCCTGTGAGGTAGGGCTAGGATTGTCCCTATTCTACCAAACAAGACTGAGGCCTAGAGAGGTCAAATCATTTATTACACTAGAATAGCTGGTGAGTGGTAGAACCGAGATTCAGATCCACACTTCGGATTCCAGAGCCAGTATTCATTTAATGTGTATTTTCTCAGTCCTGGTCCAGAGGACTCCTGGTCCTCTGGGGCCTATGCTTGGCCGCATAGATCCTTGCTGAAGGGACCTAGCCAGTGAGCATCATGGTCACCAGGTCGTAAATGGGGTGGGGCTGGGGGCCATCGAAGACAAGTAAAAGTGTATCTAAAGGCCAGAAGATTAGGGGAAACTTCCTCTTTGGGGGGCCCTTAACAGAGAGGGACTCGGAAGTGCTTCAACATCTCTCTCATACAAAATAGATGTTCTCCCTGCAAATTTCAACTCTAGAAAACATCTCTGTCCAATCCTGAGCCAAAGCTAGAAGTAAAAGAATCTTTGAGAAGCCTGAGTCAATGGTTCCTAGACATCAGCACCACCTGGAGAAGTTGTTGGATTCCTATTCTGTAGCTATGGGCTGAGAGTTTGGTATTCATAGGTCTGGGGTGGAGCCGTGGAATCTTCATTAAAAAAAAGGGTTTTTTTAATGTTTATTTTTGAGAGAGAGAGAGACAACGCGCAAGTTGGGGGTGGGGGCAGAGAGAGGGAGACAGAATCCGAAGCAGGCTCCAGGTTCTGAGCTGTCAGCACAGAGCCCCATGCAGGGCCCAAACTCACGAACCGCGAGATCATGACCTGAGCCGAAGTCAGACGCTCAACCGACTGAACCACCCAGGCGCCCCAGAATCTTCATTTTAATAAGCATACCAAGTGTTTACACATGGATGATTCCTGAATCAGCTTCTTTGAGAAACTCCACCCTAAGCTTTCTCCCCCCAGCCCCCCCTTTTTTTTTTCTACCCTAAGCTTTCAAAAGTCCCTGGCCAGCTCTTCTGAGCCAGCAGGGAGCAGCAAGTTAAGGCAAGGTGTCACAGGTTTGAGATACCTGGTACTTTGCTGCTTCTCACCAGGGGAGAATGGCCAGCTGAGCCCAGCTGGCCAGGCAGGAGTCTCAGGAGAGAAGGGTAGAGTTACCCTTTCAGTTACCCTTTACCCGACTCTACACCAAGGGTCTCCTTTTTGAACCAAGAAGCATTTGCTTCAATGAAGTCAGTTAAAATCTGTTTCAAAACCAACGTCTAAATGTTGTACAGAATGCTCGTCTCTCCTTAGGGTTAAGCGACAACAATATTAGTTTTACACTCTGGTCTAATCAGATCTCATTGCTGATGTTGCTGTGATAATCCTGCTTCCGGTTCTGTATCCTTATCAATGAGCAGACAGGAGCCATAGATTGGTCCCTGTTTACAGCCATCAAAAGACAAAGAGGCTTCTAGTTTATACCTCGAAGGCCATCGATCGGAAAACTGTGCCCGAGGTCCTCGCAGTCCGTTTGCTAAAGCAACGGACTGAGAGAAACAGAACCAGCCCGGCTCCCAGTGTAAACCCGGGCAAAAGCCCGAACGGGTCCTGACCCGCGCACCCGGGATGGGCGGCGGCAGTGTTGCCGGTCAGGACGTTCTCCTCTAGCCAGCGTTCTGGTTCTCAATGGCCATCTAGGCTACTTCATACTTACTCAACACAACTACCACTTTGTTATACAGGCACACCTCATTTTATTGTTTATTGCACTCCGCAGATATCGTTTTTTGTTTTTGTTTTTGTTTTTGTTTTTGTTTTTTTTTTTTTTTTTTTTTTTTTTACAAACTAAAGGTCGGTGGCAACCCTGCACTGAGCATGTCTATCAGCCCATTTTTCCAGTAGCATTTGCTCGTTTCTTGTCTCTCCGTCACATTTTGGTAATTCTCACAATATTTCAAACGGTTTCATTATTATTATACTTATGACGCTGATCTGTGGTCAGTAATCATTGATGTCACTATGGTAATTGCTTTTTGGTGCCATAAACTGTACCTCTAGAAGACGGCGAACTTAGCAAACGTTGTGTGTGTTCTGACTGCTCCATTGACCAGCCGGTCCCCCGTCTCTCTCCCTCTCCCTCTCCTCAGGCCTCCATGTTCCCTGAGATACAGAAATACTGAAATTAGGCCAATTAACAACCCTGCAACGGCCTCTGAGTTTGCAAGTAAAAGGAAGAGACGCAGGTTTTAAATCATTTTAAATCAAAAGCTAGGAACGGTTAAAGTCAGCGAGGAAGGCGTGTGGAAAGCTGAGACGGGCCAAAAGCCAGGCCTCCCGCACCAAACGGTTAGCCAAGTCATGAACTCAAGGAAAACGTTTATGAAGGAAATGACAAGTGCTGCTCCCGGGAACACACGGTTAGAAAGGGAAACAGCCTTCTTGCTGATGTGGAGAAAGTTCGAATGGTCTGCGCAGAAGATCAAACCAGCCACAACATCCCCTTAAGCCAAAGCCTAATCCAGAGCAAGGCCCTGACCCATCAATTCTGTGAAGGCCGAGAGAGGTGAAGAAGTTTCAGAAAAGTCCGAAGCCAGCAGAAGTCGGTTCATGAGGTTTAAGCAAAGAAACTGCCGCCATAACACCAAACCACAATCCAGCGAAGATGATTCAGGAAGGTGGCTCCGCTGACCAACAGATTTGCAGTGTGGACAAAACAGCCTTCTATTGGAAGAAGCAGCCATCCAGGGCTTTCATAGCTAGAGAGAAGTCAGTGCCTGGTTACAAAGCTTCGAAGGCCAGGCCGATTCTCTTCGTAGGGGCTAAGACAGCTGGTGACTTTCCATTGAAGCCAGAGCGCACTGACCATTCCGAAAATCCCATGGCCGTTCGGAACGATGCTACATTTACCCTGCCTGTGCTCTAGGGATGAAACAGGAAAGCCTTAACGACACACATCTGTCGACAACATGGGTCACTGAGTATTTTAAGCCCACTGTCGAGACAGTGCTCAGAAAAGAAAGAATCCTTTCAAAATATTGCTGCCCATTCATTAATAATACACCTGACCACCCAGGAGGCTCGGATGGAGATTTAGAACGAGATAATGTTGCTTTCAGGTCTGCTAACACAACATCTGTTCTGCGGCCCACGGATCAAGGAGTAATTTTGACTTTCAAGGCTTATTATTAAAGAAATATATCTCATAAGGATATAGTGATACCATAGATAGTAACTCGTCTGATGGATCTGGGCAAAGCAAATTGAAAAACTTCTGGAAAGGATTTACCATTCTATATGGCATTAGGGACATTCACGATTCCTGTGGAAAACAGGATGGAGGTTCCTCAAAAAATTAAAAATAGAAATGCCATAGGATCCAGTAATTTCACTACTGGGTATTTACCCAAAGAAAACAAAAACACTAATTCAAATAAGATGTATGCACTCCCATGTTTACCTGCAGCATTATTTACAATAGGCAAGATACTGACACAACTCGAGTGTCCATTCATAGATGAATGGAAAAGATCCATTGATTCCATACAACGGAATATTAGTCATAAAAAAAGGGAATGAAATCTTGCCATTTGCAACATGTATGGATCTAGAGGGTATAACGCTCAGTGAATAATATGATTTCACTCATATGTGGAATTTAACAAACAAAACAAATGCACAAAGAAAGAAAAAGACAAAAACACTCTTAAATATAGAGAACAAAGTGGTAGTTACCCGAGGGGAGGGAGGTGGGAGGGATGAGTGAAATAAGGGGATTAAGAGCACACTAATCATGATGAGCACGAATCACGATGAGTAACATATAGAATTGGTGAATGGCTATATCGTACGCTTGAAACTAATTAACTGTATGTTAACTACACTGGAATCAAAAAAAAAAAAAAAAGAACATTCATGATTCATAGGAAGAGGTCAAAATATCAACGTTAACCGGATGTTGGAAGTGGATTCCAACTCTCCTGGATGACTTGGAGGGGTTCGAGACCTCGGTCGAGGAAGTCACTGCAGAGGTGGTAGAAACAGCAGTGGAGCCTGAAGACGGGACTGAATTGCTATGATCTCAGGATAAAGCTCGAGCGGATGAGTAAAGAAAGGGGTTTCTTGGTATGGAAACTACTCCTGGTGAAGATGCTGCGAAGGCTGTGGAAGTGACAGCAAAGGATTTAGAACAGCGCATCAACTTAAGCTGACCAAGCAGCAGCAGGATCTGAGAGAACGACTCCAATTTTGAAAGAAGGTCCGCTGTTGGTAAAACGCTATCAAACGACATCACATGCTACAGAGAAATTGTTGATGAAGGGAAGGGTGAGCTGATGTGGCAAACTTTTCCGCGGTCTGATTTTAGGAAATTCCCAAGCCATCGCCCTCATCCGTCAGTAGCCATCCACACTGAGGCACGACCCTCCGCCAGCAAAGAGAGGACAACTCACTGAAAGCTCGGATGATGGCTAGCATTTTTTAGTAATAAAGTATTTCTCAATTAAGGTATATACAGTGGTATTTTTTAGGCATAATGCTATTGCACATTTAATAGACTATGGTGTAGTATAACTTTTCCTGGCAAACATAACTTTTATATGCATGTGACTTGCTTTATGGCAGCGGTCTGGAACCAAATCTGCAAGATCACCAGTGTAAGCCTGTGGAAAAATCCACAGGAATTTCGGCAGGGCTCAGCTGGGTGATTCTTACGCTCCATGTCGTATTAACTGCAGTGACTTAGTGGCATTCAGCGGGGCTGGTTTAGAGGTCCAAGATGGCTTTACTCACATTCTTGGCCCCTCAGCAGTGCCCCTTCCCCCCTCTATACGGTCTCAGACCCTTTCCATGTGCTCTAACGGTGCAGTTGGGCTTCTAACGTGATATTCAAGGCTCCAAGAGACCAACGTGGAAGCTGCCAGTCCTCTGAAAAACTAGGTCCAGAAATGCCATCTATCACTTCCCCATGTTTTTTCAAGCCAAGAGTTAAGGGGAGGGGAAACAGACCCCGCCTCCCAAGGAGGGGCTTGTCAATAGGCATCATCTTTAATCTCCCATAGCTGGCCTCTTCTCTGGTTCCCATGTGATCATTCCCTCTCAGAATCTGCACTGAGACTAGAATACGAGGTTCTAGTTCAAGATGGTGATGTGGGAGGATCCTCAACTCACCTCCTCCCACAGACACTAAATCTATAGCTACATATGGAACAATTTCCTCTGGAAAAAAACCCCAAACGAGCTAAGTGACTCTTACACACTGATGTGGGTTTTTTCCTCATTTGCCCAAAGTGGGAAGGAGAGGCTGAGACACAGTCTCGTCATAAACCCCACCTCTGATGTGTGACCCACAATTGGGAGAGAACACATAAACCATAGAACACATAAACCTGAGGAGGAAAGGTTTATACCCACTTGTAGCACCTGAACTTTTAAGATCTGCACCCTGAGAGTCAAGCCCCCCAAATATCGACCTTAGAAGCCAACGGGGCATGCATCCGTGAGACCCACACGGCTATAACAGAGAAACAGTTCTTTTTTGTTGTTTTTCATTTTTTAAGTGTCTGTTTATTTTTGAGAGAGAGACAGAGCGTGAGGGAGGGAGGGGCAGAGAGAGAGGGAGACACAGGATCGAAGCAGGCTCCAGGCTCTGAGCTGTCGGCACAGAGACCCACGCGGCTCTGAACCCAGGGACAGTGAGATTGTGTCCTGAGCTGACGTGGGTCGCTTAACCCATTGAGCCGCCCAGGCGCCCTGCAGAGAAACAGTTCCTTTTTTTTTTTTAATTTTTTTTTTTTTTTTTTTTTGAGAAACAGTTCTTAAAGGGCTCACACGTGCAGACTCTCCCCCCCAGAACCCAGGGTAGAGGCAGAGGCTTGTTTGCTTAACTTAAAGTGTTAGCCTGAGGACCAGGCGTCTAATTAAACATACATCTAAAGGGTTACTTGGGGCGCCTCTGTGGCTCAGTCGGTTGAGCGACCCACTTCAGCTCAGGTCATGACCTCACGGTTTGGGGGTTCGAGCCCCCGCACCGGGCTCTGTGCTGACAGCTCGGAGCCTGGACCCTGCTTCGGATTCTGTGTCTCCCTCTCTTTCTGCCCCTCTGCAGCTGGCGTTCTGTCTCCCTCTGTCTCAAAAATAAATGAATATTAAAAAAAAAAAATGTAAAGGACTACTAAGAGAATACCTTCCGAAAGCGGGGGCCAATGGACCCCATTTTGCCCTCTCTCTCTGCCTCTCACCAGTATCTCCCGGAAAGAAGCTTGTACTTTCATCTGGCACACTGCTTTTTGTGGCTGCCACCCAAGAGACACCTCTAAATCGCTTGGATCTGCTGGCCAACAGGGCTCGTGCTCACGGGCTTCACCGAACTGTGACATAGGAAGAAAGAGTGTTTAACCGGCTGCCATCTCCAGGGCACAGCGATCAGGCAACAGAGAGACTCCCAGTCTTTAGTCTATCTTCATAGCTCTGCCCTAAGGGTCAGACTTCTAATTAAACACACATCTAAAAGCCAACTGTCATCTTCTCTGGGCATCACCTCCCACTCTCCCTCTGCAACGCTCCAGAGCACCAGTATCCCAGAGAGGAGCCTGTGCACCTGTCTGGTGTCCCAGTGTTTAGTCTAGTGCCCTGGGTTTTGCGTTTGCCTCCCGGGAGACATCCCTTGATCCCCCGAGTCTGGTGGCCAGCAGCACTCGTGTTCACTTCGGTGTGATAGTAGCGAAGAAAGGAATAGCTGTTTACTGACTATCATCCCAGGGCTCAGGACAGCGGGGACAGAGAGAGATGCCCATTCCCGATCTTCCCCAGCCCCAGAGAGGGATTTAGGTGCAAATCTGTAAAAGCTGCAGCCTAAGGGTCTGGCTTCCAATCAGCCTGAATTTAGGTGCTAACTTAAACCCTCCCCTTCGGGACACTGATGAGTGTTGGCACACCCTCACCTACTGGGAGCCACTAAAAATAAAGTTGGCTGCTCAGACAATCACAAAGATGTGGGATGTGATTAAGAGCTAAGGCAGGGTTGAACAATAAACTTCATCCTCTCCATGAGACCATTCCTTCAAGACTGGGAGAAGTGCTGTTTCATCTAATGCATAAAAAGCAACACACACACCACCACCACCACCATCACCACCAACAGAGAGTCAAGAAAAATAGATGAATGTTTTTCAAACGGAAGAGCAAAATGAAACCTCAGAAAAAGATCTTAATGAAATGGAGAGAATTACTTTACCTGATAAAGAGTTCAAGATATTAGTCATGACGACGCTCACGAGCTTGGGAGGAGAATGAATTAAAATGAAAATTTCAATAAAGTGAAAAGACCAAATAAAAAAAAATTTTAAGTACCAAACAGAAGTCACAGAGCTGAGGAATACAATAACAGAATTGAAAAATACACTAAAGGGGGTTCCACGTCCGACTTGATGAAGCAGAAGAAATAAAGCCAAGGCAGTGGAACTCACACAATCAGAGCGGCAAAATGAAAAATGAATGAAAATGATCTAAGATAGTTTAAGGGACCTATAGACAATATCAAGTGGGCCAACATTGGCATTATGGGAGTCCCGGAAGGCAAAGAGAGAGAAAGAGGCAGAAAAATTTGGAGAAAAAATGGCTAAAAATTTCTCTAACCTAGGGAAGGAAACACACATCCAGATCCAGGAAGACCGGAGAATCCCCAATAAGATGAACTCAAAGAGATTCCACCAACACACATTATAATGAGAGTCTCAAAACTTCAAGGCAAGGAGAGATTCTTGAAAGCAGCAAAGGAAAAAAAAACAAAACAACAACTTGTCCCATGCAAGTGAACCCTCCTAAGACTATCAGCAGATTTTTCAGAAGAAACTTTATAGGTCAGAAGAGAGCACATGATATATTCAAAATGCTAAAAGAAAAAAAACCTTCCAACCAAGAATACTCTAACCAGAAAAGTTTTCTTTCAGAATTGGAGGAGGGATACAGAGTTTTCTGGACAAGCAAGTTAAAGAAGCTCATCACCATCAGACTGTCCTTATAAGAAATTTTAAAGGGATTTTAAACCGAAACAAAGGGGTACTAATTAGTAACAAGAAAACATATGGAAGTATTTATCTCACTGGTAAAAGTAAATATACAGTAAAATTCAGAATAATACTGTAAAGATGGTACATTAATCACTTACAAAGCTAGTATGAAAATTAAAAGACAAAAGGACTAAACATAACTGTAATTACAATAATATGTTAAGAGATACACAAGATAAAAAGATATAAATTGTGACATCAAAAACAAAAATGTTGGGGATGGGAGTAAAAATGTAGAGCTTTAGAATGTTTCCCAACGTAAGTTGTTACCAACTAGAAATATACTGTTATAAATATCCATTCTTTTATGTAAGCCTTGTGGTAACCACAAAGCAATAAATCTGTAGTAGACACACAAAAGATAAGGAGAAAAGACTCTAAGCACCCTACTGAAGTAAAATGGATCACAAAGAGAGCAAGAGAAGAAAGGAACAGAGGGATTACAAAACAACCAGAGAACAATTAACAAAATGGCAATGAGTACATAGCTATTAAAAATTGTAATTCTTGGGGCGCCTGGGTGGCGCAGTCGGTTAAGCGTCCGACTTCAGCCAGGTCACGATCTCGCGGTCCGTGAGTTCGAGCCCCGCGTCGGGCTCTGGGCTGATGGCTCAGAGCCTGGAGCCTGTTTCCAATTCTGTGTCTCCCTCTCTCTCTGCCCCTCCCCCGTTCATGCTCTGTCTCTCTCTGACCCAAAAATAAATAAACGTTGAAAAAAAAAAATTGTAATTCTACATTTTCCAACCAAAGACATAGTGGCTGAATAAGTTTTAAAAAACCGTAAGCCATATATATGCTGCCTACAATTCATTTCAGATATATGGACACGTGCAGACTGAAAATGAGGAGATAGGGAAATACATATTTGGAAACCAAAAGAAAGCTGGGGTAGCTACACTTCTACCATACAAAATAGACTTTAAGACAAAGACTGTAATAAGAGACAGAGAAGGCCACTACATTATAACAAAGGGGTCAATCCAAAGGGAGGATATAACATGTATATTTATGCACATAACATAGGAGCACCTAAACAGATAAAGCAAATACAAACAACCCTAAGGGGGAAAAGAGACAGCAATATAATAATAACAGGGGACTTTAATACCCCACTTACATCAATGGATAGATCATCCAGACAGAAAATCAATAAGGAAATATCAGCCTTAAACAAGTTAGATCAGATGGACTTAATAAATACATACTGAACATTCCATCCAAAAGCATAATACACATGCTTCCCAAGTGCACATGGAATGTTCTCCAGGATAAATCATATGGTAGGCCACAAAACAATTCTTAATAAATTTAAGATGATTGAAATCATATGAAGCCTCTTTTATGACCACAATGGTAAGAACTAGAAATCAAGGGGCACCTGGGTGGCTCAGTTGGTTAAGTGCTGACTTCAGCTCACGTCATGATCTCACAGTTTGTGATTTCAAGCCCCACGTTGGACTCTGTGCTGAGAGCTCAGAACCTGGAGCCTGCTTTGGATACTGTGTCTCCCTCTCTCTCTGCTCCCCACTTCTCAAAAATAAAATAAACATTGAAAAAAAATAAAAAAAAAAGAACTAAAAATCAGTTACAAGAAAAAAACTGGAAAAATCACATATGTATGGAAACTAAACAACAACCAATGAACAACCAATAGGTCACAGAAGGAATAAAAAAATACTTTAGACAAACAAAAATGGAAATATATCAAAACTTAAATGATGCAGCAAAACTAGTTCTAAGAGGGAAAGTTTATAGTTACAAATGCCTACGTATCAAGAAACAAGAGAGATCTCAAATAAACAACTTAAGTTTATACCAGAAGGAACTGGGAAAAGAAACAAAGCCTAAAGTTAGTAAAAGAAAGGAAATAAAGATCAGATCAGAAATAATGACTAAAAAGACAATAGAAAATATCAGTGAAACTAAGAGCTAGTTCTTTGAAAAGATAAATAAAATGGACAAACCTTTAGCTAAATCAACCAAGTAAAATACAGGGGGCTCCAATAAAATCAGAAATCAAAGAGGAAACATTACAACTGATATCACAGAAATATAAAGGATCATAAGAGACTATGAACAATTATATGCCAAATAGAACAATCTAGAAGAAGTGGAAAATTCCTAATTATATAACCTACCTAAATTGAATCATGAAGAAAGAGAAAATCTGAACAGATTACTAGTAAGGAGGTTGAATCTGTCATCACAAAGCCCCCAGCAAACAAAAATCCAGGGCCAGAAGCCTTCACTGGGAAATTCCACCAGACATTCAAAGAATAATTAATACCAATCCTTTACAAACTCTTCCAAAAAATAGAAGAGGGAATGCTTTCAAACTCATTTTATGAGGCCAGTATCACTCTGATACCAAAACCAGACAAGGATGCCACAAGAAAAGAAAATTATAGGCCAATATTCCTGATGAACATAGAAGCAAAAATTCTCAACAAAATATTAGCAAACCAAATTCAGCAATACATTAAAAGGACCATATACTATGATTGGGTAGAATTTATTCCAGGGATGCAAGGATGGTGTGATATCCAAAAACCAATCGATGTGATACACCAGATTAACAAACGAAGGGTAAAAAAAATACATCCTCTCAATAGATAAAGAACAAGCATTTGACAATATTCAACATCAATTTATGACAAAAACTCTCAACAAAGTGGGTATAAAGGGAGCATACCTCAACATAATAAGGGCCTTAAGTGACAAGCCCACAGCTAATTTCATACTCAATGGTGAAAACCTGAAAGCTTTTCTTCTGAGATCAGGAACAAAACAAGGATGCCTGCTCTTGTCACTTAAATTCAACAAAGTATTGCGAGGCCTAGCCAGAGCAATCAGGCAAGAAAAAGAAATAAAATGCATCCAAATAGGAAAGGAAGAAGTAAAACTGTAACTTTGCAAATGGCACGATACTATATATAAAAAACCCTAAAGAGTATACCAAAAACTGTTAAAATAAATGAATTCAGTAAAGTTGCAGGATACAAAAATCAATCTACAGAGATCTGTTACATTTCTCTGCACTAATAATAAACTATCAGAAAGGGACATTACAAAAACAATCTCACCCACAATTGTATCAAAAGGAATAAAATACCTAGGAATAAATTTAACCAAGGAGGTGAAAAACTTGAACACTGAAAACTTTAAGATATTAAGAAATTTAAGACACAGATGGAAAAAATATACCATGCTCAAGGAATGAATAATATTGTTAAAATGATAAAATAATTATTGATAAAATTTTATCAACTATGGATGTCGAATATTATTAAAATGTCCATGCCACCTAAAGCAATCTACAGATTCAAACAATCTGTATCCAAATTCTAATGTGTGTATGGAACCACAAAAAAACTGAGTAGCCAAAGCTGTCTTGAGAAAGAACAAAGCTGGAGACATTAAACTCCCTATTCCAAACTATATTACAAAGCTATAATTAAAACAGTATAGTATTGGGGCGCCTGGGTGGCGCAGTCAGTTAAGCGTCCGACTTCAGCCAGGTCACGATCTCGCGGTCCGGGAGTTCGAGCCCCGCGTCAGGCTCTGGGCTGATGGCTCAGAGCCTGGAGCCTGCTTCCATTCTGTGTCTCCCCCTCTCTCTGCCCCTCCCCCGTTCATGCTCTGTCTCTCTCTGTCTCAAAAATAAATAAAACGTTAAAAAAAAATTTTTTTAAAAACAGTATAGTATTGGCATAAAAACAGACACACAGAGAAATGGAACAGAATAGAGAGCCCAGAAACACACATAGATATGTGGTCAATTAATTTATGATAAAGGAGCCAAGAATATACAATGCAAAAGGGACAGTCTCTTCAGTAAATGATGCTGGGAAAACTGGAGAGCCACATGCAAAAGAATGACACTGAACCCCTATCTCACACCATACACAGAAGTTAACTCAAAATGGATTAAAGACCTAAATGTAAAACCTGGAACCATAAACTCCTGGAAGAAAACATAGGCAATGAGCCCCTTTGCATTGGTCATGGCAATGATGTTTTAGATTTGACAGCAAGAGCAAAAATAAACAAGTGGGATTACATCAAACTAAAAAGCTTCTGGACAGCTAAACAACCATCAAGAAAATGAAAAGACAACTTACCAAATTGGAGAAAATATTTGGAAATCATATCTGATAAAAGTTTAATAAACAAAAAATATATAGAATGCATATGACTCAATTGCAAAAAACCAAACCAATTTAAAAAACGGGCAGAGGATCTGAAGAGACATTTTCCCAGAGACAATATACAGATGGCCAACAGACACATGAAAAGGTGCTCAGCATCACTGGTCATCAGGGAAATGCAAATAAAAACCACAATGAGGTACCACCTTGCACCTGTTAGAATGGCTATTATCAAAAAAGCAAGAAATAATCATGCTGGCGAGGATGTAAAGAAAAGGAAACCTTTGGTGCGCTGTTGGAGGGAATGTAAATTGGTGTCACTACATGCGCAATAGTATGGATGTCCTCAAAAATTAAAAATAAAACTACCATATGAGCCAGGAGCACCTGAGTGGCTCAGTCAGTTAAGCTTTTGACGCTTACTCTCAGCTCAGGTCATGATCTTCTTGTCATCAGATTGAACCCTGCATCAGAATCCATGTTGAGTGTGGAGCCTACTTGAAATTGATATTCCCTCTCTTTCTCTCTCTGCCTCTCTCCCCTGCTCACTTATGCACATATTCTCACTCTCAAGAAAAAAAAAAAACCAACAAAAAAACCTACCATATGATCCAGAAATTCTACATCTGGGTTTCTCTCTGAGGGAAATGCAAATACAAACTCAAAAAGGTAACTTTACTCCCACATTCACGGCAGCATAATTTACAATAGCCAAGACATGGAAGCAACCTAAGGGTCCATGAATGAATGAATGGATAAAGAAAATGTGGTGCGTGCGCGCACGCACACACACACACACACACACACACACACACAGGAATATCATGCAGCCATAAAAATAAGGAAATTTTGCCATTCGTGACAACATGGATGGACCTTGAGGACATTATGCTGAGTAAAATAAGTTAGAGAAAGACAAATCCTATATAATCTCCCTTACATGTGAAATCTAAAAAAAATAAAAAACTAACACCCCCTCCTGCCAAATTCTGAACTTACAGAGAATAGATTGGTGGTTTGCCCAGGTAGGGGGGTCTGGGGGGTGGAGGATGGGGGAAATGGGTCAAAAGGTATAAACGTTCACATATAAGAGAGTCCTGGGTGTGTAATGTACAGCATAGTGACTAAATATAGAAATAGAAAGCTGTTCGTCATCGATGTATCTTAAACTTTGGCTAAAGATTCCAAAACTAAAGTCTACAGGACCCCGGGAGAAGGCTACTCATCACACATTAAAACTCAGAATTTAAAACACTGGGGCTGAGAGTGCAGGTGGTCTATGAAGCTGGAGGCCCCTCAATGGTAGAATTGTCACACCTCTGTCCCCGTGATCTCACGGGCCCTAAGTTCACACCACATGAGCCCCGCTGCGCTCTCCGGTTTAGGCAGAGACCAAAGACGCTAGCTCTTACTACAATGGACGTTGTCACTGAAGGTTTAGTGACCAGGATGGGGTCTCAAAGCATTTGCCAACAGCACTTTGTTCGTCAAAACCCAATGGTCCTAAACTGAATAAAGTATGGACTTTTCATAACGATGCACCAATACTGACTCCTTAGCTACAACAAATGTACCACAGGAACAGGAACGTCAGAGGACAACAATGGGGGAAACTGGTGAGGGGACGTGGGAACTCTCTGTACAGCTTTGTAACTTTTCTGCAAGTCAGAAACTATTCTGAAATAAAAACGTTTCTTACTTAAAAACTAAGCAAATGAATAAAACCAAAAGCCCCAAATCTTAGCGGTGCTGAGACAGGCGATACTACACGCAGATGAAAGCGGTCTTGAACCCCCACCTGCAACCTTACCTAAACATCAATTCCAGCTGGCTTGTGTATTGAAACACAGATCTAAAGATTCTGGGGGCACCTGGGTGGCTCCGTCAGTCAGTTAAGCATCTGACTCTTGATTTCGGCAGAGGTCACGATTCACCATTCGTGAGTTCGAGCCCCATATCGGGCTCTGTGCTGACTGTATAGAACCTGCTATGGGATTCTCTCTCTTCCTCTCTCTCTCTCTCTCTCTCTCTCTGTCCCTACCCTGCTCATGCTCACTCTCTCTCTCAAAATAAATAAATGAGGGGCGCCTGGGTGGCGCAGTCGGTTAAGCGTCCGACTTCAGCCAGATCACGATCTCGCGGTCCGGGAGTTCGAGCCCCGCGTCGGGCTCTGGGCTGATGGCTCAGAGCCTGGAGCCTGTTTCCGATTCTGTGTCTCCCTCTCTCTCTGCCCCTCCCCCGTTCATGCTCTGTCTCTCTCTGTCCCAAAAAAAAAAAAAAATAAAAAATAAAATAAAATAAAATAAAATAAATAAATGAACTTAAATAAAAACATTCTGGACTGTACCACGAAGAACATCTTTATGATAAAGACAGAGGTCTCTTTAATAGGGTCACAAAGGAAAGGACTGAACCCCGTCGAAAGCAAGAACTTCTATTCATCAAGGGACACAGAGAAGAATATATTTAAAAATATATCCAACAATGGGCTCCTATCCAGAATACAGAACTCCTAAAAATCAATAAGACAGACCACATACAGACAAAATGGGCAAAGATCTGAAAAGGAATTTCACAGAAGAGGGTATCTAGAAGACCAATAAACACTGATGGTGTTCGGCATCATCAGTTATCAGGGAAAGGCATTTTTATCACCAGCTTGGTGTGAGGGGCATGGTTTGCCACCAGAAGAGGCCGGCAGAGGAAGAGGATATCAACCTTCACTCCAGGCCCTCTTCCCACGAAGACCAAGAACTCCACCCTTAAACCCTGGCAAAGGTTGAGAATCCCTGTGGGTCCCGAGAGGGTCCCCAAACCGGAAGGGCTGAGAAAGAGCTGTCTCTCTAGGCCCTCACCTCTCATTCCTGAGAATGCAGGTTTTGCTATATATTCTGGGCAGCCCTTAAAGCCTCCAGAAGGCCACCTAAAGCCTACCAGGAGGACAGGGGCAGCAGGGCACTCAGAAGGTGGTGGCAGGAAGCGGTGAGGGCAGCCCCGGCCAGCAGAGGCAGGGTGTCCACTCCGAGGCACGGAGCAGGAGAATTTCGTTGCTGCTTCAGCACCAATGACAGCAGCCCTTCTGTTGCCAGGGAAGTGATGTGCCCAGAACTGCAATTTGCGGGGCCGTGACACCCTGTGCCTGCCATCTAGAGGTATGGGAGGCAGCCTGGCCGCCCGGCCTTCCGGCCTCAAGCCTGGGTGAGCTTAATGTGGGAGATCTGTCAGCTTAATCCCCTAAACATCTTCCTCCTGTGAGCCTTGTGCTCAGCTGCACGGCCTGCCAGCTGGCCTAAATCCTCAGCTTGCCAGAGAACTGGCCACAAGCAACGGCAGGAAATAAAGCCAAGGAAAGCCCTCAGCTGGGGCGCGGTGAGCGTCTCCTGGTGTCCCTGTGACTCTTTCAGATGCTGTCGGATGAGGAGGGCCATCCACGTCCCCTGATACCCTCCGTGGCTCTTCATACCCCAGCTGCGTCCAGCCGGCCCTGCCTTCACAGCTGGAGCCCCGCTTCATGGCAGTGACGTGAACCACTGCCCCAGGTGAGGCACAGCTTCCCCGCATCTAGCTGTGCGGCCTTCTCCACGCTTCCTCTTCGATTGGTGGAAGGGGGTCCGCGTGGGGTAAGCCTACAGCGGCCAAACACAGTCCTTGTCGCAGAGGCAGGGGGTGCATCATCACTAAACTCCCCCCCCTCGAAGGAAAGGAAATCAATCTCATCAGCCCTCTGTCTTCAGTATTGTTACCACCTGAACGCCCGTAACCTGCCAAAGTTGCCCTCTGTGGAGCGGAAGCTCCAAGTGCTCGAAGATTCTCTCACGCTTAAACCAAAACTTGGTTTACAGCTGTGTCTCTGCTACGAAACTGTAAGCAGAGGTATGTGGTGTTAGGCACTCAGAGTGTTTCTGGCCTCTGTTAAGCAGTTCGTGGCGGTTGTCCATTCCTGGGGGTGGTTCTCGAGCTCGGTGGTACTGGCACCTTTGCTTTACAGCTGAGAAAGCCGAGGCCCAGAGGGGCCGGGAGATCACGGAGTCACTCAGCTGGGTTTGTGGGATCCCAATACCTTGGGCCGATGTGCCCCCCAGCCTGTTGGGCCCGGTTCTAGCCTCTGAAACCCCCAAGAAAAGTGTCACTCTCTTTCCCAAGGCCTTTCCACATCCCTGCCCCTTCTCCCGGACCAAGCTTCCTTGGGCTTCTCATCGTTGCCTCCCGGCTTTGGCCTCAGTCCCCTCCCCATCCTGGTCACCCGTGTGCCCGGGGTCCCTTCTAAGGGTGCTAGGCAGAAATGGACACAGTCTTCCATCGCTGGTAACCACCTCTACAATTCTGGACTCGGTATCCCTCATGATGCAGCCTGTGGTTCTCATTCCCCACCCCCACCCCCCATCTGCCATGAGCTCAAAAGCAAGTCCAACACCTGAGGCTTCATCACATATGGTATTTTTTTTTTTAATTTTTTTTTCAACGTTTATTTATTTTTGGGACAGAGAGAGACAGAGCATGAACGGGGGAGGGGCAGAGAGAGAGGGAGACACAGAATCGGAAACAGGCTCCAGGCTCTGAGCCATCAGCCCAGAGCCCAACGCGGGGCTCGAACTCCCGGACCGCGAGATCGTGACCTGGCTGAAGTCGGACGCTCAACCGACTGCGCCACCCAGGCGCCCCCACATATGGTATTTTAAAGTATTCCTTCTGCCTTCAGAACTTCACCTTCATCTCAGTGAGATTTCATCTTGTTAGATTTGACTGTTTCAGTCTGTTGAATTTTTTTTTTTTTTTAAGTAGACTTCATGCCCAACACAGGGCTTGAACTCACAACCCTGAGATCAAGTCCTGAGCTGCGATCCAGAGCCAGACGCCTAACTGACTGAGCCACCCAGGAGCCCCTCTGTTGAGTACTTTAACAGTGTGGATTCTGGCGTTTCCGACAACCGCTACCCCTCAAAGTGTGTCACGGTAAATGTGACTCACATGCCTCCTGGAGGACGCTGCTGCTGAATGGCCGAGGACAGGGCCTGAGGCCACCACCCACGACCATCCAGACGGGGACCCCTTGCTTTGAAACAGAATTCCTTGGGAAGCATCGTTCAGCTAGTTACAGACCTTCCACGTAATCCAAACCCACACTCACCCTTCCAGGCTCCCTCCTGGTCACCATTGCCTTCTCCTGGGCCTTCAGGCTCTCGGCTCGTTGCGTCTGAGCCGACAAAGACCAACTTTGACTCCTCTGACGAGTAAGCGTCGTGTCATCTGCCCCGCTGTCGATGTTCTCTGTAGCGCCTCCGGACAAGGTTGACAGTCGGGTGACTGAGGCCTTGGTGATGCTGCAGGGGAA